>NC_142114.1:4467500-5667500 GCF_056152115.1 Neolamprologus brichardi | reverse complement strand
AAAAACTTGACCCGGGAGGGCTCTGGGAAAAACCTGATGAATCGCTCTCCGGAAGGGCTGTGATTTTTCTCCCCCTGCGTGTACTCCAGTGGCATAATGACTAATACATTTCAACACATGATTCTGGAAGAGTTCTACACTCTTGTAATGCCCTCCTGGGATGCTGAATGCCATACTAAACCATGGAAAATGACTTTTTTTCCTTACATTTCAGAAAGCAAGTCTATAGTGAAATCATTTAACTCAAAAGTTTTTTTTTGCCACATTTTATGGTTTAAATCAATAGTAATGTATAGGTTTTCAAATGTAATCATAAAAAATCACATCCAGAGGTTGCATATTTCCACACATCTTCACATATTTTGACAGCCAAGAACTTGCACATTTCACAGTGAAGATGGATGTTCATGCCTGCCCTCTAGTTGCCAGTAAGTCAGTAACAGGACAGTACACCTCACAGATACATACAACACATCAATTAGGTAAGCCTGCTGTCCATTGTTATACAATTGAGCCTTCCAGCTTGTTACAGCACACCAAGCCAATTCTGAATTCATGATTAAGGGAGGATAAAAGCATTTATACCTGATAATAAACAAAAGCAAAGGATAAAAAATTCTCAAATCAGCATTTTTAGAAACACATTTTTTTTTATTTAATCTCATTATTTTTTGTACAGGGTTTTTGTTATTTCAAGAATTTTAAAAGTGTTTACACGTGTCAAGCACACACAAAATATTCAACTTTTCACAGTCTCATCAAAACAGACATGGAGCTCATAATTAAAAAAACAAAAAACAAAATCATGTAAAGGGGGAAAGTTCTAGTGTCGGAGAGATCACCAGCCCTTCTTCTCTGTGGATTTACAACCTAATCTGCTGTGAGAATGTGAAAAAAGTGGAGTGAGAAGGAGGAAGATTAAGCCATTGAAGCTCTGGGGGTGCTTCCTACGCATCAGTGATTCCTTTCAGGCCAATTTAAACACTGTTTGTTTATTAGTGTCTTATGCTTGGCATTAGCAGCCTAGCTTATCTCGGCACACACACAGAGTTGCACAATACGGCAGTGTTCAAAGGCCAGATATGTGTCTATGTGTGTTTGTGAGTGGAGCGTCGCTTGTTCGTGTTGCTGCTATGACCTTGTTTAACTAGTGAAAGACCATGTGAGACACGAATTATTGGACACTGATGCTCTTATGCTTTGTGTAAACATGCTCAACATACCCGGTTGCTACACAGCCTCTGTGGCACTGACAAAAGACTTAAAGGTATACAGAGGAGATTTGGTTTAAACTAATCTCTCTTCACTTTTTATATATGCATGGACATATCAGCTGCTCCTGCCATAGGTTGAGAAATACCTATGGTTGCTATATCTGATAATAGCAAATGTAACCCCCTTTTTCCTCTCTCTCTTTGAGCCCCATCACCTCGAGTCTCCTGTTTTTATAAGTCAGTCTGTTCTATTCCACCCGTTTCTTTCTTTCCCTTTTCCATCACTTTGACCGCCTGCTGTTCTTTTTCTCTGTTTTTTTATTTTATTTTCCTTGCCACTTGAACTGTGAACTTTTTTGTTTTGTAAAGCTACAGTGCTATCATATTTTCTAAAATTATAAATACATAAAAGTCAAACATGTTTGCAGGGTGATCTCAGTGGAAGTGACCACTGCAAGGCAGTGTTGTGTGTAAAATAATCTTCCTGCATTTCAGACAACTGTACAAGAAAACAGATGACAGGTAGCAGACACACACACATTTTCCTGATGACATTGTTAATTTTTTTTAATAGTCTTCAACTTCTCCTTAAATTGCAGTAAAAAAAAAAAAAAACTTTCTCTCTTCATGCATTAGTTAGTCACTTTATTTACATACAAAAGAGAAAGAAAGAAACAGCCATTTTTGGTTACCATGTTGCTATGATTTACCTGTGTTTAGAATGATATTTCACTGCAATGTCTGATAATAACTAACCTGTTAACCAGCAACGAACTTCTGTCTTGTGTGTGAGAATATGTGTGTGGCACGAAATGCTGTATCTGATCTTGACCTTCAAATGGCTGATTAGCCATTTAGCCGTATATATATGGCTATATTTAAATAATTTTGCTCACTACACTCAGTGTATGTTTACTCAGAGGAGCAAAAATGCTATAATACTTTACAATAAAATTCCACAATAGTTTTCTATAAAATATACTTCTGTTATATAGTCCTTCTGTTTTTATGATAGGCAGCTTTTGTACACAACACTTGATTTTTGCTGTAGTTGTATTTAATGATTTGCTAAATGACACTATATTATATACATGTATTGCAATCTATGTATTGACAGGCTTTTAGAAGTTTGAAGTATTACGTTTGACTGTGAGTGCAGTATGGTGCTTGTTGTAAATACAGACACATGCATAAATCCAAGTGAAATTTTGTCTTTTCAGAATACAATGTTTAACTACTTTGTACGTAATAATGTTATTTTAAAAAGTCACTAAACAGCAATGCACTCTACATTTTACTGATAATTTTGATTCTGTTGTGTATGTTTCTGATAAAATTTAATGTAAATAAAGATATGTTCATTGTAATGTACAAAAGACAGCACCAATGACAAAAAACACACAGAAACACACTAAAGAGACAAGATATAAAGGTAATCTCATGCAATGAATGGGAAGCACATATGCTCTAAGGGATTCATTATGTCTAAATATTTCATCTGTTGACCAAAAAAGTAACAGATATTACAGAAATGTTTCCAGTCAGAGTTATTTTGGTATGTGTGAGTACTCTTCAGGGCCGAAATATATGGAACACACGGCGTGTAACACACATGTCAGAAGCCATCTCTGCCACAGCATCTCAGACATCTTCATTGTGTGAGTGGAGACAACATCCATCAACGTTGCATGAGAATAATTTGCCAGCTTTATTCAATCTACATACGTCTTCGCCCTCCCTCTTTGCTCTACCTCCAAAACTCACTCAGATGAGACGCCATGAGATTGTTATCTTGCCTCGCCTTTGTATGAAAATCAAATTGGGAATTGCTTTTTTCCCTGATTCACTTCCATGCAAACAAAGAAGTTGTTTTCTTATTTTCATGTAAATGTCTTTTTTATAGGAGGCGACAAGTGTAATCAATCTTCCTCAAGACAAGGTAGGAGGGCCTGCCGACGGGGGATTATTGGTGCTTAGTAGCCTGGGGATCATAAAACAAGGAAATTGAAAGTGATATTTAATTGACACTGCCATTTCCACTGCAAGGCGATGTCTCGTCCCCCCCTTCGCTACGTCGCTACCACACGCCAGGCCATCTCGCTTGCCGCAGGTGAAGCAAGTGGAGGAAAGAACTCGCCGGAGCAAATTTCCTTTCAAACCCTCCCCGAGAAACCCGAAGAGCAAGCTGTCAATCTCAGAATTCAGCGCTGTGAAAGAGGCAAAGAGGAGAAAGTTTTACGCTGAGAAAAATAGATTTCAAAATGTCACCTCATCGGGTTGGTGCACCATACTCCAGTGAAGTGGAACATGGTCAACATTGTGTATCTATCTGAATAAATAGCTTACCTGTTTTATTCAGCTTTGCCTGCACAGACAATAACAACGAATCTAAAGTCCACATTGTAAATATGATAGAGTTCTGATATTTAAATTGCAAGATGATTTTTTATGTATAAACATTTCTTTACATACACAGTTAGTTTAAATATAAAAGTCTTTAAATTACATAATTTACTATGTTACTCTAATACGTCCCGTAAAATGTCCCCATCTTTGAAACTGTACACTCTATGTACCTGTCATTTTCCACCACCAATTTGACCAGTTAAATCCCCCCAAAATTAATCAGCCTTCATTCAATTATAACTCAGACAGTCTCTGGTCTCTCACAGAAATAAGAGAGAGCGAGAAAGCAGAATTACTGTCAGAGATACTGTCCCTGAAATGAAAAGTGACACTGTCTAATTAGAACCACCTAATGAGATCAGAAGGTGTCTTTGTCCAAAGACGTGTAGTGGAATAAGCAGAGATTTACCTCTATGACCCCTGAGCGACAACTTATGACCCGAGTGAGAGGTATCGGCATATTCTATGATATATCTGGTCATTAAGCCCCCCCACACACATACACACACATACATCCTTAAAAATGAAGTTTTCCAGATGGTATTGTATGGCAGCTCCAATTCTGGTGGCTTTTCTTCTGCATTCATCAATAAATCAATCCCCAACACCACTGGCAACACCAAACACAGACCTAAACCATGACAGAAGTTCCTTTACGTCTCTGCTGACAACCCTAATCCTACATGCTAATGGTGAGGATTTGAACCAAAACTTTAAAATTTGAATTAATCACTCTCTATAAGATGTCCTGCCAATGATTTTCAGTTTAGCTCTTGTGTAATTTGGCATACCTCAGCCTTTTCTCGCTGATTCCCTTCCTTAAGAATAGCTTCGTCCATTGAAACCATTTCAGTGGGAGAAGTTTTCAGTTTTCAGCAGACAGCTCTTTGGGAATCACCTTCACATGGTGCATATTGTACCATTTTATGGCTGTCAAACTGTATTGTCTTTTAAGAAATGGGAACAATTTAAGTGTTTTTGTGACAGGCTACTCATAACAAAGAGCCTAAAAATACAATTTAAAATTAGTTCATTGCTAAGTCTTCTGTTATCTGTAGGCACAACGTCGGTTCACTCCTTGAGTCAGGTGCCTTTCTTATACTTGATTCCTAAGTCAATGTGAAGTGGCTGTTGTAAAATGAGTGAAACATCCAAAACTCCTTCATATTTTTTTCATTATTTTTTTCAGGTATATGCTTATCCTTCTATTATTAACCATTTCCACTGGAGTTTAAAGTTATCACAGAGCCATCAAATATGGTTAGACTTTTTTTAACCTGTAGTCTTTGTGGTGACACAAAGACTACGTATAGTAACATCTCCATTTACTTTTGCAAATGGTTGTTGCATTGCAGCAGCGGCTAACCATCTTGCCTGTCTGCCTGACGAGACATATTTAAAGAGCTTGCTGCTGACCTACAGAGGCTTGAGGAAAGCTTTGGGGACAGGCAGGAATTGGTGTCAAGGGGAGGCAATGATTTATAGCTAGGAAGATTTGACTGGCGAGAATCTGCTGTTGCTGCTGCCACAATTACTTTTACCGCTAAACTCACACACTGACTGCGTGGTATTCTGTCTGCCACTGCCTTGTACATACACTGACTCACACCAGCACACACGCACACACTGCTTTCTCTTTCTCACAAGTGCTATTCATGTTTGAGTGGTTGGGCCTCTGTGTCTTTGGCCTGCCTTGTCCACTTAAAAGGGCATTAATCAACAGCTACTTTATAAATCAGGAGGTCCTTGCAGGCTCAAAGCGATTATGAGGTCAGGGCTCTGCAGAAGTACTTAACCAATTCCCAAACCCACCCCGGACTTGATATATTTTGCTTCCTTGCAGCTAGGTGATTCATCATCATTCTACCACTGAGGCGTAATGGGAAAGGCAGGGAGGGAGGCCGGGATGTTAAGCAAAGGTATAGATGATGAGAGGAAAGCAAGAGAGGGAGGAACAGAGGAAGATCAGCCAATAAAGTGCTACATTTGCCAGCCTTTCTTCCTCCGCTATCTATTATTTTTCCCTCTTCACTCAGTTTCATTCTCCCCTCTCTGCTCAAATCCCTTGACACTTTTGAGGCACTTAATGCCAGCCAGGCCGATTTATTCTGGCCTATAAACTAACCGGAATTATTTCAGGCAAGGCTGAGACAAGTGTTTGGGAGATGTAGCTTCTGTTCTGAAACTGGCTGAGCTGAGGGACGGCAGGATAATCAGCGCTTTCGGTCTGTATCTGGTTTGAGGACTCTAGAAACAACAAAGATCTTTGAGCTGCCTGGAAGAACAATTAACGGGAAAAACAGATGAATGTAAAGATGGAATGAGATTAAATAATCCAGAAATGAAGTCAGTGAAGATTACAAAGTGAGAAAAACAAGAATGATTAAATCAAATTGCACAAATCACAGTTGAAGTCAGTGATAGAGAGAGAGATGCAGTCAAACAGAATAAGAAAGGAAAGAGGGAAGTTATGGTAAAAGAGGCAAATGTCCCATCGGTAGTCTCTTTACTCATGAACAATACCAAACTGAAATGAAGCCCATATAGTGGGGATTGTACCTGCTTGTAGATGTCAACAACCACAACTGCAAACCATGGACAAGTAGTCATCCCTATTACATTTTTTCAAATCTTCTTTGAGTCCCCCAAAGAGTGCACACAGTAGCATGAGGCTGAACAGAGTCACAAACAACTAGAGGGCTTAAATCAGGTTAAAGGGGCAGTCCAGAATGGCAATAAAATGGGTCAAATGGAGAAATGGGAATGCAAATAACTAAGAGGCATCCAAGGTTTTTAATTCTTGGAAAACTTCTACAAAAACACAATAACTTAGCACAGAAGGGAAACAAGGGTTATCTTTTCTCTGTTAGTTAAATAAAAATGAGTCATACAGTTCTTTGTACACTCTTCCATCTAGATTCTCCTTCAATTACCAAAATGTGCAAATTAGCACAAAAACAAAACAAAAAACAAAAGAGTGTCAGTCTGTAGAAAAACAATGAAATCCTTTAAATGTGAATTCAAAGGGTAGGACAAAAAAAGCACAGTAATGGGAATAATAAAGAAGTATGGGAGCTTGTCAGGAAACTGAAAAATAGTGAGGAGAAAGAATAAAGGACAGAGGGAAAAATATTTGGAACAATGAAGGCAGCTGTGATTCAGACCAAAAAGGAGAAGCACCAAATGTAAAATGGAAAAGACAGTTTCCATTACCTCTGGCACCCACCAGAGAATAATTTGCTGAGGTTGGGTAAATTGCGATTTAAGAAGTCTAATGACTTGTAATAATTTTATGTCACTGTATGCCAGTTAATAGACAAGACAGGTCTCATAAGTGTGCCTGTGTTTGTGTGTGTGGCGGTTGTGAATGTAGGGAGAGGGAGGGGAGAGGTGCTTTGGTGGCTTGTTGGGTCACCCGCAGATTCAGATGAGGGGACAGACTGTGTAATATGGGAAAAGGCAACACAAATTAGCAGTGTGTTGCCTATGTAAAAGGAACAGGAGACACACTAGTATAATAGTACATATTCTGTTACATATTCTACAGGTTTTTCATTAATAGAATCAGAAAGACAAACCACTTTTCCTTCCATCTGCAACCCTAAGCAGTTAATTATTTCTAATAAATGAAACCATTATTGCTGTTTAGTTAGCCTCTCAAAAAAAAGCTGATGTTAATTATTTTTCATCTTCCCACAACCACCCCCTGCTCATGCTCATCACAAATCGCTATGTTCGTGATGTTTAGAGTAAGTTTAAATTGTTGTATCAAAACCTATTTTAATGAAAAAGTGTCATCAGAATATGAATCTTTGTGTGAATCTTTGTTAAGCAAGTGCCTAGCCGAACCTATAGGCATTCGACAAAGGAGATTTATCTTTGACATATGTAATTTATGAAAAATAAAGCACCGGGCTCTCTGTTATTAATGCCTCGTCACAAGGTCCAATAGAGCAAAGAATCGTGGGCTTTGAATGATTATGTTATCACTTTTAGTGTATGTTTTGCATAGACGTGCACAGGTTTCAAAGGGGCAACTCAGAGAGGGGAAGGCAAATGTGAAACAATATCTCAAGACACAGATGTAATATATTAAAACATTTTTTTGTATTTTTTTACATCTGCAAATCTATTTAAGTTTATCAAAAAAAAAAAAGGGACATTAACATAGCTGACAAATAGCATCTAGAGTTTAGAGAAACCAATGTAAATGAATCCAATATAGAGATGTGGCAACATATTCTAGGGAGCAACTTATTTGAAATGATAAATGGGGACATGGAGTCCATTTCAATTATTCAATTCAGTTTATCACTGAGAACATGTGGTGCAATATAATAATGTCAGCAACTATCAGTGAAGTAATAATTGTATGCATTTTTTTTTTCTTTTCAGTGAACTGTACCATGTAACTACTTACAGTTATCATTAAATCATCATTAATACATTCTGAGGCATGAAAACATCAGCTCAGCAGATAACTGCAGCTTGCCCAATGTGTGTACGTGTATCACAGTAATATCTATATTACAAGTCCTTTGCTCAACGTAAATGCATAATGCAACCATGTAGAATACAAAATGTCATAAATCAAAATGAATATGCAATGGATTACAATGCTGCAGAGTAAGTAGGAGGCTGTGACAAGGCTAATACAACATCGTTCATGGTCAAAGACAACAATTACTGCATGTGGTTTAATACTTTTTCTAACTTAAGAAAAGAAGGGGGGAAAAGCCATGTCTTTTTTTTTTCTTTAACTATTTTTCTAATGATATCTTCTTTCCTCATTCTGTCTCAATCTGCTTCCAAAACAAAAGTTGTTTGATCATAAAGTGTTGAAGTGCAATGGCTTGTCTCCTCCACTTTCACTCAGTGGTCCTAGTAGTAGCAAGAAAGATTAGAAAGTCTGTCACACTACCCAACCAGTCCCAGCATACCATTAGCATATATATGAGATTTGAGACATTTTCTAATATTCTCCAGCAGGACTCATCTGTCATGGCCCGGTGATGAATTATCAAATGCTTGTTTGGGTGTGAGGGAGCTAGCAAAGTGGCAGTATGACTCCCTCTTTCTCCTTACTTTTATAACCTTTACTATAACTATGTTTAAAAAAAAAGGTAGGTAGTGGAATAGAGGGGGGATTCAATGTTGGGACATTTCAATAAATAATGGACTTCTGCGATTGGTATTACCTGCTTACGTGTTTTCAGGTGTCACAAAGTAGCAGGAGAAGTAAATGAAGACAACAGATGGAAACCATTACAGCTGCACATACCACTGTATCTTGTGACAGGAGAGCTGTTGCTATCCAGGTCTTTTGCTTTACCTCATGTGCACGTTGTTCAAGAGTTGACTGCTGAATCGGATGCAATACAACCTATTGACATGACCTTTGACACTGTACTCATACGTTGTTTACGTACAAATTATCACTTTTTTTGTTTTTCCTTTTTTTGGGCGGTGCTATGATTACTTTGGTCACTAGGCAAATTGCTATAATCACTTGTAATTTGTATAGAAAGTGTCGACTTGTTTGCAAATTGTCACTAACTACTAAACCAGCTGTAGTACAACTTGCAAAAATGTGACATAAAACAGAA
Source organism: Neolamprologus brichardi (assembly GCF_056152115.1). NCBI lineage: Eukaryota > Metazoa > Chordata > Actinopteri > Cichliformes > Cichlidae > Neolamprologus > Neolamprologus brichardi. The sequence goes on along the minus strand of NC_142114.1, from coordinate 5,658,274 downwards.
ACTGAGAATGTTGCCTTCAAAATAAAGTTGTGCCTCGTAACTGCAATCAACATGATTCAAAAGGTGCAAGTTTTAAATTGAAGGCAAATATTCTCAATTTTTGGTTTATGTCACACTTTTCACTTTTTAACTATTTGCCAGCCAGTTGGGAAATATATCTTTAGCTCATGACCAGTGGTTACCAGATTGTCACTTGGCCTGTGTGACTTTATGATCAAACACAGTTGCTTGATCCCAAAGTGCTCAAAAGAACTTTACTTGGGACACAAACCACAATGCCAAGGGTCAAGTGGTTTTCACTTGATCCTACAGCATAACACATCCAAAATATCAGACAAATTAGCATCATGTGGTTGCATCATGGTCAGGTGCAACCAGTGGTGGGATTGTTAATTCAAAATAAGTAATTTATTACACATTAATTGTTGCTTTTCTTAAAAATATGGCAGTCAGTTAATTATTTGCTTAGTGTAGAAAGTAATTCATTCCACTAGTGTTTGTATTAATTTCTCATTACTCCGTAAAATGAACTGAAGCACACTGTCACATAATTAGTAGCTAACAATATGAACTTTATGCTACAATTCAACACGTCAACACAAATCTCTTTCCTAATAAGGACACACATATAAACTTTCTTTTAGAGTTTACATAAAAACACCAAGTCGAAAACACAAAGCAAAGCTGAAAACCAGTTCAAAGAGATTTCAAAGCGATCTTCAAAGTGTTCTCCACACTTCAGAAAAAGGTAGAGTCTAGAAGCGTCACTGTCCTGGATACAGTTTGCAATTTAACATCACGCTCTTATTTTTTTTTGTGCTATGAAAAAAAGTACTGTTCATATCTTCCCTCCTCAAAAGCTGTATTGGTATCAGTTTTCCTCCTCCCACACTTGTAGCAGAAACATGTTAGTTTTTTTCTGTCTGCACAGCATTCAGATAATTGAAGATCCTTGGTAGCAATAATAACAACATAATAGTAACTATAATGTGATTACTGGTTTTAGTACAGTAACATATTACATTACAGCATTACTGAAAAATAATGTAACACCAACAAGCACTTCTCAATAAAAATTTAGGATATCCTCAACAACTCACCTTAGTATTGCTGTCATCCAGAATTCAACAGAAGTGAGCTTCACTGACTCATATCAGACACAAAGTTTTAGGCCTCCACCAAAGTAAATAGACACAGATGCTTCTCACCCGGCATGTAAAAAAGCTCAGGTAAAAAAACACATTAACAGCCTACAATCACTACAAATTAGTTTTTGAGGGGATTTGTGGATAAAAATGTAAAATGTAAAACAGCAAATATTTGTTTGGAACATATCCGTTTTTATTTCTGATTTACTGTGTTGATCTTTTTCAAATATGTTAGAATATGCTGTGTTCAAAAATTTTGTACACAAACTGTAGTAGACACCTGCTAGCAAGCCGTGGCGGTTTTGGGGTGCGTAAGTTGGTGGATGAGCTGGTGAAATTGTACTTTGTAAATCATTTCTCTTTTAGCACACAAATACAGCGTGGTCATATAAGTATAAGGACGTTGAAAAAATTGTCCAGAAAGCTGCATCTGATCAGATGGCAAAAACACACATTCTTGGAAGAGTTGGCCCAATTTGTGCAAAATGAAATAGCTGGCAATGGACAGATGCAAGGAAACTGATGGTAACACCGTCGTGCAATAAAGAGGATGTATAATATGTAATAAGACATATCACACATCATAATAAGATGGCTTTTCAGTGTGTTTCAGTAACTCATCTACACAGGGAATTTTGTAGAGGGTATAGCAGGTGTGGCAGTTTGTCTTGCAACAACAACTTTAGACTTTTCTAATATGTATATATATATAAAATGTCCTAATATTCCTTCATAGGTCACAGCCATTGTACATTAAAAAAACATGTTTTACTGACTAGTATTTCTGGAACCTACCAGAAAGGATAGCAAGGTTTAAACACCTACTTGATTTAAACATGATGTAAACCACTCGCTTACTGAACAGCCTGTTTCTCCTTTTGTTCTTTCTTATAGAATGATGGTAAATAATTTTTATTTACATGTTAACTAGAAATAGTTTTCACTATTGCTAGTCATCATAAGATTTTGGGTCAGCAACTACAGTGCTTAATTACCTGGAAATAGACACATCTAATTGATTCAAACCACATTTTCTACCTCATAATAAAAATGTGGAAGACTTTACAATTTAGTTTTATTTTAGTAATGAAATAATAATTAACATAAATTGGGGAAAAACAGCCCTTAAATGTTTGAAAGTGCACTTAATACAACTGTTATACACCTACAAAGTCATAAATGTTTTGGGATTTTAGCTCTTATTGTCTTCTGAAATTTGTAAGACAATGCACTGGTCAATGCTTGACCTTTTAAAAAAGATGCAGATAATGCAGTTTATTACATACATAAAAAAATTAGCTCATTTATGGCTTACACTATGCATAATTTACCTTTCAGGGAGTTTAGTTACCACATCTCATGGTGTGACAGGGGAGGTGTAATACTTTATAAAGCTTTATATTCCAACTCCTTGCAAATATCCCATGTGTTAATTAAATGAGCAAAAAGTGCAGTGGCCTGTGTCCTAAATTAATTACTTTCTATTAGATTACATTACTGTAGATAGACCAAACCATATTATTAACATTGTTGTACATTCTCCTACATTCAATTTCCTTGAACATTATTATTGAGAGAAATCACTCTCTTCTTTTTGTGCTGCCTCTCTCTTGCTCCCTTCTCAAGATTGTTCCAAATTTCTGCCATGGTGCATTCTGCTCAGTTAATTAAAGAGGGCTAAAGTGCAGTGGCCTGTATCCTATTGACATCAAATCCATAACTTAGAGAGAAACATTTACATTAATTTGCCATTAATACCGCCTATGCCAACTTTTCAATTCCCACTAAGTATGATCTTATACAATAGTTAGCTGTTGCCGGTAAGACAAAAAGGCGAGGAGGCCCATGAGGGGTACAAGAAAAAAAATGATGCTACTGTTAATTAAACGAATAAAAGTGCACCAGACTGTGTCTTGGAAAACAGCTTTGGGTAATAAAAATATAGCCAACAATCTCTCCATCTTCTTGCTTTCAATTCAGTTTTGAATGCTATTACACACGGTAATGGAGTTTGGGAATGGAAACTTCTTGATAGCTGTCAGAAAGAGCGTGCTAGAGAGCAGGTAGAGAATGCCTTGTATTTCTTTTCTCTCTTTTTTTTTTTTAATAAAACAACTAAGCTCAGCAGTCTGTATCCTATCTCAGCTATTGCATCTATTGGATTGGATTATTTTACATTTTGATTGAAATGATGTCCGCCCCAGATAAAAGCACAGACCCCAGCTGTTGTAATTGAATCAGGGTGGAGTTGTTTATTCGGTTGATCTACAGCAGTGATTTGCTTGTCCTAACACCCAATGCATAAAAGATCCACTCTTGTTTAACACACCGCTGATTAGATCAGTTTAAAATGGCGAAACAAGAGTCGTCCGTGTCCAGAGATGGGCAGGCATAAAGATAATACATATAACAGCATCAGAAGAAGGGGGAGGAATCCAGAGCAGCAGATGAGAGAAAGGAGGATACAAATGGGGCCCCCGTCTCCCAGACCCTATTGATGAGCGTGTGTGTGTGTGTGTGTGTTTCAGTGTGTATGTTTATCTTCTGAGTGCTATAGATGGACCATCTGCTTAACTTTCCATGTGTGACCAAAAGTTTCACTACATAAATTTTGCATGATGCAGATGCTTGATGCACAGAGATGAGACCCTCAGTAATATTTAAATAAGATTTAATAAGGCACCACCCCCAACAGTGAAAAGGTCTTCACTGATTTGAATAGTAGTAAATCAACTCTAGGATGATTTGGGCTGAATGAACATATAACAAATGTGAAATTAAATGCCAATCTCGAGTGTCCAAATGCTGCTATTTCATGTAATATTGCTCACGATTTAGCGAACCTTATTGGGAGACTACTAAATACATGCTTTACAACGGATGGTTGATCATCAAATAATGACTCTTATCACTTTGAAGTAGGATGCACATCCATCATACTGAGAAAAAGGTGAATGTACGCCCCAGTGCGCAATGCATGCTGATTTTAGTATCACTCCTAGAGGGACCACATATGAAAACATAATCAGCTTAGATTGTGATACCACTGGTACAACAATAACTGTGTCAAGGGCATAGGCAAGTCTCAAATTTGTTTACATTTTTGCATATCAAAAATGAGATATGAGGCCCTTTTTAAACAAACAAAAACATCACAGTACTAGACATGCAGCGTTTTACTTTAACTTTTGGATGAAAAAGATAATAATGCATCAGTTCTGATCTATAATTTCTTCCAAAAACCCAGTCTATTGACATGTTGATAAAAATAACAATAGCACACTGACTTTGTGTTTAGAGCACTGTAGTGTGGATGTAAAACTCACGATGACAGTTCTGTGTTGAGTGCGGCAACAGCATTTTTGTGCATATCACAAAACAGCAGTAAAACAGCAATATGTCTTCATTGAACTACTAGAAGATAACTTTGTGCTTTATCGTATTATTATGAAAGCGGCATGTGTGTATTAAACATATAACAATCCTAAACTGTTTGGGTCTAACACAAAAGAATGAAACTGCAATAAGCATGTGTATCAAGAGTGAACTTTACTTGGGACACAAAAAAAAACAGCTGTAATCTTTGACATTTACTGACATTCAGATTAGGCCAACATTTGTCAGAAAGCTTAACCTTTGTCCTTCCTTGTCCGTATATTATCTGCATATTAAACTTTCGCATCTGACTCTATCATTTCCAAAAACAGCTTTTATGAAAGATTTAGACAATGTGTTTAATAATTTCTCATGTTTCAGACGCGTTTGGGTCGCCGCGCTATAATCAATCATCTCTATTAATGCCCATATCTCGTGCTCCACCAGCCGTGACCCTTGGACAGCTGAGCTCAGTTTTTATCAGCACATCCCTGCCGTGTTTTACTTTCCCTGACATCCCGATGTTGCGTTACACCTCTCTCTGTTGTCTGCCCATGTGGTGTTATAAGCATCCTGTTGTCTTGTAGTTGTTTTATCAGGCTGGTACCATTGCTCATTGTGGCCCTGTGGTAACCTGAATAACCTGAAACTTATCAGACAGCTGAACTCCATTCAGATAACTGAATACAGAGGCGATTGCTTTAATAAGACCCTAGCCTAAAATTATAATATTTGGAGAACATGTATGGTACATCAAAGTCCGGCATTATAGTAGAAAAGCCCAAACCTATGTACAATAGTGCAGCAGTGTAAAATATAAAATAAATAAATAGAGCAGCTTATAAGTTGTACATGGACAGCAGCGCAATACCAACAGCAGCAGGTATGACAGTGGTGCAAACGGTTGCAGTAAAGATAGTCAGCAGCATTTAAGATTTGAATGTAACTTGGATTTTATTATGTAATAGTTCTGTTTCTAGTATAGTTTTTCAGTATAGATTGGAATCTTCGTCTCAAAGATTAAAACAATTGTAAGTAGTAAAATGGTGTACGAAAAAATGCTTTAGAGCATGTATACTGCATGGATTTCAAAGCTGCACACTAGAAGCTTGCATAGTAAGAGGTAAACCTGCAACCTGTTCAGTGGAACGTTAACAGCTATAAATACATATTAGTTACTTGGTTATTTTTCAGAATGACATAGTTTTTGTGTTTTATTTAGGGTTATTAAAAACAGTTCTGTACTTTATGCTAATTACTTGCAGTGGAGAGTTTAAACATAATAATCAAAGTCTGTGACTATAAACTAATTAGATGAAGCATTGTTGGGTACATGGAAAAATATACTTTTAGAGACTCAACACGATTTTTTTTCTACTGTGAATATTGTAATGCTCCAATAACAATTTATAGTTTGCCAGAGCTTGTTGGCCCGTAGTGACAAGTAGGTTAAGCAATAATTCCAATATCTGAAACCGCTGTGCAATTTGACTTTAAAAGATACAGATGGCTTGTGCAGCCAGCATTTGCTGTTTATACTGTTTAGATCGTGGTATATCAATCCGAGGTCTGTCTTGTTGGAGATATTTACATCAGTCCACATCAGAAAGCAAGAGAACAAGAAATGATAAAACAGAGATGTTCTCAGCTCATAGATAGCGGTGGGTGACCTTTTCTCTCACTGTCGGTATCAATCCTTCAAACACCACACAATATGCGTGCACACATACACACCCAAACACACACACTTAGAGGGAAAAAAACAGAAAGCAGTAATGTGGAAATGTTAACAACTTACAATTAAAAATGTGATTTATGTTCCATGCAGCTATTAAATGACACTGTGGCCCAACAATATCGATTTCCATATCATTAGCATAATAGTTTTATTGTGGTATAATTACTGAATAAAAAGGCTCTTACCTGGCAAACCTTACTGCATATCAGGGACTCTTAAACGAGCAAAATGTTGCCTCACACAAGTTACATGGGTCAATTGCAGCCGGGGATAGTCGGGGGTAATGATTAGATCATTAAAATTTAGTCTATGCTTCACAGAGCATAGAGAAAATTAACTTCCCCCCACCAAGCTCATTTTTCTGCTGAACATGAAATAATGATTTTCTGCCAGTATAATTACAAAGCTAACATCTGATAGAGTCAGCATCCAGGGGGGATTATCACATGCATGAGTATTAGACCTCATTACCAGCTTGACTGCAAAATTATTACATCTTGTAATTGGATGGCGAGATTTATTCACAGATTGGGCTAGGGTTCCTCGGTAAGATTGTAATTACAGGCTTCACTGGTTCGCTACTTATCACACTGTGTGCAGGAGGGAGGAGGACCGAAAAACAAGCGGAGAAGAGGAGAAGGAAGGACCGTTTCATTAAGCAGGACTACCCTATCAATGGCAGGATGGCGTTGTGGCGAGGCCGTGCGGATGGCTGGGGCGAGTGGGTAACATCTTCCCTCTCCTTCTCTATTTATGAGGCCAAACAGTGGAGGTGTTTGCAGAGGGGGGGTGCCGTGAAGGGGGGCATATATTATTACTGGGGTTCCTCTCCCTGACAAATGGGATTTCATTTATTTAACCTCTGCTGATCTATTCCAGTGAAACGTATAAACAAGCCATCCGTTTTTTACGGCCGCCGCAGAGTCAACGCCTCAATTATCTAAAGGCTAACTGAGTGTTAAAGTGAGCCATCTGCCAGTGGGAAGCCCATTGATTTAATTTGCCATGTGGTTTTACCCCTGATGCAACTGGGGCCCCACTTTGTGCTTTAAAAAAAAAGAGACAACAGATACACATATCGCTCATTGAACTCGAGTTCAAAGAGAGTGGTCATGGGGCGTTTCTGGGAGAAGGGAGGTTTTGCCGTGTTGTCGCACAAGATGTGAATTTTCATCCTCGGTACATATGTATTTATGTACTTTCACTATGCCCCACATTCGTCTGCAGAACACGAGCGAAAAGGAAAGACAGAGAGGAGAAAAGAGAAGTTAAGAAGAATCAATACTCGGGCTTTAATTTGACAAGGAGGATGTCAGGCTGCCAATGGAGGGGACACCTTTGTTCTCCTGTAGCCAGCTAATCTCTGCCTGCATGCTGAATGAATATTGACACAGTATGTATGTGTGTGTGTGTGTGTGTGTGTGTGGGTATGTGTGCATTTGTCTGTGTTGTCCATGCATATATTTTCCCCAATGCCTGATTGGATAGCGCACTGAGTATTATCTCTAAGCATGCATGTTTTATGTGTGCCCGTGTGTGTTTGTGTGTGAGTTTGCAACCTGGAGGGCTCCTTTGCAGCTAATTTTATAGTCGGCCCCACACACTAATCAGTGTGCCAGCAATAATGGAGTTGTTATTGGAGTCCATTACAAAGACCCAGGTTGGATCAATGCTCGTATCAGTGTTCACAGATGCAGCTGGTTCAACCTATACAGGCGCAGAGTTACAGAGGGGCGTCTCTGTGAGGGTTTAAATACTTACCAAGCGTGTTTAGAAATTCAAACTGCGAGTTTGTACCGAGAAGTCTGTTATATGATATAAGGAATTTTATATAATTCACCTTTAATTCTGAGTTATATGCAATTAGATAATTAACATATCATTTTAGAAAATTCAAAAACAGACTAATAATTGGTTTAACACCAAAAATCCTGACCTATTTGTTAATGACTCACATTACATATTATTACATAAAAATGCTTTGTTTTAAATATTTTATGAGTAGGTTCCGCTTTCATATCCCTGTTAAACATTTTTTTTACTCCCATAGAAATTAGGGTAACTTATAATATGTTGCTATTGATAACAATGGCAAAAACAATAAAGCAATTTTGCAATGCTCGATACACTGTAAGAAATTCCTCTCTCATCATTGAACCTCTCAATAATTCTGAAGAAGACGAAGAAGAAAAAACCCTGAACTACCCCAAAAATATGTAGAGTATTAATATTCACTTTTAATAATTGTCATTTCAGTTGATTAATTCTTTGTTTTTTGTTCCTCCTCTGGCTGGAGTTTTGGTGATGTGTTTGGGCTCATTATTCTGTTGCAGTAAGAGTCCTTCACCTCAAAGATGCATGCCAGAGGGTGTAGCATGTCTTTAGAATATTGGATGATGTCTCCTTGTTGTCGATTTGGTGCAGGTGAACATTCACACTACCACGTTTCACTGTGGGGTTTTTAATTGTCCACTTTTACATACTGTAAAACCCTGTTATATTCTAGTTCATGGTTGTGGGCAAAAGACCTGCAACTGACAAATAAAGGCTATCTCATCTCATCATCTCATCATATCAGTAATCATAGCGGAAGTAATTAATACAACTGTTATGTGTTTCTTATATAAATGAGCTAGAAATGACTCAATACCCCACTTTTAATCCATGCTCTGTCTGCCGTGGCTCTAAAACCCCAATGGTGGGCCCCATCCCGAAGTTTGATAACCACAGATCTACAATATATTTGCGCGTCACTCCTTAATCGCAAATCAAAATCATGTACATTTTCCCGCTGTATTTTGTTTTTTCTCACCTAACCACTTCCTCAGTCCTCCTCTTTCCCTCCATCGTCTCTCATTTACCTCTCACACAGAATTTATTATGTTCTCCACTCTTTTGTTTATGCTTACTCTTTCTATTTATCTAACGACATCATGTCATCTTTTCATCCTTCCACTCTGTTCCCCACCCCCACACCCCCATCTTTCAGTGAAACTTCCTTTCCCCTCTTCTCTTCTTGATGCTGCTCCCCCCCTCCAGCTCAGTTTCCCCAGAGTCACTCATATGGTATTTAAGTGGAATGGGGCCCATTAACCCTGCCAGCTTGTGCCTCTTCTCTCCTCCATTGATCAGAATACACACTGGAGATATTTTATTACTGCTGGTTGTGGGGGACTGACACAGCCATTTAAGCAACTTGAGCGGGATCATCTGTGTGTGTGTGTGGGTGTATTTGAATGAATATAGGGGTTGACACAGATTGGAAGAAAAGTAGTTCCTTGGGGAGCTGTAATGAGTGCAGTTAGGCTTGGTGGAAATATCTGTTGAAAACAGCTTTGCTTTTCCTTTGTTTTTATTTATTAGACAATGTCTGGTTACTTCATTCAGTCAATAGCAATGGTTGCTTTATTGTAGCCTTCACTTTTTATTTAAAATATCATTGTATCTTATGTATTTATATTAAATATAACTCTTTTTGCTCATTTTGCTAATGGGTTTACATTTAATATTCCTACTATAGTAGATTATAATATTATTAATAGATAGAATTATTGGTAAACGTCAATATGGAAGCTGTTCTAAATCTTAGAACGGTTCCTGGGAGTTCTGTTATGCCCACTTATACTTGTATGTGCTTAATTTCATCTCAAAAATCACAATCTGTGTCAAACTGACCAGACTATCACTTGTGATTCAAACTGGGTTTCTGTTTGTGACCTAAAGAGTGTGATCAGCAGCCAGCACATTGTTTTTTGACATTCATCGGATTTAGCCTGGAAAATAACCACAAATAAACACCTCTCTAAAATGTTTTTAACTGAAGCAGAACATCGTAACACACACAAGGAAGATGTTAGAGAAGTATTCTAGTTGCCCTTTTTGTCTTAAAGCTAAAGACAACAAATACCAACTAAACTATACAACGGTATTGATCTTTTGATAGGTGGTATGCATTAGCACCGCTCAGTGTAATAGTTCGTGGTATCTAACTACATTTCGTTTCCACTTCTAATGATTATTTAATGATTATTGAAATATGGTGATATACGGTGACACAGAATGTGCTATCTTAGATCCCAATAAACCATTTTTGAGCACTGAATTAGCAACAGAAAAAATGAAAGAGGTACAGAAAGGCATTCAGAAAAACTCTCCAGGTAAATGTCAAGAATTCTCAAATCCAACTACTTATAACACTGCAGAGATAAGATTTAATCATGGCTCTACACAGAAAAACCTATAGCTCTCAGTGCCTCTCTGTTGCTGTGATATGGGGTACTTCACCTTACTGCTTCTCTTTTTTTATTCATGGTTATTCCATATCCTTAAGGCAGGATTGTATGACTGAAGAGTGGATGATTCGTAATAATTCTGGGTTGAAGCGCTGTGCAGTTATTAGAGTACTAACTCTTCTCCCTGTAATATTCAGCCTGTGCTTTTATGCTAAAGGCCTGCCAATAGAAATATAGCATAGAGGGTCATCTGAGGACGTCTCACTCAGTTTCTCTCGATGACATTAAAACTGTCTTAATAAATGGACTAATCAAATAATAAAAATCATTCTTCTGCACATTATACTTCCTGTTATTATAAGAAGCAGAACAAACAGATTTTCTTGAGAAAGCTTAAACATGCAGTGATGCTACCTTGGGTGGGGGAGAAAGGTCTAAGGACAAAAGCGACCATGATTGGTGGAGTCTGACCAGCCAGGTGAGTTTCCAAGAAAGTGAGAAGCAGAGGACTTAATGAGGACAAGGCTGGCACACTGTTGATGAAATAACTTGGTAAGGAGAGGGTGGAAAAGCTGGGTTTGGTGGTAATTTAGTTGGCTCAAAGGTTTAAAAAAAAGGTCTCAGAGGCACAATGGGACCATTACAAACAACTTCTGTGTCACACTCACATGACTTTACAGGATCATCAGTGCTAATGAGCACTGTATCTCATGCTGTGACCTAAAGACCACAAAGCAGTGGAAGTGAAACATAACTGGCTGCTTGGCGAAGTAACCTTTGGATGTTAGTCTTTCAGGAGGACAGTTTGAACTGCAGATGCTGATGAACAATTTCCAGCTCAGCAGAGACAGGACTTGTCTTGTGCGCACAGTAACAGGAAACAAAGCTTAGAATCTGTTAAATGTGAATATCTCAGGCTCCTAAGAAACAACAGCTGAAAGTGGTAGCTTTTTCAATGCTTTTGAAAAACTATAGATAGAATCACAAGATTGAGAATAAAAAGTTGTCTGTTTGTTAAGTTGTTAAGTTTAATGATATGCCATGCACATGGAATGTATTGAGGAATTTTTTTGACCTGACTTTTTAGTTTCCTTAAAAGGGATATCATGGTGACTTCTCAGAGTTACCTTTTCTAAAACTGTGACAACTTTCAAGATTGATAGCTGGTTGTGTACTGTGAATTCCCTTTGAGGAAAGGAACAAATGAGGAGATAATGAAAGAAGCGAGTCTGGGGAGTAAATCAGCCCAGTTCATTGAGCTTGTACTTATTTGTCCTTAGCTCAGCAATCCTTAGCGTGTAAATTTGACCAGATTCAACATGAGGATAAATGTCAGAACGTAGGGAATTTTTCTTTAACATGGCAGAAAACATTTCAGCTTACCAGGTAAGATTTATTAATGTACAAAAATTGAATGTTGCTGCTTTACATAGAAAACGCTTCTAATAAAAGCCAATCTGGTGATACCGATTCACTATAATTGTAATTTTAGTGTAAGCGCTACAAAATACATAGCTCACATTGCACCATATTTCAAGACTTGACTGTTCACACAGTTGTGTTTCATTCTAATGTATCTTGTATGACATCTGACCAAACTGAGATCTCAATCACAGAACAGCTTTATTGTTATTGTTGCTGACATCGACATGTTGACACATTGTCAGCAGTAAAAGAAAGAGAGGGAGCATTTTGGCAGCTTGGTTGCATGAGAAAAAAAAATCTACTGGACGTGGAGTCTGCTCAGCACAAGGAACTGGCCAATTATTTCTGAAATGGCAAGGGAGTTTTTGAAATGTGAGAATGTTTCCTGGGATATATACCGCAGACAGCAAATAAATGACAAGCACATAAACAAGATGTGGAGCGATGACTTTTTCCCCTTTTCGTTTCCCCAAACACACGCAAGCATACACACACGCAGTGGAGAGAAAATTGTTTCTTATATCAAAATTATTGACTCCAAAGCTCTGACCGCTTAGTAAAAGCATTCACCGTGTGTGCTTAGGCTACTGTGTGGGTTTCAGCATGTTTATTTGTGTGTGTGCGCACAAATTCTGTTTGCTTGAAACAGTGATTCAAAGGTTGGCTTGTGTATCATAAACCTAAGCTGTTTGACATTTGATTAAATAGCATTACTGCCAATCAGCAAAGCAAGATGCTGAGCATCAGTTCATATGGACTGTGTATTTTTTTCCAGTACTGTTGACAAGCATTCAACTTAGTGTGTCATCACACATTTCCCTATGCAAGTTCTCTGAAGGAATTATTCTCCAAAATAAAACTGCAAAACATACGGAAATTTCCTGATAAGTTATTCTTAAAGATCAGCACCTTGAAAACTAAGGACTAAGGTAACTGACTTCAGGAAGCTATCCCCCCAACCCATCCTGCACTAACAGTAGTAAACGGTGCAGCCATTGAACTGGTGGATAGTTGTAACTATTTGGAGGTTGTTCTTGGTAATGTGCTGTCCTTTGAGTCACATTTTGTTGCTACATTTGAAAGGTACTTTTTAAAGAGACTGAGAGTTTTTAACATTTCATTTTAAATGATGACCTCCTTTTTTATAAAAGTTTTTTGGAATCTGTCTTAATGTTTTGTATCATTGCTTGATACGGTAATCTGTCCTTAACCAATAAGACCACACTTGATAACCTGGTTAAACTGGCTGTTAAAAGCTTTCAGTGAGGACTCAAGTCCAGCTTGTCCACTTTTATAACAGGAAAGCAACCTCTGTTATTTTATGTTCAAACCATCCTCTCTTTAGAGATTTTCAGCTGCTTCCCTCAGGTCGTTGGTATAAAGTGCCTGCGGTGAAGACCAAGAGACATAGAGTGTCTTTTATACCTGCTGCTATTATCATGCTTATAAACACTAAAACATAAGCGTTGTTGCCATCTCTATTGCAATTTGTTGATCCTACTGATAAAACTGGGGCATTTCTTTATTTGTGTGTTTTGTTTTTGTTTTGTTTTTTAATTTATGTGATGTTTTATGTGTGGACATGCTACAAATCAATTTCCCATTAGGAAGAATAAAGTTACCATTGACCATTCTCATTATTCTTATTATCTATGTATAACAACCTTAGCATATGTATGTATATGCACCCTATATGCTCCTTACAACTTTTAAATATTGTCGCTGTTTGCATTTTATGCTTGAGTAACGTTCAACGTACTTCACCCATGCATGACTTAATGGTGACTAAAATTTGTATTGGTGATGGAATTTTGTTTGAGTCACCAATAAACATGGAATGAAGACCATCTGTAGGGTTAGTTCTTCTTCTGCTTCTGCTTATTATTATTAGTAGTAGTAGTAGTTGTAGTAATAGTAGTATTAGTAGCCACCTATCATTTTTATTTTGTTTCCAAGGAGCCAGATTTTCTTTTTTTAAAGTGATCTAGAGCAACTTAAGACTGACTTAGGAATCTTTTAAACTAAAAAAAAGCCATGTAACTCACAAGATGAACAACTGTATACATTATAGAAAACCCATTTTTGTGTCTTCTTGTGTCAACAGATCCCCAGATTCTCATTTCTTTAGGTAAATCTATAAGAAAATACCAAAGATAACACAAATGACAGACATAAAACAGTGTTTTATTAGTATTTTTGTACCCAAACATTGATTCCCAATATTAGCTGAAAACCTAGCACATCTCTACATGGTGTATGCTGTGTCCTAAACAAATCAAATAAATTTGACAAGTAGAGGACATAGGAGGAAGTGATAGGTCTAAAAATCTATCTACAACAGATATACAGCAGGAAATGGGAAAAATCCAGCAAAGACCTAACACAGAACCTGCAAAATTCACTGGGCCATCAGCTGATCCATCTACTGCTCATTAAAGCTTTATCAGAAATAGTCTCAGTCGAATGGCGGTTGCCAAGAAGCCATTCTTAAGGAAGGAAAAAGCAGAGAAAAGAGGGATCCCATATTACACGAGAACTGGCACACATACAAAGTGGCAAAAGGTCTTATAGAATGGTGAAGCCAAATTTGAAATTCTGGGTTCAAGTCATCACCAGTATGTGTGGAAGAGATCAGGAGCGCTACAACAGTGAATATCTACAACCATTTGTAAAATATTGTGGAGGCTCTATCATATTTTGGAGCGGCATTTCAGTCAGCGGTGTTGGAGAGTTTGTCAAAATTTACGGAATTGTGAACAAAATTTTGTACCAACAGATTTTGATCCACCATGCAGTGTGATCTGGAAAGCATCTACTATTACTTATTGAAGTAATATGGGATCATCCATCCATCCGTTTTCTTCTAGTTATCCAATCCAGGGTCAAGGGGGTGGGGGGTTATCCCAGCTGCCAAAGGGCAAGAGGCGGGGTACACCCTGGACATGTCACCAGTTTGTCTCAGGACTAGTGTGTGATCATCTTGACTGAAAATGTAACAAAAGGCACCTAACATCCAAGGAAGAGCTCTGAATGTACTTCATGAAGCCTGAAAACTATTACTGAAGACTATTCAAAGAAATTACAAGAAAGCTTGCCATAATTCAGACTGTATTGATAAGTAAAGGTGATCATAACTAGTATTGACTTTCCTATTAATTATAGATGAATGAGGGGTGGCTCAAGCCATTTTGGAAAGTATAGTATTTTATATGATTACATTTAATACATATTTTCTTTTCAGCTGTTTATCCATATACTAGGTCTACTGGACCCCACTGGCTGGAGTGTGTATAAGTTGTCTTTGATCAGGGACAGTGCCTTCAGACCTAGTACCTCAACATGATGCGTTCCTGTACCAGTGTTTGACTATTCCCCAAAATTCCAGTTATGTGCAGTTGACCTAATTTCTCCTGTTTAGCAGCACAGATCAGTTTGTAATAGTTGATGTGTAAGCCCATGTGCCATATATGCCTGCAGAACTTCACACTAAGAAACTCAACTTGGAAATCATTAAAAAGTCAACTCATTTTATAATTGCTTTTTCTAGTGCAATGTAAATGGGACATGGCATGATACAGTAAAATACCTACATATACACACATCCATACACACTGAGAGTTTAAACCAGAACAAATCATTCCAGCAATCACAAATATATCATATTATGACATTATACAAAGTTGTGGCTGAACAGAGGATAGAAAACAGATAAAGAGGAGAGTTAGTTGATCAGAATTTGTGATTTCAATATTTTATAAGGCAAACCTCGTGCAATGCTCTTCGAATGTCTAACCTAGTTTTTGGGCAGCAATTAGAAAAACATGTTATCCTTTTTTTTATTATAACTATTGAATGCTATCAAGAAAAGAAAAAAAATAGAATTAAGGAAAGATAATCAGTATTTATTTGTTTTTGTGTTAAGCTTTGTCTATAATAAGAGCTTGACCCTTGACCCAGCTCTCCATTAATCAATGTAAGATGAATAAACAAGTGGGATATGTGGCAGCTGGCCTTCCAACAAGCTGTCTACAACTGTCTAAACCACTTCAGAGTCATTTGGCATGGGGATAACAATAGATCAGCCAAATGGAGTTTGAAACCTAAAGAGTGGCCAGGGGATTGGAGAGGAGCAAAGAGCAGCATAGAGGAGAGGATGATAGCACAGCAATCTGCTGCTTGTGTGGGGGGTCTTGCTAAGGAGAGAAGACACAGAGACAGAAGAGACAGAGTGGCCAAGATAGATACAGAGTGTACTAAAATATTTTAGTGGAGTGACGAAAGGTGGGTGGGAGTTTAGAATGACAGAAGAGGAGATGAGTAACAAGTAATCAGACAGAGATACTGGATGATCTGTTGCTGTGGGTGGTCTACAAAGACCAACAGGCAGACAGACATGGCAAAAGAATTACTTGAGTAAAGTAGTGAGGGAAGGGGAAGTTTGTGATATTGTTTTCCAAAGTAAGACATATTTGAAATAAGTGTGCAAGATATCATGAAAGAACCTTTAAGGAGGAGGATGTGGAGATACTTGTATGTGAAGCTGTGGTCTGTGGTGCTACTTTGACTAGAAAAGGTTGGGGGTAAAATCAGTATGAGTGAGAAAAAGTTGGATTAATAGAAGAGTGGCAGAAATTGAATAGATATCTGTGGTATGGAGAACAGTGGGAGCCAAAGAGCACTCTACCATTTCCATTATTGATTATGATCCCATCCCACCAGAGGCACCAGATGTCAACTAGACAGTTTAAGTTTCAACTGGCCTGTTTAAAGGTGCCAAAATTAATCTCCCTCCATAATAACTTCTGTCAGTGCACAGTATACAATGCTTCATATCCTGTTAAATCCCATACTGAGTGCCTTCCACTGCCACTGATTATCTTTGGCAGCAAATGTTTGGAGCAGAAATCAGAATAAGTGAGTTGAATCGTGTGACTAACATTAAATAAGATGGAAAAGTTTTGTAAAATGGATAAATCTGTGGGAGTTTCATTATCAAACAAGCAGAAATGGTGTCTACATAAGACCACATAATTCTAATAGTCCAAAACAGCTTGTTAGAGTGGAAATGATAGAATAAATTGTATACCAGGTACACACAATAGAGATTCATGTACTGTTTATTGGAATATAAGGAACAACTGAAACAACTGTTTCTTATATTTTCACATTCAATGTAGTTTCTGGAAAAAATGTAAGGATATGGTGGATTTTTTTTTTCTGTAAAAGACAAATTTGTAGAAAAAACACTTATATTTTTTGAAAACCAACCACTCACCTCTTTTCACTCTCCACGTGATTATATGCCACTGTTACGTTGGATCAGTAGTAAATAATTTTAAACACTGGCTCCCTCCAATGTGTGTCTTTTGTTCTTTCTCCCTCTGCGTTTTTATCGTCCCCTCACCTCAAACTGCTTGCGGCTACAGGCCCCTACCTAAGCTGGTTCTGATGGAAGTTTCTTCCTGTTAAAACTGAGTTTTTCTTTGCCACTGTTGCCAACACTTTACTTTTAGAGGGTCGTTTGATAATTAGAGTTTTCACTCTGTTGTTGTAGGGTCTGTACTTTACAATATAAGGCACTGTGAAGTAACTGTTGTTGTTGTATACATACATATATATATTTATATATACATTATATATATATATAATATATATATATATATGTATATATATATATATATTAGGGGTGCAACGATACACAAAATTCACGGTTCGGTTCGGTTCGATACTTTGGTGTCACGGTTCGATATTTTTTCGATACAAAAAAATGTTCATGCTTTTTTAATTTGTCATTTATTAAAATTATAAATATATATTTTAACTCAAAAGTACAGTTTTTAAATTTAATGTAGCTGAAACAACAAAATAATAAATATATCTGATTGAGAAATCACTCACCTTTGGAAAAGAGAGTTTATTACAGAGAAATGGTTCTTTCCAAAATAAAAGCTATACTATACGCTTCTTCTGGGGTATATTCTCAGCAGCATATTAAACATATCAGGTCCCCATAAGGAGAATCATGTGCTAACGGCTGTCTAAATGACTCGGGTAAAGTTTGTAGCATGCGTGCTTGTTGTTTTTGTCTGCTTTCACTTGTCTTTGCACTAGGATGATGTCGGTGTAAATGTGCAGTCATATTCGTTGTGTTCACACTAGTGCTGTCAGCGTTAATCTGAAATGATGTTAACACCACAACACGACAAATCTTCGTTAACGAGCTACCGCGGATCGCCCCGTGCGTGGGGCTGGATGGCATCAACACATTAACGAGCAAACTGCGCTAACGCAGTAGTTCCCACCAATGTAATTGAGCATTGCGTGGCACATCTGACATACTGTTTAACTTTTGTCCATGACACACTTACCTTCAGGGTCATACTTCACAGGAAGACCAAAATAGTTCCAAACGCCACATCTGAATGAGGGTGGGGGAGGTTCAATTTGCCATGTTGCAATGAGCTTAGCTTCTGTCTTGCTAGCTTGCGCTGCGCTCAGTGGATCTGCGCTCGACAGTGCAGCCTAGGCGGAGTAGTCGAACGCAGATCCTCTGAGCATCGTCAGAAGAAAAGTTGATAAAATAAATTAAAGATTTTGCATTGTTCGATACATATGCGTACCGAACCGAAAGCACTGTATCGAACGGTTCAATATCGATATGAGTATCGTTGCACCCCTAATATATATATATATATATATATGGGTGTAAGATGCTAGCAGGCAGGGGATACATGGAACGCCATAACCAAAGGCTGGCATAGTATACAGAAACATCTGTGCCGAATATGGCCTGGAAGTCCCGAGGTCAAAATGGGAGACGTCCCCTAGGGTGGTGGAGAATGACCGAGCTACGATCCTGTGGGACTTCCAGATAAAGATGGACAAAATGGTGGTGGCTAACCAACCGCACATAGTGGTGGTAGACAAACAGAAGAAGACGGCTGTAGTGATCGATGTAGCGGTTCCCAATGACAGCAACATCAGAAAGAAGGAACACGAGAAGCTCAAGAAATACCAAGGGCTCAGAGAAGAGCTCAAGAAAATGTGGAGGGTGAAGGTAACAGTGGTCCCAGTGGTAATCGGAGCACTACGTGCAGTGACTCCCAAGCTAGGCGAGTGGCTCCAGCAGATCCCAGGAACAACACGGGAGATCTCTGTCCAGAAGAGCGCAGTCCTAGGAACAGCTAAGATACTGCGCAGGACTATTTTTAAAAATATATTCTTCAGTAAAAAAAAATTAATAATAATCAGTGTTGCCAATACTGATAAAATAAATACATATAAAGCAAACATTAATAAAAATCTAAACCATCAGTGTTATTAACCAGAAGAAAAGTCTGAAAACTTTACAAAGTTTTGAGTGAGTTCTGCATTAGTGCTGACACAGCAAGGCCACTTAGATTTCTGTGTCCCATTGTAGTAGGTATATTTTTAATGAGCACATGTTCTTAAAAACCTTGCTCAGCAGAGACAGCTGGGATAGTTAGTGCAATACACAGAGAACTCCAGAGATTTATATAAAAGTAAAGTTAGTTGTTTTGCAGAAATGTTGGTATGGCATTTATCAGTATCAGCTATGCTTGAACTTTGCTGAAACCAAGGAACATAGGAATACTCGGAGGGGTTCACAGGGTTAAGCTTGGCCAGGGGTTCAACTTCCTTCAAGATGCTTGCATTGTTTGGCTCACAGAGACACAATGTAAAAACATTTTAAGGCGACAGAAAGAGTGATGGCAAGTTTTAGGAAATCTCACCATATTTTTTTTTCTGCCTCCAGTGGAGGCAGCAGAGGTGATTATTATCACATGCATCTTTAGTGCTGCAAAAATGGAAGAAAGATTATTTAAAGATTTGGAAAAAAAAGAAAAGCAGATTTTACTTTTAATGTATTTTACCAAACACAGTATAAACCAAAATAGAACAGAATGTCTATTTGTCTTAATTCATCTTTGTCATTTTGAACAAATGTATCTTGTATTTCTTAAAATGTGTTACCCATAAAGGTCTTTTTTGCTTGAAGTAAACCTGATTGACAGAAAATTTGAATATTTTATATAATATACAGTGTTTAATTATTATTGTTTGATTGATGAGTCGCTACACACGGCGTTTGATCCTGGTTTACATAACTGCAGAAATCTGCATGAGACAGCATAACTGACAGAGCAGAAGTAAAATGAAACTTGACTGAGTTTTCAATGTTGTTTGCTTGTCTGTAAACAAAACCTACCAAACTGAATTTCACAAAACTAAAGTAGAATAGCCCAAATTACAAACTCATTCAATTTTCCTCCAGCTTAAAATCATGTTACTTCAACTTAAAGAATATGGTTTATACATTGGGGGTGGCTGTAGCTCAGGAGGTAGAGCAGGTCACCTACTGATCGGAAGGTTGGTGGTTCGATCCTTGGCTCCTCCAGTCTGCATGTCAAGTATCCTTGGGCAAGATACTAACCCCAAGTTGCTCTCCGATACGTCCATCGGAGTATGAATGTGTGTGAATGTAGTTAGATAGCACTAAGTAAAGATAAAGTGCTTGTGAGAATGGGTGTGATTGGGTGAATGTGGCATGTTGTGTAGAGCGCTTTGAGTACTCCAAGAGAGTAGAAAAGCGCTATATAAGAATCAGTCCATTTACCATTTACATTGGGGGAAAATGTATTCCCTGAGTGTTCCTTTAGTTCTGTGTGAGCATTAGCCAATGTAATATTGTGCTTAAATTTTAAATTGCAACTTTTTGTGCATCATTTTTAGCAGCGAGTAGCACATAGTAAATGTAGAGTTAGGATTATGGCGTTATACATAATGCGAATAGACATATAAAAACAAATGTGTACTTGTAATAAAAAAGAAATACTTGCTTTATTTTTTACATGTTATTCCATGATGTGAAGCTGCTCTTATATACAGCTAACACTTGGTTAAAGACTGCATGTGGTGCATTTAATACTTGTGTTGTGGGGACTTAAACCTGATCATATACTTAGTAGAAGTGTGCGAGTATAATAATAAAATAAATAATACATAAATAAATAAAGTTGTATAGTGTGTGTGTGTGTGTGTGTGTGTGTGTACATGTGTGTGATCTCTTAGTATTTCTCATGTTGTATCTGCGGGAGACGTCAGGAGGGTCCCAGTGAACTGATCCTGAACAAATGAAATAGTAATGCATTGGATGGGAAACAGGGGCAACCAGGTAATTCTGTTTGAAGAAAAAAATCAATTCAATTCCAAAACACAAGTCCTCTTTCTATCACAGTTTGTCACACGTATGGATGTATATGAAGTCACTGTCCCCGAGTGTGTGTTGTTGCCTCTGTAAGTTGCTGCTGACACTTTGCAGTGCTGTAAACCTGGGCAGCAGAACAAAAGAGCTCCACTCTCATAAAAAAAAAAACTGTGAAAAGAAATCAGTCAACTATTAAACAATTATTAACAAATACATTTATTTATTGTGTTTAAATATTCAGACATAAAAACATGCAGATACATGGCATTTAAATCATTACTTTTGGGCTGGAGAAAGGCTATACTAGCTTCTTATTTGATTTCTGTCTGTAAACAGCTATCCTGGTTGTGGTAAAACAGAATCAATGAGCAGTAGTGTGCTGGCAGGTGCCAATATTGACAATGATGGGGATCAAACACTTAAGGCTTCAAAATCAGTGAATTTGTTTTCAGAAAACCAATCAGCTCTGCTGAAGCTATAAGAAATGAAATCAACCAAAAACAGCAGAGCACTGGTACTGTTGTGGTATTACAGAACATCTAGATGGAATCATTCAAATCCTTTTTTTTTAAACAGCAAGGCCTAATATTCTACCTGCGTAATATTTATGTCCAGCTACTTAATAATTGTTAAACAGGAATTAAACTTTTCTTCATACTCCTGGCATATAACATTGTAGCAGTTTTCAGTTTAATCTTGAATGATATATAGAGTTCATTACAGTCAGTTCTTTGATTATAATAACATCATTTGTAAATCTTGGCACTGAATATGTTACTAAACCCCTTGTGGGTTGTGGTGCTTACATGCTGTGAGAATTAAAACTAACAACTGAAAGTATAAAGTTATACATTTAGGCTAAAAAATGAAATAAAACAAAATGAGGGACACCTAAAAACTATAAATGTATTGTAATTAATGGCCTAGTATCACTTTTTTTTATTACCAACAGCATGTAAAACTGTTAAACTTGGTGTAAGAGCTTCGTGTTGCTATAGCTTCCAACTAATTTCCAGAATGTCCTTAATTTTTAATTAATGTTGACTTCCTAATTTAGCTCAGTTGTGTTTATCCTCATCATTTCAATGAAGTAAAACAGAAAGAGACTTTTATTATGCTCTCTTTTAGTAACTTAAACAATTAAATTGAAGCTATGTATGCAGTACAAGTGTTGACTTGCCTCTTCAAATTAGCAGTGTCCACATACAACCATCTAGGCAGTATGGATTTTCCCCGAAGTTTTGGACAGAAAAGCTGGACAATTAAAGGGTTACAATTCCTTTGCTGCTCAGTTCTCAAAAATCTGCTGAAAATCAGTATTTTTATGTCAGATCTAATGAACCAGAACAAAGAAAACATACGTGTGGATGTCTAAATATTTACCCGGCTACACTTTAAATCAGAAAGACACACACAGCCCGCATAGACCTACACAACTACAACTTACTCCCACATAATCAGAGAAGAGTAGAGGATTATTTTTGAACTCACTCTTCTCTTTCTCCTGTCACTCTATTGATTTCCTGACAGAGGACTGAGAGGGGAACATGCGACCTATTACACACAAGTGTCTGGTGTCTTAAAGGTTAACGAAGCAACAGTAATGGGAAAGAGTCAGACACGTTTACCTCACCGCAGACACGTTTGCATCATGCTAAACTTTTCATAAAATGACGACACGTCTCCTGTTCATGTTTGTGTGAGAAACATGAACTTCTTTGCGCCTCCACGTGAATTTATGTGTACGACTGTAAATGGAAGTGAGCGCATGTGTGCTCCTCAGAGGTTTAAGTAGAATTAAATCACGTTTAGTTTTGCATGGAGCAGATGTGATGTCCACGGTTGTGTTTAAATGTCGCAGCATTGATAAGGTGTGACTGGGCCCAGTCAACTGTTAAGGTTTCGATGTTGCATTATAGAGTGTTTAGTTCTGTGTTAATGGGCTGCTGCACAAGAAAATGTTACAGTCACATCAGTCATTGTGCACCATGTAGGACATGGAGGAGACTTTTCCACTATTTATCTTGTGCATAAAAATTTATTGTTCTAGGGTATATGAGATTCTCAATGATAATAATGGGACGCATACCTGGAACATACGATAATAATTAATACATACTGTATATTGTTTAGCATTTACTCACACCTAAAAAATTTAATATGTTCCATTCTTTATTCTAATACGCTTAGACTTGTAGGACTTTAGTGTCAGAAATTATTCATATACTTCCTAATTTGAACTCCACAGCTGTCATTTTTATAAATACTTTATGCCTCTTTCTGTGTTTCTATAGCAGGCTGCTGTAACACAACCCTCTGATCTATTGGGGACTTGCAGCATAGTATTTCCTGATTTTGAGAAGACCAGCTGCAATATGTTAAGAAACCAGGAGGTGGCAGCTCCTATACTCTTTCCACAAGCTTCTGAGCCATCTACTGAGGGGATCTAGACTATCAGCAGCACTGCATTACTTTAACTGTCTAATTAACTTTAATTCATGAGCAGCAAATATGTGAAAAATTGTCTTATTCACTGTTTTATAATTATCTTAATGATAAAATCTGCCAATGAATTGCTTTTCAAAAGATTTAAAAATGTGTGAATTCCACTATTTCTAATAATGTAATAATAATGAAAATAATGTAATATATACGAATATTTCTATGATTTCAGATTAAAATCTGCTCTTACATTATTATCAAAGTGACCGGCATGACTTTCGAACCTCTTCACAACTACAACTGCCATCTGATTTGGAAACCTTGTGCAATTACAGACTTAAGGGCACATAAAGGAACAGTCAGCAATTTCCATGTCCATACCAGTACCAGTTTTGATTACATTAAAGAAATTGAGAACGTTCCCAGGGGGTGTTTTGTGTCTATTTAGTCGCCTTTCTTTCACTCTGAGAGGTCACACACCCATTCGGCCAGTTTACATTTCCTCTCACACAAAAGCAATATACTGCAATTTCCCTGCGCAAAATACCCCCTCTGGTCACTACCAATGGAACGACCTTTTCTTTCTGTCTTTCTCTCCCCCACTTCTTTCTTTCTCCCTGATGTGATTTAAACACTGTCAATCCATCTTCAAATAAATATATATACTTACATGTTTTTTTTCTTTACCCCTACAATCCCCTTTATCCATACAGGAATGGAGGACAATCCTCCTGAAAGAAACATAGATGGCTTAGAAACAGAAGCACAGGAGTGTGCATCTAGAAAGCAAAACAGGAGGAATTTGTCGCTGACCTGCAGGAGCAGCACAGATAGGCAACAGCAGCTATTCCCCCCAGGCTTCACCCACTCTTTTCCACACTTCTCCTCTGCTCCCACCTTTTCAACCCTCTTTCTCTGTCTTCCCTTGGGTTCCTCCTTGCCTTTCCACAACCCCCCACCTTCTTCTGCTTCTCCTCTTTTTTTCACTTCCATCTCCCACTTATTTTCCCAGTCTTCCTTTTTTTTTCTTCTGTCCTCTCCTCAGAACTCGTCTTTTCCTCCCTGCTCTGTTTCTTTGTAGCCTTCCTTTCTTTCCATAAGTTTTTTACCACGCTTTCTTCCTTTCTCACTTTTCCCTCTTCAGCGTCTAGTGGCCATTTCTTTCTTTTACTTTTCTCCCCATCTGGCCTTTCTCTTGCCTCATACTTCACGCTTTCCCTCCATCATCTGCCCCACCCTACTGCTCCACCGTACAACCACCACACATACACACAAACACAGACCACCGCTCCCTCTCTTACCCTCTCTCAGACTTACACGGGGTCTTTCTGGCCCACTGACTCTCCTGTTCAAATGTAACAATGCTCAGCGTGATTTGATGATGGCCTCAGTTCACCAGTCTGTGTGTGTATGTGTGTGCACATCTAGACACAGTTCCACTTTGGAAGTGTCTGGTGCCTAAGCATATGTGATTTACTAAAAAGCAACCTCCTTTTTGAAATGAAGAAAAATTTATAACTTGAGTATAGTGTAATTTTACATAATTACCACTTTTTCATAATATTTCTCATTTTCTTCTTTTTCTTTCTTGTATTCTTATGTTTGACTGTCTCTATGTTTTTTGCCCAACAGTTTGTTTCTGCACACTAACAGTTGTACATATTTAGCACTTTCAAATAAATTATCTTCATTAAGCTAAGTGCAACTTAAATCAAGAAGACAGAAAGTTAACTTTGATAAGGGCAATGAGTGTGTTTGTGTGTTTGGCGGTGTTTGTTCTCTATGCAAGCGCATGCATTAAAACAGATTGGATGGAGGTGGGGGCAAGTGTGTGTGAGGGGGTATTGACTAGCCTGTGTCTTCCTCACACTCGTGTTTGGTCGGCAAGCAATCTACCAACCGTCAATCAAGAAGAGGCAACCCAAGTTGGGAACCATCAAGCAGTCTGACTTCTGGTGTCAGTGCTGAGGGGGATCTATTTCAGCGTGACACGCCATCAGCGGCAAATCTAAAGAGGGCTCCATTGTCAAAGCAGAGAAACACAGAAGGACACACATATTCTTGAATGCTCACACATGGTTTTGCATTACTATGCACACACCTACCTGTTTTTTTGTTTGTTTTTTTATTATTTGGGGTTTTTTTTCCAGCAGGGAAGTTTGCAGAGAACTATATCAAAAAAAAAATGTGCATGAATGAGTCATTATATAAGGTATATTTTTGTCAAAAAGGATTTAGACAATATAGTTTTACTTGTTTATTTATTATTTTTGTTTCTAATTTAAATATTTGATCCACCATCAAAGCAATTAAATGAGAGGAATCCATAAACTCAGTTAAATGCTGATTATGTAGTTTCCTTTTGTTTTTTTGTCTTTTCTTTTTACTTGTGTTCTTAAATTGGTTTGAAGGAGACGATAATAAAGCATCGCTGCCCTCTGGGGTCTATGATCATTTGAAATCGACTGATAGAAAATTACTTTTTCACCAGTAATAAAGCACCGCACTTTGCCTAACCTTTGAACTCCTGCCACTGTCGCCCCTGGCTCTTTGCCACTTGTGAATTGTAAAGTCCAACATGACATTCAGACAAATATGAACGTTCTCATGTTTTGAAAGCAATTAAACGGTTGTTTTTCCATGAGTAACTGATTAAAACCCCATAGGAGCAAATGCATTGGTTGATGAAAACTTTAACAAATAATGATGTTTACAGCAAAAGAGTAAGTTAGTTTATTTTCAGCATATGTGATTCAGTCTCATCGTAAGAGTGCAATAACTCACTCTTTCTAGGGGAATGAGTTGTTACCTACCCTTATCTGAATCACGTGAATTCCTCAGGTCCTTATACTAAACTCGTCAAGATCCTTAAACACTGTTCCTAAATTACCTAATGACATGTCTTGTTAGCATAAAGTATTACTTATGCAAAGCATATTGATCCTAATTTAAATGTACAACTATATGCATATTGATTATCTGAAAACCATTAACACAATGATTGAAAAAAGAGAGGCATATCTTATAATTAATTATTTCTTAGATACCGATAGTAAGATGGGACAGTCGGTAAAGCTTAATTGCTATGCAAGGAGAAAAAAAGTGGTGATAAATGTATATTGTTTATGATGCATGAAGCAGTGTGTTCTTGTAGAGTCCTTGGGGTTGTATTTTCATTTGTGGAAAGTAAATACAGTAATATATTATACAATCAACACACACAGAGGGAGAGATAGGGGGAGAGAACGAGAGTGAAAAAAGAGGCTGGATTAAATCTTAATAATTTAAGTATCCAAAATAATGTAGAACACATTAAAGTCTCTTTCTGTCCCTGTCATAATAGATAAAACTTAAGCAAAATTAAAGTTCCTGTAAATAAATCGTGCAACATTCTCCTTGAATCCAAAATAGCAGGAGGGCATACTAGATTCCACAGGAAAGGTGCAAGCCTCCATCAGGAGTGAATGTTGACAGAATGAGACATTGTACTTTTGAGCCATGAAATTACAGGCTGGTAAGCCCAAGGCAGTCACCAGGTGTGACTGATGCAATCGGGGCCTGCTTGGACAAATTCAGCGTTGTTCACCAACGTTCCTGCATGTCAATCACGTTATAGATCTCCAGGATATAACTCATCACAAGGACCAAACATGAATAATGAAGCTAGTTTATGAATTCATGTATATTATTACTTTATTATTACTTTTCTTTTCCTGTAGGCTTATTCCCTCTTTGGTTTATTTTGCAATTTTTTTAGAAAAAGGTACACAAAAATGCTGTTTGTCACTGGACATATGACAGCTTCAGCAACTGACGCTTTTGTCTTACTGTAGGAATTCAGTTTATTTCTTAATGACTGCAACAACCCTTTGGGTGCAAAACGGTCTTACTGGCAGACTTT
The DNA here is from genome assembly GCF_056152115.1 of Neolamprologus brichardi. Taxonomy (NCBI): domain Eukaryota; kingdom Metazoa; phylum Chordata; class Actinopteri; order Cichliformes; family Cichlidae; genus Neolamprologus; species Neolamprologus brichardi. Next base: position 5,630,784 of record NC_142114.1, on the reverse strand, counting down.
GCTAAACGTGCTTATTAAGACTCAGTAAAATGAATTTAAAATACTTTCACCACTAAAATAATGACAAAATATGTTTCTCTCACCTTAGTTCCACTAATGCATTTCTTTAACATCAGAACAGATTCATTTCATTTCAACTTCATCCCATTGAACAATGGGAACAAAAGATAAACTTTCTAGGATGTTTGAACAGGGGTGGTCTCTGTAGAGAGGTAACTGTGCTGTTCTCCACTGTACTGTGACAATTACAATGAATCAAAGCTGCTGTGTGGGGGCCTTTAAACTTCTCCCTCCTTGGTTCCAACACCTGTCCTCGGGGCACCAAGATTTATGTCTCTGTCCTGCCAATGCACTGCTGTAGTCTCGGCTTTCTCCTGCTGTGTGTGCTTTTGTGTATGAGAGTAAATGTATATGAGTGTGTGAAAACTTGTAATCTTACTCATGGACATGTCTTGGGAGAGTTAAACTTCTGAATTGGCTAAACAATGAACTATGCACTTTAACTAACAATGCATAACACCTCTCTGTTGGGACACTTCTGTCCCTGAGCAGAAAAACTCAAAAATAACCACCCCATTAATTGGTTTTCTAGGGTTTGACCAGAAATAGCGACCACAGAAAGCAAATTCAAACAAGAAGAGAAAGAAGTGTAAAAGCATCAAAGTCATGGCATTCAGTCAGGGCAAACATGGCAGGCAGTGCTTGCACTGTGAAATCTAAAAATAAATTTCAGCAAAGTGAAAGTAACCTCTCCATTTACATCTTAAACAGTGGTCTGTCCTTTGAAGGATCTTAGATTGCTCTTTTGGATTCATCCAAAAAATTATTGCAATCTTAACGTCGCAGGTGGTTTTGTCTCTGCATGCAGACTTCTGTTTTACTTCGATCCAGCAGAAACTATCATTACTTTTGTTTTTATGGGTGTGTTCATTCTTCATTAACAAAGCTTGGACCTGGGCAATCTGTGAGGCCAGCAGGCTTCTGACGGAGAGATTTTTTAAGACTCCTTTTGCATGTCAGCAAGGAAAGCTGATTAACATACATGTATGACGAATAACATGCTTGACCAATTCTGTTAAGTTTAAACGTTAACAGTTAACTTTAATATTTTTTATGTTCATTAAAAGCTCTTTTTTTAGAGATAGTACAGCAACACTACCCACTACAGAACATAATGCGTTACTGTAAATTTTACACAATATAAACTATTTAAACAGGACTCAGATTTAAACATCTGCAGCATTTACACTGATCCAAATAATGCTTAGGGGGTATTTTTTGGCAAAATAAAAGCTTTGATTTTTGACATTTTAAATAAAATGTGAAAAGTTTACACAGTTTGTGTGTGGTGAGGTATTTTTATAGTGGTATTGCTACTTTTAATTAAAGAAAGGTTATGAAATATATTTTACCACTTATCATTGTCAGAGTAGAAAGGTGAAGACATCCATGAAGAGTGCAGCAAGATACATGAGGCTGTCAGCATTTATGAAAGAAAGGTGTTAAATAGTGAAGGAAGACTTGTTCTCGATAAAAGTCACTCCACTACATCAAAAACAGAAAAGCAGCATGTGAAGTACCAATAATAGCTTCGGTCCAAAGTTTACATTTTTTGTTGCACTTGTAGCACTTAAGAACCTTGTATGTTATTACTTCCATCATAGCTATGAAATGTGTTAAATGCCAGCAATAACACAAAGAAGAGAAAAGGGCCCACATCAGTTGTTCCAGATATTTTTGACACAGCCCCTTTAACATGTAGATCATGGTTTATGAAACGTTGAGGCCACGATATACCTGCTGCTTGGTCTGCGGCTTTTGTCAGACGCGAGGACACCAGCGTTGTTTTTTGTAGCCTTTTCCCTTGTTGTGGTGTTTCAAAAATGGTGGTTTTGATTTTCGTGATTTTCTTAACTCATTAAGTGACGTCATTGACCAGCCAATTGGTGGCATGCAGTCTGACGATGTCATGTTTCAGTACTTGCTCTGATCGCTTGGAACTCAGGCCAAGCAGGTTCTGTTTTAGTACCTGCTACCAGGTACTATGACCTAATGGAAAGCTCTGAAAACTCTGGCAAACTAATGGCAAACTGTGAAAAGGGACTTCAAGGTCTAATTAATTTTAGACTAAGTAACTGATAGTTTTATTTTATTTTTACAGCACAGACCTTAATAAACAAACTTGAAATGGTGATATGCAATATCATATTTAATAGGTATTATGTCATGGGGATACTTTGATGTAAAGCCTTACTAATGTTCTGCATTGCACAGATGCTAATGTCTAAATTTAAATTGAGTTAGTAAACAAAACGGGTGCTCTGAACTCTGAACCTATGTTGTAAGTGATGGGTGTTAGAATATTACGGCCCTTCTCTTTTAAAAGTCTGTGCTCAGACATCGCTATCATCCTGTTGAGCAGAATGGGCACCACTATAGTGCTTTCTCCAATGCCAGCAATAATTTGAGTCATCTTCTCTCTAAGTTTATGTGACATTCTCCTGATGCCGATAATATGTCGTCCTCATAAATATGATGGGCTCTTAAAGAACTCCCAGGACACTGCTTAAATCCATTTTAAATATGCATAGTGTTGGCCATCTCTCTGACTATTTTGAGAAAGCGAGATATAGAGATAGACATGTCGCTTTCTATAACATTACTCGATTATTTAAGCCTGCACACGGTTGTCTGATGGACTTCAACTGTAATTCAAAAAAGCAGGATATCTAATAAACATTAAAAAAAATCCAATCAATAACATTAAAACACTTGGTTAATCCATTGATTAAAAAAGGTTTTTTTTTCTTTATTAAATAAGGTGCCTGAACCTCACAAAAAAGAAAAAAAAAACACTGCTCATCAAAGCAGAAGGAAGCCACTTATAGATCCCTTGCTATCGAGGAATAAAGTTCAGAGTGAAAATATCGAGCTTTAAACGGTAGCTTTTAAAAGGTAAATGGAGTCAAAATGCTTCAACCAATAAATTTGCCCCCAGAGACAAGAGGGAATGAGTAGCAGGCAGAATAATACATGTGGGCGAGGGGGTAATGAATTGGAAGGGATGCAGAAAATGTGCAGTGCTGTGCATGGCCCTTTGAAATGGATGGGGAGTTCACAGAAAATACTGCTCAGTTACCCTCTGAAACATCTTCGTCCACAAGAAATGAGTATCCTCCAGCTAATTTAAATGGTATGACTCTCTATTCACTGGATAGGAATGGATATGCACATTGGTTTGCACCATTATACAGAAAGAGCATATTGTTGGCTACACAGTGGAAGCTTCCTGTGGCTCTCAGAGATTTTGTATTTGAACACAATGATGGGATTTTAAAAACTGTTATCTTTTAAGCCAAGAGTAATCATTGCGGTTGGGGCTGACTTTGAGAACTCAAGTTAGAGGTTTGTTTGTCAGCCAGCCTACTTGAGCTGGAGTGAAGTGCTGTTACATTTTCATTTATCCTGTCAATTTAGCAAGACGTTTGCATGCTCTGCTTAGTTTAATATACACATGTATGTCATCTTTGTGATTTTTGTAGCAACTTTTTTGTTTATGACAAAAGCATCACACCCTACTTGAAAACATGTGAGCTAGAAGACAGCACACACACGAGGAGCTTCAATGCTTTTAGGTCTATGTTCAGTGAAATGGTAGCAGTTGTTAAGCTGCAAATGTTTTATGCTTTTTCTAATTTACACTTGTTTTACGTGTTTTTTACTTGTTTATACATACTGGCATGGATCATTGAGCATTCTGGGACTGTATTCCTAAAGATCATTCAGGTGGCTTTTGTACCTTTTTAATTTCCTCATAGAGTGACTTTTTCCTGTACATGCATTCATAGTGAACACAGTACAATGAAATGCAATGTGGTATTTTGTATAATCCAGTGACGTTTTCCTCATAGAACAGCTTTGACAGTCTCTTGTAGTTGTTGGTATTTTCTCCTGGGGCCTCCGAACTTCTCTGTCAGTCAACTGATGAAATATTTAGCATTACAATACCTGCCTGTTAAAAAAATGAGTGTGTCACTGGCTTGGGCCTATTGTTGTGTCCAGTGTTGTTATTGTGTGTTTTTTACAACTGTTTACGATTGGGTTTTTTTTTTATTTTTCTTTCTTTCTTTCTTTCTTTTTCATTTTGAATGATTAAAAGTTTAACAAAACAAACACAGAAAATGGAAAACATAAAAAAAAATCCAAGAAAGTGATCAGTAAAGTAAAAACAAAAGGTGTTCGAAAGCAGGAAGAAGCAGTAGCATATCCTGTCCTGCCCCTAAGTTTACCTACAATGTTCATTTAACCACTGGGTTGTTGTGTTTTAAAAGGGGAATAAAGAGAATAAGAAGCATGGGGTACACATGATCAAATACAAAATGTATAAAATTCCTGCTATAAACCTCAGATATGTAAAGGCTGTGGTTGTCGTGACAATTTTACGACAAAAAAAATCTGTGTTTACTGTATAGATTTCCTGCGTACAACACAATCCAAAAGTAACTTTGGGAATTAAACTCGGCTCTTATTTCTTTCTTTTTTTCTTTGGAGTGTTGAAAAATAGATGGAATTGGGGACAGAGCAAGGTGTTGTATTCAATAAATGGGCTTTCATGTGATAAATTGAACGTTATTCATATATGAGTGCACACTGTTTTTTGGTTATTCTAGAGAGAAGTTGCTTCTTGCTACCCAGGGACCCTTTTCCTTTTAACTGAGAAGCGATTCAGGAGCGGTTTAGGAGTATGTGTGTGTGTGTGTCTGTTTGTGTGTGTGCATAGGAGTGGTGGGGTCTGGGTGATGGTGGGGCAATCTCTACAGACTTTGATACAATTACTGTGCCTTCCCCTCTCCTTCCGCACCACTTCTGGCCACGCTTTCGGTGCGCTCTGGGAATAGAAAGGCCTAGCTATCTGGCAGAAGATTTGGTCAGTCAGGCATCAAATGCACGGCCCTCTTCTCACACTCTGTGCTGGGGTGGGCACGCTGGGGGACCTGCATTGTGCATTTTCACACACTTCTCTCAGAGGGGCAGCAGGAATCCTTAGCCTTCAGAAGGAAAAGTGGGCAAAGAGAGAGAGAGCGAGAGAAAAAGAGAGAGAGGCAGAAAAAAAGCAGAGGAAGAGTGATGGAGTGAATGAGGGAAATAGATGGAGCAAGAGTGAGAAATATCGAGGGAGAGAGATGGAGAGGAGGTAGTAAAACAGGTCCAGAAGCTAGACAAAAAAGCATCACGGCTTCAGGTGACATCGAAGAGACAAACAACAGCTCATCATATAAAAGAATGATTCTTTCTGCGTTTTTTTGGTTTTTGCTGTTCTGCTGTGCCCCAACCCCACCACCACATCTCTCCAAAAGGTAGAAAAGGTTTTATTTGGGGAGTTTTGAGAGCTGACCCTTTGTGGGTGTGTGACAGCAATGGCCATAGGCTATAGGGCTCAGGGTCAGGGTGAAAGCAGGGAATGTATTTCTATTCATGGTTTCAGAGCACTAGACTTGTTCAAAGACTAATGTCACACAAGAATTCTTTTTTTTTGTTCAGGAAAAGTAAAAGTACCCCCCCGCCTTCACCCACACACACACTATCACCCAGCAAGAACACTTTCTTATTTTCCTCAGCTATCTCCATACGAAAAGTGACTTTTTTTGAGGGGGGGGGGGGGGGGGGGGGAATCAGCTCAAATAAATTTGCGACACAGGCCAAAGGGCAACACGTATTATTTGTCTGTGGGCACTGGGGCAAAAAGAACAGAGGAAGCAATAGCGGAGCTGTGCCACATGAACATGCAAATATCCAGATTTCCACATTGCTACTCTACAAATCCTTTGACTGGCAGGACAAAGATTCCCTGTGCACCTCTTTTTAAGTGGCTGTCTATCTATAGAATAAAACAATGCAATACCAAAGTTAAGTTGTCTCGTTGCTTGGCAGGACTGAATGCAGAATGTTCTCTTTTATCATTTTGGCAAAAAACATATGTTGAGAGCATTGTATATCCTAATGAAGCAAGTTAAAGATAAGAAATAATGGTCTGCCTTTTCTAACTTGCTGTGAATGTGTATGTGTTTAAATGACTATGGGATTGAGCAGTATTGTGGAGATAGGTCCAGCAGTGTCAGACAAGAAGGTGGTCTGTGTCTCTGTACAGGTAGACGTGGGTGAATTAATTAATTCAACAGAGATATGCTCGACTGCTTTTACTGAATAAAGCATTGTAACCATAATTGTAGGTTGCCATTGTTAAAGTAAAAACTGCTCCTAAGGAGATTTGAAGAACTTTGTCTACAGGTTGTCTTTTGCTTCTATAGTAACACTGAAAAATTTAGGGGTCAGTTTATTTGCATTTGTTCCTCCTTTTTTTTTTTATAGAATACATCTGCTTTTATAGCAAAACATGCTTTGAATTTGAAAACTTGATTTCAAATTCTGTTAATCAGTCTCGTTTTAAACAGTCAATCACTCAAACACCACAGTGCAGCTTGCACATAGTTTAAATTGCTCTATGCTTTAATTCCTCACTTTTTATGATTATCACACAGTATAGAAATTGTAGCAAACAGTTTGGCATTTCATGTCCCAGTCGAAGGGACATCACTCATCTCCAAAAAGTTGCTCTTGTATCAACATAATTAAATACAACCTCGATATCATTTATAGTGGGTAAATATCCGCTACTAACATGCACATATTTAAAAGGACTATAAAGTTAAACAAAATATCCCTCTTCTTGAGGCGGCTAGTGTATGAATATTATTATTGTTGTGCATCTCTGTGAAAAAGGGAGAGAGACTTCCTAGCCTTCTTTATTGCGGTGTTAAGGCCCAGGTAATGCCTCAGAATAATGCATGATAAGGCAAACATAGGCACTCCTTTCAAAATATTCAAATGTGATCGGCGGAGTGGAAAATAAAGCAACGTGGATGGGTGGAATGACTTCCCTCTTCTCTATACTCCATCATAATATTCATATCGCCACTCATTTTCTCCTTTACTTTGTTTTTCAAAGTGACCCTAACACTGGAGGAACAAACAATAGGGTGTTTCAGGGGGTTAATTAAGTTATATGAAGCACAGGTTCACCCTACCCCCTCCAAGCCTAAATGTGTGGACACACAGGAAGCAAAGCAAAGTTTAGGCTTCATTTATTGGCATTAATTCGACTGATGGACTGTAAAGGATGTGTTAGTTGATACCTAATGCCCAGTGAATCAACTGTATAGACATTATCTGTAAATCTATGTAGACACAACTGTACTGTACTTTTCTAGACCCCAGATCAAGGGATTCTCCCTAAATAAAATTAGGTGTTTAACCTATAAGACCAGAATTTTCTTGTTTGGTGATACGGTGTAAACACAGATTTTGACTACATGGCTTCTTAGAAACTTAAATATTACAATTTTCAAAAATTAAACTACAGCACTCTGTATGTCAAACAGAGGAAGCTATCAGTCGAGAGTATTGTTTTTTTTTAGTATATAAACAAATCTAAAGTCACCTGATATTGATTTAACTTTGTCAAAGCTATAAGAAAATATCACATGTGAATTATCTTTGCTGTTTCCTTGTTGTTTGCCAAGATTAAAACAGCAGCTTGCTTATATGTCAAAAACATTTCAGAAAAAGGGAATACAATCCTGAATCATAAAGAGCAAAGTACACTTTATGTGGCCCAATTTTTGGACCATAACTAAGGCAACAGAAAAAAGCCAAGATTGACCTGCTTGGAGAGAACAGTCCATTTGGTGAGTAAGATCTTAATGCAGCGATTAAAGCCATGGAAAACTGCAGAAGTGCCTGGTTGAAAAACCATGTCATGCCCAAAACTGCCACAGTTACTCCTGCATTACCTGCCTGTTTTCTGTGCAGAACTGCAAAAATGAGAGGCTCAGAAAGCTGCTGCATGTTAAATAGGTATTAAAATTGTATAGTTTTAATATGTCCAGGTAGAGGAAAATATTCAAATGCATCCACTTCTCTTGTTCTGGTTTTGAGTGATTGAAAGAACTTGTGATTGGGTTTCCACGTTGTGCTCCCGTCTGCACATGCCAGCCCTTATCTGCCTTGATATTAACATGGCTCTTTCATTAGAAACCCAGCCCATTTTCTGGTTTATGGGTAAAATAAGATGCAGAATGAGACAATAAAGTGCATTTGTGTTTTAGTGGATGCATAATGAATAAATAATTGTAAGTGCCTGCATAGGCTGCATTGTCTTCAAGAACATAATCACTTCCTACAACACATTCTCTGCCCCTTAACACAGCTACACTCAGTGTACTAGTTCTATTATGTAGGTGAATATTGAAAGAGGATCATGACTTTATAATACCCATGCGCATCACAAGTAGAAACAAATGGAAAATGGTGGAAGAAAATGGAAAAGGGCAGTTTCTGGTAACTATTGCTCAGGTTATTTCTAGACAGAGAGAATGGGAGAAAACGAAACCCCAGAAAGAGGAATTATTTCTTTAAAACTACATCAGAGCTTAAACATGTCTAAACAGATGTACTGACATTACTTCCATTACTCTTAAGACTATTTGAACATTGTTCAAACTCTCCAGAGTACTTGTCAGTAAGACCAATGCCATCAGATAGTCTTGTACATAAAATCATATATATATATATATATATATATATATATATATATATATATATATATATATATATATATATATATATATATATAGGGGTGCAACGATACACAAAATTCGCGGTTCGGTTCGATACTTTGGTGTCACGGTTCGATATTTTTTCGATACAAAAAGAAATGTTCATGGCTTTTTAATTTGTCATTTATTAAAATTATAAATATATATTTTAACTCAAAAGTTCAGTTTTTAAATTTAATGTTGCTGAAACAACAAAGTAATAAAAAAAATAAATCTATCTGATCGAGAAATCACTCACCTTTGGAAAAGAGACTTTATTACAGAGAAATGGTTCTTTCCAAAATAAAAGCTATACTATACGCTTCTTCTGGGCTATATTCTCAGCAGCATATTAAACATATCAGGTCCCCATAAGGAGAATCATGTGCTAACGGCTGTCTAAATGACTCGGGTAAAGTTTGTAGCATGCCTGCTTGTTGTTTTTGTCTGCTTCCACTTGTCTTTGCACTAGGATGATGTCGGAGTAAATGTGCAGTCATATTCATTGTGTTCCCACTAGTGCTGTCAGCGTTAATCTCGTTGAAATGAGATTAAAGCCACAACACGGCAAATCTCTGTTAACGACCTACCGCGGATCACCCCGTGCGTGGGGCTGGACGGTGTCAACACGTTAACGAGCTAACTGCGCTAACGCACTAGTTCCCACCAATGTAATTGAGCATTGCGTGGCGCATCCAACATACTGTTTAACTTTTGTCCATGACACACTTACCTTCAGGGTCATACGTCACATGAAGACCAAAATAGTTCCAAACGCCAGATCTGAATTAGGGTGGGGGAGGTTCAATTTGCCATGTTGCAAGGAGAGCTTAACTTCTGTCTCGCTAGCTTGCCCTGCGCTCAGTGAATCTGCGTTCGACTACTCCGCCTAGACTGCACTGTCGAGCGCAGATCCACTGAGCGCTCAACACAGACAGCATCATCAGAAGGAAAGTTGATAAAATAAATTAAAAATTGTATTGTTCGATACATATGCGTACCGAACCGAAAGTACTGTACCGAACGGTTCAATATCAATACAAGTATCGTTGCACCCCTAATATATATATATATATATATATATATATATATATATATGTATATATATATATATATATTGCTATACCACAACGCAGCATGAAGTTGAGCATAAAATTAGTGTATATATATATATATATATATATATAATTGCAAATTTCATGTGGTGAAAATATATTCAATAACTGGTGGCTGCACATGGCTGCAGATGGGTTGGCTGCACTATTGGTGGTCGCAGGTGTTGGAGTAGTCAAGGAAGTCAGTTTTCTGGTCTAGGGTCTGCCATGACAAAGAAATCTGCCACCTGGCCCCTTGTGTGCATAATGCTATGATCAGCATGATTCCAATGTATGACATGATGGTCTGCTGTTAGTGACACAGATATACACACACACAAGCACACACACACACACACACACACGAATACACACACAGATTGATTGACAAGCATCATTGTTTTGCTGACTAGGCTGGTTGTATTTTCCTTCCTCAGAAGGGCAGACAAAGAAAGCTTTACCATTATTAGATGTGGTGCAGTGAAAAAGTATTTTCACCTTCCTGATTTTTTAAAAATTATTTTTCACATTTAAATGTTTCAGATTATAAAATACATTTTAATATTAGACAACCCGAGTAAATATAAACTGTACCTGTCTGACAAAGTGAAGCAGGCTAAAAGATGTTAAGAAGCAACACATCATTCCACAATGGAAAGAAAATCAAGAAAAAAATCACTGACATTTATCAGTCTGGAAAAGGTTACAGAGGTCACACCAGCAAACTACAGTTAGAGCCTTTATCCACAAATGGATAAATCTGGGAATGGTGGTGAGCCTTCCCAGGCTGACTTACCAAAATTACTCCAAGAACACACTGACAGCTCATCCAAATTGCCACAAAAGAATTCAGAACATCTAAAGAATGCAGGCCTCACTTGCCTCTGTTAAGATCAGAGTTCATAATTCAACAATGAGAAAGAGGATGTGCAAAAATTTCTTCTTGGAGAGTTCCAAGGAGAAAACCACTGCGGACCAAAAAGAAACCAATGGCTCAGCTCACATTTGTCAAAAGACATATTAATGATCCCCAAAACATTTGCGAAAATATTCTCTGGACTCACAAAATGTTATTTTTTTTGGAAGATCTGAGTCCTGTTAACTAGAGAAAAAAAACTAGCATAACATTTCATAAAAAGAACATCAAATGAACAGTCAAACACGGTGGTGGTCATGTGATGATCTGGGGCTGGGAACCATAAATTCTGCTCTATACCAGAAAATCCTGAAGGAGAATCCCAGCCGTTAGTTCGTGCCCTGAAGTTCAAAAGCACTTGGATCATGCAGCAGGTAAATGATGTGAAACACACCAGCTAGTCCACCTCTGAATCTCTCTAAAAAATAATAATAATAACAAATAAATAATAATAATAATAACAACCTTAAACAGAATGTTAATGCTGGAAAACCCTCCAAAGTGGCTGAATTAAAACAATTCTGTAAAGAACAGTGCGCCAAAGTTCTTCTATATTGATATGAAATACTTATTGCCAGTTATCGCAAATACTGGATTGCAGTTTTCCTGCCAAGGGTGGCACAACCAGTTATTAGGTTTAGGGGGGACATTTTTTTTTTCACACAGGGCAAGTTTGGATATCTTTTTTTCCTTAATAAATGAAGTCATCATTTAAAAACTACATTTCGTATTTACTCAAGTTTTCACGGTCCAATATTAAAATTTGTTTGATGATTTAAAACACGTAAGTGTGAAAAAAATGCAAAAACCTAAGATATCAAGAGGGGAGCAAATAGTTTTTCACTAAACAGTAAATGTAGATAGTGTATCTGGTACACATAGATTTGCACTACCAAAAAGATTGATTTTTAAAGGTAATATAGTTAAAGTCAAAACCATATGCTTATATAATAAGCATCCAAAGACTCCCCAAAATTAAAATGTTACAATAAACTACAAACTTTTGTTTTGGTGGATTTGGTCTCAGGGTAAAGTAAATTGTGTTTGTTGCTCCTATACTGCACACCGTAATGCATTTTTATTTGCTACAGAAAATAAAATATGAGAGTAGATTTAACTTACAAAAAATGGGGAATTACATGTGTTCAATAAAGAGATTTATGCTACGTTCTTTTTTTCTTTTTTTTATAGAATCAGAAGTAACCATATTTGAAGGTGTGGTTTCTGTGCTAAGTTAGAGCTAACACTAGCGAGCTTAATAATTAAGCAGCATCCATAAACTATATACTTGGGATGGGAATCAATTAGTCCAATTCCTTGGAATTGTTAGTCTGCTTCGGTATCAACCCTGCTTATTGCACTCCTACAGTTGTGTCTGAGCAGGAAAATAGTGGTACAGTCTACAGCATGAATATCAACATTACTTTAATCAATTGATTAATTAAGTATTGTACTGCATTACTTTTAAGAAAAGTGTTCCACGTAATATGTGTAATAATTGCTTTCTGTTCAATCACTAATCACAAAAAAGAGGGAAATACCTCCACTATGCACAAACATTTGACCACACAGCATGTAATGCAATGGTTGTCACTCTTAAAGCAGAGCCGATGAAAACTCAATGAGAATCGATAAGAGAACTGATAGGGAATCAAATCGATAAGTGATATCAGTAATGGAATAACAATAGCTAAATTCGTATAAGTACCGTATACGTTACATGGACCCAAAAATCTGATAACTACTACTACAGCAAATGAAATAGAATTTCACTAAAAATTGAGTCCTTGGTCATTTTGTGAGTAAATGGAACAAGAAGCCACATTGTTTTGTTTAAACATTTTCTTCTCAAATATTTGCATTAAAAATAATTCAAAAGACACCAGTGTGCTACGCATCATCCATTGATAAAGTTAAGTAACTCAAAATTAGCTGTAGTCAGTTATTAGGGCATTGAAAGTGCCTAAAGTTTTCATCTAATTTAAATTTACAAGTTTAACCTCTTAAGCCCCAAGCCTACCTGATCTCCTGCCTTTTGCCCCCGTATCAGGGGGCGTTGGGGCTTAAGAGGTTAATAAAAGAAAATTACTTACTGTATTCTCTTCCTCCATTCACCCCAACCAGTCTCAGCAGATGGCCACTCTCCTTTGAGCCCAGTTGTGCTGGAGGTTTCGCACAGTTAAAAGGGAGTTCTTCCTTCCCACTTTTGCCAAAGCGCTTACTCATATGATTATTGGGTTTTTCTCTGTATTTATTATTGTAGGTTCTACCATCCAATAGAAAGCGTCTTGAGGCGACTGTTGTTGTGAGTTGGTGCTATATAAATAAAATTGAATTGAATTGTATAGACACCGAGATGGTCTTGTGGAGACAGCCTCTATTGTCCGTTCATGGAACTGCAAGTTCAAGGTATATTAACTTTTTATCCCTGCAGTTTTCCACTAGATTGTATCATGTTATATCAAGATTACTGTAGCAGTTCCCTCCACTGAGTAGCCACTTAAGCACAATAAATGTTTTCAAACTAGAAGCAGTCAAATAATTATGACAAGATCTTATCACTTAAGTGGTAGAGTAAATGACTAGTAATGAAATGTCTAAAGAATAATTAAATAAGTATAAACATAGAATGAGGTCAGATGTTGTAGAAATGATCTCAAACTCAAACACTTTTGTCTTTTTTTTGGGGGGGGGGGGGGGTTCCAGTACAGGGATAACAAAACAGCTGCCTGTTTTACAGGACATTTGATTTTGTTCCCTCATATCCTTGTCTAAGTAATGGGCATACATACAAGGTCTGTCCAAGAACACAACCTGTGAACATAGGACCAACACCAGGATTTACAAGACACATTGGGTTCTCATTTTGGGGACCTGGGAGTCTACATATAGTACTTCCGTGTTTCAGTGCCCGGCCAGTTGCTAAGGGAACACCTGCAGATAGCTAGTTAACTAAGTGCAGCGAAGATGCTGCCGTAGTGGTGATCAATTATGAATGACCTGAGAGAACTTTGACATGTTAAACCTCTTAGAGAGGCTGAAGAAGACTAACACCCGGAGAGATGGGAGCTAGAGGAAGACTGAGAAATAGAGGGTCGGGTACACTCATCTCAAGCATATTATCATGTTACTTTTATAAAGTGGAAGCTCCATTTCACTGGATTTTACCATCATTGCTTTGCACCCTGCTTGGATACAAGGTGCTAATTCTGCATAATTTGCATAATTCATCACAGTCCATCTTCATAATATGCGTAATGCAGTAAATAGCATCAAATCTTTCCCACCACATCCTGAGTGACTAAAGTGTTGCTTCATGGAGTTGTGCAACATTAACAGAAATTACAGTTCACAATCTGTTCTTTCAGCTTTGTAATGCTTTTGATTACAGCCCATAAATTACATCTCACAAATATTGCCTTTTGTCTAACATTGTAGCCAGCTGTAAATACCCCCCAAAACGGGGACAAAGGATTGCTTTAATTAACAGCTTGTACAGTCCAGAATTTTTATTGAAATCTGGTCAAAACATTTTAATTAATAAAAAGCATGCTACACTTTTCTTTATACTATAATTGATTAAGTAAACATCTGTAGACTTTTTTTCACAGCAAACATTTTGACTTGTCACAGTAGGGAAAACACAAAGAATTCCACTTATGGGACACTTAATGGAACTGAGCCCTCATTACCTTTCCCCTCTGACAAGCAAAAATGTCTGCAGTAAAAGAAAATGTTTAGTATTTTGTTTCTTATGAACAAAAATAATAAAGTAGGAAATCACAAAAGAAAGGAAGAAAGAAAGGAAATCTTTATAAAAAATAGCTGTTTATCAGCTTATTCTCTATCTCGTCTCTTATAGACTTGCCCCATTACAGGTATCCATTACTAGTTGACTGATATTTTTAGAATTAACTGGAAAAACAGTACTTTGAAGGAATCAACTTCAAAAACCACTCCAGTTTGAAAACACTTGTAATGCTGGTCACAGTGTACAAACCACCAAGACACTGCTAGCAACAACAAAGAATTCCTATTTTTTACACCAAGTTCTTGAAGAAGCCAAGCTTCCTGCTCCACTTATATAAAAAATAAAATAAACTTAGGCTTTAGAACCCAATGATAACTGAAGAAAAACAGTTAATTTACTTTAAAAGAGAAATAAGCTATACTTTGAGAAGATCACTAGAGATCAATGTTCCAGTGGGACACCAAGACTAGACAGTAGCTAGACTGATGTTGTGCTGGATAAGCATTCCGTTTGATTGCTAGTGTGTAAGAATGCTTAGACATATTTCCACAACTACAGAAGGAGAAACATGGACACTATTGGAAACCCTGGGAGCTGCTCGGGGCTTCATGTCATAGAGAGAGTTTGTCTGTGCAGCTGTCTTCAACTATTGAGGTCACTGTTGGTTTTCTACACTGCTGACTGAAAAAACAGTTATTGAGACAGTCGACCAGAAGACATCAGAGCACTGGTGCATTGTCCACATAAGGTGAAACAGAATGTGACAAAATGCACTCTATACTGCAACAAAAAAGACCAATACCTTTAAAAGAAATAACATGTCATTATGGATAACATCCCCTTTTCATTCATAGCTCCAGAAGAGAAGAGACATAAAGACGATCCACTGAGTTTGTTCACCTGATCTTAACCCACGTCTGGGAGTTTGAACATGGCAGAGGTTAACATCAGAACTATCACTGAACCACACTTGATTCAGACAAGTTTCCTGTCTAAGTTCTAAGTCAGCTCTCATATTGTGAGCAGAACGCACACATTTTGCCTCTGCTGCTTCAGTCTGGGAGTATAAACTGTTCACACAAAGTTAAAAAAAAATCTTATCTGAAAAAAATCAACATGAAAAAATGAATTACAAGTAAATTACATTGTGCAGGGTTTTTTGCAGCTCTCACAGATCCAGACCATGTAGATTTAAATATGGACAAACTACTTTCCTTTTTTTTAAATTTCCTCATATGATCTCAAACCAGAAGACTGACAGATGGCTTTAACAAACCCACAACATAGTTTGCTTAGTAAACTCAGCTCCCACTCCACTTTCCTGTGTGTATTTCTTTCACACGTAAACAGTCCCACACTTATATCTCCCGCGCACTCTCCTCCTCCTCTTGGCTCATTAATCAACAGCAGATTATCAGGAAACTGACACTTTGTATTATGAGTTCCGTTGGAAAGTCAATGCAAGTTATCAGGCTCGATTCAAAGTGCAACTAAAGATTATTCAAATTGCAGTAATTTGGACTGATCTGATGTGGATGAACACAATTTTAAGCTCTCTGTGGGTATTCCTATGCAGAGTAATTTGCAATATAGTGATGTATAGTCTAATTTGAGTGAAGGGGTTGATTTATGTTGCTCTGTGAACATGATGGATGCTCCTACACCAGGTCTCTACTGAACACAGCTATCTATCCTAATCTGTACAGTAAAGCCACCTTCAAGTGGCTCATTAATCTAGATCATTAGTAACTGATATATTTTTTTTCTGATTATCGTGTTTATCCTCAGTAAAAAAGGAAGGAACCACACAAGTGCAACCAGACCATAAGCATTACTCCTTTGCCCTAAAATGGAACAGCATCTTCCCCCTGCTTGCGCCACTTTAACCACAGAGCATCTCTGCTTCCTCACATCTGGAAGGAAGGGGAAAAAGAATCTCCTCTTTTAATCTTTAAACGGTAAACAAGCATGAACCTCCTTCATTTTCCGTCTAAAAGGCATACACTAATGCGCCTAAATATTTTATCACGGGCGCCTGATAAAACTGGGTAACGCAGTGGATAATGAAAAGGTATACACCCAGGGGGAGGGGGAGGAGGTGTGAGCCGTAGCCTATAGTTCAGTAGATGTGTCTCTAAGATTTTTTTCACCCTCTCCTTACTTCTGTACACCAACATGTGTAGAGGTGCATGCAAATAGAAACAGACAAAGCTGGACGCCCAGGTTAGTCTATAATGCGTACGCGTGTGTATTTGTGTTTACCCCAATCCAAAATGAACGTGTCATCACTTTCTCTTTCGTTTCGTCCCGTGTGTGATGTTGAAGATAAATTGGGTCCCGCCCTGCCTTTATGCACTACGTCGCACATAAACTCCAATAAAGGAAAAAAGTCTAAATTTATAAGACAAAACGGAGCAGTTGGCCCTCCGTGTGTGTTCGTGTGTGAGAGAGCTGTGAGTGAGTGTATGCTTGAGCGGTTCAGACGGGTTGTTAATGTTGAGGTGGCATTAGAGTTAATGCAAATTAAAAAGGGCTGGCTGATCCCTTTTGACCCCCCCGTTCACTGTGTTAATGCGGCCATTTGCTTGGAGGTACTAACCCCCTATAATTCAATTTGTCAAAATGAATGAGAGAACAGACATCTTATAAAGCCCACCCTCCCACAGAAACCCCAACTTCTTCACAAAAATTATTTAAAAACAAAAAAAAGAGCGACACGAGGCAAAAGTTACTTAACCGAAGCACAAACGTCTTCGTCCTCAGAGCTCTTTATTACTTCTTTCATCTGTAAATGAAAGCAAGCAATTATTGCAAGGTGCCGGAATCATATTATTATGTTGGCCCGGGTCCCCTAGATAGTCATCAATCACTCTCAATCGACCTGTCACCGGCAGGCAGAGATCCAGCTGGAGAGGAGAGAGGAAGGAGGAGGGAGGGAGGAGAAGGAGGAGGAGTACATCATCATTAATTTGAGGAGTGACCCCTGGGGCTATCCACATGTCTCAACCCGGGATTCTCCAAGCAGGGCAACGCGCACCGGCACGGTGGCGAGCCAGTTTTGGGGGTTTTTACAGCAGTTTGATGAGTCTTCCTAACACATACACAAGTGATAGATAGATAGATAGATAGATAGATAGATAGATAGATAGATAGATAGATAGATAGATATTGCACCGAATGTTAGTATTATAAAATACATTTACTTTGTTAATTAATTAGTTTCATCTTTGACTGCTATCTTTAGTATGAAAATATTCTTCACAAATTAATTTGAAACCAATTAGCTCCCACTGTGATTAGCAGTTATTCGGAGGAATGATAGGAATGTGCTTCATTAGGCCTAATTCATTTAAGCGGATACAGACGTGTGCATATTTAAGCCATTGATTGGCCTAATTGATTGATTGCTCGTGCAAATTAATCTCCAGGACATATTCGTGTTCATAAAGGTACTCCGTGCCTTTTACTCTATTAAACATTTCCTCTTTATATCGTGCTTTCAGTTTTTTTCTCGTCATCCTGAGAAAGAAAATGCATATTAAAGTTACAGTCTGGTCATTTTTAGAGTGGGAAACTTCTGACGTCACAGTCACTGGCGTTTAAAACAACCTGCCTCTGCTGCTGACGTCTTTTATACTACTTTTTATAGGCAAAAATATGTATCTGACAACAAAGTGATTATTCTTGGCAAAGAAGCTCGTGTTTCCCTAATGCGTTTATTTATTGTTAGTGGAGTTTTAAAAAAGGAAAAGGAGAGGTTTGATTAGGTGGTTTAGTTAATGCAGTTTAAAGTCGTTTGAGTGGGGGCTTTTTACAAATTAAACATGCTACTCTGCTTCGCCCTATAAGCATCCTAGGAGCCTGTGCTTACCAATCAATTGGTACAGTCAAACAGAGCCGCAGCCTGCGTTAGAGTGGAGACCTTCAGTCTCGCTTTATTTCTGGATATTGGGGGACTTCTCTACCATGTCATATCCACAATTTGGATATCCCTATTCGTCTGCTCCACAAGTAAGTTCGTGTAACTACGTTTGTTTATAGGATGTTGTGGTATTCATGTCGCAACGGGTGATTGTCTCATCGATTTAAGCTTCATCCCTTTACGCACTTTAGCCAAGATTCCGGGAGACTTTTAATGTCTTTTCGGGCATCGGAAAGGTATTGCATTGCAGCCAGTGGTACCTGTGTAGCTAAAGCGAGAAAGAAAGGGGGTGAAAAGAAGGTATCCAGAAACCATCGAGACCCCCGACCTCCTCTTCGCTGATTTCTGTACGATAATAGCCGCTGTGTAATGTTAACCATATGTTTATCTGCTCTGGAACACACATGGCAACTTGTTCGGCACACGCCATGTGTGTTTTGCGCTATAACACAGCAGCTGTTTTATTTTGGCTGTGAGCCATGAAAAATCGTTTGGGCTTTACTTTGGGTATTACCGAGCAATCTCTGGGAAAAGCATGTATCTGTTTGCAAGGCATGGATTTTGATTTTGAATCAAGCCTGTTAGACGGCACATTTTGGACAGTTTTACGCGCATATTATCACGCGAACAGAGTTGTGTCGTTCGACTTTAGATCTGATCTGCTCTGATTTTAGTCGCCAATAGATCTGCCATTTTTAAATGGGCAATCCACGAAAAAGGGGCAGACAATGTAGATCATTTCAAAAGAAGTAAAGTGTATAATTTTAAAAACGAACTTTTTTTTATAACCAAGTTTAATTTCGCGATCTGTGAAAGTGAAACATGTAGAACTTATTTCATCGAGACAATTTTCAGTTTAAAAAGAAAATACAAGTTTTAAACTAACTTCGCCACCTGTCATTCTGTTTTAGTGCAACATTAAATTAAGCAGCCTATGTTCTAATTAAAAAAGAAAGAAAGAAAGAAAAAACAGCCGATGAATTTTCTCTTGATCTCCACCCAGTTCCTGATGACAACTAACTCTCTGACCACTTGCTGCGAGTCCACCGGCAGATCCATAGCCGACTCCGGAGTAGCGGCTTCCGGACAGACACCTGTCTACTGTCCCGTGTATGAGAGCCGGCTGCTGGCCACGGCTAGACACGAGCTGAGCTCAGCCGCTGCGCTGGGAGTGTACGGGAGCCCTTACACCAGCGGTCAAGGCTATGGGAATTACGTTACATATGGCACGGACGCATCCGCTTTCTACTCACTGGTAAGCCCTTCATCTGATCCCTCTTGGCATTGATTTATGGACCTGCAAGGTTCAGAAGCTGAAGCAGGCACACCTCTCTTCTCCCTCTCATTTTTAATGTTCTACGTAGCAAAACATTAGCCTTTAAATGCAGAAGATGCATTCTTATATTCACGACAACCGTTTCAAAGAAATTAAAAATTCACTCCAAAGAATAACGCACTTCGTATCAGCTTGTTTTGAGGCAGGTTAATTTTAAACGTATGTGATTTCCGTCGTTTTCAGTCAGTTTCATCTCTGCAAAAGTGAATTTGAAGACTCAGCCTGATAAAATTGTCAGAACATGAGTGCAAATAACTTCTCAGAGTTTATTTAATTTATTTTTTGTATTTTAATTGAGCATGTCTTCCTTCTAAAACATAACAACATAAAAGACATGCTCATATAAAGTATAGTATTGCTTGTTTCATTTTGGTTTCATATAAAATTCCATGTAGTGGAATCACTGTTGGCAGTAAAGGGGTGGTTGGAATCTTAGAGATTATTTTTACCTACAACTGTGAATTC
This sequence comes from Neolamprologus brichardi, assembly GCF_056152115.1. Lineage (NCBI taxonomy): Eukaryota > Metazoa > Chordata > Actinopteri > Cichliformes > Cichlidae > Neolamprologus > Neolamprologus brichardi. Next base: position 5,610,646 of record NC_142114.1, on the reverse strand, counting down.
TAATTATTTATTTTGTCTGATTTGTTTTTAAAAATAATCAGAGTTCAAACTTTTCAGTCCTTAAAAAAAGTTTTGTCCCTGCAGTTGGTATACAATCATATTTATGAAATAAAACATGAACAAAATAAAACAACAGAACAAAATATGAGATGGACTTTTTCTTCACTTTTAGCAGAACATTATTGTTGTATTGTATTATTGGGCTTTTGTTTTTGTGATAGTTTGGATTTCTTTGGGAATCATTATCCTTGTTGATGGCAACCTAAAAGTACAACCAATGCTCATCTCTTCTTGTCAAGTTGATTGTTTAAAATGCTGCAATACCTTCCCCTTTTTGTGTGTCACTCTTCTAAAAACGTGTCTTGCTGTATGATTGCAGGGTACATTTGATACTAAAGATGCCACAGCTTCTGCGCATGCGGGAATAACCCAGGCCACAGCTTACTACCCCTATGATCCTACCTTGGGGCAGTATCAGTATGACAGGTAGGTTTCTGTGACAGCTGATTTTTCTTTTTTGACATGTTAAAAAAGCTCATTATCAGTTCAAACAACAGACCATTTGAGGTAGACTCAATATCCTGCTTGAGTAAAACGTGGTACATGCAGAAAAACAGAGGGAAGTCAGTAGCATCAGAAATGATTTTGAACTATGCACTTTAAGTCTGCTATCCCAAAAAAGTGGAAACTTATCCCAGCTTTCTTAAGCAACAAACACAAGATGTAACTAAAATGAAAGCGAGAGGTAAATATTGAGCTGTAGTTTAGGGTCAGTTTCCTGGCATTAAATCAATCATTCCCGAGGGGTCAAGGCCATTCTCATCACGTCAAGCAACACTGGGTGATCACCTTCATCTCATGACACATTTCTTTTCTGATGGGGTGAATTGCCTCAGAGGACCCATGCCCCTTTCATCAAAACATAAGGCCTGTACACTGTTGTGAAGAGCATGCCTGCCATATTGAAAGGTCTTCCCAATAATCAGCTGACATCCGCAATAAGTCTGCGATGTGGTGAAAAGGTAGCGTGTGAACGTGATTCATACGTGACTGTGCATTTACCTTAGAACAGAACCTAGCAGCGGTATCAGAACTGCATTGTGACACCACATGCTTGCTTTTATTATTATTGCACATTCGTTGATCACACTCGATATTGTATTGGCGGTACTAGATGTCTCATGCAGACTTCGAGCTTTTCAACATGTAGCCCAAAACCTAAGCGACAAGTGCTTTTACCAATCATTTTTAATACCGCATAAAGGGCAAACGATGTCATCAGGAATGCTCGAAAGTGCACACACTGCAAAAAGCTAAATAACCTGTGTCACCCAGATGAGCAAGCAGGCCAACAGCGGCACCATACTGTCTGCCCTCATCTTTTACCTGAGGGCTCATCATTACACTCAATAAAGCAATTTTACAGTCTATTTTATCTGAGAACAACACAGGCTAAGGAAAGGTGCAGCACTTGTCTCCTTTTGATTCCCTTTTCAGTTCATGACCTGCTCTAAGCTATACGGAGCAATAAAGGCCTCATAAAAGCCTCCCAAGAGGACTTTTACAGCTCACTGCGGACTGAAAATCAACAGCATGCATTTTAAATGTAGGCTTATGGTTGATATTTGTGGGAGAGGTGAGGGTAGGGAAAGAGCTGTAGCCTGCGCTAAGAATGGTTTTAATAGGTGGCACAACAAAAATGACCAGAAAAAAAGAATGCTTACCATAATTTACACTCTTCATCTTTACTAATAAGGGGACAGCTTATATTTTTCTAAATGACAGTAATAGCATATTAACTTTGTGAGAGCTTTACATTATCTGAGGGGGTTTTAGGGAGGTTGTCAGTCTCTGTTGCTTTTGATGCCTTCAGTCTTATAAAGCATTTTCTGTGGACTTCACACGACTTTGCAGCTTTCTAAGAAATATTAGCGTGTACACTATGTGACCTTTGACAAGGTAATGATCTTCTGCTTGCATGCCCTTCGCTACAGCTTCGGAATTATATCTTTTAAGTGAAACATGCTTCTGATATTCAGTTTTAAATTTTATTTGTGCTGACGAAGGCAGGAGTGTGACTCCAAGGCTTATAAAACATGATACGCATCAGCTCAGAAAAATTCCAAGAAGCAGATGGCTCTGTCATGTCTGTAAGGAGAGAAACTGCCAGGACAGTGCTTTAAAAATTGTCAAGCAACAAGCGTTACATACTATATTTACTCTCTAATTAGTATTTTGCTTGCCTTCTTCTAATTAACAGATATGGCTCCATGGATGGGGGAACAAGACGAAAGAATGCTACACGAGAGACAACCAGCACGCTGAAGGCCTGGCTACAGGAGCACAGGAAGAACCCATATCCGACTAAAGGAGAAAAGATCATGCTGGCCATTATCACTAAAATGACCCTGACGCAGGTCTCCACCTGGTTCGCAAACGCTAGAAGGAGGCTCAAGAAGGAGAACAAGATGACATGGCCGCCGAGAAACAAGGGCTCAGAGGAGAAAAGATATGACGATGATGAGGATGGATCTCAAGAGGAGCAGATAAAAAGCGAGAACAATGACGATGGTTAGTGTCAGAGTGCTTTGCAAGGATAAAGTAAAGCTGTAAAACTCCAAAGCTGAACTCTTTCTAAGGGAAGTTTTTGACTTTTTATATAGTTCACAATAACAAAGATGAGATTTATGTTTTTTTATTTAGTTTTTTATAAAGACTAAATAAATAATTTGCTCCTTTACAGACAGACACTTAATAAATAGACTTTTCCTTAAATTACAAATTGTAGCATACACCAGCATTTTGAATTCCATACCAGACTGTACAGATAGTCCTATAAAACCTGACCACACTCATATTTTAGTTTACTCTGACATCTCTTACAAAGAAATATATTTTTAATAGAAGGGTTTTATACTGTAATTATAGATAAACACTACATCTTGATAATAAATAGTTTGTTTGACTGAAAGGTTAACCAATGATCTGTGCCACATTATAGGCTTAATCACGTTTACTATATGACACTGAAACCTGTCAGCAGCAACATTATTTTTGAACTATGCTGCACAGGCCTGCCATCAGACTGGGCCAACACTAAGAACTTACTAATGGAGGAACATGAGACAGGCCTCAGTCAGAGTTAAAAAGAGTCAGATATATAAATAAGTTTAGACTCCTGGAGTTTTGATATCAGATTAAGCAGTTAATTGTGATAGAGTTGAATACATTTAAATTAAAACTCTATTTTTTAAGCTTAAGGGAACCTTTATTTTCCCCAAACATTATCATTTGCAGGTGTGAAACATTAATTTACACCTTTGATTGGAAGCCTATTTTCTGTCCTGCTGTGTGACACTGACACGCCCCTCGTTTCTTTTCTGTTCTTGTTCTCCAGAGACCAGAAGCCGGCCCGACAAGGACCTCCAGTTGAGCGACTTGGACGATTTCGACACGCTGGAGTCTGAAAGCTCTGAGTGTGAGCTGAAGCACCGATATCACATGAACACACACATGACCACAACGACAACCGACTGCCCAGGCGAACACCTCCTCAAGGACGCGTCTCTGAAACTCTCCATCCCCGTTTCTCTCGGAGAGGAGCAGGACTTGAGCAAGAGTTGTCTCAAAACGAATCAAAACGACGGCTTCCAGTCGGACAGCAGACAGCAGGAAAAGGCGTGCTATAATCAGCAGCAAGGGCACCAGATATTAGACGGCAAACCTCGGATCTGGTCTTTGGCGCAGACCGCGACGTCTCTGAACCAAACTGAGTACCCATCCTGTATGCTGAGGTGCCAGCCCCCGCCCTCCTCCCTCACCCCGTCCCCCGCCGCTACCTCACCCGTGACCGGCCTGGACAGGCAGGACTCGCCGGTCACAACCCTGAGAAACTGGGTGGACGGGGTTTTCCACGACCCCTTGTTCAGGCACAGCACTTTGAGCCAAGCCCTGACCAACACCACCGTCTCTTGGACCACGAACACCAAAGGCACAATTCTGGAGGCTGAGAGAAGCACGTCGGCCTTGCAGCAGCATCAAAACTCCTCCAAAGACAGTGCCATGAGTTTTCCAAAAACTATCAATAAACTTTTCTGCTCCTAACAAAACCAAATGATCCTTTATTGCAAAGAGAGTGGAAGACTTTTTGTGACTAAAACTCGGATGGAAGAAAAAAGAAAAGAAAAGAGAGAGAACTATTGCGTGTCTATGATTCCCTTGTTATGTTTTATTCTTTATTAAAACAGTTGTAGCCATAAACTGTTACACTCGAGTTACAGAAGGGAAACATTTCGATTCAACGCACGCACAAAAATGTATAACAAAGTTTACATCTTGGGAAAAAAAACAACAACAAAAAAAATGTAGGCCTAAGCTTTTTCCTTTTAATTTTTTTCTTTAATATATGCGCATGCTAATGTAATTGAATATTATTTAGGTCTCAGCAGCTGAGTATCACCAATAAAAGAAAAATAAGTCTCACTAATGCACTGCTCTCCTTGGGAGTGGATGAGAGCGTTTCAACTTTGTTCACTGAAAAATAAAAACAGTCGGTTTCTGAAGAGCGCTTGTGATGTCGGGTTAATGGTGAGAGTTGCTGTCTATGGTGCTGAACCAGGACGTTCCCCCTTCTGCTCTACTTTTGCGTTTGCTTTTATCTAAAACAATGACTTCACCCTTCCCCAGCAATATGGGGCCTGCTGCAAGGCTGAGGGGAAAAAACATTTTAAAAAGCATCCTGCAGTTTAAAACAGCACTCCCATCACTGCTAAACCATAAAATACTCTCACGATCTAACATCTCACACCCTCTTTTTCCCCCCAGAAAACACTCACTCTTGTGCAATGACGGGAAGAAAATGAGGCAGCTCATCCCCACAAGACAGAACAATATCAGTATCTAAGATCTGCCTCATTAATTCCCTCTAAACAGGCTGTAATTGGGATGTTCACAGTCATATCTCATGTCGGGCTATTGATTTCCCCTCTCTGCTCTCTGATAATATTATCGAAATATTTCAACATCTTCCATGATGCGGCTGTCAGAAGGGTAAGTTATTCGCCATACGTCCTTTAATGGGTTCAAAACGGAGGCCCCGTAAAATAATTTTGAAGTGAGGAGTTTTCGCTTTGACACTAACCCCTCAATTTTCCTGGAGACGGGGGTGGGGGATCCGGCAGAAAAACAGCGCGGATGCTGATTCCTGCGCTGAAAAGTGAAAGGGCTTTTACGAAAGAGGCACTCACGTCGTCTGGAAGTGAAAAGGGCAAAGGAACTCGAATTAGTTGTTGTAGATAAAAGGGCAAAAAGAAAGGAGTCAAGGGTACTTGACAGTAATGGCGAAAGAGGAGCTCTCCGGGGACTCTGTCCTGTGAGGAGGGAGTGGGGTGTGGTGGTGGTGTGGAGGGGCTTCGGTGATGAATTTTAATGGGAAAAGCACCAACGATCGAGATCACCCCGCCCTCCCCGCGCCCCTTTAAAAGAAAGTGCAACGGCGGACAAAAGAAATTTTCTATATAACGCTTGTATTTTTTATTTATTTATTTTCTTTCTTGGGCCGAAAAAAAAACCTTGCCTGCAGCATTTCGAGTAGCAACGTTGACATAACCTCAGAATAAAAATCAAGGAAAGGCATACATGTTGTGAGGGTGCTTATTTTTTACTCGGGAGGGAGGGGAGAAAAAAATGCTTTCCTATTTGACTTGACGTACACCTGTTTAACCTACATACAAAATGGTGCATTTAAATTTTCATGGCCTCTGATAGAAAATTAGCGCATAGTTAAAATCCCCGAAGATCAGATAGCCCCGACATTTAATTAATTTACCATGAAGACAGATTTTATTAGACCTCTGAACCAACTGGCTTTTTATTTGACAGAAAGAGACATGAAGTAAGACAGAAGAGAGGGAGGGAGAGAGAGAGAAGGAAGGGGGGGGGGTCCTGGGAGAGAGACCAGTGCGCACAGTGCACTCAAAGAGAGAGAGACAGAGAAAAAGAGAGTGAGAGAGAGGGGCCACCTATAACTAAATCATTCAGCCATGGCAAATACGAACGCACAGAGGGAGCGGGATGGTAAATTAACAGGAGCTTTTTACATAGAGACCAAATAAAACTGTAATCAGCGACGCGTTACTTTTCATTAAGCGGCTCTGACAGCAGCATATTCAGCCACTCCGACACAGGAGCAGGGCCCGGGCTGAAATAAACTGCTCTCAACCCGAGAGTCATAAGATAATTCCTTAAGCTCCATTAACAACTCTTAGCCGCAGGAAATGGGCTCCCCCTGAAAACATCTCCAAATCTAAAAAGCTTTATCGACCTGGCAAACCTCAGCTGATGGCTTCTCTTTTTTTTTCCCCCAACTCCTCCCTCCCCCTCTCTCCTTTCCCTTTTTTCAACTTAAGGGACAGAAACGTCCAACTGAGGTAATAGACTTTGACACAACACATTAAATGGGAAATGAGAAAAGGGAGAAGAAAGGGCACTCTTAAACGCCTTTTAAACGTTTCCAATTAGAGGTTTAAAACTTGAATAAGATGTAGGCCTTTGGCATATGCCTGGCTGATGGGACATTTAACTGAATGCCTTCTCCACTTGGTAAAAGCAGCACTTAACTGGGCACAGTATGTAGTCGTCCTGTGAGGCGGGCAAGTCAAGGGATAAGCTTTATCTCACTTTATGAGGAAAAAAATGCCCACGAGTCTTAAACAACTGGATAGTTGTAAGATATTGCCCCCCCACCCACCCACCCACCCACCCCAAAGCTACGAATGAAAAACAGAACAAAATAAAAGTTGTGGAAGCATCTGTTGTTTATTTTATTTTCATTTTTTTACTCATCTTTGTATGATCTTCCTTCCTACATAGCTGAAAGGGGCTTCTTGCTCTGTCCACAGTGCTAGAAGGCCCACAGAAGCTGACAGAAACTCGGAACAATCAGCAGTTGTGGAGTTTCCCCAGAGAGAAAACCAGCCTGGGTCAGGTTAATACCACTGTGACCCTGAGCCATAAATATATTTACACATCATTACACATCAACATACACATTTAAACACACTCTCTCTCTTTCACTGTCGCTCTTTCTCTCTCTGTATCTCATACACACAAGCACACACACGCACATACACACACACAGTCAGTCTCAAAACCTCTGCCACACATGCCTGCATCAGGCTTAATTGAATATTTAATCTATTCATTGACTAACATTAATATGGTGAGAATAGCTTTAATGTGATCAAAGCTTAAATGAAAATGTGAAGCATGACCACACACAAAGGGTAGCGTGGAGAAATGGCACACGTGCACACACACACACACACACACACACACACACACACACACACACACACAAACAAATATGAGCAGTATGGGCACTTTGCCTTAGCAGCCCTTTTAAGAATCAATGCAATGGCCTTTAATTCCAATTATAATGAAGAATATTAAAGCGGTACTCTCAAAGCCACGATAAACAAAACAGCCTGTCGGTGTGTAATCATATGATTCCAAAAAACACATTTTTTATTAGGATTAAATTACACCTAAATGTCAGTTGGTGTGAACGCTTGGCATGGTTGATCTTAGCAAATTAATATATTGATAGAGAACAGAGCTATGCACTGAAGAAGTTTGTTGAGTCAGAGTAGCGCAGAAATTAGTTTGGATCCAGTAGCTCCATGTTTGGTGGTGAGTGACAGGACTAAATCCAAGAGTTGTTTGTCTTGTCATCTCTCACTTGCCACAAGGGTGAGGTGCAGAGTACCCCCCCCCCCCCCCCTCCCAAACACACACACACTCCACTGTTTTAGGAGCTGAAGTGCCACCTACTATTCTTCCTTCACTGCTTGGCGATATGGTCTGTGTGTGATTGTTTGTGTATTTGTGGCAAGACCCCTACTGCCAAAACGACATGTCCAGGATGTGCCTTTAGGCCCCAGTGACTGCCCTTTATCAGCCTCTTGCTGCCATCACCTCCCTGCAGTCTTTCCACAGGTCAAGAGGTTCCAGCCTGAGGTGCATTGCTTTTCATCATCATCTCTGCTGTCTGTCTGTGACGACACGGGTGAACTGTCTTTCCCAAATTCATATTCACTACTTTTATGAATGAAAAAATACTAATCGTGGTATATAATACTCTCTACTCTTCAATGTATTTTAGAATCAATATACAGTATATCTACATATAGATATATATATATTTATTTATAAGTATATAAATTGTACAGAGCTGATTTGGAGGTTTACCTGGTTGCATTACCATTCTTAGCAATGGTTGCAGCCGCCCACAGAAAAGTCCAGGGGTGTAATCTCACACTCGTTAAGGTCAGAGGAAAGGTTAAGAGGATCTAATCGTGGGTCACTGCAACACACTTTGACTCTGTCAGACAAGTGAGACTCAGTTAGGCTCGCCACTAGATAACAGATATTTTACATGCAAGCACCTGAGTTCTTGAGGATGAATCACAATTTTTATTTATAACCCGGCATAAGCCTAGCAGATCTCAGTTTCGTGAGATGTCCAATATCTCTATAGTGGAAATCTTGTTCATAAAAGTCGAGCTACTAAGGCAGCTTTCTTAGTTTAATCGAGAAAGAGTCACCAGTCACCATGAGCATACATGTATATTTTATATTTTTACTAAGCACAAGTTAAAAAGTAATTAAACTTATATACACATAGGTTGTTTTTTTGTGTCACTGCATTCTCTTGTAATTGAAGTAATGATACAAATGTAATGTATTTACATTTAAGTGTTGCTTTTCTAGTCTTGCTCAAAGCCCCCTAGAATAGAAGTTACATTTTTACAAAATGTTCATGCAGCACTGTATTCTCTAAACTTCAAGCATTTTCTGTGCTTCATATTCACAACCACTTTGATATCACTAATAACCCAACATGCATGTCTCGAAACTGTGGGAGGAAGCTGAAGCGCATAGAGAACATGCAAACTTCACACATCGCTCCCCCAGCTGAGAACCAGGAATCCTGCTGCTGTGACAATGTTGTGGTGAGCGGTAAGTAGAGCTCTAATATTTAATCGACTTAAATGTAAATATCCTGCAACATCTCAATCATTCCTCATGTATAATGGAAGTAGCAGCTTCTGTGAAATTTACCACTCTGGTAAGGTGTAGGTGTAGTTGCACACAAAAACAAAAGAAAATGAGTTGGACATTGTTATTTTTTTCATCTACAGTACCACTAAAGCCATGTAGAAGTAATTGCTAAAGGTCAAAAGAGGCTGTGTTTTACCAAGACATTTGTGTTTATCATTCAGGACAGATCAATACAATATTGTTGTTTTAAAGAACAAAAGCCAGGGGAGACTTAACACTGACCTTTGGTTCCATTTTCCATCGTGTTCAGGAGGTCATACAAAACATATAAATGAGGCCCTCAGGTTTCTCGGGAAAGAAAAGTTTCTTTTTTTGTTGTTTTTTTTCTTTGTTTTTTAAGTAACGGGCCAGTGTTAGCTGTGGAAAGTGTGGGATATTTTTATATCCCATTATTTCTCCAATCTGCTGGGCCGTTGTTGTTGTTGTTGCAGACTGACCAACATCTACTGTTTATTATCATCACCATGTTTACAATGCAGTTTGGGGTAACACGCAGTAGTTAGCTAAATACATTTAGCAAGTCACAATGATGTTCACTCTGAATATATGTTGTTAATTTTCTCATTTTCATCTCAAACAATCCAATCTTGCAGTATAATTTCACTAGTAATGTATAATGCATTATTATATCTACACCTGCAGGAGTCCAAAGCCATCTTAGTGTTTACACATTGTTTAAACAAATGGTGTGTAGACTGCAGCTAAAAATAAGTTAACCCAATGCATATCTGTTACAGTATTACTGGTGAACACACATATCTGAACTTAACTTGAATGTCTGGCTACAGTATGGGAATGTGCACACCTGACACCTGTATTTAAGTGTTACTATAAGTGCCCCATAAGTCAGACTGGACTGTTGGGAAATATACATTGTTATTACATATTATCCATTATAGCATGGAGTTCATTAGCTGTCAGAGACCTCTGGCTACTGCTTGCCTTATCAGCAATTCCAACTACGAACTTTCATTTGCCCAACCTTACCAATCATTTTTGCGCCTTAATCATGAGCTTTTCCCAAACAGACGTAACTTAAGACCAGACTGTGAAGTACTGTTTTGCTGGTCTCTCTCTGTTTGAACATTTCAGAATTGTTTTCTCTTACCACGGCTAACATTTGAAGAGTTTTCTGCAAGACCTACTACTGCACCCGGTATGTAACGTATACAGTTGTCTGCATGTATTGCAAAAAGAGAGTGTTGTCTGACACTCAGCAGAAGCTGTTGTTTTCAAGAAGAAGAAAGTTAAATGTTCTACAGAAGTTCAAGAAGAATTTTTCAAGGTCTGCCTGTACCTTACCTCAAGGCTAAGGTACAGGCAGGAAAGCATAAAGAATTAATCGGCCCATTTACAGAGTAAGATTTCTTCAAATTCTCACTCCATTTCCATCACAAATCTCCAAACAATCCTTTAGTAGCTCCAGCTTTTTCTGTGTGTGAACAATAAGTGTGTACATTAACCGTAGCAACAGCGTTTCACATGCAAACCACACGCATCCTATCATTGTAGATATCTGAGGGAGCCATTTCTGACGTACATGTTGAAGACAGCATAGGTCTGAGCTGTATGAACACCAATGCGAAGTGTAACTTTGTGGCTATGAATGAAAACCAGTTGTTACTCTTGCACTTGCTGCTTTGAAAAAGCATTTAAATGTTTAACATTCAAATCCAATGTTTCTTTTTGCTTTTCACTGGAAACTAGGGTTGTATGAAGTACTGTGTGTGCTAAATCTCACAATGTGTTTCCAGCACTTAGAGTAAGGCAGGTGGATTCCAAAATAGCTCCTCTAACAAGTCCCACAGAGAGAGGAAAAGAGACACCTTTGCGGGCCCATTGCTCCTGGGCTACAACATGTAGTGTGACGACTCAGTAACTCCAACAGGTCGACTTTAGACTATTTGGAGAGTTTTGAGAGACAGCCCGGCCAACTGTGAGGATGTGCTCTGACGCGCTACGTGATTCTTTATCTGCCATGCGTCTCAATCAAGTGTAATGTCTGCTTCCTGGCTTCTCCATCTTTACCCTTTGCTCCTTCTTTCCTCTAAGCATTTCTTTTTTTTTATGATTTTTCCTCAGGTGCAAGAAGGGTAGATTCATTTTCTATCCAAATTGTGATGAGTCAGCCAAGCGATGTGTTTTCCACCTTCCTCTGAAATAACTGTTTGACTCAACTTACAAGATGTACTTTCTCCTGACAACCCAGAGGGAGAAGAGAGAGACAGTGTCTTTGTTCACAAGCTTGTAACTGCAGTGGACTGGTTGTGACTGTGTCCATAGGCTGCCCAGCTAACTGGGACTTCACAATGGACAAGAGTCCTAGTTTTCCTTTCAGTGGAATATTTTGCAAGTATTCCCAATTTCTGTTTTTGTACCCTGTTCTATAAATTTGACAACTGCCATTACTGACATCAAAATTTCCTCCATACCAAAATGCATGGATAACCTTTGAAGATTAATATATATAAATATTTTTAAAGGAATACTGATGACATGAAATCTGTAAATAACATTTGTGACAGAAAGTAAGTGGAGGACTGGTTCAGTAAGAATTTTGTGTCTGTTATAGGACACAGAAGTACTGGGAATCTCTGGATCTTTGTGACTGTTTTAATGTGTACAACACATGGAGTGTACCTGATTGTACACATCAGCTGTAAACCTTTTGGACTACCAATCCAAACATTAGTTATTTAAATAGAGCAAAATTAGAAACTAGAGATGGATCAGATAATCTAGGAATGTTTTCTAAATCCCAAAATTGAATTTATTTGTCGAGCCACAGCTCCCATAAAGATAGCAGCAAAGCAGCAGTTCTCTCAACTCCAACTCCCAAGCAGCGATGAGTACACTTCTTACAATATGGGCTATTGACTAATAAGAAGTATACTTATCAGTGAATGCTGGTATTTGTTTCCACAAAGTAGGCCTTTATCATCTCAAACTCGTCTCGAGTCAGAAAACTTTTTCTGGCCTCTGAATAAGTGAGCAGTTTTAAAGAAACACACTGAACTGAGGAGGTTTTCAGATGGCAGAAGCTAAAGTCAGTTTTTCCTTGGGTCTGGTCAAGGGTGTTGAGGTCCGTCCCTGCATAAGCAGTGTGTTGGACTGGTACAGCGGCTGCGGCTGACTGATCTGTCTGCTCATTAAGGCACTGGCGAGCCCATTTGGCCTGGTCCTGTAATGGGAGCCTGTACTGTGTCAGAAACACTTATTTGCTCCACAGCCATCACAGAACATTAACATTCACGACAGCCCATCACATGAGGGCGGGTGAGGGGGGTCAGAAGGGTGTCTGAGAGGGTCTGCTCACTGCCCCAGCCCACTCACTCCCACACACACACACACACACATACGCACAAACACACACACACATAAACGCATCAGGGTACACACATGCAAACAGACGGCTATACAAAGTAGCTGTACCATTCAGACCTGCACAAACATGCAAACATGATGCACATTGCACATTACACTCACCTTAATACACTTGAAGTCATGCAATTGCAGCTTATGCTGGCTATTATGTATTAACATATGCATGCATATGCACACACATGCACTAGCACAATTTCATTCTCTTAACACATTTTTTCAAAGATCATACACACACACACTTCAAAAGCCGGCGTTCTCTTACACACTCAAGGAAACATGCAATCAGCCCTCTAAGTAAAGGTCACATTTGCAATGCAGGTGACTCAAGCAGAAGGCAGAAAGTAATTGGCTGACGGGACGGGGAGCGCTAATACCTTGTCTCTGAAAGATTATGTGATGGATGGGAAATGCTTGGCATTGGCGTAATTAGATGTGTTTGGAAGAATCTAGACCAGGCCAAGGTCTCCACGTATGATAAGTGAAAGTAAAGACGGAGGAAGGGGGACAGTCAAAGAGGAGGGTGGTGTGACTGAGTAACAAGGATCACACAAGGCCTCTGCTAAATTTAGGAGCTCTGGCAAAAAAGAGAGGCAGAAATAGATCAAGGAAGAAAGTAATTTAATTTTAAATATTGTTTTACATCTAAGGTACATAGGACTAATGAACTTGAGTGATACACATACCAGCACGGTCAGGCAGGTGCTTCGGTCAGGTCATTAACATCATTTATAATACTTTATAACATTAGAAAATAACTGTTACTGTAACAATGCTCTCAACTGTAAATATTATTAAATGTATGACCCCCACAACATAGAATTAAAACAGATACTGTACAATGGAGAACTCATATAGAAAATCAATTATACTGTACAAACTGAAGAAAAACAAATATACTGGAATGAGCAAGGAACGCAGAGGAAAGGACACATAAGACAGGAGGAGGGGAAGATGAGCGCAAAGCATTCTAATTGAAGTGGGCCAGCTGTGGTGGGGTGAAACCCTTTAAGACACATGTATTATTTACATAGTGCGTGTGTGTGTGTGTGTGTGTCTGCGTGTGTGTGACAGAGAGACACCCTGTCTGCAATGCACCTCCTTTGGAGAAGGAATATATTCTATCACAAAGCATTCAAGTGGAAACAAAGACTCATCCATTCTCCATATAGAACGGTTGAAATGGAAATATTGTCATTGACACTATACTTAACTAGGACTGGAAAGAAAGGAATTACAAGTACTCTGGTACTTTAGCTGTGAATTGCTGAGCTACCAATAGAAGACAGAGTGCAGTTAAGTTCACATTAATTCATAATATTGTTAAAAGTAATTAGTGCACCTTACATAATTTAAGTAAAGAGGCAAGGACAAGTTTTTTTGTAAATAAAGAAGAGATACTCAATCATATTTTATGTCTGACATGGGCAGGAGAAATTTACTTTACTTACTTTTAACCAGTAACATGCAACTTAATTAGTGGACATCAACAGTGTTTTTGTACTGCGTGCATACTAATGCACACTTGCAGTCAAACAGAAATCAAGTCTTAGGAACAAGGGTCAAAACAGTTGATAGCATTTAAGATAAAAGTATAGAGAAAACTGTGCGGATATTTTATATTTACAGTGTTTCAGATTAAAGGGAGAGATGTACGGAGATATGAGATCAAAAATATATATATAAATGTCCATCTTGAAGCCTGTCACCTAAGACCTGTTCCCCTTTCTCTTATGCTAGATTTGATGTTGTATGTAGCCCTCTAGTGTTTATAACTAAACTATGTTGAAACAGAAATAAAAACATAACATATTGACAAAGTGCTGCAGAATTTATGATCTTGTAAGATCCTCCGAAATGCCAAATTGCTGTTCAAAAGGTTAACAAGAAAAGATGGGAAATAATTAGAAAATATACATATACGGTTTAAATTCCAAAATTCATGGTTTAATCGTTACTGTTCCAATCCGACTATAATGACATAAACTCAGTAATCAATCATCGCCATTCCTCTCCTCTCCTCTCCCAGCAGGTTATTGCCGCTATGTGCAAATAAGATTAGCAGGTTGTATTTTCTCAGGTCTCTGCATTAAAACAGTAAGCCTGGCTGTGTATATAATTAGAGAGAGATTATGGCAACGCCACTGCCAACAACCATGGCCAACTGACATTTTGTGTGTGCATGTTAGTGGGTCAGTGTGAGCTGGCCATGGTTCTTGTGCAGTGGCCTCCCTATAATCTCTGCATGTATCCGTATGTGTGTACAGGTCCACAGGTGATGTTTGAAGTGTAACAGAGCCAGGATACCAAGTAATGAAAATATGGAGTCTCTGAAAAAAATGAATACAATTAGCCAATATAGTTTTGTTTGTCATAATTTAACACCTAATAAGAATACAATCACTGATGTAAACACACGCGTGAAAGAAAAATGGCAGATTTCCATGATTAGGAGTGCGTTAATGTGCTTGCCAGTGGTCGCCCTTTGTTACTCCAGACTTTAAACTCAGTCATAGTGTAAACACGCAGCCCTGTGAACTTGGCAGATGTCTGTAGCTAGTATCTATCCTCCTGATGGCCCGAGTGTTTGACTGTGACTACATCGATATCCTGTTTATTCAGTCTGCATAGGAATAATCACTTCAGTAAATGTCTGATATTCTGCAGGATTTGTAGGTTTGTAGGTCAGAAGAGTTTTCCAACACTTTGTTGGTGTGGAATTCTATACAATTTTAACACACTCACTTTCAAAAACACTACAAGAAGTTTGCGCATGCATACAAAGAACCTGCAAATGATGCAATGGATGTAAAGGGTTCTTCTCCAATCTGTTTGTTTTACTAATGAACTAAACAAAAAAGCTTCTAATCTGATGACGCAAATCTCTTACTGCAGGATAATGATTTTTAAAATCACCTTTAGCTGACATTCCTATAATAGCAATGCCTCCTACTTTTTATTTTAAAAAAAGAGTTCAAGATTAAATAATTTCCTGTTCGACATCACTTCTTTTTCAGCACTAACTGCAGAAATTCAGATACAATGACATTTACTTCACATTATTTTTCCATCTGCTTCCCATCACTCCACGTCGCCTGAAAGTTACTAAATAATAGAAGAATTATGTGTATTTTATTCAGCCATTTTTTACGCACAGTTTCACCCCAATTTTTGCTCAGAGCGCTTTTCTAACCGACTGAAGAATCACAGTGGTGTGCTGCTGCCTGTCCTAATAGACGCCTCATAGCTCGCCACTCTCTCCTCTTGCAATTAGTTTTCATTGAATACTATTGATTTTTAACCCCTTTCAATTACATACACAAAAGTCAACCACCTAGATGTTTGTAGTCATTAGGAGCTCCTCTTTGTGTCCTCTCCAATACTAATTATGTCTGGCTACTGGTGGTTGTTATCTTCCCTGCTTGGAAGAAAGAAAGAAAAAAACTCCAAAAGGAAAAAAAAATAGAATCACTACATGCACCAGTGGAGATCTGGGGTCTTGTTGTGTGCGTCTGTGTATGTGTGTGCATGTGAGTGAGTGTCTGAGTGCATGGCTATCCTTCCACCATGAAGCCTATGGAGAATACACCTAATAAAATAAATATGACTTGGATGAAGAAAAAAGTAGTAAGTGTTTGTCCCTTGGCACATCGCTTTCAGAGAACGTAATGTATTGTATTTCTGTGTGGCTTGGCATTTCTCCTGCATTGTTAAAGGGATGTTCCCAGAAAAGCCTTTGTTGTATTTAATTCTAAATAAATCCTGACATTAAATGGCTATTTCCTCTAAACAGAATTTGAGGATGTATCTGTTTGAGGATAAAACAGGAAAGGAAAGGAAAGGAAAGGAAAGGAAAGGAAAGGAAAGGAAAGGAAAGGAAAGGAAAGGAAAAGGAAAGGAAAGGAAACTGCACTGAAGAAATTCTCCTAAAATACATTTTATTTATATGGAGCTAATTCATAAAGGAAACAATCTCTGTTTACATTATAAGGTAAAGGTAAAAAATATTTGACTGTACAAGTTCCAGTTATGGGCTCTTGTGGAGCAACATATTACAACCCAGGCTGATTTGTATTAACTGTACTCTGAATTGTCCACGCTCTCGCTCGCTCAGTGAAAATGTTGCAGATCAGAGCAAAAGGTTGCACAGGGTCTGTGTTTGCACTAACCTCTGTCCTATATTTACTCATCCTCTAAACAGGAATGCCATGCATATGTACAGAACAGATTTGGCTGGCATCTCTGAGTTGAATCATTATGCCCTTTCCTCTGCATGGCAGCAATTCAATGATAGCACCACAACAGGAAGTAAGGGGCATATAACAATGCAGAGATGCTGATTGAGTTGAAAAATGTGTGCAGGGAACCAACAGTGTTGAAATATTGTTGCTTATAAAAGAAGGGTGACTAAAGCATTGAAAACTAACATTGCTAAATCAGTTCATTGCTAGTGATTTGCCTTGATCATGGTTATGCTTGAAAAGACACCAACTTCAAATTTGATGGAAAGTTTTACTGACGAGCATTTCATTTGACAGCACATAAGATATCACGTGTTCTTGAAAACAATATTACTGTAATGCTAGAACAGCTTCTATGCTATTTTTTTTTGTGTTTTTAGTATTAATAGCATTACTTAAACTAGCTCATGTAACATGCTGTGCTTCAATAGAAGAGAGAAATTCGTGACAAGTAAAAATTAGTCCAAAACAGACCATCTGCCAAGCTGCTGTTATAGGCGACAAAGAGCTCAAAAACACAAAACAACACTCTGAAAAAGGCTGTCAGCTGGAACTGGAACTTGGATTGAAGAGTCTAACAGGAAAAAAAGCAGACTTGCTGTATATGTCTGATTGACAAGCAACTAACGTGTGGGTTTTATAATATCAGTGCAATGCCCAATCAGGGAGAATGTATCCCGTATTTTTGGTAGCTACAATTTACAGATGGCTCAAAAGTGTGTTACATGCAGAAATGCAGTGATTCACTTGTAGTAGAAACAAGGGCTAAAGATTTAGAATTTCTTTGACTGTGAAAAAAACTTTCCCTGAAAGATTATTGTGAAATCTTATCATGTGTTCAAACTATTTTATTTTACTATGTTATCGTGATTTCTTTGGAGCCAAAACTGTATTTAAGAGCTACACAAAAGCGAGTGGTTTCTTGGCACTTATGAGACAGATAATGTATTTTCAAAAAGTTGGAACTTTATTCCTTAAACTGACTTAATTGACAGGCAAATCTATGTCACTGATCTTCTAGAACTACATTTATCAAAGAGACACAAATGAACTTTACTTTCTGATGCGTCCTGCTCTAAAGTTTTCAACCTTCTCCGTAAGAAATCATGGAATTATAGAAATCATGAATTTTGAGTAAACACATGCTGAAAATATGATTTTTATATGTAGCACTTGTTGGAATTGCTCAACTTTACACTTTGGGTAAATAACTCATTGTGGCATAGTAAAGGATTACTGCTATTAGAAGCTTTATTTGTGCCTTTTCCGTGCACACTGACATAAGCACGCCATCATTTGTCATCACCAAAGGTTAGCGTTCAGTTTTTCCTTTGACATCTCATTAGAATTGTTTATTTGACAGGTGCACATATGTGTCCAAGTTACAGTTAGAATATATCATTTCGGAAAGGCTAAGAAAACCCTTTTCCTTTGGATCAAAGTCAGAGAAATCCTCTAATTATGATGAGGTTCAGACTAGGTGTCTCAAGCTTACTTTTCCTCCTGCTCCCTTGATCTCTCTGTCGCAGACTCTGCCATCTATCACAAAGTGTTCCTTTGATAATTACATGCCAAAATGACTTAAAACTCCCCTGCTAGGTGTAAGGCACTACAGCCTGAATGACATGCCAACTAACCCTAAGGATTTTTAACAAGGTAAGTCAGGAGTGTGCCATGCAGTCACTCACTCCTTTTGCACAACTGCTCTGCAACTTCTAATTACAGACTTTTATAATCCTCCGACTCGTTATTTTGACTAAACAAGTTCACAATGAAAGCCACTGTGGCAGTCTGCCATCTCTTTTGATTTCATCCCTTTCTATGACACTGTTTCTGTGTGAGTCTGTGTGTGTTCTACGGGTCTGTGCATGAGCAAGGAAACGTGCAGACATAAAGTAAGGTAGAGACAGTCTGCCACTCAGTGAAACAGATAATTAATTGATGTACAGCAGACTGGAGATTTATTTATTTATATAAACAGATTCACTGGGCAGGGAGAATACTGCCTTTGTGTTTGTCAGGCGATGGAAATGAGACTTCAGGATAAAGGGGCAGAAAGGAAATAGAATGTTGATAGGCCGAATGCCAAGCCACAGAGTCTCTAGTGAGTTTCTCCATGAGACACTGTGTGTGTACACTTGTATGTGTGTGTGTGTGTGTGTGTGTGCGCGCATGTGGGCGCAAACCCCCAGAACAAGCCAGCAGAGCCTGAACATTTGGCACTAGCAGTTCATGTGTTAAATGTGGGCATGGTTGTCAGCGTGTATAGAGGTGTGTTGAACTTGCTTAGCATGTCCCATGGACACTTGCACACTTTGTATACTTTTAAACAGCATGTCTGAGTTATGGAGGCCTCGCACACACACACACACACACACACACACACTTCTGTGTCCCATTGCTTCAGTCTAAGCAAAACATACTGGGAAGTGGTTTTGTGTTTATGTCTTTCAAAGGTTGTGTTTGATCTCACTGGATCAGCTCTTTTTTTTCTTTTTGTTCAGCTAGGCAGTAGCAAAAAACAAAAAAAAGAAAAAAAACCTTATAGTAAAAAACATATTTGTGAGCATGTTATATTTGTCAGCTAGATAGGTAAATATTTTATAATACCATGGTCCCTTTTATTTGATATCATTAAAGCAGCTTATGCATTTTTTGTACACATGATCTGATAATAGTCTTTACTGAGTTTAAACTTCTCGCCATTTGCTGAAGTAGCTGCTACTGTAATATTTTTATTAAATCTATTTGCTTTGCCTGCTGTTTTGCAGTTTTTGTAATTGGGACTTCTTGCATTTAGCTGCAAAAGAAAATTAATGTTAAAACTTATATTTTTCCTTTTGATTAGTATTCCTGGAAAACAGCAGTATTCCTAGTAGTAGGTCGAACCACACAAAGTCAGTATAAAGTGGTTGGGTTTAGGTTAAGGTTGGGCTTTGAGTACTAATGCCACCTTGCAATTCAGTCTCTTTCCAGAGTGAATTTGAAATCCAAAATACCTCAGATACCTCTAATGGGATAGGAAGAGGTTTACATTGAGCCTATCAAATCTAAGTAGTATATAAAGCAACAGTGACCTCTGTGGTTTGAAAATAGAATTACATAATTGGAAGTTGGACAATCTGAATTAAAACCTGGCATTAGGTGTCCAAGCTGGTCAAAGTGCCATAATTGTAGCGTAATCTTTTTAACATCTACTATTATTTTATGGAATATTTGAATATCCAAACCATGTGACAAATGTATATGCAAACTGGTTTAATAGCACCCAGATATTTATATTGAAGTCTGTGCCTTAAAAGACAAAAAGTAGGAGGCAGCTTAATTCTTGTGTCTCCCTGTTTGTGCATGTGCATGTGTGTGTCTCAAGGAAATCTGTGTCTTCGTGTCCATCTCCCATCCGACATTCAATCTATAGAATCTGCCTCTTTGTCTGTCAGTTTGACCATCTCTCTGTCAATCACCGTGCTTTATTTGTGCATGTTTCTGTGTGTGTATGAGGCACACAGAGAGAAAGAAACTGCCTGTCAGACTGTCTATCTGTCACCAGTGATACTAGCAGTTTGCTGGAGGGGAAACATCTAGATATTTCTGCTTGACCGTACAGCTGCCCAGCCAGAGATGGCCTCTTTTCCGGCTTGGCCCCTGTGCGGACAGCTGTGTGTGTGTGTGTGTTTGTGTGAGTGTGTGTGTATAAGTTAGACAAAGCAAGACAATGTGTGTTGGGTTGGACAGTGATTTCAGAATCTGTTTCACCCTCAGGTGACTGTCAAGCTGTCAGAAAAGCAGGTTTGTTCCAGCTCAAGATGTACCTCAGCATGTTTATATTTGCAGTTATTTTCCCCTTTGAGTGCTAACATCTTGTTGACAACGCTGTACACAGAGAGGCTGAACAGGTAAATAAGTCACACAACTCTTCAGATCAGTTGGAGTGTTTCCAAAAAATGTGGGATTAACTAGACAAGAGGAAATATGTTTTATTGTTTGGGGGATTTTTCTGTGTGCCTGAAAGAATGTGTGCCCATTGTTTGTGTTATTTTTTTAAAAATAGGCAAAGTTTTAATAAGTGAAACACCATTGTAGGTGTTAAAATAAAACATTGTAGGCCCCATAGTGTAAAAGGAAGACAAAAATCAAGCTCAAGTCATACGGGTGGGATAGTTTTTACTTTTACCTTAAAAGGAATAAAAGACAAAAAGCTGTTGTAAAGCTGTATTAAAAGTCCCTTTTCTGCTTGTTATGTGTATACAATGAAAATTATTATAGTTATTTCAGAAGAAAAGTTCATGTTTAATCCACCGGAATATGTTCAGACTGAAGGATGAGACCAAACCGCACTGCAGATGTATAAGCATTATATCTGAACTATCCATGTGGTTTATCACTCTGCAGATAATAATGAGCCTCTTAGTTTATCGTTGTACACAAGACAATCTACTCTGTTCATTGTCTCCTCTCCCTGGGTGAGTGCGTCCTACAGATCATTTTACTGATCCCTCCAAGGACAAAGTGAGAAAAGGCCCCTTTCTCACAACACCTATTTCCTACTGTGCGGTGACAACCATACAGCAAACAGCAAAGAATGAACGCCAAATTTTCTGGCACGAGAAAAGCACGAGTTCAGTCGAATAACAATGCAAAAATGTCCATTTTTATGATCCAGGATTGTAATGAATGAGAGCATGTGAGATTAGCGTGGGGTTTTGTTCAAGCCTGTTATCAAAGAAGAACAACAATGGTGGCGAAAGATGGGACAGGCTTGCATGAAACACAAGTTTTTGTTTTTTGGGGGATTTTTCAAAGCCTTCCCTGAGTTGTTTTTTTTTTTTTTTTTTTTTGGAGGGGGGGCGGTGAACAATCGCCCCGACGCAGGTCCTTTGTTTCTGGATGGGTATAAATTCAAGTGGCCGAATGTGTCTGTTGTTTGAGATTTCTGGCTCTCAGCACTCATCATTTCCCACAAGATAGGTGATCAAAGATAGAGACAACAGGATGCCAAAGACATATCACAGAGAATGTGAGGATTTACATCTGCACTCCTCAAAAAAACAGAAGCACTTACAATGGAGCTCCAATGGGCCCCTTGTGGACTGAGCAGAAATATGTGAGTCTGTATGTGTGCGCGATGGATTTCCAGCTCCAAATCACTCTCCTGTTATTATTTGCTATGTGAGAAAAACCTATGGGAACATCAACAGAAAAGGCAATATCAACAATTTCACACAAAGAACCCCATAACAGAATTACGTGCTCAAAAAACCTCTGTGTTGGATGAAAACAAATGCGTATGCACAGCACCACATCAGTAAAGCTACACAAACTTGCACAAACAGACAGCAGGCACATGCACATCACATGCAATCACAGAGCATGGAAGGGATTACAATATTTTTCCCCCTCAGCCAGATTAGACAAGATCAAATTATTTCCCTTCTGTGATGCCAGTTTTCTGCTGTCTAATGCCGGCTTTTCAAACAACACAAGGTTTATTGTGGGCAGTGCATAATACAGCAGATTTCAAATTCCTGTCAAATGCGGTGTGACAGAATACACTAGCTCTTCCTCGTATTCAGCAGGAGGAGGCCCGCGCAGGCCACTTACACTGGCTGCAGCTAAGCTGTTTATGTCCCCCATTCAGCAGTTACACAGGGCGGCGAGTGTAAACACAACAGTATCTTTTTAATTGTGCTGTTTCAAGCCTCGCTTCTCTGTTGAATTAGAGAGCAGACCACTCTGTTTCTCCCCGAGTCTAGCAGATTAGAGCCCTCGCTGTAAGGAAATGCCGGGGTGGCTCAGTTTGGGTTGTCACCGAATCAGCTTAAACTTCCCTCAGCGAGCATGGCGAAGAGCGATAACAACCATACGCTTGTTTGCGGTGCAGATGCGGCAGTAAGGGTGACTGGGTGAAGGCACTGTGCGCATATGTTTGTATGTCCTGCAGACTTTTCTGCTTGTTGTCCCTATATTTGTTAGAAAGCCAGAGATAAGGAGTGAGAAAAGGAAAGCGAGATATATAGGTAAGTGAGTATACCTGTGTATGCACAAGTGTGTGATACAAAGGGACTGAAAGAGTATGAGAATGACAATGCCTATAGAAAACAGAGTAACATGTAGTGTTATGGCAAGCCCTAGAAAACCGAATCTGATGGTCTCGAGAAAATTTCTCTTTAATATTTCGTGGTCAACTACAATACTCTGAGAACTAGCCAGGCACATGCAGCTACGTGTAAAATTAGTGAGCATACAGGATACTGCACTACATGTTCAATAACTTCCACATGCAGACAAATGTATGGAATATGGCACACTGCCAGACATAAACAGTAATTGAATGCATTTCACAAGTTTAAACACATGCAACTATTTGACCATTTTACTATTGGATTTAGAAACATTTCTAATGCAAAGATGCGTTAAGCAGGAAAAGAAATAACATCAATTACACCAACTTTATATTTGATTCCATTTATAATAGTCAAAAGGTTAGACAGGTTTCCGGTCTCAAAATAAGAGAATGAGTTTCTGCTTCCTCTCCTCCCACTCTCTTGGCTCTTCTGATTCTTTCATTCATTCTCTGGAAATTTAAAGAGATGATTGGCAGATTCTCACTGCGCATATCCAGTTTTCCTTTGTTAGGTTAATTGGCGATTCAGGGTGGATAAAACACTGCACAGCACATAGAATATAGTGCTGTATGATGACGTAAAAATAAATAAATACGGTTGGCAAAATTTAATGTGTGTGTCCATATGATAGTCAAACTCTTCCCACACTGTCACAAACTTGTCTGGAGGCAACCACGTGAAACTCACGAATCTCCTCTTTCTAACAAAATGTTTTGATTGTTTCTCATGAACAACTGTGGAATTAAAGCACTCTGAAACCAGATGGTTTTTTTAGATACACCCTATCCTTAATTTTATATGTGTATAACTTGAGTCTACAACTACAGCCAAAACACAGCAAATGTCCCATAAACGATTTGTACATTTAATTGACAAAACCCTTGTTGTCAAAGCAAATTTTACAAGTGTTACCAGTGGTAATTATCCATTATGTTAATTTAACACCCGATTCTTACCTAGACTAGACTTAAATCAAGGGGTGACCGTGCTTTTGCCCTGGTTGCACCGAATCTGTGGAACAACCTTCCTATCGCTATCCGTGCGTCAAACTCTGTTTTATCTTTTAAATCCCGTTTAAAAACTCATTTATTCAACATAGCTTTTCCATCTAGCTAGCGTCCCTGTTTTATATTTGGTTCAATTTCTTATTTATGTACTTTATCTTTTAGCTATATCTGTTCTTAGTAACTTTGTTCTTATATTCCCTTTTATTGTTGTATAATTAGTGCCCTTAACCTGATGACATATGTGGTACTTTGTTAATAGTCTTTTATTTATTGTCTTAATTTTCCTGTTTTTATTGTAAAGCACTTTGGTGTACCACTGGTCTTTTAAATGTGCTATACAAATAAAGTTGTATTGTACTGTATTGTATTGTATTACCTAAAAACCTAACTGGAGGTGTTTAAGGTGTTTAATGAAGCAATACTGTCAATACTGGCATCAGATAAAAGTCTCAAAGGCACTAATTCAACTGAAGGAGTGGAGACCCCACAAACAACTGATAGAGAATGCCTAGCTGAAAATGATCTGTCACAAAGAAAAGGCAATTTTAAGTGGATGGTAAATGATTAGCACACTGCTTTGCAAGTTCACAAAGACAGCCTGGATATGTTACTTGACACAATTTTAACAAAATCTCAGAAGTTTTCTTAGACCCCAAATTTGTAAGTTCTCCTCATTACACATCTGCTCATCCAGCATCTGTTTCCCCCAACCATTAAAAACTTGGTTGAAATGCATTTTTCATTGCACCATGTGCTTTTGTAGAATGATCAGTTGGATTTAAATTGGTTAGGACGTGTAGGTTTTAAAAATTTAAATGTTGTCTTTAAAAGATGGGGGCAGGGATATAACCCTGGCAGATGAAATGAGGTCTATACACACTGAAGAAATTAACCTTTTCTCTATTTAAGATCTGTAAAGAAGTGAAACGTAAGTTGTTATCTGGCATTCAAGGAAGAAGAGGGGAAGAGAGAAGCTGAGGGGATCGAATAAAGGGCAGAAGAGCATTATGGAGCAAGTGCTTATGTTTTATTCACAATTTAGGTTTTAGGGGAGGTTTGTGTATATAACACTATGACACTGTGTGAGCCATTAACATTTTGATTACCATTTATGTTACTCTAACTTGGGATCCAAACTAGAGGGCCTGAATACACACTATGACTGGCATTACAAGGAGTTTGATCTTGACTGGTCTACAACACAGTCAAGATCAAACAGAGCAAATAGAGTTAGTAAAGTAGGTTGCCACCATTTCTGTCTATTGGTAGAATTTTTACAGCTTTAATCTGGGGTTTTTGAAAAGCAAATAATTATGTTATCCTCTTCAACTGACCCTTCCTGTGAACGTTCTAGAGAGGCGAGACTGATAACATTTGCTGCCCATCTCCAAATTTAATGTTATTGTTTTATAACACTGGTCTTCAAAACATAATTTTTGTGTGCTACTGAGAACATATGAGCTCTTTATCTATTGCTTTACTGATTTCAGATAATGGAATCCAGTTTAAGCTATATGTTTGAGCTATATATCACTGATGTCTTGACATTTTTGAAAATAAATATAATATATAAACACAATGTCTGAAATTGTAACTGTTTTCTACTAAAATGTTTATTCTGAAAACAAACCTAAGATGATGCCATAGATAAATTAAAGCACATTTCTGTCAATTTAGCTCAAAATAAAACAATTTTTTGAGGAACTTACTTTTACACTTGTGCTCCACGTCCATCTCTCTTTGTAAGAACCAACAAAATTAAGTTGGTTTTCTGTCACTTTTATATCGTCATGAAATATTTTTAAATGTTCATCGCTGACATCGCAAAGATTTGGTGGAAAAAAAGTCAAGATGAGAATGTAAAAAGTGCTTCCTCAGTGACATTACTGTAATTATTAACTGATCAAATGTTGCTTTTAGCATGTTATCCACATGTTCAGCCTTGTGTTCTCTGTTCTTTCATTGCTAATACAATTTTGGAGAACCCACAGTAATGGTTCCCATGCTGATGATTCAGCTGGCTTCAGTTTTCCTTTTGAACTCATCGTCAAGCATGTATTGATGGATTCAGGGACAAACATGAACACCTTTTTTCTTAAATGATAAAACACATTGCCATTTCTGTCACATGATCCAATACTTAAAACTTCATAACTAAAAAATGAGACGTGCTAGACGAAAAGGTTTTTTAGATTTGGAGTCAGCAAGTGAAATTTATTAGTACAGATGAAAGAATAGAAGAATGCCAGTAGCAAAATGGTTGTTGAATTGAATCAAATTACCTATAGCTAGTCACTACCCTAACAATAGCTAAGCAGATAGCTAACATAGCTATCTGGTTACCGCTAATAGCTAAAAGGCTTATGTTGACTTGTCCACCAGTCAGGTTGAGATATATGATAAATGATTAATACTGACCTCTCAAATTGACACTGAACGTTCAGTGTTGAGTGAACTCTTGTTCATGTGTTCATTTGCTGGTGAGGCAACAGACTGTGATTCTACCTGTGTGACAGCTGGAGGAGGCCAAGACGGCACTGTAAATACTGATACTGTTGCAAATGAGTATCTATAGTAATTTTGCAATCTGCATTTTAAACTACATTATAGAAGCAATTTCTATAGACACCCCCACCCTGTTTTCATATTCTGACTATCACAGAACATGTATTCTACTGAAACATTAGCAGTATATGGAAATAGTTATGGATATTTAGATTTTCAGCTTGTCTGATTGCTGCTCTATTTTACATCAGTTGCGCTGGGGACAAAAAAGTTGTTGTAGATGAAAAGCAAAAACATTTGTGTCAAGCTCACCTGTGTAGTAAAAAGGAAAAAAACCTTAGTTGCCTTGATTTTTAAATGTCATAGATAAGATATCCTGTCAGTTAGAAAAGATGTTTTAAAATACATGTATTCCTCAGAAAATTGAATTTTCTTTTAATAATTTCAAAGGCAAGGCAAAAATCCACTCTGAGGAGCACTGAGGTGATGCCTATTAATCCCCGTCTATTCGACAGCAGCGTTGGAAAAGGTAGAATTGTGAAATGACAAGCCTTAAAAAACGCGAATGAGCACACTTGAACGATTTCAACTACAGCTCCCCTCAACCATGCCTGTGGTTTTGAAAAGGAGGCGAGTATGGTGAATTCTGTCTGCAGAGTGATGCAAAGTCAAGTGGACAGGCAGGTAATAGGAGGGAGAGGTGGGGAAAAAGAGACAGGCATGGAGCAATCATGAAAATGAATGCAAATGGAGGCAAAGGCAGCCATGGGAGGTCCAGGAGCATGGAGAAGGATGTAGTTTAAAAAGATCTGTTCAAAGAGCAAAGAGGCCTAACCTTTACTTGAATCAAATGAATAATTGGAATAAGCATACCAACTTACTCTGTCATTTTCATGAACATCAAATTTCTAAATACAAGGCGTGGTCACATCTTAATATGTTCTCCTTTATTTAAGCAGATAATACACATCATATTTCCAGCAGAAGCTGAGTGCTACAATTAATTTATCCTGGAATTTATCACACAGATCAGATGATGCAGTGGAATCACTTCTGCAGTGAGTGGGCACATTACATTTTCAATGCCCTATTAACAGTAGAGGCCTTTGAGAGATGAATCCAAAGTAATGTCATATTATTATTATTATCATTATTATTAGCCATTATGTTTTTACCAAGCATGCAGTCTTTTTAAAACTTTTTCTTCACTTCCGTGGAAAAACGTGCTCCACCCTTCACTCCATCTTTGCTCCCTTCACATTGCTTTCTGTAGCCCACTTCTCCTCCTGCTTTTAATCCATGCCCACAGTTTCTTCCAATTCCTTTCCTCTCTATCATCCCATTGACATTTCCCCTTGGCTTTCTCACTTGTATGCCTGCCCATTCCCCTCCCTACACTCCCTCTTCCACACAGTGTGGATGTAGGGTAGCAGCTTTTCTGCTCAGTCGTCCCAGACTGACAAGTACCTTAAAAAACACTGTCAGTTTAAAAACATGACGTCCCGTGACCTTCCCGGCATCCCACACCCCTGCCCGATAAATTAATGGAAATATACATCAAAGCTGTGAGTGTGTCTATATACGTGCATGGATGGGCTGTTTTCATTCCTCAACGTGTGGGTGTGAAAAATGACGCTGATGAATATATATTACTCTTGGGCCATTCAATTGTGAAGAGCCTAAAACAGCACAAGGTGTGTCATTTGCATTAGATGTGCGTGTTATGCATGTACCTAAAGTATGTGTTACCTTTTATAGATCTTTTATAATTTTTTTTTCGTTTACTACATTTTTAAACTAAAAAAATATGATTATTATTATATCTGATGCACAACTTTAAGTATTTTAGTGTTTATGAACATTTCCAGTCCAGGTTGTATGTATTGTACACACTTCTTTAGAGTTTGATGACTTTCCTAATAACTTTGAAGACTACGATGGTAGGAACCAATGTGCTGGCAAACATCATTTCTCTCTCTCTCTCTTATTTGCCCTCTTCCTCTGAACCACAGGTCCTGGATTTCCTGCAGCTTTGAACATCTCAGCTTGTGGTTTCAGATTAATAAAACAGGGAATTAATTAATTTTGGATGAAACCTTCACAGTTGGGGACAGGTTGTGCCTCATCAAGGCCTGTATTATTGACAAGACTAAAAAGCTGCAGTTCCCCAGGAACCAAACTGTTATAGCCAGACACCCTGAACTTTTCTTCCATAAAGAATGATAACTGTACAAAAGTCAAGAATTGATAGTTAACTGAACATACTTTCAGTGGCTTAACATGAAAGGAAATATCTTTAATATCAGTAGGGCCTGTCATACACTGTTAGCCTTGTACTGTGGACGAGTTCAAGAAAGTTGTGATGAAATACTCATAAGATATGAAGATTCACCTGGGAGCAAGTATACATTCACCAACTATTTTCAGAATATATTCTTTTAAAAATAAAATTAAGGTTTTTTTCATGAACTACTTGAATTCTTATCTACAGAATTTTCCACAATATGGTTTCCATAAGTAGCAGTCAGCAGTAATGGAAAAAAGATGACAGCAGCAGTTTTTCATAAAAGTTCCCAAGGAGAGAAATCTTAAATTTACTCTCCCCAAAGCTACTACATATTTCCTGTTTTAGTCCAATACAGAACATGAATGAATCGAAATTGTGCCAAAGCACTGAATTCTTTCACGTTACTACCAGTACAGTTGTCCTCCTCGATGTGTGACATCTGTATGTAGAAGCATCATGTGGTTCCATTTAGTTGTTTTCTCTTTGGTGACTATATTTTGTCTTTCCAAGCAGCTTGCCATGAAAAATTAAATGGATGCTAAGTGACTAATGCACTTTTTCAGTTGTGTGTTGAGACAATAAAAAATTAACAACAGAAATAATTAATTTTGATTGGTGCCAACAGTACTGAGAAACTTATGTTGTGCCCTGATAAGTAATTTATACCTCGTGCAAATTCTTCTCTTCACTTACATCCAAAGTAATGTCACTTCTATGTTATATAAATTCTGAAAGACTTTTAACTTATGTTCCACCATGTTGTGATTACAATATGCCCCTGTGCACCTCAGCGTGGCTTTGAAATTTTATTTGCTTTTATTTTAAAGTTCTACCCAGTCATCTAATATGCATTTAACCAGAGGTAAACATGCATCCTAAGCAGGATTTCATTTTGTAGCCATTAATTCTTACCTTTCTCCCCGGCATGGCTCATTGTCACACCGCTGTAAACATCTCTCCTTTTGTTTTGCTGTCTGCTACGTAGCATATCGCTACCAGCACTGCATGCCTTAAATTTAACTGTCATTTAGCCTAATGCGGCATCCAGTTCCTCTTGTTTACATGATGTTTGCCTACAACTACCACTGTTTGTTTGTTTCCTAAAGTGATTCAACAAATAGAGCCAATGTTACAACAGTACCTACAGTACTTCTGTGTCTTTACAAGAACAACACTGCATCCCATCTAACTGTGACTTTTGTTTTTAAAGGTTAATATGATCATGATTTCAGGCTATACACAAACTTTTTGCTGTGTTTCCCACAGGTTGCTTCACTTGTGTGCTGCAGTCTACAAAGCTTTCACATAAGACTAGCATTTCATTTATTTATTGTAAAGACACATCAAAATGATATCCAGTTTGGATTTTAGGTATTAACTTTCATACTTTCCAGCAGCATGGTGGCACGGTGGTTACCACTGCAAGAAGGTTCAAAGACATGCACTTAGGTTAATTGGAAACTCTAAATCGCCCATAGATGTGAATTTGAGTTCAATTGGTTCTCTTTGTCTATGTGTAAGCCCTGCGACAGACTGGCAACCTGTCCAGGATGTACCCTGCCTCTCGCCCTAAGATAGCTGGGGTAGGCTCCAGCGCCCCCTGCAACCCTGAAAAGGGTCCTGCAAATGGATGGACGTTCATACTTTCCACTGCTTTTCACTACTGGGCAAAAAGATACAAAGTAAATAAAAACGAAATAGAATGAAAAAAAAAGAAGCAAACAATGTTATTGCAACACAGTAACTTATATTTCAGTTTAGTCTCCAACAAACACATTCACTCACACATTCAAATATAAAAACTAAGTCATCCCATTTGAATTACTGAGTGTACTCATGCACACACAAACAGCCACAGATTCTTCTCTGCCCCTCGTGATCCTCTTGTTATCCCCGTATGGCATCTCGCTCAGTGAGTGAATCCATCCTGACAACAAATGGGATATGAAACAAAGAATATGTTTCCCTTCACTACACCCATATTACTAATAGATAGACTGTTGGGTTGCATAGCATAAATACTTTAACCACGTCGCCTCCATTTGTAACACTGTGGCCCAAACAGATTCAAACAGGAACATATTAAATATAAATTGGCATTTTATAATGGCCTTTTGTGCGTGAGTATGCGTGTGTGTGTGTGTGTATCTGAGAGTGTGTTGTTTGGACTCTGGTCATGTTCTGCAGGGACACTCCAGTCCTTGCAGACTAACTAAATTGAGGAGGAAGACAGACAATGTTTTTCTGCGGGGATTTAAGTTGTGATGACAATAAGCTGAATCGGGTCAGTACAAGAGAGATGTCTGTTATCCAGACACATTTCTCACTAGTAAAACACTACTCATCCACATAAAGTCATCCATCCACCCACATGTGCACAAATGTGGTAATTTTATGGGGAAGTAGACATCAAAAAGTGCCATATCAGTTTAAATTAAAGGTCAATTAAAAGGCTTCATAATGAGAAGATTTTAAAACTTTATGAGATTATATTAGCACTGCACCAAGTCAGCGAAGACAGATTGTGATAGAAGCAAAAACAAATAGTTGCATGTCTTTTAAAATAAAACAAATCAATGAAGAGTAAGCACCAAAGAAAAACTTAGGAAGCATGCTAGGGAAATACACAAAACCTGCATAATGGTAGGAAGTAATGCTTACCAGCTTACTAGTTAGCTTTGCAAATGCACAGAGCATGTAGACCAGAAGCAACGTGGTTTGTTGGAGCTTGTACTACACTCCTGTTGGACATCATGTCAACCCAGAGCTGATCCATCACGCTCAGACATGCACACACTCTAGCTGTGAAGCTCTGACCACAGATCTGTCATTGTAAAGGCTGTAGAACATCTTGTCTGTCTAACACACACACTACAGCTAAACTGCTGTACGACATCTTAAATCACAGGTCCATCATTGTACTGGGGGAAGAACATCTAGTCTGTCTTGTTACAAACCTAGGACAGCAAATTGAGGCAATTATGGCTTTGTGGATTACAACACACAAGTATAGAGGCTTAGGAATTTTTTCTTTGGCTTGATTATATTGGCTTAATTTGTGTCACACACCGATGCTTAGTGACCTAATTACACAGATAAAAGTATGAAAGATGAAAGTATGTATACTGTAACACAGCTCACCACTCTTATTTTCAGAAAACAGGTTTTTATACAGTACAGAAATACACATTCACTACTAGCACAATAATAGATGCATAAAAACTAACATAGAAGCAATTAAAAGCTCTTAAGCTGCTAGTTTTTGAAAAAAAAAAAATATATATATATATATATATATATATATATGATGTGCACTCTTAGACATTTACTATTAATGCAGTCACTGTTCTATTATTGGTTCAATGCCAAGATTTGTATTATTTTAAAATACACATTTTTGTGTTTTTGTTATTTGCTAAATGTCTTTTGAGCTCCTTCAAGTCCCTAAGAATTGGTGATTTTAACATATGTTAGTAGGAAATAACCTCTTTCGTTCTCAGGAAGGATTGTTACGATATAAAGAAAACACTGAGGAAAAGAACACTGATTGATTTTCTAAAGACACAAACCTTTGCTTACAGTGTCAACATCAAACAAATTTTGCTCACACCTTCCTGTATTGGCACCTAATCATATACTGTTGAAAACTTGTAAATCCTATTTTTAATCCTGAGAAGTTCTGTTTAACCCTATTGTTTAACCTAGGTTGCCTTTTTTAATTATTTTTGAGTAGATACATTTATCATCAGAAAAACATCATAACACAAAGTCATAAAGTCCTAATCTCAACATTTCACTAAGTCCCATATTGAGAAAGCATTAACTTCCATTAAAACAAAGTTTCAGCTCATCATGAAGAATTCATATTTCTGAACATGATTATTATTTTAAAAACATCAAAACACTTGGTGGGAAAGAGACAAAAGTCAGGATGAGTGAAGAGACCAACAACAGACCTTAGAAGCATTAAAAATAAAAAGACTGACAGAAGGAAAAACTGCCAGTCCATCTCACTTCACCAGTTCAGATACTGTCAGCCTTTGATTTTCAGATAATCTTCTTATCCTCTTCTTTGTGATAAGTGGACATTGACTTGCTGTTGCTCTCTATTTGTGAGGTGCCTTGTGTGACACACACACACACACACACACACACACACTCACACTTGCACATATACTCATGTAGTGGGGTACACAAAGTTTGACCAAAAGCATATGTACATATGCGCATACATAGCTGTCAAGATCACAAATTCATCTTTGGGTTTTCACCATCGATGGACAATGTTCTACTTTCTCTTGCTTACAGACACAAACATTCTAACATGCATGTACACACATATATTCTGGAGGATAGCTGAGCACCCAGGGGATGGATAGCATCACATGTGAACAATTTACACACCAACTGACTGTTGTAATGTATCTCAGATGCTTTCTCTCCATCCTAGAGCAGCTGTGAGAGATAGAAAGATATTCAAGACGGTTCTGCTAATGGATCAAGAGACAAATGGGGCTTTAAAGGGGATAGCCGCTTCGCAGGAGTGTGCACAGAGGAGATAATTATATGACATATTCTTTGTCTAGCGATATTTATCCATTGCCTTTTTTATTAGCTCCTTTGAAAATTTATTCTGAAACTGTAGGAGTGCAATGTATCACAGTGTATAGCACATGTTTTATGACATTTTCTTTACCGAGTGATTTTGTCATAGTTGGCTGTCATCGTAAACAGCCATAAAAAGAGTGCATCCACTCTGTAACTTATGTTAGCAATGCACATTCATTATTATACTTTAGTGACTTGCTAAATTTAAAAACTCTTCTTTTTCTCGGTAGGAAAAGCATGAACCTGAAACTACAGTGACTCTCTCCCACATCACAGTCACAGAGTCTGAAAACACTATTTTATTATAAACATTAAAGTTTATAAGTCCAAAAATCTTGGATTTTGAAAACTGGTTCAAATTCAGTCCATTACCATTTATATAGGTTGTGTGTCACACATCACATGAACAAAAAAACAAAAAACAAAGGAAAAAAACTCTTACATCTACATAATATACATGTCAGAAAAAGGCTATTTTGTCTATTTGTATAGCAATTGAATGTATATTCATTCAATATATAGACATCGTGAGCTTCTCTGTCTTTAAGCTGTGTCTGTGAGAGAGTGAAAAAGAATGGGCGAGAGAATTAAACCATTAATCAAATGTTATTAATGACTCACCCATATGCATGTGCTGGACAATTAACCATTCACAGGTGAATGCAGCTGATAGGCGCTTTGCTTTCTGTGGGACAAATTGAAAGAACTTTGATAACATCAGTGGCATCCCTCTTTTTTCTATACTCATTCATTCTCATCGGTTTTTATTTTTTTGTTTTTGTTTTTTTTCCCTGTTGTTCACTGTGTGCTCTTGTTGCTTTGGTTATCAAACTATCACCAAAATTTGCTTGCCCATCTACCAAAGCAGGAAACGGGAAAGCGAGCAGACCAGAAAGTGAGAGGGAAGAGCCTAATTACTTTAGACTCTTCCAGTGTCAGGTCATTAATAAATCCTAGTTATCTTCCCATGATGTCCAGCCAGGAGCCTCCCCAAGCCATATCTTCTTCTTATCTTGCATAAAATATTTGGGAATTTTTCCTCTAAAAATAATTCAAGATTTTTGTCTTGGCTGGATAATAAGAAAAAGGGAAAAAAAATCCCAAATTCCGTGTGCATGTCTACATGCACGTGGGTGTTCCAGGTGGATAAATGTGCTAGAATTACACTTGCCTTAGCTTCATAAACATTGATGGATCTGGGCAACCTGCAAATGCAGATAAGGACTGTGGAAAAATCACTGGGGCAGTATTTTTCGTTCTTGGCCAATGTATATTTAAAAAGGTGTATATATGTGTGGGTTACATATGCATTACTTACTCTTTTGCCAACATACATCAATGACAAGCAAAGAAAAATGAATAGTCAATAATAGCATGGTGGGGTTGTCCCACGGAGTCCAGCCATGCATATTTTACACCTGCCTCTATCAAATAGAAATAGTAACGTGATATGCAGTTCATTTCCTGTAGTGTAACCTCTCTGGCCTGTTTGCTTGGGAGTCTGGTAGATGGAAAACAGAGCGGAGAATTTGTAAATCAGGTTGGGTACATGGGGCAACAATGTTTTTTACCAGCTATCATCTGTCTAGCTACAAGGCTGAAACTAAGTTTACATTTTTATCCATGGCCAACTATGTCAGTGCCGACAACTGCTCTCTGTTCTTGCAAGGGTAAGAGAGGGCAGTTGCTTCATAGTGGTTATTCATGGCTGTCATGCAGAGTTAACATGAATATTGTATTTTTTGGTTTGTCTTAATGAAGTAATATTATACCAGTTCATCCATCTGGCTTGTTTCCAAGCCATGGTCTTCAAGTATCACGGTTAACCACACAGAATGTGCATGTGTTGAGCGTGTATGATGTCCCTAAGCTTTCAGATACATCCCATAATACCCAGTTATTATCTTCATCTCTCCCTTCTGATGACAGATCATTTCCAGCTGCTTTGAAACAGTAGCACCCTCTGCTGTGTACAGACCTCTGATCACACAAGAGCTGTATTCAGTGGGAAATTGAGAAACTGAAATACTGGATCACGAAAGACACAGTTCACTCAAAATGTCTCATGTCTGATCAAATACATACCATTAATGCACTCAGCAGAGAAAGAAGGAGGCCTGGCGAGTTCAGACAAAGTGTCTGAAGAGAAGGAGAACAGGTATGTCTTTGTGTTCAGTGAGCAGAAATATATTGAGTCTATTTGACTTAGAGGTAGCACATAATTGAACATTCAACTAATAATAGTATATTATTTCTTGCTTTTATATTCAGTTGTATTCATGTATAACCTTATACCTTCAGCATAAACAAATATATCCTCTAAACTTTGGATGTAAACACTGTGTCCATCGGTCCATAGCAAATTCTGGACATCTGTACGACGTCCAAACTACGTCCACAATTTGGACACCCAACCATGACCCAACTTGGGCGTCAATATGGCGTTCAACATTTTAATTTTGGAATTTTAGACAATTTTTTGGGACGTCATGTGGATGTCTATGACAGGTGCAGGAAATTTACACGATTAATAAATATTGTTTTTTATCTACAAATATCAACATTGTTGTTATCAACATGATTCATATGAATATGGATTATTTATAAACAAACACAATTTCTTATGTCTTTATAGATTATTGATTTATTCAGTACATCTGTGTGTGGGGGGAGGGGGGTTATTTTAAATGTTTCTCTTTTTCTTTTACTGGTTTATTTGTTTTAATTAATCATCTGATTCTTTTGTAACCAGGTTAAAATTGTCATTTATTAAAATGCGTTGAAATATTAAAAATATTGAAATCCATGTTAAAATATAAAATAACAATAGTTATAGTATTAGAAACATTTTGGAAATCCCTTTAAAAGGACTACAATGTGTTTAATATGTTTAAAAGAGTATTTTCATTATATATGGTTCATTTTTGCAAGTAACCTCTTTTATTGTGAAGAGCTGATTGTAAGAGGAAGTGAATGTGGTTGTGTTCAATAGCAGGATTAAAAAGGTTGTGCAAGTGTGTATGTATGAACTGGGCTATCTACTCAGCAGTCTTTGTTGGTGCGCACATTTTGCAAGCTACCTGTGAAAAACTGGGGACATTTCTGCTCGAAATCCACCGTGCAGCTGCTCATTTTTGTTTTAGCATCAAGAGCCTGCACCATCTTGGAGATGTCCACTGATCACTCTGCATTCCTTCATGTTTTCTGTACATAAAACATGCCCTCCACCCTCTGGAGACATGGGACTACAGAGCCTATTGAAGCTATTGAATTATAGGTCAGTAGTGTCTCTTTGACATCATAAAAGGGATTTGTTTGACAGTACTTGCTGGATTATACATTACTCCAAAGAATTTGGAGAGTCCAAGAAATTCAGTGAAGATCTAAGAAGGAGATTTAGATTTACACAATTTGGGTATCTTGGATGTGTCATCAATTTCCCAAAGTCAGGAAGAAGACCCAAACTATCACCCTCAAATGAGAGGAAAATGATTAGAAAGTTTAGGAACAGTGTCACTGTCCTGCGAAGCAAGTTTTACATGGCCATGGACTGAGAGGGTGCCAGACAAGAAAGAAGCCCCTGCCCCAAAATCCAAAACATTGAAACTCTACTGAAATTTGTAGTTCCCCCATATATTAGGGGTGCAACGATACTCGTATCGATATTGAACCGTTCGATACAGTACTTTCGGTTCGGTACGCATATGTATCGAACAATACAAAATTTTTAATTTATTTTATCGATCCGCGGTAGCTCGTTAACGGAGATTTGCCGTGTTGTGGCGTTAACGTCATTTCAGATTAACGCTGACAGCACTAGTGGGAACACAACGAATATGACTGCACATTTACTCCGACATCATCCTAGTGCAAAGACAAGTGGAAGCAGACAAAAACAACAAGCACCCATGCTACAAACTTTACCCGAGTCATTTATACAGCCTTTAGCACATGATTCTCCTTATGGGGACCTGATATGTTTAATATGCTGCTGAGAATATAGCCCAGAAGAAGCGTATAGTATAGCTTTTATTTTGGAAAGAGCCATTTCTCTGTAATAAAATCTCTTTTCCAAAGATGAGTGATTTCTCCATCAGATAATTTATTTTTTTATTACTTTGTTCCAGCAACATTAAATTTAAAAACTGTACTTTTGAGTTAAAATATATATTTATAATTTTAATAAATGACAAATTAAAAAGGCATGAACATTTTTTTTGTATCGAATAAATATCGAACCGTGACAACAAAGTATCGAACCGAACCGTGAATTTTGTGTATCGTTGCACCCCTAATATATATATATATAGATGAGACACGGAAGATGAGACACAGAATGAACAATTTAGCCATAATTACAAGAGGTTTGGAATAAAGGTTAGGATTTCAAACCTAACAACATTGTTTCAGCTGTCAAATATGGTGGCGGTAGCATCATGCTCTAGGACTGTTTTGCTGCCACTTGTATTGGTATGTTGCACCAAGTTGATGGAATAACGTAAAAAAGATGGCTAGCTCCAAATTCTTAAACTTTATCATAATAGCTGGAGACTTGAAACACAGTTGGGTGTTCCAACAGGACAGTGATCCCAAACACACATCAAAATTGGTTTTGGAATGGATAAACTTCTGGAAAGCCCGACTTCAACAATATTGAAAATTTGTGAACCACACTTAAAAGCTGGTTCAGAAACCAATCATTTTAAATGAACTCTACCAATTCTGCCAAGAAGAGTTTGCTTACCATGACAATCCGCCCTCACCTCCTCCTCCTCCTTATGGGTACTTTGTGGCTCTGTAACTTCACTTTACTGCCTCATTTGTTCAAGGAAAGCTATAATCATTAGACAATAATGATAATGGTCTCGAATGACATTAAAGATAATAAACTCAATAAACAAGTGGTAATAATTTAGACTCCATCTTTTGCAGGTTGTTAAATAAAATTTGCAATTTGCTAAACAAAGGTTTACTGAACATTTTTTAGCACAAATGTTTGAATTCTCACTGTGTAAAGAGCAATTTGCAGTTTATCCTAAACAAAGCCAGAGACAAAACTCCATCCTCACCCATCCCTACTCCATATGTGTTCGTACAAGAGGAAAGAAACATTTTTATTAATAACAATTGGGTATTCTTTTTCTTTCTTTTAAATGGCTATGTAGATGAAGTCAATATCACATCTAAAATGCTACGTCCAGATGAACAGAATCAACTTTTGGCAAATATCACAGCTACTCACTAAGTTTGTTTCAACAAGACTGCTTTTATCTAATATCCCCTACTACACACAAGGAATTGTAACCCAACCCATGGCTTAGGGTCTGCCATGGCCATCTAATTTGCTCTGCATTTAGGACTCATGAATAAGTAATGACATCTCTCAGTACTGACAGTAAGGCCAAGAGCTTTCACCTGCTCCAGCCCATGTTCAGCGTTAATGTTTTCCTTCCTTCTTGATCATGTGACAGACAAGCAGCTGACCCGAAACCACCATAAACAGTGGCATCCTGTAAGTGCAAGACAGTGAGGAAATATGAAGCTAGAATATTTGATTTGGATCCAAAATCATTATCTAGGTAGAGTCAGTGCACAAGTTATCAAACTTAAGTAAGTGTACTTAAGTGTACACTTACATAAGTGTAATAGATCAATTTCTGAAATAGCCAGGCATTAATATGAAATGGTTGATATTTTATTGAATTATTTTATTTGAACTTTGTTATATACATCAGACCACTACATAGCACTGGCACAAATTTTAGAAAGTATACAAATGTATTAATTAAAATACATCCCTATGTAAACGTTAAAAAATAGAGTGATACAAAACTGCCCAAAGGCTTATCATCACAGGACACAATACATTAAACATCCAGAAAAGCTAGGATTTCATTATATAGATTAGTTCTGAGCTCCAATTTTGACCACTTTCTGTATTTATTCTTTTTTTTTCTCTCATTTTTTTCAGTATGCACCTACAGTACTGTTCACAAGTCTTAGGTCACTTGTCTTTCTTATATTTTGGAAAATGGCAAATCAGTGCACCAAATTAGTGAAACATGCAAACATAGAGTTTGTACAGTTCTCATGAGCTTGAAAATCACTATTTATTATGACCACCTTTATTCAACACATCTTGAATTATCTTAGGCAAACTTTCTCATAATTTCTTTAAGTGGCCTTCATAAACAGTTCTACAGGTTTCCATCCTCTGTCAAGATGATCCCACACTTCAGTAATGTTGAGGTTTGTGGTCTGCGGAGGCCATGACTGAGACAGTGTTAAGCACTGTGTGTTTTTCTATCCTGCTTTTACCCCATTGCTTTTACTGCATTGGTAGTGTGTTTGAGATCATTTGGGCCTTATTTACTAACAGTGCATACACACAAATCTGAGCATAAGGATTTGCCATCATGTCATTGTTGACCATCAGTTTTACCATGTTGTCCACTGCCATGTCGACAGTGGACAAAAACTCCAGATGGCACTTTGTGAGTGCAAGACTTCAATCTGCTACTGAACCTGCAAAGCTTCTTATGATTAGTATATCTGCTGATAGTTTGTAAGGTAGCCAACTCCGCAATGCTATTGACATGCTTTCTAATTTGATAGAAATTGATAAATTGTTATCTGATACATCTGATAGTTATATCCTAAGCGTCTTGCAAGAAAAAAGCTATGGTTGGCACTACAAAGTAATATAAAATCTAATAATATCATCATCAGTATAAAAAGTATGATAGGTTTTCCGACTTTTACCAGGAGAAAAGGACCCAACTACTTTGCAAGAAGAAGTGTGTTTCCTTTTTATTCGTACAGTAGAGGTGAACACCGGCACCACAACCTGGCGATAATATGCCGCCCCCCTCCTCTTATAGTTTTAGTCACTTTTTAAATTATGTTCCAGTGGTCATTTTTATCAGTACGCTAGATTTATTGATATGTTTAACAATACATTGTGATTTTGGCTCTAGTACCTCTCCCTTGCTGATGGATTTGCTATGAAGATGAAAATATGGGTTCTAAAGGTGATAATAATACCAGAAAATTTCAATCCTTTATCCCCTTGCTCTCTTTCGCTCTCTTTCTCTCTGTCTCTCCTCTTCTTTTGTTATTGTTGAAAAGGTTGCCTAATGTCCCCACATCCTTACTTGGGCATATTCATTTCATGTTAAATTGATGAATTAAGTTATCCCTGGCTCAAAATCAATTGCAGCTTGCTTTTTTACACTGGCGAGAGAGAGAGAGAGAGAGAGAGAGAGAGAGAGAGAGAGGGAGGGAGGGTGAGAGAGAGAAAGAATGCATAGAGACACTGATAAGGCTCAGTCCCGTTATATGTCATTTTAAACAAAGAAGCAAAGCAGCCTGTGGAGACTCCCTATCAGCTATTAAACAGAGACGTAGCACGCAGCCTGAGATTGATGATTAGCATTTTCTACTGGTAGAATAAAGATGCTGGCCTGGACCAGCGATAACAAGAGTGACTACAAAGAAAGGCATCCCTTTTCTCGCCTTTTGTTTCCTCCTTTTTTTTTTTAAGTATTTTTTTTATTTTATTGTGTATTTGACTTTATTAACACCCAACCCATAATCACAAATAATCACTTCTTCCTGTTTGTGTTCCACTCTTTTCCATTTTCTGTCTCTTTTTCTCTCTCCGTCCCATCACTCTTTGAATTTCTGTCCTTCTTTCCGTCTCACTTTACAGAGGCAAATAAATGTGCAGGCCACTTTGCTGTCCTTTTGTCTTGCATCTTTGTGTAATCGGTTAGGACTGGACGACGCAGAATCCCTTATGTCACAGTCAGAGACTTGTAAGTCTAGGCCAGATACAAGGCAGAATGACACAGAATGAAAGCGGGTTAAAAGAGGGGATTTAAGTAAGAATTTGATAGGACCATGTAGGGGCATTGTTTTCTTTGCTGCAAGGCCAATATCAACCACTGTGCTGAGACCGTTTCAACAGCATGTAAGAGCTACAAGACAGCTGAGCTTTAGATGTACAAAGAGACATATTTCTCTTGCAAAATACTAACTGAGAGATTTGGCAGTGATAATCTGTTTTTGTAATCTTAAATACACGCTGACTGTCAGATGTACCCTTTCCTTCATTTAAACACTAATACCATTTTTTTAAATGTCTTTCATGTAATACTTTATGAAACTTAGCTTTCATTACATTTATGCATGGCACACATTTTTTCACCCAAAAAATTAATTAAGTAAAACAAAATTAAAAATGTAAAAAAAAATGCATAAAAGTAAGTGTCAGTTCAGTCATGGTTTTATTCAGTCTCCTGGATTAAATCGCCTCACAGGCTGTTGTATTTTACTGTATGTTGTTTGTTTTGGAGGTCAACTCTGATGTAAAAAAAAAATGTTAGTGGCAGGTCATTGAGGTTCCTACAGCATTCAGTTTTTGGCATATGCTTTTGATTGTGCAGCATCTTCAATTTATAACTTTGTATTTTGTGTACATTATTAGTTTTTAGAACATCTTATTTTTTGTTCTTGTTATCAAGAAAGACACTTTCTTTTCTTTTTCCATTTCTGATTCTGGTTTTTTTTCTGTTTCAAAGATAATTTACATGAAATTTATGTTTAATGTGAATCACTTTTTTGTCTTTTTACTCTGATTTAAGTTCTGTAACACAACTGATATTATCCAGGTTTAATAAGTGTTTACTTCAAATTTGATATCTGAGAATTTTATAGGATCTTTGTTTTTATTATCATATTTATTTACTTAGAATAGACTTGTTAGATGTCAGGTCAGGGTCACTGTGACCTCACATCATTTCTATTATCACATCTATCATTTCTAGAATACAATACATGACACACAAAGGAAATCGAATTCAATATGGCATAAAAGTTCACCTAACTGAAGTATGAGCTGATGAACCGATGCTCAAAGGTTAAGATCATATGACCTCACAAAAAACAAACTTTTTCCATAACTTAAGAATTTTTTTATCACATTTACAACAATATTTGATAAGTGTAGCGATGCAAATTGGTAAAAATGGTTAAACTAGACGAGTTAAGAAAATAGTCAATAAAGCAAATGGAGTCAAAGTTCACTTATAATCAGAGCACAAATAAGTGTTGTTTATTTTCATTGCTGTACTCGAATTTACACACAATTGTTACCCATATGACACACATGGCCCTGTGTATACAAAAAATATGTATAAGGCTGTGCACATTGAACACATGCACTAACATAACTTTAATCAACAAATGCATGCATCGTCAGCACAGCAGCAGAAGTAACAAACATACAAAAATAGGTACACAGTCAAGGTTTGCATGCACATGTATACAGATGCAGATGTGGTCCTTCCAGCGGTCTTTCCGAGTGATCAAAACAATATCACTAGAGCTCCTCCAATTGCTCACAGTTAGTACTGCAGCAAAAGAAAAAAAGTCCACATTGTACATACTGTAGTCCGATAAGTGCATAGACATATGGATATAAATAACCTTGAAACAAGTCGCTTATTTTATCCAAATAAATTAAGTATTTCAGCCTCTAGCATAGTTTAGATTTGCAAGTCTTAGGATAAAATACTAAACTTTAAGCAGAAACTCTAACCTTTATATCTTCGCCACCTACATAAAGATCTTAACTGGGTGGTTTGAAGAAGATGAGGAACTGACAAAATGAAAAAGCAGGCATGTCTCAAAAGGAAAAATCAAAATCCCTTTGCTTTGATACCTTTGTCATCGTCATAGTTGGTCAATTAGACTAAACACTATCCCTCTTGCAGAAGAGAACATAGAAAGGTAATCAGAGAGAGGACGAGAGAGAGAAAATGGGGTACATTTGTTGAAGTGTTGGCAGATTTGGAGACAGGGAAGAACCAAGAAAAAAAAAGAAGGAAAAAAAAACCTAACAAGGACATTTGACACATGAAATGTGACATCTGCCTTTCATCAGCAAGCCACCCACACTTCCATTCCCACTTTGCCTGGACACTTGTACCAATCCAAGTAGAGTAATTTTGTTTCTGTCTAATCTTTCCAACCTGCTTGTCAAGAGAAGAATTAACTCTCTGTTTCTTCCACTCGCCTCTCCCAAGCGTTATCTTTTTGAATCTGTCTCAACTGTTTTAATTTTATTTGTGGTGCCCTCTAATGTAATACATTTTAAGAGTCTGGATTTGTGTTGTTGCTTTTGAATGAGTGGCGATGAACTTTAAATTACTGAAGATTTAATGTTAAACTGTCAGTCACAACATTAAAATGATCTGGCTAACATTTTCTTGTTCAACCTCATCAACCCTTTTGGAATAGAGTTATATTAGCATATTTAATACAAACAAACATAATGCTCAAGCTTATTCTACCTGATAATGTAAGTGATTTACAGTAAACTGTCCTTGAAACCACAAACCTGTCTTCCACAGTTAAAACAACATATCAGGCTACAGAATAAAACCATCGTCTGTCTCCACTCAACATGTAGACTGAATATTAATTTAATATTCAGGAATTTTTTGGAATTTAATTCCATGAGTTTCGACTTCCCTTTGTTATCAGTGGTCAGTGTGAAACAAAATCATATTTGGCACACACACACACCAAATGCAGGACAAATTGGGTTGATACAAAGCAAGGACTGTCTTATGGGCTTCATCTGAAAGTAACGTGTACATATCAAGAAATGTGCACCACTGCACAGATAGACGTGTCTTTTAGCAAGTGTCATTTGAACCATATCATATACATAATCAATTATGCCATAATTTAGCAGGTATCCAAAACCATGAAGCTGTATAGTTCAGAAAGCAGAGATACACTTGTTGATCTTGTTCTTGAAAATAATTGTAACAACCTGAAGACCCTGCTTTGGCTAATAAAGTAAAGACTAGAAATTTTAGAAGTACATTTCTTTCTCATTCTTATTCAGAGACACAAATGCACACACACACACTTGTGGTTTTACCACTGAGGTTGATCCGTGTTTTCTGTCACCTGACACTTTCCCTCTGATGATAGCACCACAAGATATGTGTCTGTGCGAAAGAGCAGC
Organism: Neolamprologus brichardi; assembly: GCF_056152115.1. NCBI lineage: Eukaryota > Metazoa > Chordata > Actinopteri > Cichliformes > Cichlidae > Neolamprologus > Neolamprologus brichardi. Next base: position 5,566,331 of record NC_142114.1, on the reverse strand, counting down.
TTTCAGGTTTTTATCTGTTTCCCCTTCCTGCTTAGTATGATGCAGTCACATTCCAAATCACTGACACCCATTTGATTTCCATACTGGCTTGTGTCTCTATTTTTTCTACTTTCTTTAATTATTCAAGTGTATGTTTTTTTTTAATCTATTTGTTCCTTTGACTTCATTCTAAACGACTTGAGAAAATTATTTAATATGAAGATTACAACAAAAAGATCAAAGCATAACCAAAATCCAAAAAATGATCAGTGATTCAGTCACTCCATGGTCACGCTGGTTGTGCCTTTCAAGGTCAAATGCTGTCTCTGAAATATCCCAGCAACATTTTTATGAGTGTTAAAAATATACTCTCACTTCCTGAGAGATCCTTTTAAAACAAAGGGAGGTTGTTTCCCCATCAAACAGGAGTGGGCACTCAGCACCATTTAGTGATATATTACAAAGTAAACACATGCACAAGCACTGTCTGTATAATCTCCCCTTATAACTCCCCACTCTCCCTTTTGTTTTTGCATGTGTAATATTACAGTTGTACAGGTGTCCAGTCGGCAAAGCAACGCTGACAGACAGGCATGCCAGAGGACAGCCAAGCACTTGTGTTCACCACAAAGATCTTTCTTGTCCTACAACTGGCTGTCTTGCCCAACATGTGGCTTTGGTTACAAAACCCGCTCTTCTCTCAGGAACTCCCTTCATCTCTGCGAGGAACACAGAGGACGATGGAAGGTGCTTTCCAAGATGAGCGGCAAAGTGGCTTCCTTTTTCAAAGGGCCGTCGATGTACACGGCTCATGGATTCCTGTGTTAGCTCTGAGATAGCACAGCACCTGGAGAGGCCAGACAGGAAGAAAGGACACGGAGATGAGAGGAAAGAGATGAGAAAAAAAAAAAGAAAACAGCGAGAAGCCGCTTAGATGCAATGCCAGAGAAGGCACCGGCAGCTTTCTCAGATTTCAAACATTCGTTGTGTGAAACTGCGGTTTCAAACTGTAGCAATCAGACCGCCTTCCCCTCCCTACCCGCTTCATCCTGCACTCATCATCAGCATATCATGCAATGTGTAGATTAGTGGTTTCACAAAAGCCTGCTGCACAGAAATGGACGGTTGTGAATTCCTCTCTTACCTGTAGGTTCCGATAAAGTCCTCTCTCTGGGATAAACCTACAGCATTACACTTTTGTTTGAGGTTCTTTTCTTTACCACTTTTTGTCTTGGAACCAAATGTAAAACAAACCAACAACAAACAAAGAAAAGTCATATGAATGCGTATTACTCATGCAAAGACGAATGAAAGTAAAAAGACAGGTCTTTGTTATAGAAGCAATAGAAGAGGGATAAAACAAAGGGCCTTTGGTGATTGACACTTGCAGAGTCCCCTGCCAATCTCGGGCACAATCCATTTCCTCAAGCCAAAGTGTTCTCTTTGTGTGTTGAGTATGTTTTGGAACATGCCGGCCATTGATTGACATGGGCGCAAGGGCTGGTAAAACATTTCTGTGGTGTGAAGCAAACAACGGTCCATCTGTCACTCTGCCTCAGATGTTTGGCCTGGGGGGTGGGGGTGGGGGGGATACTATATAACAGTGCTATAGAAATCTGGATTTTCTTCTTTTGTTCTTATTCTTATTCCCTCTATTTAATTTCCACCTCATTCATTCATCATAGCTGTTCGTTTGTATTTTTGTTCTCTAAATTTTCTGCTAACTGGTATTCGAACTTATCCACCGTTGGACTTCGTCAGCACAGACTCAACATTCTTTCATGTCACATTTGACAGAGTTTGCCTTCAGAAACTGATAGTCAGCTTTACTGCACTTTAATTCACAAATGCATGAAGCTGCCTCCGTTTTGAATCTGGCTTGAAATGTGGTGGTGGTGATGACAACTAAAGCCACTGAAACGCCTGTTTAGAAATGGAAGAATTTAAGATCCCATCAGAATCCTGTTGGAGACAAAAAAAAACAGTAAACTTAACTGGTTCCAAATTATGTTGATTGTTCACAAAACAGCAGAAACAGAGTGATAATTGTCCTGTTACAGGTTTCACTGTGCATACCTTACACGTGGCTTTTGAGTAAACACCATATGCAATTATAGTGACATATTTATACTTGTTTAGGATGTTGAAACTTCATTTTTTCTCTCCCCTTCAAACAGTTGCAAGGCAGAGTTCTGACACCCAGTGCAAGTCACCACCTTGCACCTTTCTGTTTCCAAATGAAAACAATAGAAAAAATGCTGTATATATAAAATGTCCTGATAGCTGTGTATTTTTAAAATGTCATATGGATTGATTCAACACCGGCATTACAATTTTAATCAGTGGTGTAGAACCAGTTGTTAAAACGCATGCGGCAGCCCTCCAGGCCATAAGAAATTGGACAAGGCACCGGGAAATTGTCTCTCTTCTAGAAACAAGTGTTTTGTGATTGTTTACCCCATGTCTTTAAATTGGATTTCTTCCTTTTTAATTTAAGCACCTCAGCTATGGGATTGAAGGATGGAAAGAGAGGGAATGAGCTGTCGCAGAAATGGGGGAAACCTTTTCCCCTATTTCTTTCCCCCTTCTTCTATCTCTCCATCCTATCCAGTATTAACCCTGTCTTATATGATTCCTGTCAAATGCAAATGTCACGACCTGATACGGTCAGCCCACAGGGCACTTTGGCTACATGCTAGTCCATACCCAAATTACAATATGAAGTTTAATGGTGTGTGCTAGTCTGTCTGTGCCTGCAAAATGAGCGTTGTGTGTATGTGTTTGTGTGTGTACGTGTTTGACTTGTTGTCCTTGACATATCTGCAATTGGAAAAGCCATAAGCAAAAAAAAGAAAAAAAGAAAAGAAAACAGAGAAACATGACTGCTATGAGAATGAGGAGAAATCAAGTGTCACAATAAAAGCCTCCAACATGCATCATCATTTTTCACACTATGCTTGAGTACCTATACAAGCATGTACTTGAATCAATAGGCTTGCAGAAGGGAAACTTTAAAAACTGCTGTGCACACACAATGCAATGCAGTTCAACACTCTGGCAAATATAAATGCGATACTTTGAGTTTTCTGCACAGCGTAGTCTATTTGTGTCGCGTCTTTTATTATGAAAAATAAATAACGAAATAAAAGTTATTTCCAAATAAACGTGTCTTAAACGTGTCAACTGCCCTGTTCACACCTTTTATCTGAAATGAACATATTCTCATGTAGGTACTTAAGACATACATATACACACCCTCTCACATTCTGCTCTCACTAGCGGCCTTTTGCATCATTTGACATGGGATGGAAAGGAGTTAGTGAAGCAACTGGTGTTATAACTCAAACGTTTATTCATTTTTAAGCATAAAGCAAGCATTAAACACTGAATTAAATAACATGTATTTATATTTTTTCTTCTTTTTTTTCTGCTGACTGATTTCAGTTTAATGGTTTAATGTCATTTGTCAAATCTAAAATATCTTTGGCAATTAATCAGGAGAGCATGATGACTGTTGAGAATCAAAGGAAATATAATCTTCCGCTAAAATGAGCTCTTTATGTTGAAAGTGACGTGTATTATGAACTACATGGGCATCAACAGCTGTGTGTATACGTAAGCATCTTTACACATATCATTGAGTGTGTTGTCTTATACTAGTAAGTCAGAATTACTGTACTTCTGATGGCACTGTGAGGTTTTCACCACTAGAGGGAAGCATATAATCGGTTATAAACTGGCATTAAGGCAAGCCATTAAATAGGGTAAACAGTGTAAATATATATCACCATAAACGTTCTCCAGATGATACAAACATTAGGACCAATAATTACTATAATATAACGTTTCTCAAGCTTGATATTTACATATGCACATGAAAGAATATGCATCTAAACATGTCTGATTTAGAACAGAATTCTTTAAAGCCATAACAAAAAGCGGCTCATTAGATAAACTTTTCTGCACATCTCTTTTTATTCTGACAAAAATGAGAAGAAAAATAATAAATAAATAGGAATTAATTAATTAATGACAGTTCTGTGAAACTTCCCCTGTGGGATTCTTAAATTAGCCATTTAAACACAAAATAGAAAAAGAAACATAAATAGCAAAACACCTCAATGCAGATTTTGGACAAGTTATGGAAACAAACAAATGAATCTCCAAATGAATCTCCAAATGAACTAAAGCCTAAAAAAATGGATGGAAAATACTTATTTTGTTTGTTTGTTTGAGAATAGTCACAATGCAAACCATTAGTCCTAGATTTTGTGGTTAGTTGACTAACAAAGAGCCACTGTGTGATGAACTACGTTTGGGACAAATGAAATGTGTGTTTGTTTGGGGGGGTTTTTGTTGTTGTTGTTGGGTTATTTTTTTTTTTTGCCTGTTATTGATTACTAATTGTTTATTGAACTGGGATATGTTGTCTGTATGTTCAGGTCTATGTCACCTTATTCATTTAAATTCAAATCTGTTTAAGCTACATATTTACAGTTCTGCAATTGGTCTCTTTGCAAAGCAGAAAAGACGGCTATCTCATACTTTAGAGGTTATCGTTTAGTTAAGTTAAGCTGTTCAAATTCACTCTCTTATTCTTCTTCTGGCTCCTCCTTTTAGGGTTTGCCACAACGCACCATCTGCCACAATCTCACCCTATCCCTAGCATCTTCCTCTGTCACGCAAACCCTTTGCATGTCCTATTTTACTACATCCATGAATCTTCATTGTGCACTGTCCTCACCATTGTCTGACTCTCCTTATACATATCCTGCACCACCCCTCACGTACTTTTGACTTCCTTATGCAGTACCACAGTTCTTCTCTTGGTACTTTGTCATATGCTTTCTCTAGATCCACAAAGACACAGTGCAACTCCTCCTGACCTTTACAACAATTCTTCTCCGTCCTCAGGCATTTTTAGACAGGTCCACACCGACACAGGTCTGTCATTCACCCGTCATATTCACCCTACATAATTTCCCCTAGGGATCAATAAAGTATTCTGATTCTGATATTCTTCATAGCTGGCCTCCCTCACTCTTACTAATCTTCTGCATTTAATGATTCAATAGCTGTCCTTCATCCATCCTCCCTCTTCATTCATCAGCTCCTGAAAGTACTCCTTCCAAATTCTCAACACGCTCTTCAGTACTCTATCCTTAATCACCCTGACCTGTTGCACATCCTTTCCAGATCGATCTTTCTGCCTAGCCAATTGATACAAGACCCTTTATCCTTCCTTAGAGTCAAGCCCTTTTCCCTTGCCACATCCCTCTTTGCTGTACACCTACATTCCCAGTATTCGTGTCTATTTCCTTCATCTCCCTGCCCATCCCACTTTTTCTTTGTTGACCTCTTGCTTTGAATACTTTCCTGTACTTCCTCGTTCCGCCACCAAGTGTCCCTTTTCCTCTGCCCAGAGGATACATCGAATTCCTTCTCGGTAGTTTCCTTTTCCACTTCTGCTGTACTTTTGCAGTGACGGTAAACTATATATATATATATATATATATATATATATATATATATATATATATATATATATATATAAATAACGTGTACACATACACGTCATTATATACATTTTAACCCACCGTATTTAGGTGTGCTTGTGTTATAAATATTCATTTTTTTTAAAAAAACGAAATAAATAAATATCCTCCCAAATACAAATAAACAAACAAAACGTAGAGCAAATTTATGAAATTATTAAAATTACGACATTTTTGTTAAATGTGAACGCAGCATCACACCATGCTGGGCACAGGGGATCGACATGGGTAAGAAAGATTGTCTTGCGCATGCGTGATGCAAGACGAGTGGAACAGCGGCTCCGTTAGCATCCAAAGCTAGCGGACTGGTTTGATTGGGGAGCACGGTGTGGAGGAAGGACTCCTGCGATATCGGCGACTTCAGACATCCCCAGCTAATCCTCGAGCCAGTCATCATCCCTCCATGCTGTCCAAGAAAGGGAGATAGCGTTAATAGCCCTGCACTGCCAGCTCAATTAGCCACTGTCCAAGACAGATAAGGGACGCTACGTTTTGCGTGAAGAGCCTTCCTTTCAAGCAGAATCAGTTTTCTGACTGAAGTATTAAGAAATACAGCTGCAGCCACGACTAATATTACCTCTATAAAAAATGAGGTTGCCGAGTAACAGACAATGTGTGATGGAAGGAGATGGAAAGAAAATGGATCAAGCTCCACCGGTCAGAAACCCTTTTGTGCACGTCTTGAAATTCACCCCACTGGAAAAAGCAAAGGTAATTTTGTGCATGTGTTTGCACGCATTTTTAACCTATTCTTGCTTTCATGCAGTTTTAGCTGCCCGTGGAACACTATCACTTTAGTGCGACACAGAGTCATACTGGCAGTTATTTAACTGATTCCCTTGATTGCATGCATTCAGTTGAGCTAGTATTAGCTAGTCAGCTAACATTAGCTACATACATGTTGCTTTTTCTCCGCTATCTTGTCGGTTCTACTGCCTTACTTGAGTCCCCATTGAAAGCGCTGGGGGTCTTTAAAAAATCGCCTTAACTGTAGAAAGACTGTTCCATTTTACACACGACTACCTGATGTAAAGCTTGTAAATCACTCTGTCTCTCTAATAGGAGAACGAAAGTCAGTTATTTGAGCATGGCTGCCTGTCCAAGAGGGGCCTAGCTTGTTGCTGTTTAATTGTTACTCCGGCTATTAAAAAGGTTTTTTGGTGGGTTTCACTATATTGGATGACAACATTTGTGTACGTCGTTTATTTAAACATGCTTCTCTTCTTTTTTGCTCTGGCTTCGTTGGGTATCGCGGTTCAATTAACACGTGAGGATTTGGAGAAGGGGGGTTGTAAACCGGCAGACACGTTTTTTCCAACCCTCCTCCTGTCTACAAATAAAATGGATTTCCCCACAGCTCTTAATGTTTAAACAATTTGCCTTTCTCGTTGAAGATGGAGCAAAACTTTATAGCAGCTATTCGTCACTGCTGCTGCACGTAATCAGATTTTGGAGCTTTCGGGCTTCTCTGCAAAAGGAGTTAATTGGAGAGCAAGTCAGGTTTGCAGCCACTAGGCTTACACTGATCAGTTTCACTTTAAAGTCATGAAACTGTTTAAGTGAGAAGTACAGACATCATTCAGCGGAAATTTGAACCCTGCACAGATTTACCTCCCGTATTGTCTCGTCCACTTTTGCGACGTGTTGCATTAGGCACAGATAATGAGAACCTGCAGTCATCATCTGTAAGCTTGAGTATTAGACTGTCATGTTCTTGAAAACTGGGACTGCTTCCTTTGTAGTTAACCTTATATGATCTCTCAAAATAGCTGACACAGAGATGTGTGTGCATCTGTGCGTGCATTCTAAACAATTACTTGCAATTGACTGCTTATTCTTAGCATAGCTAATGTAATATGTGCTGTGTTAGTAAACAATGTGGAATTGCAGCACAGCTATGTGTTAGTTATTTTCAATAACACAGCTCAGTGGATGGGAAGGCCACAGTTTATGAATGAGGCAGCTCTGCCATTCTGTAATAGAGTATGGTGTTACAGATACACATAGTGACTAGGGGAAGGTCAAGCACATCTCTTTATTTGTTGCTTTTTTCTCCATAGAGACTGGAGGGAGAATTGAATGTGTGGTAGATAGGTGGATCAAAGTCAAGAGAATAGGCTTACATTTTTAACCGTTCCTCAAGACTAAAACAAAAGTGTGGTTTCTCCAGCAAGTTTAATATATAAACAAAAGGGGAAGAAATGAAAACTGATAAGTGACACTCAAAGAGGCTACAGAGAGCATCGTGCTCAGGTCTTGCTTTCACATCCAAATGATCAACCCACAAAGTCTGTTTTCACTTCAGAGAGAAAGGGAACTGCAGTATGTTCTGTTTATTGTAAAACCGGACATTGTCACAGTCTTTCTAGTGAAACACACAAACTGAAGAAGTTTTTGTGTTGCATTGGTGTTTCACAAATGCAAAAGACTGCCTCAGTTGTATGGTGATAATTTAATTGACAATAATAGCAGGATCAGAGGAGTTGCTGTCAAACCATAAAGCTTTAACTTTATATAGTTTTGCAGGCTAACGGCTTGGGAACTGATAGGCTGTTAATGAATTGAGAATTATTCTGCTTTTGTATATTTTTAAAAGGAATAAATTCTTTTCACTGCTTTGCTGATGCTCGAAGTGGATTTCTATAAAAAGAGGCAGGTAGATAATTCTTACTAATGGGGGCAATGGGGCAAATGACTAATGTGGCTAAATCTTGGATCAACTTTAGAGGCTTTGTAATTCAATACTTACCCATTCAATCCACATAAAGTTGCTCATGCAATGTCTGTAAACTTTCCTATGCAAGTTAATTGACTGAGAGCTGATCAGTAGGGTGACTGAATGGCAATATTTTGTGATGTTCTTGATTAGAATATTGGCTGACCACAATCTATTCCAAAGAACTATTCCTGAGAAGCTTCAAAAGCTGGTGAGGTGTCACAATGCATTCTGCTAATCTTAGGAGTCTGATTTTGACAAGCCTAACCTAAAGGCCCAAATCTGTTTTTGTGTAGTGAAAGTGGAAACATTTACAACTTCTCATAATTGCACAAAACCACACCATTAAATAATATTTCCTGCATGAATGCCAGAACACAGGGTTCGCTAGCAAAATGCTGTCCTGTATATGATAATCGCTGTGATTCACTACTCGATGAGCGATGATATTGTGGTAACTTTTTAGTATAATTAGAAGTTTTATGTGGTCTGACATCAAGAGTGGGCACATCAGTTGTGTATAGTGCTTTGGAAAACAATACCTCCTGCACCTTCATAACTAAATGGCCTTCAGCATTTGCTCTATAGTATCCAGCATCTACATCCACACTAAATAATAGTATGAGGGGTATGATCCTGCTCATGTAAAAGTTGTAGTTTATAAATGTTGAACATGAAATGACACAGAAAAGATTGCAGACTGCAGGTCTGATAGAGCAGCGGTCCCCAACCCCTGGGCCTTGGACCGGTACCGGTCCGTGAGTCGTTTGGTACCGGGCCGTGAGAGTTGAGGCTCAGGTGTGAAATGTATGGTTTTCAGGGTTTTTATCGGTTTTCAGCGTCATTTTGTTATAGTTTTTATCGTTAACTCTGTTTTCCTGGGTCTTTTCATGTGTGTTATGAATAAATCTTCTTTTTTTCGGTACCGGTACTAGTTTTATTTTGTTGTATTTATCCGCAACACCTTAAAGGCCGGTCCGTGAAAATATTGTCGGGCTTAAACCGGTCCGTGGCGCAAAAAAGGTTGGGGACCGCTGTGATAGAGCATAGATTGATTGGCAGAGCACTGCGTACTGTATTAGTGTTGGCATTAGCATTGTGAGGAACCATCACTGTTCTCTAAACTAAATCTCAGCTTCATTTTTTTTGTTTGAAAGTCCACTCCCAGAAGCACTGTCTTTTTCTTATACTTTTGCACGTTAATATTTCCAAATCAAGTGAACATTAAGGGTTTTCTTTCTTTTCTAACTCATCAGCGCTAAAACGAGAGGGAGTGGTTAAACAAAAACCCTCTGGGCATATACAATTCGCTTGGATTTTTATTTGTCAATGCTGCTAATTCAGAGAAATGTTTTACTATTAATTTGTTGGTATCTCCTTAAACACAGGGTTTAGCCTGTGTTTAAAAACTCTATTGTTTTTGTATTTTTGCTGACAATTAAAAATGGAAGAAAAAACCCCAAATGCACAAAAGATAATCTTTGAGGTTAGTGTGGAACTGCGTGTATAGCTGATGTTTAACACAGAGCTCACTTTCTAACTTAGCCTTCTGTTACATATGTATGATTATGTGGTTTAACAGTGTACATTGTTTTCAGCCTCTTGGGACTTTAATTAGGACAGAAAAAAGATTCATACAGTCTGTTAAATAACATTTTTATATTTGATGACATTATAAGCCCTAAAATAAAGTTTTTTAGTACATTGCTATACCTCTTAAATTCCAAAGAGTCCCTTTACTACTACTACTACTACTACTGTGCTTTGAATTGATCTTTCCACAGTGCACAGGTTAAGACATTCTTAACAACAGGAACCCCCAGCCCCCTTTTTTGAGAATGTGTTTAGCATTTTAAAATGCAGTTTAAACTGAATTTACTGTTAGATAAGAACTATCTCCTGATAAGGTAGGCCACTTAGACTTGATGTTTAACAGCAGCGCTTGCTATCAGGACAAATATTGACAAAAGATAAGGTGTGCTATCAGGGTCATGAATAGCTTTTAAATAAACAGTCATAACTGAATCTTTAGAGTGAGGTGCAAGGATTATCAGAGCCTCTAAGAATGCACAACTTGGTATATAACATGTCAGCTTTAAAGGATATTGCTTATGAGTATAGGACGTAAACCCATAAGACAAATTTGTATTGCGTAGTCTTAAATTATAGGAGCTATGTTTAGAGGCCATGCTACAAACTCGCTGCCATTTATACTGTGTAGGACACGCATATTAGGCATCAGTTTGTGTGTGTTGCTTCTTTTACAAACACACACAGTCATTTTACTTGTTTGAACTGCAGCCTGAGACCATTGTTGTTCGACCATTACAGCTCCAGTTTGGCAACCTGAACAGCTATTATGTTGCTGACATACCCATCCTGCAAGAGATCACTTCAGTCATGGATTCATTCTGTAGGCTGAAGTCATCCTTTTGCAAATAAGAACTGTAGCAGTATAGAAGAAAACTGATCTTTTTGCTTTTTGTCTATTTCACAGATTGCGTTAATGACAGTCACGCTATTCCCCATCCGTCTACTCATAGCTGCATTCATGATGTTGCTGGCCTGGCCTTTTGCCTTCATTGCCTCAGTGGGGCGCTCCGAGACCACCGTTGAACCCCAGTGCCTCTGGAGAAGGTGGGTGTTTTTTTAATGTATAGCTTTCAATAATTAAAAAAAAAAAACAACTGGTAGAACTGACTCAAAGTTCAGTAATTAAGCTGGAGTGGCTCCACAGTGTAATGATTTGCACATTGGCCTAAGAAATAAAAGATCCCTGGTTTCCCTTTGGAGTTGTGGGCATCCAAACATGGAGCTATGGCGACCCCTCTTGAATGAGGGAGTTTAGAGTGCAGAGTCTAGTACCGTTAAACTAATGTGCATTTTTATGGTAGATTTGTGATGTGCTTCCCTTGCATTACTCATTTTATGTTTTCGAAGGAACTGCACAATGAAATTTGTCGAAGTATGTGACTTCCTATGTTTGCTGAGTTTGTACGATAGCATCCATGTTCAAACATGTTTTTGCCAATCCAGCACCGTCTTTCTATAATTTAGTTGTGGAGGTGGTGCCCACTTCCTCCTGACAGTAGCCAGTATAAATTGAGGAATTTATTGATTTTTAAGACAAGAAACAATTACATAATCATGAGCATCGTTATTATCAAGTTTAGTTTGGCTGCTGACAGCAGGCCCTGTAGGGTTAAAGCACACAGTTCTCCAGCTAGTCTTTGCTGTCTTAGTCACTTTATGATGATACCAACCAAGCACTTTTTGTTGAATTTAAAGCTCTGATGTACTTAAAGTGCTGTGTGTCAAATAGAAATTTTGTGATACTTCTGGTAAAAAGGTGTTTTTAGCGAAACTTAGATTATAGCTAGTTTCTTGATTGGCCTTGACTGGAAAGATGACGGATATAATTCTGTCTTAAGTTGTGAGATCTCACCGGTAATGTTAGTGAAGAAACAGCGTGAGAAGTAATACATTTGAAGAACTAGACCCCACACTGTGCATTACAGGTGGTTATGGTGTCAGTTCCCTTCTGGTCACCACTTATTGACAGTCTTTATTTTCCATAGCAACTTATAAGAGTCCATAATCCTGTGTCCCTTATGACTCTATTGTGAAGATTGGTACTGCTGTTTTAATAAACTATGCTATATCATTTAAAGTGTTTTCTTTTATTTGCAAGAAGTGAAAAGTGCTTCTCACACATGGATGATCTTGTTTCCAGACTGGTGGACATCATTCTGAGAATAATCATGCGAGTCATGTGGTTTGCGGGAGGGTTCCATTGGATGACTGTGAAAGGGCGAAGGGCATTGCCTACAGAAGCACCTATCCTTACCCTGGCACCCCACTCTTCTTACTTTGATGCCATCCCAGTCACCATGACAATGTCCTCAATTGTCATGAAGGCTGAGAGCAAGGATATACCTCTCTGGGGAAGTAAGTAACCCCACCACCACACACACGAACACACAGGCACACACCAAAAAAAATCTCATTGCTCATGACAGTGAGTTACTAGATGCATTTCAGCAGCACGTGAGGGAAAGATGATATTTGTGGTATGTGGCTTGTACAAAGGGGAAGAATACCAGTACAGCATCAGTAAGACAGTTCCCATGACTTTGCTGCCGTTGCAGTCAACAGGGGATTGCCCACTCTGATTTGCATTTAATTTTGATAAGTTAAAAGCAAGTGTAGCTTAGTTTAAATTCAGCTTAGTGTAGCTTGGTATAGCAGTGCTATACCTCAAAAAAAGACAAAGCAAATAAAAAATGCTATGCTGTAATGAAAGCAGATATTATACTCCAGACAATACGTTTGAGTTTTCAACTGTGACTAAACAAGGTAATTTTGTTAAAAAGAAAAAAAAAAGTCAAACTTGAATGCTCAGTGTTACACTGTACTCACAACATTCTTTAACCCACAAACATGTCAAAAGGAGCCAAGTCAAAATATACGTGTCTGGATAAAAGACACTCAGACTAATGATTTTTTAATTTTATTCATAGCCAGACATAGATCCCACAAAGCCAAATGCTTATTTAGCTAGCTGTGTGGCCTTGTCTTTGCACAATCTAGAGTAACATCCAGGCAGGACTTGCTTAGACACACTCAGTACAATACTATAAGTCAGATCCTATCAACTAGGCTGCAAGTTCAACAGTCTTCTCAATTGCCATTTCAGTCACCGGTTCTTATGTCCCCGTAAGCAGAACATGCTGTGAAGGTGTTTATGTGTTATTTTTGCCTTCCTTTCTCCTCCTGCTCTGCCTGCTGAGTCAGTAATTAGCCACATTGTTAGCTCCAGGCTGAGTGAAGCTCGGCCAAGTTAAAGCAGCTTTACTTGTGTTGCAGGATTACAACCATATTTCAGCATATTTGTTTATTGGCAAATTGTCTGTTTAAACAATATGCAGTCAGCTATTATGATTTGGATTAGCTGGGCTAAAGAGTAAGAAATGCAAATGAATGCATTTGAAATTGTAAAAGTATATTGAATTTTATGCTGTTATTCTATTGTTTCTACTATCTCAATGTTGGCTTTCCCTAAAATGTTAAAGGGCCTCTAATGTTCTTTAGGGTGACAAGTCCTTTTGGACTTGCAGTAGGAACCAAGCACAAGGGCATGGCCACGTGGAATCCAGAATAAGCATTAAGACCTGATCAGCCAGAATGACGTGTGCAGAGCGACTTGTAGGGTTCTTGCGAGAGATTTAATCCCTTCCTGTCAGCAGACAGCTCACAGTTGAAATCATTTCTTCTTCTTCTTCTTGTCATGGTCTCACCTTCTTCTTTCTTCATTTTGTTCCCTTACTCCTCTCAAACTTCTCTCTTTCTCTTGACTTTTTGTATGAGCAAAGAGAGGCTTTTTTTTTTTGTCTCTGTAAAACGAAAGATGCTTCTGCTCTACAAAGTCTTTAACCCTAGTCTTTGTCTACTCAGTTTCCTGTTTGTCATTGCACATGTCCCTTTGCACGTCTACTAGTGCACAGACTGCACATATATTGGACGAATATTTAAATTTGTTCTTTCAGTTATTATGCACCAACAATAATTTCACTGCATTACGCAAGAGTACTTTTTTGGCTGTGAAATGAGCAGTTTTGTTGTTACGGCACAAAGAGCGCTGTAGATGCAGTAGAGAAGGTCAGAAGGAGCTGCATTGTGTCTTTGTGGACTTGGAGAAAGCATATGATAAGGTGCCAAGAGAGGAACTGTAGTAGTATATGAGGATGGTGCAGAAAGTGTATGAGGACAGCAAAACAGTGGTGAGGTGTGTAGTAGACGTGGCAGACGGGTTCAAAGTGGGGGTGGGATTACATCGGGGATCGGCTCTGAACCCCTTTTTGTTTGCAGTTATGATGGACAGGTTGACAGATGTCATCAGATAGGAGTCTCCATGGACTATGGTGTTCACAGGTGACATTGTGATCTATAGTGAGTTGAGGAGAGCAGGTGGTAAAGAGCCTGGAGAGAAGAGGAATGAAATTCAGTGAATGAGAGGGAGATGGGTGTAACAGTGAAGCTATGAGGGTAGATAAATTTACACTCCAGGGGTTAACCAGCCAAAGCAATAGACAGTGCTCTGTAGATGTGAAGAAGAGAGTGCAGGCAAGGTGGAGTGGGTGGCAACAAGTGTTAATGTTCTCATTACACCTTACATTTTAGTGATAGGGCTTAGAAAAACAAATAAATAAATGGTCTAGCATTACATTGGACAGTTGCTCTGTAGCTGATAATATACACACAGTTAACTGGTTCAGCACTGTTGTTGTAGATTGTCAGTATGTAAAGGTTAAAGTTTCAGTTTCAAATGCAGGTGATTATCATCAACAAACCCAGCAGCAGTGGACTGACAAAAGCTCCAGCGTGTAACTACTGCCAGCACAAAAACTGTATCACTGTCAACAAAATAAAAAGAATCATATCATATAGACAGACATAACAAATAGTCATACAGCCACCATTACCCCTGTTGTCCCTGGTTATTTTTCACAGATCGATAGTTGCACTGACCATTACTGTTGTTTTGTTGTGCTCTGAATTGACATCGCAGCTGGAGGTGTTTCAAATCAGTTATCCCATCATCCGACGATGGTCTCATGGTCATGAAAACAAACTGAAAGGGCTGATTAGAGGGCTGTAAGTTATGTCCTGTGTGTTTTAGTGCCACCTTCTGCCTCCTCAGAGTTCCTACAATGGAAAGGTGGCTTATATTTAAACATTAGATGAATCAGAATCAGAATACTTTATTAATCCCAGGGGAAACAGTTGCTCAAGGCAGTAAGAAAATTAACTAGTTAAAAAACAATATATTACAAAATGGTTCTTATAAATACAAATAGCTCTAATATATAGATATCCCAATATATCAAACAAAATTGAATATGGATAAAGTTTTAATTGAGGTCCCTCTCTTATCATACTTATTTTATTATTGTCTCTGTACAGTATGTGCAGATCTTAAAGGCGTGCAACTACTGCTAGGGCTGCTCAATTAATCGAATTTTAATCTAAATTACGATCTGGGCTTTCAACGATCATTAAAAATGACTGAGCAGATTATTAGCACCTCCCTCATGCTTTACTCTCGTGCTGCTCCGTGTGGCAAATCGAGCGCACCTCTCTGCATTTCGAATACATGTCACAACAATTAAGAGGACCCGAGGGAAGCTCGGAAAGATAAGCAGAAGTTATTTGGAGAGGAGAGTGACTGCCGTTGGTTGAAAAGAGAGGTAAAAAAAACTTCAGTGGTGTGGAAACATTATGGGTTCGCGGAGTCAGACGTGGATCAAGTAGACATAGTGTGTAAACTTTGCTACAGTGTCGTAGCTGCACCACAGAGCAACACTGCAAAGTTCACTAAACATAGATGTTTACATTTTTCATTTATTTTTTATATTGCAAACATTTGCACTGTTATCAGTATTTGCACACTATTTTATATTATTTTTTGACAATCTTTAAAGCCATTATTCAATACATTGTTATTGTTAAATAAATATCGCCAAATAATCGAGATCTCAATTTCAGTGAAAATAATCGTGATTATCATTTTTGCCATAATCGAGCAGCCCTAACTACTGCATTGTGTATGTGTGCTTTAGATGGAGAAACTGTACATAAAGATGACCACAGGCAGCAATGATTTTTTTTTTGTGTCATTCAGTGGTGGATTTGGGTAATCTCAGTCTGTCACTGACTGTGCTCCCGTGACTGGTCAGCATGTCACTGAGTGGGTGGGGGTTATTGTACAGAATTGGCTTCCTAATCTGTCACCAAAAGGGGAAGTTGACATCAAATGGAACACGACTGTGCGACAGTTTTTGTTCCTTAATAGCTGTGTTCCTTGTAATTGTGTATCTCCTTCTGTATATTTATGAGTTATACTCACTGAATAAAGTACACCATTATTTTTTTTTACAGCAAAAGGAAATCCAAGTACAATGTAAGATATATTTAACAGTGATTTAATCCTGCAAACTTTTTGTGGATCTTACAGATTTTCATAAAATTATGCATTTTTGCTTGAAATGTATCTAATCCCAGTCATTATTGGATACTGTTTTTCCTTTGTGTTAAAAACTTTAGACTTTTGATTGAGTTTTGTGCTAGCAAAAGATTACATCTCTGGCCAATTAAATTATTCTGTGTAGTGAAGCATTTGTGCTTTTGATGTTTGACTGTTCTACATTTACGATTGTGATATTTATTACGGAAATAGAAGTATTTGTTGTTTGCAGCAATGGCTTCTCAAGTAATTTCTATCTGAATTTCCTCCACTGTCTTCCTTCTGCTTCAAGCTTTGATTAAGTACATCAGGCCGGTGTTCGTTTCCCGGTCAGACCAGGACTCCAGGAAGAAGACTGTGGAGGAGATCAAACGCAGAGCCCGCTCTGGAGGAGAATGGCCTCAGGTAAGTTGGTGAAGTTATGCAAGAGTCATCATGTTGCACCAATTAAATGCATGAATGCCATGATCTGTTTTTACCAGACATTGCAGTAAACATCAACCACTAACTAGTTTCCCTCTCATAAATACAGATCATGATTTTCCCAGAGGGAACGTGCACCAATAGATCCTGCCTAATCACCTTTAAGCCAGGTAAGAACCCATGTTTTTTTGTTTTGTTTTCTTTCTTTTTTTTAAGTGTGTAATTGCTATTCTAATTTTTTCTTAGACCAGCATGTTTCCTTTACAAATATAACAAATGAAAACTAGTGTCCGGTCTTCTTCTTCTTGTTGTTGTTTTTAAATCCTTGTAGGGGCCTTCATCCCAGCTGTACCAGTGCAGCCTGTGGTCATTCGTTACCCTAATAAACTGGTAAGTAAATTGGCAAAAAGTTGTTTTTTTCCCCTCTTAGCCTTTTTGTCATTAGGTGATAGATTAGAAATAGGAGCTGTGAAATGTAGAACAAAACAAATCTAGAATCGTGTCCTGTGGCCTTAATTCATTATATTCGGAAAAGCACTCATCCCCGTTTTTGTTCCTCAAACCAATTGACTGGTTAACCATGATGCTTTTGTTATGGAATTTTCAAAGATACCTAAAAATTTTTGTTGATTGATGCCAATTTGTTTTGCCATTTTTTTCCTCATGATGGCACTATTGGCTTTACTTTTATGATGCCGAAATTCATGCACAATGATAATAACTGTGCAGTAGTGCAATGATGCACAGCAAGGCTACACAGCACCATTTTCTTAGAGTTCTGCTGATATCACAGCAAATTATCTTACTATGACTGCAGAATTTAGTCATTCAAAGGCCTCATTTGGATTTAATAGGTGTCATTGTGTGAGAACAGTAGACTTTTTAATATAATGGTAATTAAAAAAAAAAGAAATTCAGTCTGCCATGAAGCATAATGGATTTTGAATTTTATTGACACACATTATCTTACAGTGTTTACATTTAAGGGGTTAAACATAGCATTTCCATTTTTTGAAGCAACCTTATTTTGGAAATGTCCATAAAAGGATAGAAGCCTTTCAAAATTTAAAAGGCTAAAGAATCATTAGCACAATGAATCTCTTAGCTTTGTAAACCTAAGCACGTATCCGGTTGAAGTCTAAAGCTAATACATGTTTTTGCTCTGAGTACACGCATCAAAACTGTAACATATTGAAACCTGTATGAAATGCTTGTTGGGGGTGTCTGAAAAATGTTTGTCCAAACTGAATTTTAATGTGCTAGAGTTGAGTATTTTATTGCACACTTAACTTGTGTGTAACTGTAATCAGTTTTAAACTGATTGAAAATAAGCTGCCTGTGAGAAAGAAAGCTGGAGCAAAGTTATCACTTGAACCAAGAAATAAAAAATAAAAGTGTGTTTGAGAGACTAATAATTTGTCTCTTCTTCATGTGGTTTATTTATTTATTTATTTTGAACAGGACTCAATCACATGGACATGGCAAGGCCCAGGAGCGTAAGTACAGAATTTCACACAGTTTCTTAATTTAACACTTTGTGCATTCTTTACATACTGTAACTAACATTGTTTTAAGTCAAAATCAGACATAAATAAATCAAGAACTAAACTCAAAATGACAAATATGGAAATTGCATAATATTTACACACAATCTCACATGACTTGATAATTTGACAGTGTTTTAATTAATTAATTTATTCTCGCACGTTACCTTAAGCTTTCCCAGCTGGAACTTAAATATTAAAGGGTTTGAAAATTTGTGCATTAAGAAAATTAAATAAACAACA
Organism: Neolamprologus brichardi; assembly: GCF_056152115.1. Classification (NCBI taxonomy): domain Eukaryota; kingdom Metazoa; phylum Chordata; class Actinopteri; order Cichliformes; family Cichlidae; genus Neolamprologus; species Neolamprologus brichardi. The sequence continues at coordinate 5,547,848 of NC_142114.1, read as the reverse complement.
AGAAAAAAGTAAGAGGTTTTCAGTTGACGTGTTGTCTGTGCAGGGCTCTCCTTTTTGTTTGTTTGTTTGTTTGTAATTTTTTTTGTTGTTGTTGATGTCCTGTTATTATCCAGATTCCAAATTTTATGGCTGACACTCTGCCAGTTACACAATGAGTTTGTGATAGAGGTAAGTGTGCATTACTGTCAATACAGATAATTGCGTATCTACCCGTATAAAAAATATGACAGAGAGAGATGCTAATGATTTTAAAAAATACATTTTTGGGGGGGCTTTCTACAGTTTCTTCCCATCTATACGCCCTCAGAGGAGGAGAAGAAGAATCCTGCACTCTTCGCCATCAATGTGAGATGTATCATGGCTAAGTATGTTGAAATAATTGATCATATTATATACATTTCAACAATTTATGTACACAACACAAAGTTGACTGAGGTTATTATTCCAATTCCAATTTTGCCTCTTCATTTAAAAATGGTGAATGCAGCGTACGTATATAGTGTGTCTGTCTCTAGCTGTAAAGTAAAGTTGTATTAATCCACATCTTTTAGATTTCCATTGTCATCTAATCATTAAATAAAGTATAGACTGTTTAGAAACTTTGCATTCTTCTTTAAGTATAATAATTATATATAAAATACAATCCTAAATGAATGTGAACCACCTAGTTATCATTGTCTTATGCTGTGTAAGGGCTATACTTGCCTACTAGATTCCTACATTTTGTGCATTATTGCTTTGAGCTACAAATGGGGAAACTTCAGCTCTGCAGATTCATGGAGAAAACTTGGAACATTGTTCTCAACTTCAAAGTAGATGTATCAGATACTTTCTCTGCGTTATTGGCCTTAAGCAAAGTTCATATTGATTTGCACAAACTGATGTCCCATCATTATCTCTCCTGTGTGGTGCACAGAGCCCTGGGGGTACCCATCACAGATTATTCATTTGAAGACTGCCAGCTGGCCATGGCAGAAGGCCAGCTGAGGCTGCCAGTCGACACCTGTCTGCTGGAGTTTGCCAAGCTTGTCAGGAGACTGGGGTGAGTCATTCAAACTTTCCAAGGCAATAAACCTATCAAAGATGACTAAGTAAGGGGCACAAGGGTGAGGAAGGCGAAATATTCTCCCAACACTGCAGGGACTCTGCAGGGATTTAGCGTTTTGGCTAGCAGAGAATGAAAGAGTCGAAACAATGAAAAACATGTAGTTTGTTGGGGGGAAAATGCAAATGAGTAGAACGGAGCACATAAATATTATACAGTATAACTGTAAAGTCTATAGAGTTGTCATAGCTTGCTCATTCTCAGGAGCACAAGTCTTCTCATTTTTCCCCCTCTCCTTGCTTACACTGTTATTCTTATGTTATTATTAAAAGTTACCCGTTTCTTCCTCTCACTGTCCCAGATTGAAACCACAGAACTCCGAGAAGGTTTTGCAGGAGTATGGGAACAGAGCCAGGAAGCTTGAGGGGCAGAAGCTGGGACTGGAAGACTTTGCACACTTCCTTGATGTGCCAGTTTCAGATATGCTGCGAGACATGTTTGGTCTTTTTGACGAGGTAAAAACTGCAGCGACCTTTTACTGATAACCATGATTGCTCTGCAGTCTTTCACAGTGGTTACTGCTGCTACTTGAGTGCATTTTGTTTTATTATTTCCACATTTAGTTTTTATTATGCAAATACAGAACAGCAGTTTTAGAAAAATGCACAACTGAAGCAATATTCGTTATAGTTTGGGGCGTGATTGAAGTAGTCTGATGAGAAAGTGCTTCTAGAAAACTGGATTGTATGCGCTTTCTTTAAACTAAACCCAGTGTGCATATTTGCATAATGGAACCTAAACAAGAAAAGATTTGTTGCTGCAATGTGTTTTTGACCTAAATGGCTATCGGCCAGATGCTTCTGTGAAACATAGCAGTCTTGCTCACAGTCTGATTTCATTTTTATTGTGGTCTCTTGTCTTTTCAGCATGAAGATAACAGAATGGATATTAGAGAATATGTGATAGCCTTATCTGTTGTATGCAGGCCTGCCAAAACTCTGGAAACAATGAAATTGGCCTTTAAGGTAAGATTTATGCTTTTCTGACCAACTGGCAGAATAGTTTTGTGCTTCATAAGCACCAGCATAACATTTGCTCCATTAACGCATCTTCTGGGTAGTACATTTATATTTGTCCCATATTTCAAAGCCTTTCAAAATGCTTGATGAAGTGTGCATTTAGGGTTTCACTGAAGCCTATCAGTTATTCTGGGTATCTATAAATCAGCTTGATGAAGTAAGGTGAGAAGAGCATAATAATCTTCTCTTCTTACTTACTTGATATTTGAGTTGAGCAAGGACTGTCACCTTATATGCTGTTCAAGTGGCCCTAAAGCAAAGCCGAGGAGAATACGTTTTAATCTTATCATATTTCCTCTTCCCCAGATGTTTGAGGCAGAGGAGGATGGTGCCATCACAGAAAGCGAGTTAGCAGTTATACTTAAGACAGCTTTAGGCGTGAGTCACATCAGCGTGTCACATCTGTTTACCGCCATCGACGTGGACGACACAGGGAAGATCACATTTGGTAAGAGATCGAATAAAACGGCCATAAAAATATTTCACTGTATCCTTTTGAGCTATAATTAGTTATCAAAGTGAGTTTTTTTTCCCCTCATGCATTGGATTAGATTTGACAACCAGGACACACTATTTTAAGATGCCCTCAGTCTCTTGGCAGTTTTTCCTAATGCTGCCTTTGTGTCTGGCACCCCCATGTGGTCTTTTTGCAGACAAGTTCAGAAACTTTGTGGAGCACCACCAAGACTTTGCTGACGACTACCTGTACACAGAAAACACAGACCTCCACAGTGCTCCCTACAATGATCACCAAACCCAACCCAGCCTGTCGACACTGAAAGTGAAAGGAGCCGCCACCAGCAAAACGGCTAATGGTATCTGTCCCGAATTCAGCGACCACGATGGCACAATAGATGGACTCAAGAAACACAACTAAAAGAGTTTAGAGAAATTGGATGGGGAAAGCAAACCCCTCTCCTGGTGAGAGGAGTGTTGTGTAAGGGGAGCTGTAAATTGCTGAATAAGAAGGGACTATCTTTCATTAATCACAAATACACAAATCAAGTTTACCATAACCTTTTATTACCATTGTATCCGTGAAATTTATGAGATTTTCAGCCTCTAAAAAGTTTATTTTGTTACTTTTCTTTCCTCTTCCATAGTAAGATTTGTCAGAATGCCAAACAATGGCTGTTAGGGTTACAATACTTGAATACTTAAAGCGCAGGCACATATTAAAATTTCTAGGGCAAATTCTTTTCCCTCTAACAGAGTATGGACTGTCCTTTTGTTTGATTTTTTTTTATTATTTTTTAAATATATAAATGAGGGGAAACTGAATAAAATGAGCCCCCAGTCATCTGTATTTGGTTATCATTGATTTGTAACTTTTATCCATTTCCTCTCGTTATGATAGCTGCCTTTTGAGTAGAAAGTGCAGAAAGGATGGGCTCAAGTTAATTTAAGCAGGATTGAGGATTAAGTGTTGAAAAGGGAAGGCCTGAGGGTACCAGTGACAACTGTTGGACTACTTGAAGTATTTAGCTTCAATAGCCACATTTGAGGTTAACTAGGGTCTCTGCAGGTTTGTGGTCGTACTTGCTATGAGCCTGGTGTGTGTGTGGGTGAATTTGTACATAAATATAATATTTGATTTCGCTCAGGGTTCAGAGACAAAATTGAAAAACTTGTATGATGTCACAATGCATGTACATTCCACAGGTTGGTCATTTCTCACCGCATAAGTTTTTTTTTTTTATGTTTTAAAAGAAATTACACTTGGACCAAAAATGCATTTGATGATTTCACGTCACCTTCTAGGTTTGTACTGTTCTTTTGAGCTAGTTGTGTAATGTTGAAAAGAGTGGAAAAACATCACTGTACGTGACTGCTGAAAGCACATCGAGGATAAGTAGCTTAGTAGGATATTTTAAAGGCAAAAGTGTATTTTCTGCATTACACTGTTATCCTTGTAGGACCATATTATTGTCAATTAATCTTCCCTAATAACTTCCAGGATGGAGTTTGCTCCTTAGTCATCTGTAACATTGTGCTTCATACACCCCAAGGCATGTTTTAGATCCAAACACCTTTGCATTTAGTGACATTTGAGGGACCAGTCTGTTGTTTGAAATGTCCGCCTGTAATTTTACTTTTGGTACCCCCCCCCCCCCCCTCCCCCCCACCTTCCTCCAGGGGATCTGATTTAGTCACTCAGTAAGGGGGTGAGGTTGTGATTTCAATTGTAATGACAGTGAAGGGATTTAATACAAATTAAGTTTGAGGTTAAGTAGTTCCTCATTTAGTTCTTTGGTCAGATTTTTATTTTATTTTATTTTTTTTATTTTGGAAACAAATAAAATGAGGGATTTTGGGAGATTATTTTAAATCACATTCCCATCTCATCTGTGATCATGCATAGTGTATATGTATCCCATTACGGCTTTCAGTGAAGCAATATTTCACATCTCTTAAGCCTTCTCAAGATGTATGCTTTTGAAGAGTTCTTATATGCATTTTGAATATTCCAAATGCAGGACATTTTGTGAATTTTTGATATACGTATATGACTGATTTTTATTTTCACTGCCATGACAAAGATCTGTGATCTTCTCTGCAGATTTTATTGTTGATAAATGAGCCACATTTTATTTTTCTTTGTGTAATAATGCAGTTGTTTTTGTGCTGTATTCCTCCTACACTATGAAAGGTTTATTGCTATATTATTACTATTCGTGATGAAAGCCTTGAATCTGTAGACTTTTTATGCGAAAATCAAGAATGTATAGACAATCTTGTCACAATTGGAAGCCACTCGGCACTGATCTCCAGTGGACATTTTCCTAAGGAATTAAGGTTTCAAAAGTTTTGTTTTCTGTCTTTTTCATCCCCCCCTTCCTCCTTGTTTTACTAATGTGTGATGTGTGCAGGTTGAACTAAGTAAAGTGTGAGTGTGTACATATGTCGAGCCCTGAGGTGAAGAACCGCCACATGACGGGCCACATCATACAGACACTCCAGACTGCACACATGTCATGACAATCTTTTGGTATTGTCTCCATACTTTGTCATTGAAGTTTTATCGATTTGTGCTTGCACTTTAGTAGCTTTTCCTTCTTAAATATTTCACATTGCTCTAAAGCATGTTGCATTTGTAGACAACAGTATTGTAGGTCATTTTAATGTGATTCTTTTTTTCTCATGTATTTGTTACAGTAAAGGGAGCACAGAGAAAAGTATAGATCACAAAGAAAGCTGCCCCCCCCCCCCCCCCCCCCCCCCCCTTTCCCTTTTTAGCCCTACTTTTCTGCAACATCTCAGGATTGTGGAAATTTTGTAGCCTGAAATTGAATTTGTGAACTTCTAGGACTTGGCATTAGTGTAAAGATTTGAATGACTTAAACCTGTTTGCACCGTGAAATGGATACGTATTAAATGTACTTCTTAGTGATGATGTGATTTTTCTAATGCATAGTTAACAGTTCACTCTGTATGTTTGAAACCATACTGTTTTTGTATATAAATGGGGAATCTTATTTTGAATTACGGCTGAAACAGGAAGTCAATATTTCAGCACCTGACTGAATGCGATTTATTGAGCTGCAGTTTTATTTTAAATGGAAAGCTCCACTGGACGGTCAGAGGATGATGATGATGTACTATGATATGTATTCAAGTCAAAGATCTGCTTTTTATATAGTCAGTATTTATATTCAGAACAATTCTGCATTGGGGCTATATGAAAATACTATTTCAATTTCCTTTCATGACTTTTTTTGTCTCCCTCCACTCACATATTTTCATTTCAGGTACCTCAGTAGAGGTAGTGTTTTTCCTGACTTTGTATCAGTCTGAGAAAATGTAAACCTATGAGAGAACTTGTATGCTATTACTGCCTGCTTAAACAGTTTATCCAACAGTGAGCCTAAGACGAAAGACTTGTGTACTCTGAAAGAGCGATATTATCTTTCTGATGGCTCACTGTATATGGACCATGAAACTGAACTACTTTTCTCCTGTAGCTTTACTTCAAACTTTTTTCTGAATAAGTTTTTGTTTTTATTTTGTTAATGCATTTTGATGATTGAGAGTTTTGAATTTGTTCAGGACTGCTATGATATAACTTGTTAATGTGACTCGCCGATGGAATTAAAGAAGCATCAACACTCCTCCTGTCTTTGTCACAGTGTTATTGGCTCATTCTGTAACATAGGTTTTATTATGTGAGGTTGGGGTGCAGTGACTTCTACATCAGTACAAGAAAGCCTTTGCAGTGAAAAAATTCTATTTGTAATTATGAATTTAGCTTTACTGTATAACGCATGTTAAAGATATTAAGAAAAGTGTAATTGCAGCATCAATTCTTTGATTGTTTTAATTTTCCATGTATACCTTACATCTATAACCATGACTTATAAGGTTGATAGAAAAGTAGTTAGGCCACATGTTCATACAGTCATCTATTCTTGACCTGTTATTGCATAAATGCCTCCCTCTTGAGGAAACACAGAGAAAATGCAGTGTTTTTTTTTGTTTTTTTTTATGTCAAGTCCAGTATGTTGAGCTGCAGTAGGCTGCATGATGGAGACTGGGGTAGGAGAAATCCATAATGGTACAATTTAAGTTAAATATCTAGCAAATTATGTGACTCACAATAAGTTGAGGTCATGTTTATGAAATGATTTGCACAAGTATATTCAGCCATTTAATTTCCTTCCAGCTCTGTTTTTTGTCAGACATACTTTGGTCACCTCTCTATAGACGTTAATCTCTGTTCTGTTCACCCAGTTCCACCACTTTGAGCCACAGTGAAATGTTTTGTCATAAATTATGTGCATGTGACACACTATCCATGTACATAATGGGTTACATACAGACATTCAGAGTTCACAGGGGATGGATGCCAACAATACTGGTTGTCCCTTGACTTTTCCTTTAGTTCCAGGAGTGTGTAATTCAATGAATTTATTTTCCATGCACTGTTGTTACTTAGGGGCCTCTATAGTGTGACCTCTAGTGTGTAGCAAAACTAAGCAATTCTCTCTGCCATTCTGTAAAACATCCAGCAACAATATGCTACCATGCTTGCATAAACATTTAGTACAAAACCTCAGTGTGTATGTACTCCCTGAGCAATTACCATGGCTGAAGACTCTTCAGTCAGTTGAAACCAATTGCTCAATAACTGTATGTAAGACTTATTATTGTTACTTTGTAGTTACCAGAGGCTTTGTATGTAACTGAAAAGTGCTAATGGCATTTTCCCAATTAGAGAACACAAGTAAGTAAAAAAAAAAACTGTTTCAAAAATAATTTATTATTGAATTAGACTTTCAGGAGTCCCCACTGTGATGCTCAGGAGGTTAAATAGGTTAGTCTGTGGAGGGGAGGAATGTTCTTATTGTCTCAAATGAGTGCTTATGCTCATGACTCAATGGGTTAAGAATTTGTCCTCATTCCTTCTCCTGTGTTTCTTTTTTCCCTCCTTTCATGATCAAGCAGACGCACTCACAAGGAGAAAACGGGCTTGTGCGTCTACTAACCCTCTCAAATCATCATCTAGATGTAACTGCTTATTCAAAGGAGAAAACTCATTAGAACAAAAAGGAAAGTTTCAGGTTGTAGTAGTTACCAGTCGGTAATACTGTATAGTCTTCTCATTTTAACATTTTTCTCATTTTCTTTCTTTTTGCATTGCCTTTCACTTCCTCCTCTGCCATTCTGTCCTCACCCTCGCCTATCTTCTGCTCCTGCTTGCTCCCCTCCTCCTCGTGACCCTTCTCTGGGTCTCAGCTGTTGCATTTATGAAAACAAGATACTCGATTATGTTCCACTCATCGTTGTCCAAGCTCTGTCGGAAACCTCATAATTCCAGCACGGCTTACATCGACCCAACAACTTCTGATACGAGGCTTGAAGGATGATTGCACTTTAAAGGTGTGTGCGTTGTGTATTGTGTCAGTTGAGCTGGGGTTGGTGGACAATTGATCACCACGATTGGCTTGCAAACAACAAGTTGCCATTCTAAACATGAGTTATACGTCCGTCCAAGGGGAGCAGGCTGATTGGGTTATTCAATGCCCCGGTCCTGCTGTGGTTAAATCTGAAATGGAAGGGGTCTAAGTGTCAGTGCTGATTCTGTTTTGCCTGTTGAACATTACAGGTAATGACATTTTTGCTTGGACACGGTGTGTCACTTGGTCACTGAGATCGTTTTAAAGGTAGAAGGGGGGTATTAACTAAGAAAGACCTTTGATGTTAACCTTGGGTTTTACACATAAGAGGCAAAATTATTAAAACCTCCCAGAACACCTTACTTCTAACTCCGCTTCTTACTATTAAGCCCCAAAGCAAAGTTTCATTTAGTTCAATTAGTATTTTGTTTGTGTGGGTGTTGTTCTTTGTGCGACTGACACTGATTTCAAGTGGGATAGGGTTCGATGCATATTATTATTAGATACGGTTGTCTTTTCTTGCTGCTGCTCACAGTGTTTCATTTCTTTCGAGGGTTTTCGCTAATGCTAGCTACTCCAGGAGACAGGTATTGTTATAAGCTAGTTTGAATCTCAGGTGAAACCAAGTTAGAGATTTTATTTTGAGAGACTGAATCATTGCAGTTTGTAGCATAATGGTATTCTGTGTTCATGCCAACCCTTTTGCGTATTTATTTTTGTTTTTTAGACATTTTTTTAAGACAAATTAAAATACATTTTTACTAATTATATATTAAAATTGTTATTGTTATGGCAGCTTATTCAAAATCATATATTGGTGATAATGCCTCAGACCCACTGCAAATTAATTTACTGAATAGTTTTATTTTGGAGGTTGAAGGAGCTGTATGGTTTTCTCCTTTTTCTACCACCGTCTTTCTTCTATCACCTTAGTACTTTGGGTATTGAGATTGCAATGAATTGCTGCCAACTGTATTGCTGTTAAAGGTGAAACTTTTTTCTGAATAAGTTTTTGTTTTTATTTTGTTAATGCATTTTGATGATTGAGAGTTTTGAATTTGTTCAGGACTGCTATGATATAACTTGTTAATGTGACTCGCCGATGGAATTAAAGAAGCATCAACACTCCTCCTGTCTTTGTCACAGTGTTATTGGCTTGGAATTGCTGCCAACTGTATTGCTGTTAAAGGTGAGTTCCCTGAACATAAAACCAAGAAAGTCTATGAACAGCTTTAACCACAACCACTCTACCTTATATAAAGGGTGGCTGTAGCTCAGGAGGTAGAGCAGGTCATCTACTGATTGGAAGGTTGGTGGTTTGATCCCTGTTTCCTTCAGTCAGTTCCTCTTCTGTGGAACCAGCTTCCAGTTTGGATTTGGGAGACAGATACTATCTCTACTTTTAAGATTAGGCTTAAAACTTTCCTTTTTGCTAAAGCATATAGTTAGGGCTGGACCAGGTGACCCTGAATCCTCCCTTAGTTATGCTGCAATAGACGTAGGCTGCCGGGGGATTCCCATGATGCATTGAGTTTTTCCTTTCCAGTCACCTTTCTCACTCACTGTGTATTAATAGACTTCTCTGCATTGAATCATATCTGTTATTAATCTCTGTCTCTCTTCCACAGCATGTCTTTTATCCTGTCTTCCTTCTCTCACCCCAACCGGTCGCAGCAGATGGCCGCCCCTCCCTGAGCCTGGTTCTGCCGGAGGTTTCTTCCTGTTAAAAGGGAGTTTTTCCTTCCCACTGTCGCCAAAGTGCTTGCTCATAGGGGGTCATATGATTGTTGGGTTTTTCTCTGTATCTATGAAGCGCCTTGAGGCAACTTTTGTTGTGATTTGGCGCTATATAAATAAAATTGAATTGAATTGAATTGAATTCAGTCTGCATGCCAAATATCCTTGGGCAAGATACTAACTATGCATCCATTGGAGTATGAAGGTGTGAATAGTGGATAGAAAGAATAAAAGAAAGTGTGAAATCTGGCATGTCGTATAAAGTGCTTTGAGTTCTCTGGGAGAGTAGGAAAGCGCTATATAAGACTCAGTCCATTTACCAATACAGCTGTAGGTTAGATGCAAAATTAAGGCTTTTCAATGTAATTAATAAAATTATTATTTTCATTTATTTATGGTTTTTTTTTAAATTTTATTGCACTTTATTTTATAAATCTTTAAGCTTTAAGCTCTCACTGCTGTCTTATCCGTGTGCCAGAAAAGATTAGGTGCTTATGTTATACAGCTATAATGTAACTGAATCAAGAGGATGATAACGATGCTGAAACTGCATGCATCTGGGAATAAGTGTTGCAATATTGTATTTGCTTTTTATCCCCTCACACTTACATGGATATATGATGGGTGAGAGAGGAGGAGGAAGACATGAAGCTTGATCGAGGAGGGAGGGAGGAGAGTGACGGTGATGGGGGGGTGTTGTTGATTGTTTCTCATATTTCAAGAGTGGTCCCGCAGACAGATCTCCATACAAACCCACAGGGTGCTCGGGGCTCTGTGTGTCTGTCAGTGGAGCCAAGGAGGGTGGGAGGGCTTTCTATAACTCATAGATTGCCAGTTCCTCATCTTTTTCTCTCTTAATTATCATCTTTTTTCCCCCTTCTGTTTGTGCTTAACATCTCTTGCTTTGAGTCTAACTTATCAAGGAAGGTCTGCGTAAATATGATCAGCATCAGTTTACAGCACACTAGAGAACATCAGCATTGGAATTGAATCCAAACTGACATCGGGGTTCAGCTATTATTTCTAAAAGGTAAGAATATCATTTTGTAGTTTAAAATGTTTTGTGCTTTGTAACTCTGTATTTCCCTGTATTAATAGCATTATATATCCATTATATCCTGTGTTGTTAGTAAAAAAAAAATGCATTTTTTGCAATTTAATTACAATAATTTGATGTGATCCTTTTGAAAAGATTTAGACAAAAACAAAAAAACAAAAAGAAAGAAAATGAAAATGGCAATTTTCGGCCTAATATTGTGTTTTATTTCACATAAAAAGTATTTTTGTGAGATAATTTTCAACCAAAATTAAATCTGGATTACAACATGTTGGTAGATAGTGTGCATCATCAAGATACTAGGCCATTCTGCAAGTAAAATGATTATCAGCACTTGTGGAATAAAACGAGCATGCTGTGATGACCTTGTAGACATGCTCCCCCATCCCTTCTCGTTACCCTCAGTCTGAATCAAATGACTCTCAGTTGTGTTTTCTTTTTCTCTTTCTTATGCCACATTTAATTTTTTTTTAAATATATATATTTTTGCTACAGTTTCAGTGTTTAAAAGCATCTCATTATATTGTTCTTAATCCTTAATTGTCATTCCAGTGATCCTTTTGATGATTTTTATACTTGCATCAAAAACCTTATTCTTCACAAACGGAATAATAAAAAAAACCCTCCTTTTTTTCTGTCTCATTTTGTGCTCAAGACTTGTCAGCTTTACCTACCGAGATTTCAACTATTACCATTTTGCACCGTGATGTCCTCAGTTGTAGCCCCAGAAAAACCCACCTCCAACACGATGGGTCCAAAAGAGGTCGGTACACATCTAAGATACACAGTGCTCTTACTGTGCAAAGGTCTCAATTTATGAAATGACTGCATTTGCTCTCTCATCTGTGTGACTCATTATATTGTACTAAACTATATAGTGCTAAAGATCAGCATTATACAAATATGATGCTTTTTTAAAGAATGACAAAAATGGTAAAAATAGTACAAATAATAGTATTTTGCACTACATTTTTTAATACATCACCATGAATAACATTTCTTAAGGTGAATGTGTTTGTAATATTCCATTCTGCATTATGCATGATTGATTTTAAACTTGGTGACCCTTCAGGTGGAGCTGATACTTGTAAAGGAACAGAATGGGGTTCAGTTCACATCGACCACCTTAGTGACTCCAACTCCGACTCAGACTAACCCCAGTGGGGAGGAAGAGAGGGAGACCTGGGGAAAGAAAATTGACTTCCTCCTGTCCGTGATTGGATTTGCTGTGGACCTGGCAAATGTCTGGAGGTTCCCTTATCTCTGCTACAAAAATGGAGGAGGTGAGACTGATGAAGAGACTGACGTGAGGAAACTGTGTTTTTCTTTCTTTCTTTCTTTCTTTCTTTCTTTCTTTCTTTCTTTTTTGCCCCAGTCCAGGGGATTAGTCTGCCACATTGAGAGGGGTAGGAGGACATAAACATGGTGACTGTGTTGAGCAACGGCAAATAAGAAAAATAATGAAACAGAGAGAGAAGAAGGCGGAGAAAAGGAGGAATTAGTTTGTTAGTTAGGAGTATTTTATGCATGCATGTACTACATGCACATGTTTGTGTGTGCTTCAGATCTGTGTGTATGATGGCCGCTGTTTTCGTCTTATTTCAACCCTTTACAGAGATCAAAATAGGGGAAAAACCACCACAGCTGTTCTGAATAGATTAGCTCTAACAATCAGTGTCACTAATTATGGCTGTTTAACATAGAGCTCTCATTATGTTTAAGAGCTGTAAATGATGCTGCAGCTATGGTCAAGGCTAACACACAGCCTTTCACGTCGCTAAGTCTAATATGTATGTAAGGAAATATGACAAAATTTCTGTCAGAGGCATAAACTTTATCTTCAAAGACAAACTACACTTTTATATATGAGCCCCCTCTTTTGAAAATTGTGTTTTCATTTTATTAGAATAGCCAATTATTGGAGTAAAGAGGGCAAAAGTAACCTGTCAATCGTACAGCGGCAGTTTGACATAGAAAGAAAAATTTAAAAATACTAAATTCTACATTTTCATAATCTGCGTTGACACTGCATATGATCCTGTAAACTGGCACTAAACTGATGCTGTTCTTTGAATTTACAGGTGTGAACATGTCTGCAAGACAAAAGTAAATAAATGTATTTGTGTGTGTGTGTGTGTGTGTGTGTGTGTGTGTGTGTGTGTGTGTGTGTGTGTGTGTGTGTGTGTGTGTGTGTGTGTGTGTGTGTAGGTGCATTTCTGGTGCCGTACCTGTTTTTCATGGTGATAGCAGGCATGCCACTCTTCTACATGGAGCTGGCTCTGGGTCAGTATAACAGAGAGGGGGCAGCAGGAGTCTGGAAGATATGTCCCATATTTAAAGGTAGGAAAGTAAAATGTATGAAGGTAAAATCAAATATGACAGACCCTTACTCACATATGCAAACACTCGAGGATATACACACACCCTCTTAGGAATATAATAAATGTATCATGGGACGAGTTACATTTTTCTGTATGTCCATCTGCCTACATGGCTGTCTGTCTGCTAACATTCTCCCTTTAATCCCTACATGTCTTTCTGTCTGCTTGCCTGCCCACATGCCTGCCTGTCCACATGCCAGTCTCTTTTGTCTGCTTGTCTCTGAGCTGAGCAGCGACAGGCATTGTTTATCCCCTCCCGGAACATCAGGTTCTGCTGGCACTCACATGGAAAGCAAATGAAAATTGGGCTTTTAGACTTTTATTCTGATTGTCCGCATCCTTTTGTGTCACCCAGTGGCAGGTAACACTGGCTGACGCTTGTTCTGGGTACTTTTCAACACACCGTTAAGCAAAGCGCAGTTCAGGAGAAATGCCATCCAAACATACACTAATAGAGAAACAAACATGAAGTCCGACTCACGTTTCTAACCAAAGTCATGAGTTGAAAAAATAATGATACGCTTTACTTGGCTCTGTTTTTTACGCTTTTTAAACAAGCTTTAATTTGTGTGCATTCATCCGTCGCTTTCTCTGAATTCCCTTTGTTTTTTTTGAAGAAGTTACTTCTGATAACAGCAGACCATCTGTTGCTCCACAGTGAGAAGCCATGAGGCTGTCTTGTGTGGCATCGTGCCCTTGTTGGTCTGAAGGTGGCCGGCAGTGTGTACGTGTTGCTTCGTGTTTTTCGTCCATGTGTGTTCCTTGGAGCATGTGCCGTCTGTCAGGGACCACACAGAGTACGTTGACGTTCTAATCACACGCTTCACTCTCTCTCTGTCTCTCAGCAGGGGGATAACAGTAATTATTCAAATACACGTACACATGCCCGTATTGACAGTAATTATTCTGATCAAAAAGCTGGTTTCCTCCCAGGATCAATCCATTTGAAGAAAAAAGGACTTAGAAAGGGTTGGTGATGGGAGATTGAGAGATAGCACGGCCGCATGTGGCGCTAATAAGAGACATGGCTCCCTGGACAAATATCACATCCACATTACAAAGAAATCAATAAGACACAGTTGCAGTTATGCTTCCTAGCAAAGGTTAACATTTAAATACAGCCTTAGAAGAGTGGACATTGTTTCTGATTTACAGAAAGGGTAGATGGATTGATAATTAAGGCATAAAGAGGCAGCGTTTGAAGGTTGTTTCTTTTTTTTGTGAGACTGCAGGCATGTAGCACTGGCTACTCTGGCTACTGTATAATCACAGTGACCCAAAGATTGTGCTTTATGGTGTGCACAAACAATATGTTATGTCTGGTCACGAGAAAGACAGTAATATTATTAGTATTAGTAGTAATATTCTTCAGTATTGTATCCTTAGTGTCTATGATATTCATAACTTGTGTTTCCCTCAACAGGCGTAGGCTTTACAGTGATCCTCATCTCCCTCTATGTTGGTTTCTACTATAACGTCATCATCTCATGGGCAATGTTCTACCTCTTCTCCTCTTTCACTGGCGAGCTACCGTGGGTTCATTGCAACAACACGTGGAACAGTCCAAACTGCTCCGACTGGGCTGACAACGGCTCAGTCAGTGACATTTACAAAGCCACCCCGGCTCAGGAGTATTTCGAGTAAGTTGGCCCTGATCTTCAGCTTTAGCACACTATTTGTAAGGAGTAAAAAAGGTTGCTTAGATAGTCCTGCACATGTCTACTGCATGAGGTATGATGTGTTTTGTTGGAGTGCAGTAATGGAAGGCCTTTGCAGCCTAAATAGCTGAGATATATTATAACAGAGAATCAGAAATGCACAGTTTGGCTGCATTTAGCCAATATTGCCTTCCTTATATTGGCTGACCAGGTGTCTCCTATTTCATCAAGTGAAAGGGGTTGTTCTGCTGTGACAGATGCAGTATTTCATCCACGTTAGATAAAATGGCAGTGGGCTATTTATGCACAACCACCTGCAGACAATTTGACTATATCAGCTGAAAATTGGCTGATCTTATTTAGTCTCATCTGTTAGGCTGCCTCTAAATTTATGGATCAAGGCAAAAACAATATCCACCGAATTTAGTCTTTAACGTGACACATGCTTGGTAACTATCTAGAATAAAGTAGACTTTGAACGTTGTCACCTTTAGGCAGTTTTCCCATCTTAGCTGCCATTTGTGATAATGTAATTCATTATAATGCATTATTTTCAGCACTTGCAACAGATGTAGCGACACTTGGTGCAGCATCTGGTCAGACAGCCTGAGGTCTCAAATCTCCCTTTAGGTGAAGCTCAAGTATCATCTTTCAGAAACAGGGACTGGATGTAAAGCCAATCTTCAGTTTCTGATATGAATAATAATATTATAATGAACTTTAGTCATTTTTATCTTGATTGCAGCAGTTATTATGATTACATCTGGAATCAGTGAACCGTAAATATCCTACTCAGTACATACTGTACTGTATGTACTTTAGATGTGTGTGTTTTAGTAATGGTATTTTACATCCTGTAGTTCATATGGAACATATTTAAACATATATTTAATTGGTGTTGATACATTTTCATGACAGAAATAATAAAATAGGTTTTTTTTCTTTTTAAATGTCTGGAGAGAAGTGAACAGAGGTGTTGCTTCACCTTCTGTTGCATATGTTCTTTTTATTCTTTTTTTTTAAGACGCTGAGCTCTCGTCAGAAAAAAAGGGAACCCTTTGGATTGAGTGCAGTAACTATAGTAACTAAAAAACCCAGAAATTAGCTACAATGTTAAGCCCAGTGCAGACGATGGATTGGTGTCAACAATGCGTGACATGAAATTCGGGTGACAGCTTTTTAGGCCAGTATTCTTGAGCTCATCCTGTCTCTTCACACCTCTGTTAAGTGAAGTATTTCTAAATTTGAATGTGCTCATACATACAAGACAGTCAGTGTACACTAAATGGTGATTTAGGAGTCACCATGCCTCTTGCTTGAATGTTCTCCTTTCTCAGAAGGGCAGTACTCCATATCCAGGACAGTAACGGCATTGGTGACCTGGGTCGTCCACGTTGGCAGCTGACTTCCTGTCTAGCTGTGGTTATTGTTCTGCTCTACTTCAGTCTCTGGAAGGGAGTCAAGACTTCTGGCAAGGTAACATATAAGATAGCAGACATTAATTACTGTTATATTTGCAAAACTAAAAAGTTAAGTGAGTCATGGTGCGCAGTGACTTTAACAGCATAGCAGTCAAATGCAGCACCATCTTTAAATGCATGATTGTTCTGGATGCATGTATCTTTTTCTTGTGTGTATCATGTGTGTGTGTGTGTGTGTGTGTGTACCTTGTGTGACTCTTTCAGGTTGTGTGGATCACAGCCACCATGCCCTATGTGGTCTTGACTGTGCTGCTGCTCCGCGGAGTCACCCTGCCTGGAGCCATTGATGGCATTAAGGCCTACCTCTCCGTGGACTTCCTAAGACTCTGTGACGCCAAGGTGAGCGCCAAAAGAAGAAAGAGGAGACACAAGTGAAGTGAGAGTGACAGTGTTCCACAAGAAGAAGATATAGTATGAGGGGAAATACTGTGGCTTTATTTACATTTTCACTTGTATTTCCTGTATTTAATTTTTACACTTACATGTAAAGAGACTCCAATACTAAAAAAGGAAGAATACACAACTACAACAATTTTTTTTAACATATCATACTAATGTGCTTAACAGAAGTTCTCATGGCAGGGAATTGCAACTTGTACATGTTGCTTGACATCCAATACAAAGCCAGTGTATAGGTCAAAACCAACACATACTGCAACAACTAACACTGATAAATTTAGCATTTAAAGTCCTAGATCTTGATGAATGATATTCTTATCAACCCAAAATGTGATATAACATAATCCAAGAAAGTATTTTATATCTGTAGATTTGTTGGCATAGTTATAGATTTTCTGAGATAAATAACCAAAACAGAAAAAAACTAAACAACAATGAACTCAGAAAAAAGGGTAGAAAATACAGGCTGTATATAAAAGATGGAAGTGGCCATCAATAAAAGAAAGTCTAAATCTCTGTTTTATCTTATTTTATTTTATTTTAGTCTAGTTTAGTTTAATTATGGTTCCACAAAGAGTGATTTAGACAACAGACCTGCTCACACTCAAAAAATGTTGACACATAAAATTCTGAGCTCAAGTCCACAGATTAAGAGAACCTGAAACAGCGATAACAGAACAAAAGCATAATGAAGCTTTATTTGCTTAACAAACAAGAAGCATAACAAGAGCATTGGGCTCTACTATTGCTATCCTCTATGTCTACTGTTAAATTAACCCTTTAATTTTATTGTGCCAAAAGCCTGAATGTGGAATTATTTCAGTGCAAGTAAACACAGCATTGTTTTAATTGCTACCTTCCCTGGAGGCAATAAAGAAATTTGAGAAAACTTCTCTTGTCACTCATTTCAAATATTTTTCTTATCCATGAAACTTCTTATCACAATATAAATATCTAATTTAGCTTAACACTAGGTGCTGAGGGTCCCAATAAAACCACATGCGTGACTAAAGGATTCATTTATGATAGCGAAAGCAAGGACAGAGATTGAGAGATGCACGGGAGCAATTGGAGAATTAGATTAGATAGATGCATGGAGCAGCAATTTGCAAAATTACCCCCCGTATTCACAAGCGTCTTTCATCTGCTGCTGTTGAATGAGTTTCCTGCAATTATCTCTAATAATGGCTTTTTTCCTCTCCTGTGCCTTTTGTTTGCCGCTTCACACAAGTGCGCTTGTTCTTTCTCTCCCCAGGTCTGGATTGAGGCAGCAACGCAGATCTGTTTCTCGCTGGGAGTGGGGTTTGGTGTGCTAATTGCCTTTTCCAGCTACAACAAATTCAGCAACAACTGTTACAGGTACGGATACACGGGGAGAGGCAGGTGGGAATTCACGGAGGCACACGGAGGTGGGGAAGCTGATTCTGCAAGCACACATGCAACATAAGCAGGTGAATTACAATAACCTTTGAAGCTCCTTGAAACCCTCTATGTCTTTGACACCAAGCTGCGCAGCAGACTACTTTAGATGTTACACCAATCAAAACTGTTGCACTCTTTGAAAATCATCTGCGTCCCACAGGTGGCTTTTATCTCCCCCTTTTTGCCCTTTAAAAAAATGCTTCTGATAACTAACACTTCGAGGATTCCATAAAAGCATGAACTCGCTTTTAACGTACCATTTAACCTTAAGAAGGTTATTACTGTTTTGTTGTTTTTGTTTTTTAATGAAAAGAACAACTCACTAGTTTGTCACATGATGCAAGATACTGAAAATCTGACAGAGCAATCTATCTAGAGCTAGATCAGTCAAAGGTTTCCTAAGCTGATGTCAAGCCTATACATATTTTTTTTTAAGTGCATCCCTGACTCACAGCTGGTCTGGTCAGTTATGTAGATATTGACTGTGTGCTGGCTGATGATATATTGACAAAGTGTTTTACATTCTTAAAATGGACTATCGTGTTTCTGCCTTCTTTTATTGATCCAGGGACGCCATCATTACCAGCTCCATCAACTCTTTAACAAGTTTCTTTTCTGGCTTTGTGGTTTTCTCCTTCCTTGGGTACATGTCCCAAAAGCACAACGTGGCTCTAGACAAAGTTGCAAGAGACGGTATGATTGTTTATTGTTGATTATGCAAAGCTTTGTAAACTGTTTAATTTTTGAGTTTAAAATGTCATAAAACTGACGGGAAGGCTATAAGGCTGTTGATTTTGGCTAATCCACAACATCCATTTTTGTTCTACCTCCTCTTTTACTTTTATTTTATATTTGCTAGAAGGAGAAATAGTTTGAGCACTACATTTTGTTTTGCGCTGCCGTTCCCCGTTACTCTTTTTTTCATGGTTTTTGTGCTCTTTTAGGTGCTGGATTAGTGTTTGTCATTTACCCCGAAGCCATTGCAACACTACCCGGGTCATCAATTTGGGCAGTTATCTTCTTCATCATGCTGTTGACTCTGGGCATTGACAGTGCAGTGAGTATCCACACAGACACTCACAGTTACATGCCTTTGGTCAGCCAAATAGCATACCTTTTCTGTGCCAAATTACTGTTTTTCATTACTCTCAAATATATAGTCTAGGAGGAGTAACTATCCAAGGAATCGACGGGCATCTTCAGTGACTTAACAGCTCATGACTGACTTTTTCTTTCTGTGTTTTTTGTTGTAGATGGGTGGCATGGAATCAGTGATCACGGGGCTAATTGATGAATTCAAATTCCTCCACAAGCACAGAGAGCTGTTCACCCTCTTTATTGTTGTTTCCACTTTTCTCATCTCCCTCTTCTGTGTTACAAATGTAAGTCTCTTAGTGAGGAGTCTGTGTTTAATGGCATGCACATCATGTTAGTGTGCTAGTTAGAATTTATCCTTGCGCTGTGGTTAAACACTAGTGTTTGCATACGTACAGACATAATATCTGTAAAACTGTCTAAAAACAAGGTAACAGTAGAAAACTTACAGGCATTATTTTCTTTCTCTCCTCTTCCTCTCCAGGGAGGGATGTATGTGTTTACTCTGCTGGACCACTTTGCAGCAGGAACATCGATTCTGTTTGGAGTGCTTATTGAAGCCATCGGTATAGCGTGGTTCTATGGTGAGAAAGATGGACTGAAGAAAAGAGGCAGGGGGATGATTTTTTTTTCATGGCCAACAAAGCTGATGCTGTATTAAGGGTTTGATGAGAAATCTTTTCGCATAAGTCATCTGTGCCTCAATGCAACATATTTCTATTAGATGTAAGAATATTGCTGCCAGACGATCCATTCCTACTGGCCACTTCACTCTCTGACCAAATCTCTACCCAAGCCACAAGCATATACAGTACCTGTGGTGCTTGCAAGATGAAGACGAATTCTAACCATTGCCCGTGTGAATCTTTGTGCTCACTCAGCAGTGATGAAGAACTATATAAAGAAAATTGTATCTTGGGAACCGGCAGGAATCAGCTGTCTGATATCTAGATCGCAGGCTCTTGTGTGCAAGTCAAACTCTCTCCATGTGACCAGATTTTTATGATACTCCATTTAACATAGTTTTTGTCAATAACAAATTAAATTATTTGTGAATGACATCAGACAGAGGAAGAAAATAAAGAAATTTATTATATCTACAGGGTAAGAGGCACTGTATAGAAAGACACCTCTAGTTTTGGTAGGAGCTCATGAAGACAAATATTAGACCTCTGTGCACTCTTTAGTGACCTCTTGTGGTTCTGTAGATAATTGCAGTAATGATAGTCCCCCCCCACCCCCACCCAGAAGGAAGGGATAAGTCTATGTGTGTTTGATTTTTTTCATGGATTTTCACCTACAGCAATAACAGCTTAAAAGAAAAACAAGCAAATTTTAAAAATAAATAAATAACAATAATTGAGTGGAAATTCTAGACCCTATTCGGAAACACCAGCAGACAGAAAAACAATTTAAAGGTCAGAGACTGAGTTTCTTGTCTAATGTCTAATAAGTATGACTATGAAGAGGTGCATAAAGGACTAAATACTAAGCAGGCCCCAGGCAATGAGGTCAACATATTGCCCCACTTTGGTGGGTCCTGACCTTGGCAAGTCAGATAAATCAAGCCTAAGGCTTTAGGGGGCCTTTTTCTGGCTCTTTTCCCCCCAATACTCATAACTGCTGACAGAAATGCTTGACCCCGGCCACTGTGGTCTTTTGATCTGCACTCCACTGCATAAGTACATCTTGCAGTGCGGAATACCTGGCAGTCGTTCCGGATCTATTCCTCTGCGGTGAGAGATGCCTTCAGGACAGGAAGGCACAAAGGCAAAATGCAGCCAAGGAATAAGAGAAGCAAAATCATGACAAAGGTGAAAAATGGTGCAGCAGCTCATAATGGTTAGCTTTGCAGAATGACGTTGGTTAATGCAAATAGTTTAATGGTATGCTGTATTTTTGCTATTTTTACTGATACCTGATAACCTCCGGTATTACAGGTTTTTTGTATTAGTCTTAACTTTCAATTTAAATGTATACACATGGAGCATGAACACACACCCTGCTTTGATAATGCTCATACCAAAGTTTCTCTTGGAATTGTGCAGAGAGAAAGACAGAGAGATTGTTCTTTTTATGCTCCATGCTAATATACAGTGCTGTAACTATGCTTTTCTTTAACCATGTCATGGTAATATTGAGTATTTCTGTGTGTTTTAGGAGTGGACCGTTTCAGCGATGACATTGAGGAGATGATTGGCCACCGACCAGGCAGGTACTGGAGGCTATGCTGGAAGTTTGTCAGTCCCTGCTTCCTCCTGGTGAGTCATACTAACCCCAGCAAGTGAAAGTTAAAAAATGTGAAATCAAAAGATGCATAAAACGGATCTGATTCTCCTCTCATCAGTGAGTGTTTTTTTATCATGATAGCCAAACAAACTTTGACTTTTAAACAGAGAATTTAGTTTTCCACAGACAAAATGTGACCTCAATACCAGAAATAAAAAAGCATGTTTAATTTTGCATGCAACAGACCTGCTGAATGAATAAAGTAGCTATTCAAGCCCCATACATTAACCCTATCATTATCTCACTGCTTAGCTTTTGATTCACATTCACACTGAGTATAAATCAGATTGTTCATATCCTCTGCTTATGTCTAGCAGTACACTCACACGACTATATCTCAGCAGCAAAACACTGTTACTACAGCATCTTCTTCCAAATACGTACACAAAGGAAACCACTTCACTGGATATTATTATTCCCTAGTCTCTCATCTTTCCTGGGGTGGCTAAGGCATGTGATTCACTCATCATGAGAATGAATGATTGAGTTCATTTCTTACTATGCTTTCCATTTTAACATCAGCCACAAGTGTTGTCTTGCAATAATCTTACCTCCGTTTAATCAGTGGTTTTTCAGGTCATGTGTGTAATAAATCTCTTTCCCATAGTTCATGGTTGTGGTGAGCTTTGCCACATTTAACCCCCCAAACTATGGCTCCTACATGTTTCCTGCATGGGCTAACATGCTTGGGTGGTGTCTGGCCATGTCCTCAATGACCATGGTGCCTCTCTATGCCATCTACAAACTGTGCACACTGCCTGGAAAGTTTTGCGACGTAAGTCTATAAGCTCCAGAATCTTTTCAGATGATTCTTATCCATACTAATCTTCCATCTTTAGCTGCCTTTGTCATGATGGAGCTCTTTCGTGATCAATTAAGTGGAGTGTTTGACAAGAGTTAATTACTCTTTTCCCTTGAACAGAGATTGGCTTATGCCATCACCCCAGAGACAGAGCATCATCTGGTAGACAACGGGGAGGTCCGGCAGTTCACTGTAAGAGTTAATTCAATCATATTTTATGGTAATTTGTACGGGAGCACGGTGCTGTAATTTATTTCTTTGACGTATTGCACTTTTTCCCCCCCACAGTTGCATCACTGGTTGGTGGTCTGAGGGCTACAGAGAGAGTGGGAAAGAAAGAAAGAGAGAGAGTGCGAGAGAGAGAGAGAGAGAGAGCGAGAGAGAGGATGACTGCATGGACACTGAGTGAATGCATGCACAGTAAATGTCCAAGGAACAAAGAAGAGGAGAGCAGTTTATTTAAAAACAATGATAATGGTGGTGGGAAGTTTAAAAGTGCCAAGAAAAAAACCACACACACACACACACACACACACACACAATGAAATCGTAGTGTTCTTTAATTTTGTGTGAAGCTGTGCATTGGACATCTCCACCATTTAATTACTGCTAGTGAATGGGATTCAGTTAAACAGTTCATGTGGTGTTCGGCCTGTTCTTTTCCATAAATGCAAAGGTCCCTGAATGCAGCTTGCTAAGTAGCAGTGTGAGAAATGTTCTTGGATATTTTTGCATTAGCCATTCCCAATATCGACCAATGAAAGCTCCAAGAAAATGAATGCCCATGGATATTTGTCAACATGACAACTGTGGAAGATGTTGAGGTGCTACACACAACAATGTCACGTTTTATTTATGTTGGTTTGTTTCATTTTCAGTTAGCTGATAAAGTTCAAACAGCATGTGGCCTTTATTTTCATTACCTTTATGTTTTTATTGTTGTTATTGTTCTGGGTGAAAAATCTTCAAATATTCAGCGCTCAGAAATAATTGAAATGCTGAGCGCTCAAAGTTTTACTGAATCCCAGTCCATATTATGTTAATGCCGCTATATATCTGTTTGCTGTTTCTGTTAAAAGACTGTTATGAAGTTAGGATTCCTGCAGAGCATATTTCACCAGGTCTTTACTTTATTTCCAATTCCAATATTTCATTAAACGAAAATGACATGAGAGTAAAAAGGACCTTTTACTCTGAGCTCATTCACTTCGCATCACAACGTAATGCTTTAAGTTAAAAATCACAAAACACGCTGAAGATAAAACTGTCATTTATTACAGCTGCCCTGGAGTCACATGAGCTCAACACCAGTTCTAAAGTTTAAAAGACCGTACCGATAGACAAAAAAAAAAAAAAAACATTAGCCACGCTGCTGATTTAATCGACCAAAGAGCACAGTGAGTTTAAAAAAAATTATCTCGTCATCTAATGAGAATATTTTGCCAAGGGACGTACTTTCTTAAACTGTACACAGCTCATCTTAGAAGATCATTAACTCTTTACACATTGTAACAAATCGTGTCCCCACCCCTTCCTCAAAAGTTTCAGGTTGTGATTTGGCGACAATGACTGTCACATTTCCTCCAGAAAGCATAAAGCTTTAATTTCACAGTTTACACAGTCTTAATCAGTATTTCAAGACTGTTTGAAAGCTGCTTTTTATTGAACTGCAAATAAATAGTGTGTAATGTAACAAACTGGTATATCTGTGTAAGTAAATGTAATGTAGAGAGCCTTGTATTGTACTGTATGATATTAAATAACTGCAAACACACAAACGCACATATATTCATATAAGATTTACATACATTTTCTTCCTGTTGCAAACTCTTTCTGTTTAATCAGAAAACAAGTAATCCTTCCCAAACAGGCCAATAATGACTTGTTATCACTCCTTATGGTACATGTAACACTATGTCCCAAATTGTATGCCTGTGCTGCTGTACCGTGCCTTGTGGTGTTTACAACTGTATAATTTTGTTTTGTACTGTCAAATAAAGTATAATTAATTCAATTTAAATATACCTCATTGTTTTCTCTTTTAACCAACAGCAACAACAATAACGATAATACTTTATTTTCCTTTCTTTCTGGCACTGTGATAGCTTTACAGACGTTAGCACCTATATAAATTTTTTAAGTAACTGCTGATCAGTGAAGCTATTACTTTAATATTAAATAAAAATGATGTAATCTGGTATGATCATTAGGAGCACAAATGTCAGGGTTCCACTCGAACAATTTTGTGCACGAAAACCAGAAGGTTTATTGATCCCTCATAACGTTGTCTTCGGTATTCCAAAAGAGACATTTTAGCCATCTACCCTCCAGGCATGTCTGTATTCAAATGATTTATTCTGACTAAACAGATAACCACTAAACTGAAAAACATAAACACAGCCCGCATGTTGTGAAAAGCACCGATAATTGAGCTCTTTCAAGATTGGTCAGCGTGACCCAGACTCTGTGGTGTTCATTACTGTAACAAGTGCGTTAGACAAATGGTTTCAGAGGCACTCCACAGAAACATAATATTCCTTATCCACCAAGACAAACATTTGGGTACAATTGATGATTAAAAAGCACAATCTCTCAAAATAGATCAAAAGTTTAACTTCCTGGTTATTAAATGAGACTGTAAGGGTTGATTTGTCATTTAGAATAAAAAGATGATTAATTCACTGCAATTTCATTGTTAATTAGACTTTACTTAGTTACTTACGGTTTGCTAATTGATGTGTAGTAATGATGGGAAGCACTAATGTAACATTCTACATTCTGCATTTGTTAAAGATTCCCAAATGTTGTTGTTTTAAAATAAAGGTTTCATTAGTGTTCAGTGCATCTGACCTCATTTCCAAGGCATCATATATCATAGTTTTATCAAAGCTTAGCATGTTTTAAAATTATTCAATTCATTTAAATGAGGAAGTAGATCACCAGAGTACATGACATTTTACAATGTGTCATTATTTATTTAAAAAATCGAAGTCAAAATGCAAAAACAGCGTGTGAAAAACTAAGCACCTCACTCCTACTTACCGTCTTAATTTCTATGGAAGCTGCAAGGGTGTGCTTAGTTTTTCATGCAATAATTTTGCATTTTGGCTTAGTTTTTGTTAAATAAATGATGCCGTTGTTATGTATTGTTATTATGCAATTTTAGACCCTGCTAAAGGACAGATTATCTTTTCATGATTCCTGATATGTAAAATCGACAATGGGTACACTTTATTCTTACCCTGAGTGTATATATAAATATGTATGGGACACTGAGCATAATGAAGAAGTTCTGGGAATCAGAATATTTATCTTTAAATATTTAAATTTGGCTAGTTTGCCTTCAAGATTATTTTCTCAGGCATGAAGAGAAGTCCTGTTCATTAAGCAATTTCACCACAGACCTGAAACTTGCACCAAACAGCTTTTGCTCATGAAAAAACTAGATCATCATCCATTGGTGTCCATAAGAAAGTAGTGATCAATAGCACTATCACTAGTATTAATTAACTTCTACACATTATAGCTGGATAAACTGAAAACTACTACTACTAATAATGATAATAATAAAATCTAAAAATACTAGCAGGTACTATATATTCATGACATTGCCATCTATCCATGGGAACACAAGGCGGTAAATGACAACTAGCAGTTATGACAGCAAAATTGAGGTAAGAACTGGACCTCAAATCCACAGCGGTAATTTGAAGATGGGAAACAGGTGTAGTAACTGAACCTAGGTGGCAAATGATTCAGCCACACCTCCAGCCAGAGCAGATATTTAGGTTCTTGAGAGCCCTAGTGCACCATCTGTATGGGCAGGTCCATAGGCAAAAGGAGGTCTGCACAGACCCTCATGCTAACCATCTCATAAAAGGAGGACGTTTACATTGTTCTTGATTCTTCCTCAGTTTCAAGAGTATTTAAGACATGCTGAACTGCTGTCAGTGGCTGAGTAGTAGACAGAAGTGGTAAAAGTACAGATGTTCTTTATTTGAGTAGAACTAAGTAAAGAATATCTGTACTTTTGATACCAGTGTCAAAAAATACTACAATAAAAGCTGAAGTGCTGATTCAAGTGAAGTGAAAAAGTACAGGCTCTGAAACATACTTAAAATAAGAAAGTAGAAATAGCTCCTTGAAGAACATTTCTACCACCTATTTTTATGCAAAGTTAGCTGAACCTTTTGCTACATTAATGTAATAGTAATGTAATATTATTAGATAGAGTAAAATAAAGTTTGTATTCCTATCTGTAGTACACAGTTTTGCCTCTTTCGTCTCTTTCTATGTGACATACCCTGGTGATTAATACAAGAACAGGACTGTCTTTCATACGTTACTGTTTAGGCTCAAATCAGTTTGATGTTTGATGGCTTCCTTAAATCAATTAAACCAAAAGAAATGAGCCCCCTTTGAAAATGGTAGAAGTACAGATGTTTGTATAAAAATGTAGGGAATAAATGTAAAAAGCTGTCAGAAAAACAGCTACTCAAATAAAGTACAGATGCCTGAAAAATCTACTTAAGTCTTTACTTCCCACCTCGAGCAGTAGATGTGTGATGGGCCAGCACATTGGGGCTCTCAAGTTATAAGTAGTCCTAATGCTGTGAAAATTTCAAACTAAATGCTCCTAGGTAATTTTAGGAAATGAATTTGATGCTTGGAATACTCTCAGTTTTTTTTAATTAAATGCCCCAAGATAGTTGTAGAAATTCCTATAAGTATCACTTTTTCAATATAAAAACCTAAAATTGCTTTAATGCTGTGAAATTTTAAACATAAAACTCCCAGTCCATCCATCCACCCATTCTCTTCTGCTTATCCTTGTCAGGGTCGTTGTTAAAACTCCCAGTTAACTTAAAAAAATGAAATGTTATCCTCAGAAATTGTTCAGATTTTCAAAAGTAAAAGCTTTCACTTATTTATCATTTTATTATGATTCCTTAATGTGCCAGGTTTACAAAATAAAAGCACACATTTTTCTTAGTTACAGCACTTAACTGTTTTTGTATCAACTGCTCTCTCTACTGATCCTTTTAGCCAGTCTATTTAAGGTTTTAACAACAAACAAGCACTTTTGTACATTTACATTTTATTTGATACAGAAGTAGATCCTTAATATACCTGAATTTCTACGTTTTTATGATGCCACCCTACCTCAGTTTCTCGCTAGTGTTATCAGGCAATGACAGATATTTGCCATCAAGTTTTTTCCAAATGTTGTCAAGCAAGGGCAATTGCAAAGCAATTTTGGCTGTGCAGGGATAGGGTTTAAAAGGTGCCATTATCACATCCGATAAACAACAGCAATTATGTATAATTTCATGTCTTGCCACTGTTGTTGAGATTGAAAAAAAGACATACATATACACAAGGAAAGGTGGAAGAAAATGGAATTTTCTTGTTTTGATGTGCACTGTGCTTATATTATTTGGGCTTATTCTTGATATTGTGTCTAATGGGATATACACATTCTGCAACTTTCCAGTCACTTTAACTGAAAACTGAGTAAACCTTGTGCACTGAAAGTCTTAAATAAACATGTCTTTTGAAAAAAATATGCTAGGAACATAATCATTTTTCCAAATTAAAAAAATAGGTACTTTTAGCCGCTCCCTTATTTCCAAAGGTTTGTTATTTCCTGATGCAGCCCTCTCATTTGTGTAGGCTTGGAACCAGCATTAGGAGTATACTAGCTTGTGACCACCTGAGGCTGGGTTTGCATCTCCTCCCAGTCTCAAACTGGAGGTCTTTTATGTTCAAAGAATAAACGAATCAATTTAATTTCATAGCATACAGAAAACAAATAAACTGCCTGTAGTTAATTGAACATTTGAGACAATACTCTATAACTTCTTATGTCATAAGAGTATTGCTAAATGCATCACGTTTCCATGCACCATACTATTGTACTACTATGACATCACAGAACCAACAGAGGCAACACTCTGTGAATGGATAAGTACACAAATTACTTTTTATTGCATAAAAATACTTTCTTTCGGCGTCTTATCTTGCAGGTGTGTGGTTATGATCCGTTATTTGGTGTCCACTGCCCTCTACTGGTTGGAAAAGGGCACTACATACCACTATATGCAGCCCATCAATGCGAGGTTACTTGTATATACAGTTCGGTTGCCAAAAAAAAAAAAGAGCACAGAGCTTACTCATTATGAAGAGTTCAAATAAAGAACCGAACTCATTTTAATATAACTGACTTCATATCCTGTCTACTATGGAGTGTTTAAAAATATGATGCAAAACTTGGTGGTTTTTTGTTCCACTTCAAATTTCAGTATTCGGATAATAATCATAGTAGTGTAAGCTATTATTGGCCCAATATTGGCGTGAATTCTCTTTGTAAATGAATTACACTTTATGCATCATCTTCTAAGGTAATGCACGCACTTACAAACGCTCACCTACAATGTCACCGAAATGGCTCCAAAAAGTACACCACAGTGGCTATATTTGTTACATTTAGTTATATTTATTATAATTACTTGTGTAGAACTTTTGCTCTGAATTATCTGACGGACTTCTAACAAGCGGATTGCTCAGCAAAATTATAAAAATAAGCTGGAAAGCTTAGAACTTCACAGAAATCAACCACAGACAGTGCATTAGTAGTTATAGTTGTTGTTCGTCGTCGTCTTCTTCTTCTTATTAGTAGTATCATTAGTAGTATTGGTTCTAATAGAAACATTGCATGCATTAATTAAAACGAATCTGGGTCTTTTGACTTGTATGAATACATTTGGCGTTTGACTTTTTAGCAAAAGTACATAAGGTACACATATCTAGGACCTGCGTTTCCAGAATAATTACAGTTCACAAGACAAACATGTTTTTCGCCCAGCTTTCAGGATGTCACCAGCAACCCGGCTTCGACCTGGTCTCATGGTGCCTCATTAACGTTCTCACCTGCCCACCAGGAGTATTTGGTTACAAATTGGTTTTTTTATTATTATTATTTTTCTCTGACCACGGACCTCTTTGGGCCTTTTCTTACCCCACACACTGACGGGGCACATTTGAACACTTAGGTCTCCATCCCATCAGCTAATGATTGACTACCTGGTGATTATGGCTGTGCAAGGTCCCTTCTAATCGGCCAGGGGACGACGGCTTGTTCCCATAGATACATCCCAACAGTTGAGCTCCCATGATACCCAGTCTACATAGAGTAGGTAACTACTTAGACTCGCTGGGCTTTTTACCATCACCTGCGGTTTATAGCGGTGCACACGCTGTAGCGGTTACTCCACACACTCCTGTGCAGAGGAGCGGGAATTCTGCCGACAGCTGACATTTGTAACGCAGGGAAACATCAGCACTTTTATACGCTCCATCATACTTTTAATCAGCAACTTTCTTAAGTGCAGAAAGCAGTTTTTTCCTCCTCTGGATTTTTCTCTGTCCAGTCTGCTGGTTGAAGATTTGTCTCCATTACCCATTTTTACTCAACCCAGAACATTTGACGAGAATGGAACAGCTCTAATGACGTTATAATGGCCTGTACCTCTGAACCGTGAGTTTGTTGTAACGTGTTTTTTTTTTTTCTCTCCGCCCGCTTTTACGCACAAAGATGAGTTCGGAGAGGCCAAACTTTCTCTCTCAACCCGTGGTGAAGAACGTTTTCATGTTTCGAAACGGCGATCCATACTACGATGCTCGGCGGATAGTGATAAACCAAAAGAGGGTGAGCAACTTTGAAACCTTGCTAAGAGAGGTGACGGGCGGCATACAAGCCCCGTTTGGAGCCGTGAGAAACATTTACACACCGAGAGGAGGTCATAAAGTTGACTGCTTGGAGAGCCTGAGGAGCGGGGAGCAGTACGTCGCTGCTGGGAGGGAAAAATTCAAAAAGCTAGAGTAAGCATAAATTGTGGTTTAGGCAAATAAGCTAGCCTACTTTTATAAGGCTTTCACGCTGTGTCATTATACAGACGTCTATAAGCATTAGATGCATACAGCTGTAGATGACCAGGAATAAACCATCTACCAGTTGCTGATGCATTCAAGAGGGAAAGCTGGCCATTAGCAATCATTCAATCGAGACTCATGCAAATTTCTTTTGAAATATCCCTACTGTTTCATAATCATTGTAGCTGACATTAGCAAATATATATATACGCAAATCGAGCCAATTGTCAGACACGGAGCTGAGTCGTGGCTTTAAAGTTTTGCACCAGTGCTGACTCACGGCTTGATAAATGAGATCAGCACTGTAGAGAAGTGTACTCTGCCCTAGCCTAAAAATAAGTGGCCTCATGCAGCAGATAATGAGATTTGAGCAGCCACTCATTCATAGAATGCAATGGAGAAGCAGCAGAGGGGAAGTTAATGTATCCCAGATGCAAAAAGATTGCATACTGTCTCCATCCTCCTTTATTTTTTACAGTAAAAACCAGAGAAAGTGCATGCAGATTTTTTTTCTTTAAACATTCAGATAAAAATGTTTGAAATATCAGCTGTGATGATGCAGGAACAATTTAAATTAATGCTCTCTGTATAACAACTTATTAAATTTTGTGCAGTAAAAAGCTGCACATTTGGTATTTGACTTTATGCGACAAGTGGCTAAATTCTAGCTGTTTAACTCTTAGTACAGCTTTCAGCAGTTAGCAAATTCTCATCCCTCACTGCTGAAAAACATTATTCTGCATGTGTGGGGTGCAGAATACCTTACAGAACAGGAAACCTAACCTTTACTTCACGTTATCTCTTGTTTTTAGTTATCTACAGATTGGCTCCAGGAAGAAGAAAATGATGCAGACCGTTCCAATGCAGGTATGGCAAAGCGGCTTCAAAAGTCAGTAAGATCCACGCTGTTATAGGGTAACAGTGTTAACAGCCTGGAATTCCCAGGATTTTTTTTTTTATAGCTGGCTTCAAACTAACAATTAAAAGAAATGGTTTATATAATTTACAGTTCCAATAATCCAGCTAGACTCCTCAAATGCTCTCTTACTACATCAAGTCCACAGGTTGCATTAGATTTAGTTTCAGACACTTAAGTGTGTTGAAGTGGCTACATTTCAACTACAAACTTGTTATGTCCAGTTTTTAACATCCAAAACTGCCTCAAAATGAAAAATATATTTGGGAACACCCACAGCGTAAAGATTTTATGAAGTTCCTTGAAGAAAGGTGTTATGTTTAGCATTCCCCCTAATTGTTCTCTGTGAGGAATCACTGTGTTGTCGGCTCAGTTTCCATGCATTATTGATTTATGGATCATAATCATCCCTCCTTTTAATACATCTTTAATGCATCAATGAAGTCAGAGCCAAAGGGGCTTAAAGTCAGGTAGCCTACAGGTTCATGACCTCCTTATTTTTTTTTTTTTTAACTAATATAAAATGTATCCTGGTGAAAGCACAGAATGGTCTAGTAGAACCCAAAATAACAAATTTTGCTGACTTCATTTGCATTATAGACAAGATGTCAGAAAATAAAGAGGTGCAGAATTTGACATGCTAATTGCTGTCAGAGCAAATAATGGGGCACTCCAAATTTTGTCAGGGTATTCTAAAAAGTGTGTAGCCCATTTTTAAAATTATTGTAATTTATTTTTTCTTAACTTATGACCGCAACTTTAAAGACACTAGCTGTCATCATCTGCTCCTCTTGACTGTAACGTGTTTATCGTTCAAAGAGAACGTGCTCTTGATTATGTCTCATCACCCGCTGCAAGAACTTTCATTATAGATGACCTTGTTAATTGTTGTTTACTTCACTGGTATCTAGCAAGTGCACACTCGAGATATAACTGAGTAGGTGTGTGATGTGGCAGAGGTTCTATTTAAATGATGCACTGAAAGAACAAGGAGTTTCCTTTGGTTTTTTTGCTGCCAAGTGGACTATGTACAAGGACGCTAAAACGAGCTGTGGGGACTTTTTGCCCGCTATAGAACGAAAGATCAGATACTGATAAACAAATCGATAGATAAAAAAACTTGTGTGATGTCCCTAGAGACTGATGCATGCCTTGCCTTGCTTGGTTTCTTCTTGATTTGGATTGGTTAGCTAGGTCTCACAAAAAACATAAAATAAATACAAATAATTATATTCTCTGTAGTATGTTGTAGCATTTTCTCCCGGTGTGCAGTGTGCAGTTGGCTTGCTGTTGAAAACTGGTGTACCACTGAACATGCACCGCCCTTTATTTATCTAAGATTTTTTAATTTTACTTCTGACCTTCACACCTCAGTTGCCAGGTTGCACTCACACACACCAGAAGACTTTTAATATAACTCCTCCCTCATCCCATTCTCCCCTAGGATGCAAGTCTCACAGAAGGTTACAGGTGTTGTGGGACAAAACCTGCAGAGCTTACTCTCTGCAGCCTCACATCACAGGGGAGCTCATTCTTTTGCTGTCACGGACATCACGGATGATTTTAGTGTGGACAATAGCGGAGTTTCTTTCCCTTTAGAAGTAAAAGCTTTGATGTTGCTCTTTCTTTATTTTGTAATTTGGTGTACTAAAATATGGTTAAAATGATTTTACAAAGCAATATAATTACTGTCAAACTGTTGTTCCTAGTTTTGACTCTAGAGCTCGCATGCTATTATTAACCCTGATGAGTCTTTTGTATCCAGTATTTAGGATGAAGGGTTAGTAAAGTGCCCATTCTGTTTGGACTACAGTATGAGCATTGGTCTGCAAAGTCCCTAAAGTTTATACAGGTCTGTTGTTTTGAGCCTCCAGATCCCACGTGGACAAGGTGATTCACCAACAAGCTTTTAACTTAGTCCTGTTATCACAAAACATCAACATTACTCATTCAGCTTAGTGCGTTATTAAAAACTGCATTAATAGTTTTTTTCTTCCAGATAAATTTAATTAACAGCTGTATGTTTGATATAGACTTATTGACGCTTTTTGACAGTTTCTTTTTTTCTCTTATTTTAGATTAAACCATTTCCACCAAATAGATTCATTGTGTCAGCTCGATTCCTGAAACCCATCAAGGAGCCATGCACCATATTGTAAGCTGAATTTTAATTTTTCAAGTTTTTAACTTCACTTTGGGAAAAAATCGTCTTAAATTGTCCCATTATTTGGATTAAATACACAATTTAAATATATGACCAATTTGGACATAGAAAAGAAGTAGATGTAGTAGATAGGTAGCGTAAGAAAAACTGGACTTGACAATGGAAACTGAAGCAGTTTCCAAAGTTCTGCCTTTTTTTTTAACTGTGTGCATTTCCCTTCCATAGTGTGGTGGCAAATGGTGATATACTGAACTCCGCAGTGAGGCTGTTGGTCCACCAGAGGATACTGGGCCAGTTTGACAAGATACTAGAAATGATTACAGAGAAGATGGGTTTAAGAGTCCTCGGGGGAGTTAGAAGGTAGGTGGACAATTTCAAAAAACAAAAAACTGCATAAATGTACTGCATTTCTTTGCAAACTTAATGATTTATTATATAAACTAATTTGCATCAGACTTTCAACACATGCACTTCCGTTACAGCAGATTATTCCTAATTTCATATATTTGCATTAATGAATTTTGATTTCTTCTCTCAAATGTATTTACTACCGATGCTAAAACGGATTTTCTTTTGTTAAGTAAAAATATACACTACCAGTCAAAAATTTGGACGCACCTTCTCATTCAGTGTTTTTTCTTGTTATATTGTAGGTATATGCTAAAGACACCAAATATAAGAATTTAAAATATAAAACATGTTTTGAGTTATTTAACTTTTTTGTTTACTATACAATTCCATATGTGTTCATTCATAGTGTTGATGCCTTCAGTGAGAATCTATAATGTAAATAGTCAGAAAAATAAAGAAAAAACATTAAATGAGAAGTTGTGTCTAAACTTTTAACTGGTAGTCTATCTGCTCTGACACTATATGAAACATACATTCTACTGGCACAACAAAAGTCGGTATGCTTCAGTTTTCAACCAGCTCAATAAACGATCACATGGAGCAAGCACATGATGTAAACAATAAGGCTTTTGATTCTCTTTGTGTGTTCTAGTCTCTTTACCTATGAGGGCCAACAGGTGACTGAGGGGAATCAGCTAGAGAGCGGTCAGCTTTATGTGGCTGTGGGAAGAGAAAAGTTTAAGAAGCTTCCTTACAATGATCTGCTCTTCACCAAACCCAGAGGGACGAGGCGAGTCAGAGGGTAAAGAAAGTAACACTTTATCTTAACACTGAGTGCTTGATTTAAAAACAAAAATGAAGACTTGACATTTACCAAACTGTCACACATCTAAGATCTGCAAAATGATGCCATTAGGTTTGAAATTTTGCATTTGATTTAGGCTGCATTAAAAATAAACACAAGCATTTTTACAATAGAATTGCACACGAAAAGCAGTGAGTCATGAACACCGTTAATATCCATCACTATGTGTAGTCTTGAGTCATTCACGAAGAGCCGTGGAACTTTAAAAATAGAATACTATGGTGACCAGGGATGCTTCTTGGAAACCGTACAGTTTGTGTTTAGATCTTTTCCACTGGGGCAACTAATTACTCCTTTAGGGCTACAGATGTGCTTTTAATTCTCTTGAAAACTACAATCCTCACGCATGTTCCATCTGTATGAAGGTGTTCTGTTTGAAATGATTATGATTAAAGATAGATATTATAGGCACGTACATCACACAACTATGAAGAGCTTCTTAATTATAGACAGACTAAAAAACAAACATATATATTAGGAAGTTTGTGAACAGATGTTATTTAAGATAAGATAAGATAAGATAAGATAAGATAAGACTTTATTGATTCCACGACGGGGAAATTTTTGCATTACTTCAGCTCAGGTACAGATATCAGAAGGGAAATACAAAAAATACAAATAAAATACAAACAAATAAAAAAGAAGTAAGATAATACACTATATACAACAGTTGCATACACAGTATGTGATTATGGATATGGTTGTGGAAATATGCAAGACATAAACTATATAGCTTAAAATAACTTTTCTACCACTACTATTCCTATGTATAGACATAAACATGCACACACACATGTACATACTAAATATACATACATATATACCTGCACACGTCATGTTCAAATGTATTACACTTCAATGCTTTATGTATGGGTTTCATGTATGTAAGTCAATATTCGTTAATCATTTTTGCAGTATCAAATATATATGTCAACACTTTTTGTCTGTTTTCTTTTTTTCACAGGATGAAATCTTATTCTTTGCCGCCCATCTACAGGTTCTCAAAACAGAGTGAAAATGTCAGTACTCCACGTTCCGTTTCCAATATTTTGTGAGCTGTTATTTATTTATATTTTATAATCCAAAACTTTTCCAGGATTCTTTAACATGTAAAGCACAGAGAAAAAAATTTCTCTGAAAAATTCTACTGGTTTAATTATTTAGGGATGGCTAGCAAATAATGATGTGAAAACATGGTGGGCTAGACTCCCCAGTCCTAAATTTTAAGCCTGAATTAAATTTAGGATCAAGTGGACTTGCAGAATTGTATTTTATCGTGAATATAAAATATTTAGTCATTTTTCTAAAAAAAAAAAAAGTTACGATACATTTCAAAATCCCACCTTTGGATAAACTGATGAAGCAAACCCAAGACGTAAGTCTTTTTTTTACTCTCCATCGTCATGATTTTGAGAAGTTTCTTACTAACTAACTCTGACTGCTACTTTCTGCAGGGTAAGTCCATGGTCCAGAGCAGTGACAGTGGAGATGGAGAGTCTCCTAAGGCCTCGCCTCCGAGCCACAACAAGGAACACCTGTCCTCCATTGTAAGAGAGATTTCTCAGGCGAGACTGCTCTCCTTAAAGAAGATTAAGAGCAGACAGAGCTTGACTCCTGGTGCATCTGACAATGGTAATGCAAAAACACGAAAAAGATCACAGTGAATAGAAGTGAAATTTTAATATCTACACCTGTTTGTTTTCATGGTGGCTATTAAGCTCAGCGGTGCTGTATTCATCCCCAAGTCAAAGAAAGGAAAGCATTGCTACTGTATATAGTATAGGTTTATATTTAAGGGTTTCTTTGACTACACTGGATAAAAAATATACCAGTGAAATGCTGCTTTAATTAGTTTAATGTCATATCTCCTCTTGCTCATATTGTTCTGGGGTTTGCATTTGTAATTATATCCTTAAGTAGTTTGTTTGTAATATATATTTAAGCATAGAGTTATAATCAGTAGTATTTACTTGTTTCAACACCGTCAAAAAAAGTCACATTTTAATAAAAATGAGCTAGTGAATGAAAATCAAGGAATCTAATCAAAGTTTGTTTGACATATTATTACCCGAGAACTAAAATAGTTTAGTTCATGGGTAACAATATACCCAAGAACCAATAGTTAGCAACACTCATGCTCCTGTGATTCTGTCATCATCATCATCACCACTTTCTGTATTCATTTTTCCTCTATAGAGTATGCTAGATGTGTGCAAGTGGAAGGTATCAGAATAATCTACTTCTTTAAGAATTTGCCGTCCCATGTTTCACAAGTGGTGTTTATGTGCTGCTGAGAGTTTAACATACACAAAAATATGATGTAATGCTTTGTCACTGGAATCTTATGTAACCTGCTGCATTCATAAATGTCCACACAGTGGCACTGTTGCTCTGCAAAATATTTGCCATGAAACATTAAAAGTAGGTCTAACATGATGACATTAACCTTCATTACAACAAACACATTACGTCATCTTCTTGTGATACGTATATAATAATGTCCTACGGAAAGTTTGGCACCTGCCATCCTTTTTTTTGGGAAATTAGGAGGTTTTGCTGCTCTGGGACTCTTAATCTCATTATTATTATTATTATTATTATTATTATTATTATTCATCCATCTATCCATTCATCCATTGTCTTTATGATTATCAGTTTTTACAGTCAAAGGGAAGCAAATCTTCTGCAGACTGCTGCTGACCTTGTTATAACTGATTCTGTGGCATGAACCACATTACGTCATGTTGTGGCTCTTAATAGATTTTGCCTGTTTGCTATCTGGCAGGGGATTTGACAGCAGAACCCCCAAAAGAGCATGGAGAATTTGTGACTGTGGTTCAGAGGAGGTGGCTTTTTGCATCAAACGAGAGAACTGAGGAACATGTGTGTGCGTGTGTGTGTTCTCTGTGTCGGTATGTGCATGTCTGCATTTGCAGCCTGTAATGTCACCCTCAAAATCGCCTGTATCAGATTGTGTGGCACGTCATATTACAGGCACAGAAAAGCATACTGCATTATTGGTCCCCTTGGATGACATTGAGCAAAAATTACATTAACAGACAGACATCTCAGAAAACAAAATCTGACATAAGAGATCTTTAAATGGCTTTGAGGACATTTCACTTTCTCATGCAGTCCTCATCGTTTGACCTGTACAATGCTTTCTAAGTCCTTTCATGTGAGTGAGACACAATATTTTCCTTATTTGTTTGGTTTCATAGAAAGACAGAGTGTTTGTCTCTGTCCATGGTCCTGAATTCACTCAGCAGTATATTTAATTCCCAAAGACATCTTTATTCTTTTCATTTATTGCTTTTTTTTTTGTTTTGTTTTTTTGGTTCTCAAATGAAACATGAACAAATACTGGCTTACACAACAACAACAATAAAAATGTCCCTTTAGCCTACTATCTTAGGCAGGTTAAATTCAGTGTTGTGTTAATATTTGGCTTTGCAACAGGAACACAGTGTTCATATCACCTTTTATGGTGATTGTAAGCAGCACAGAGGTGTTTGGTGTTATTTTCCCTTTGGGAAATCCTGCCCTGGCCGGGCATGAGGTAAATACACCCCGCTCTGGTGCCAAAAGGAACACAGCCAAAAGGTTGCCAGACTGGCAGAGGCTGTGGAAAGTACAAAGCATGAAACCCACACTTCAGATCTCTGATGTGTTGGAACATTGGAACCAAGACAAAAGATATTATATGATTATAAACGCATCAATTCATTATAAATGTATTTGTCAAAGATGGCTTTGGAATGAGGGATGAGACTGAAAGGACAAGCAAGCCGATGACAGCGGGAAAAAAAGACGAACGAGACCGAGTGACCCTGTAACCAGAGATTCTCCCTCTGCAGTGCACTCACTGTGTTTACAACATGGAGTTTAGTTTTTGAGTGCGTGTGTCTGTGTGTGTCTGTGTTCACCAGTCCCCATTACTCACCGTCTATTGTAAAGCCTTTACCTTTGCTGTTTCTTTAGGGAACACAATGGTGAGTGAGAGCAGAGAGAAGGGAGAGGAGGTGTGACATCTCGTGCAGCAAACTTGGAATGAATGAAATTAATTTGACCTTAATATAACAAAGACACCCAGCTTAACCCTTGCATCCTGTTCAGGCCAAATGTAGCCTTTTTTGACATTTGACAGCAGAAAACGTACCCTAAATGTTATGCTTTTGACCTGAATTTTAAGACTTTTTTATAAAGTGACCCAAAATACACAAGATGTATTTAAAAATTGTATAGTATAATATAAATTGTTGTACCCTGAGACTGTTCAGGGTCAAATTTGACCCAAACGATTTTGGATATATATCAATATTCACCAAAGTATTCCCAGTCAGCCAAGAGACATAAGGTCAAATTTGCTAATGTCTTATGCCAGTGCGATCTGGTTTTGGCATTAAAAAAGTACTCTTGGCATTTACAAAGAGAGTGCAGTGATAAGATTGTTTGGAAGAGGTGGGAGCTCAAAGATTTTTGCACCAGAACCTGTTGTGTCGTATTTCTGGGATTTCCTTTCTCAAGTCATAAAATATAAGGAGAAGGATATTTAAATCAAGCATCATGCAGTTATGTAATATGTGGGAAGCATATGTGAAAATGCCACATACGTAAGGTTTTAGTGGTAAGGCATAATAACTCCCAACAGTTCCAGAATGTTCTCGTGATTTCCGCTTTTGATAAAATGTGTTTAAATTCATTATATTTGTTATGTTTTCATGTGTTGAGTAAAACAGGGTATGCTATTGTGTGATGGTAGATACCATCCAGTAGCCTAAACGATACATTCTTCCTGCTCTCTGAAACATTAATTAAGGATTATTAACAATTTGTTAATTTCAGAGATGCTATTTAGACATTATAAATTGACCTGTGGTTCAAAACACAGTTAATATGAAGGGAATTAACCCGGACTATACTGTGAAGGCATGAAACATAACCAGTATCTGTGGGTTAAAAGACTTAACCAAAAAGACACATGGCTTGTTGGTTTGGTCTTTATTATTCTTTTAAACTTATTGGTCCAATTTAGTCAGTGTTAGACTTTTCTTTCAAAAACAGCTTGAATGGAAGCAATTAGCAGTTGTTGCTAGCCTCAAAATAGAAATGGGATGTTTATCAGTGTTCTCTTTCTTAAATGGCCTCTGTGGCCAATTCAGTTAATGGCTCTCCTGGGAAAAGAAGGGGAATGCAGCAGAACCAAAAGGGGAGACAAAGAAAAGCGTAACTGAAAAAGGAGAAAAGGATGTGTTTAGACAGGTGATTGGGGATAAAGAAGGAGAGAAGAGGGAATAAAAAGCTGAGATGATGAAGTGAGTAGAACATTATGGAGGTGGAGAAGGGAGGAGAAGGGAAAACAGGTGGAATCAAACAGTGAATTTGATGAATAACCAAGGGATGATGAAGCATGAGTACTGAATGGAATAAAAAAAAAAGCTCAGAGAGATATTAACGGGTAGAGGGATGGGTGGGGTTTGGATAATTGCCTTTCATTTGGATAATCTCTCCATTTAGAGTCATCAAAGCAGATTTTTAGTTGCCTGGGCCCCTCGCTGGAGCCAAATTGCTGCTCTGAAAATCAACAAAAGAGCCTTGTACTTCAAGAAGAAATTACTGATAAAAAGGTATGCACAAGAGGAGAGAGAGGAAAGGTAAAGGCAGAGCAGGGTTCTACTGATTATCTGAACTTTTACATGCTGTGTACATGCCTACTTATTACATTAACACTGTCGGTGGGGGGTGGATGGGGCACTAATTAAAGGGTCAGGTGGTACTGAAAAGTTTATTTTGTTCCCTAAAGAACTTTTTGTGTGATTAAATTTGTGGAATACTTTTAATCCAGGATGCTTTTTCTTGTAGGAAGAAATAATAGCACACAATGCAATAAATAGTGGATGTAATGCAAGCTACAGTACAAATAATGATTAGAAGTGGAAGCCAAACATTGTTTTCCACTTTGTAGTTAGTTACTATAGAAATATTTGTGGAAAATCTGGATTCTTTGCAGCTTGAAACCCTCAGAAATAGGGTAAAAAAAATGCACCAGCTTAGCTAAAAATGGGCTTTCTATTTCTACTTCTATTTACTTACAAAGCAGCCAATATTTCAACATGGTTCATCATGCCTTTTATTTAAAAATATGAATCTAGAGATGTTGAATTTTGCACACATGATTTCTGCACTTGCATTAATACTTCAAGGGCATACACTTTACACAGAACCTTCATGTCTGAATAGCATGGCTCCCTCCTTTTCTTGTACTTTATCTTTTTAAAGGTAGCAGAAGCCAGTTGAATTTCTGTTGTATTTAAGTATGTTTTATGAAGGATGTACAGCATACATTTTCTCAAAAAGGCTTTGATTTGAAGTCAGTTTTAAATAAGAAAGGGAACAAAACCATTCTTTGTATTATTTGAAAGTTGAATGTGAGAGAAATAAAAATTGCTGGACATGAGTGAGTGAGCTTGTGTGCATGTGTGTTTGTGTGATTATGCTTGTCTCTGCAGGCGTTTGAGTATGCACAAGCCAACCAACCAGATCAAACCTCAGCCTCTGGTGTCATAAAATGTGATTCTGCTGGGGGAATTAGCCCTGTTAGCATATGTATCTATAATGCTTGTCAGAGTGAAATAGGGTTCAACCCAGTGTTAGGAGGCAGGAGACATGTACACAAAGAGAGTGTGCATCTCAAATCGTGTGCCTGTGTCAAAAAAGAGGCTAAGCAGTGAGGGATGAATGATGGCACCACTTTTTTTTTTCATTTGCTAAGTTCTTACAACGTGTGGTTTGTGTGTGTGTGTGTGTGTGCGCGCGCGCACATGTCTGTTTTTATGTGCATTTGTGCACACGCTCATATGTCAAATTTCCGACAACACAGCCATGCTTGTCTGTTCTTCGTGGATTCTTCTATTCCTTTCATCTCCTCCTTTTCACTACAGCAGAAAAGGTTTCTTCATGACCCATTGATGCAGGATTACTGGATTAAAGAGCAGGGAAGCTGTACTAATCTGCCACATTCATCTGTTAACAAGTGTTTTGGCTGTGACATACAACAGCACCGGCTGTGATGGTGATGTGTTAAGGTGATGTGTGACACTCTTATTGACACAAATATTCCTCATGTCTATCATGTTCAATCTCTACTTTT
Organism: Neolamprologus brichardi; assembly: GCF_056152115.1. Taxonomy (NCBI): domain Eukaryota; kingdom Metazoa; phylum Chordata; class Actinopteri; order Cichliformes; family Cichlidae; genus Neolamprologus; species Neolamprologus brichardi. The sequence continues at coordinate 5,506,131 of NC_142114.1, read as the reverse complement.
CAGGCTTGCCTTTTTTTTTTAGCATTTCTCAGAGCTTGGTGTGATATGATCACAAGTCTTCGTGGGGTTAATATTAGTCTGAGAGACTGAAACAGCTTTGACTTACACTGTAAATGGCAAAGGTAAATAACTGACATTGGTGGTTATCTAAAGTTTATATTATTTGTTAAAGAAAGGTTTAGGAATGCAAGCAAATGGCATCAACGATGCAGTTTAAAATGTGTTTTTCTGTCTTTTCTTCTAGTTTTAGTCCATATAATGTAGTTTAGAGGATAAAGAAAACACGAACAACTATCAGAAAAGATATAAATCAATTAGTAATTAAATACATTTACAGAAGACTATCAGTGCTTGAATTATTAGAGAAAGGAATTGCGTTCAGTGTTTTCTTAGATTTGATGATTACAACTCAACAGCATACGTACTTGGACTTGGAATAAAATGGTCATGCTCTCATGTTTTTTTCAGTTGTGTAGAAACGAAAAGAAATCAGATTTTAATATGTGTTCATATTGCACTTAGACATTCATTCAGATTAAAACCTTTGTTTAATGAAAACGGTCAATGGCAAGATTTCAGGCAACTTTGAGAACAGCACAGGGGAAAAAGCTCCATGAATTATTTAAACATTTAACAGAAGCTGTGACCTTTATAAATATTACTTTGGCTGTCTGGTTGCAACATTGTTAAGCAAAGGTTTTCTTTGATTTTATGTCAAAGTTATCTAAGCACAGAGCATATGAGGAATTTTCTACGCAAAAGTGCATGGCATTTTTTTCCCAGATGTATCTTGGAAACAAATCTCAAAGATAAAGGCTATACATAAGAAATACTTAATGCCACAATGTAGAAGGCTTGTGTCTATTCTTAATGCAAGACATTTCAATATACCATATCTTTTAAAAGGACATGGCAAGGTTTTGCACTTCCATTATATAACAATAATATTTAGCAATGGCAACAAATGCCAAGCTAGTGATCCATTGTACTGAGTCAAGCTCCGAAACTGGTGGATCTTACCATTCTAATAATACCAACAAAGGGAGATTCCAGCTGTCTTTATGAGTAAAGTCTTTAGGTTTGATTTGGAGTAAGTGACATATGAGTCACCAAATCTTCATTTACAAATCATTAGCATTATAAGTATCAAGTCATGTTAGTGTGGTATCACAGAATGAAAGAGTTAGACCAGTCAACCATTTTTATTCTCAGCTGTTCAGCTTTTCTGTGTGTTTCAGATTTATGCAAAGCCAGCAGCAGCTGGGTCTCCCATGTAGCCATACAGTCATTGCATGTTTTAACAGGACCCTGGTCAGTGACCGAGAGAGTGGCAGCATTCCAAATCACAGTGCATGTTGTTTTACACCCAACTATAACTCAAGTACATGCTGAGTGGATTAAATCATCTGGGTGTAAATATGCAATTTACTGTACTGTCCAGTGAAATACAAGGAGTGACGTGTGAAGTGATTTAGGTCCATTAAGTAGTATTTCAAGACTTGAGAATTTATTAGCTGCAGTACAGTTAATGCTAAAGTAGACCAGGCTTGTGGAGGCCAAGCAAATAAATAAATAAAAGCACACACTGTGTGATGTAGTGTGGTGCATCCACAGTGTAGTAGTTTACACACTCGCTTAACAAAAGCGCTGCAGCTTGATCCTGAGAGGAGACACGAGTCCCTCGAGGGTTGTGTCAGGAAGGGCATCTCGCTAAATCAAACATGCAGAGTGACCCCCTTGTGAATAAGGGATCAGCAGAAACTGGCTTTACTGTGTAAAGCAGTGATTTGTTTTGCTCTGAGTTACAACCTACTGCAAGTGTCACCCTGTCAGAGGTTATTATGCCTGGTGAGCATCAGCACTGAAAATGTTGCAATAACAAATTTCTATCCCACCTAGTATCCACAGATACTAGACAGAGCAGAGTAGTTTTTTTTTTCTGTAAGGAAGATTCGGTTAAAAAAAACAAGGTAAAGAAGAGTTTTACCTGGGTTAATGGGTTTTCTAAAAAGTCCCAACACAAATTAGAGAATAATTTGCAGAACAACAAAAAGAACAGGGTAGCAATTATACCACTCACTCACAGATTCCTTTGCAATAGTGGTTAAAAATGTCCTGTGGAGAAGTTTATTGGACTTTAAAGTGCTTCCTGAAGGAGTGGAAAATCTTTGAAACGTTCTTGTAGAATGCATCTCTTTGCTCATGTTTGATTATTCAATTCTGTATTAACCTCTTCACTACACCTTCTAAGAACATCACATGATTTCAGCAATCCTTTACATCTGGTAGGCAAAATGATAAAATACCTGCTTTGCTACTGTGCTAAGACTTGAATTTGGTGAAATGTCCTCTGGCAACTTTTTAACAATGCATTTTAGGATTTAGATCAGCAAAAAAAATCCCGCATCGCTAAAAGCAGACTGTATTTGTGTGTGCACATGTGCAATCTATCTAGCCTATCACTTCATCTTGAGTTGTGTTTTATTGCATTTCTCTGGAGCGACAATCATCTGTAACTTTACCTTCCAAGATAATGCCAGCAAGAGTCGTTTATATGAGTAATTATATCTGCTTGCAGTTGCATACAATTTTACTTCTTACTAATGGATGCAGCACATCATCTGAAATGTGGGTGTGCTCTGTCTGCTTATGCCTTGTGGAGGAGGGAGTGTGTGTGTGTGTGTGTGTGTGTGTGTTTGCCTGATTATGAAAGGAAAAGTCAGACACATTTTACACTCAGTTGCACACACATACATAAAGCAGTTCAACCATTTGCAAAGCCAGACTCTCCGGATAAACTGGAATGAGAAAGAAGGGGGAGATTCTAAATATCATATTTAATTTGATTTAGCATTTTCATGAGCCTGTTCCTCATCCTTAAATCATGTTAAGATGTTTAGAGTCATAGCAGCTCCTCCTCTGCTTACTGCTTACTCTCAATCGCTTGGCCCTCACTCCTAATGAATGCGGGGTGATTTCCATAAAATATTCTTAAAGAGGTCTGTTATTATTACCATAACGTTTCATCTCCCACCATGGCTAAACTTCAATCAGTTTTGCATTTGAAATGCATTAAATGTCTCCATAAACTCTTCTAATCTCTACCGGAGTCATTTTTCTTCCTTAACCGGTATGTGTAGAAAGGAAAACTAATATTAAAGATATTAATTGCACTGTTCTTTTTTTTCATTCCTGATTAGAAATTTCAGTCTCATCCAATGTTTCAAAACAAGTGTGTAATTATGTTGTTTATCAGAGCGTATACTTGTCTTCCTCTTATGTTTAGGGTTAATTACTCCAAGGTCTTTGATGCACATGCTCACATGAAAATAGAAAAGCCCCGTATCCATTTTCACACTCCAACAGAACTGCCTTGCTGAGCTAAGCTTGTTTGGAGTTGTAGTACGATGTCTTCATTTAAATTCCTAGACTCCCAGTCTCACTTTACAGTTGTTTGTATTGTGAATGATGAAACGGTGTTTCCTCGGGGACTGGAGGATTTCTTCTACAGGCCTCTAGTCTGTTGGATGATTATCGTGGGTCATCATATTTGTTTTGTGATATCATACAAAAGCAATGGCTAAAGGAGAAAACCATCTACCTTGCATACCTGTGGTGATGATTAGGATGATTACTGCAGTGGTGATAATAAAGATGAAGACAATGTTAGACGTTCAGTGTAAAATTTAGATCACTAAATGAGCTTATAAAATGTTTACTGGCTCTCTCCTGCACACTTGCCATTGTCTAGGGAAAGTTGTTTACTTGCAACAAATTCTCTTGGGTGCTTTTCCTTTAGACCAGCAGGTGTCACTCTTGTGCTGCATGTATTCAAATTTGGCAACATCTGCTGAATAAAAGCTGAATAATTTCAACAAGTCTTCGACTGAAGGATGAATAAAAGCACATATTTATGGGACAGATTTTCTGGGTTTGTAAAATGAATTAATTTGCAGTGAGTGCGAACATTTTGGTTTCAGGGTCTTGAAAAGATGAGCAGTGGGCACATAAAGGAACACTTTGGCTCTTTTATGCCCAAAGAATGACAAGATTTGAGGGCAAGTGTTTACAGGTGTGACACTATATTCATCTGCTTTTTTTTTTTTTTAACATGTAATCATTAACATTGTCAATTATTATTATTTTACTGTATTTTACATATTTTTTTCTGAATGAGTCCTGTTAAGTCTACTGCATCTATACCAGGATAGTAGGACACTCTTTATTTACCTTTGCTTTATGTTGTACTGGCCACAACAAGCCCTTTCAGTATTCAATATTGCACATTAGGATGGAACACAAGTAAAAAACATGCTTTAACTTGTTTTTTTTCTGTACTTTAAGGAATTAAATACCTCTCTATAAAATGAGCTTCTGATTTTGCATGCGAAGCTAAAATTGTCTGTTTTTCTAGATGAACTGGACCAGAAGTTTGATGAAGGAAATGCTGATTGCCAAACACTACAAGACAATGGAGCTGAAGCGGTATAAACATAAACTACTCACTCTCTCTTTTTATTTTACATATATATTTACAGTCATTTTTATACATAATCCCTCATTTTCAGACTCACAAGTTATTAAACAAAGCATTTTTAAATAGGATTGTTCTTAATACTAATAATGAAAGTCAGTGGTGGTAGTCTAGTCTACCTGACTGACAGCCTGAAGTCTAGAACCCATGGACATCACCAAATGCTGTTCTTCCTCCTTCTTGAGGTGGCAGGTTTTTTCTCCAGCCACATTCAGTAGTTGCTTGTTTGTGGGTCTCTCTGCTTTTTCTTCAGCTAACTGAAAAACATGCTTTATTTGGTTGGGGTCAGGTGACTCACTTGGCTATTGAAAAATATCAGATTTTTTTGTCTTGACATACTCTTGGGTTGCTTTTGCAGTTTGCACTGTGTAGCACCGTCTGATCAGTTTTGCAGCATTTGGCTGAATCGGAGCAGAGAGTACAACCCTGTACACTTCATGAATAAACAAACACTAGTGACCTGGTTTCAGTGGTAGCCATACATTCCCATATGCCCATCATGTTTGACAGATGATGTGGTATGCTTCGGAACATGGGCTATTCCTTTTCTTCTCCATGCTCCCCATCTTTCCATGATTCTTGATTTCATCTGACCAAAGAACAGATGAAAATGTTGTTCCAGAACTGTGTAGGCTCTTTTAGATATTTGCTAAAAGTCTAATATGTTCTTCCCATTCTTCAGTGGAACCACTGATTTGCACCTTCTCTTTCCATTTATGAAAGCATCTCTTCATTTTAGACTAAGCTCCTTGATAGTTTTCTTGACTGGTCTAGAAGTCGTGAAGGCCTTTTTCGTAACCAACAAACGATGGTGTTCCAGTCCTTTTGGTTTTGCTTAGCTGGCCAGTGCATAGGTCTCATAGGTTTTTGTTTCACATGTTTTTTTCATGTCTTTGAGACATCACATTGAGAATTCGAGGGAAAAGATACCAAATACTTGGATTCATCTCCAGATCTTTTTCTGCTTAATTTTTGATAAGATTATGAGGGGACGGACTGGTTTCACCTGGGCATAAAACCACTTGTCAGTTAACTGTTCAATTACTTCAGGCGTCTAAAAACTATGGATAAAAATGGCTGTAATTCCTAAACAGTTACAGTATGGCAATAATTGATTGCTGTTTATCATTTCTTGATTCTTGATGTTTGATTTAAAATCTACTGTGCGGGTGTACAGAGGCAGATAGCACCAATGAACCATAGCATCAACACAACAGTGTAAATCACAGAAAGAATTCAACATACTGAATCTGTTAAAATATTTAGAGATATTAATTGCTTCTGTGGTTATACTGCATTACAGAAACTTGATGCTACTGATACAAATGAAACAGAGGTTGCCACTGAAAATGGCAGAGAAGAAGGTGATTTACCTAGCAGTGAAAACAAGATGAATAACCAGAAGACAAACAGTGAAAAAGGGGGGGGAGGTGGAGGAAAAACAGAAATCGATGGACAAAAAGATGGAAAAGGAGAAGACATAGCAGAAAATGAGAAGAAAGTGGAGGAGGTAAAAGAAGAGGAAAAGAAGGAGGATCCAGAAAAGAATAAGGAGGTGTTTAATGGTGAAGAGTATGGATCTAGCAGTGATAAGGCTCTGGACAGTAAGGAGATTGAGGATGGAAACAATATGTCTTCTCAAGGTGAAAGGAGGAAAATTGTGGAAGATGAGAAGGAAGATAAAGACCACACTGAGGTGGAAAAAAGCACTACGGATCACACTAATGATGTAGACACAGTGGAGGAACAGAAAAAGACGGGAAACGGCAACGATCCAGAGACGACTCAGTCAGATAACGAGACTAAAGAGAACGATAGCAGTAGAAGTAGCAGAGGCAACAGTAATCAAGAAGAGGATGAGAACGAAAAAAAAGAGGGCACTACCAAAGAGTCAGGTGAAGAAGAAGAGAGCAAGGTGAATGCTGAGGTCAGTGGAGAAGATAATGAGGTAGAAGGTGAAGCAGAGCTCAACACAGATGAGAAAAAATGAATCAGCAAAGATGCTGAGTGCACACACAGGGGAAGATGGTGATCAAGAGAGGCAAGACGAAAGTGAAAAATTTAAAGAATAGGAAAAAACAACAAGTTCTTTATACTGAAAATATGAAGTTACAAAATCTATTTATATAATGAAAGTGACAGATGAAATTTATAGAAAACAAAGCAAGATCAGAGCGCACTCTGAGAATTTTTTTTCTTCCTATATAAAAGCAGTTTTGCAATGCTGCGCATGTAACCTAAATCTTTAAATGGTTGTCTGTTAAATGGCACAAGTACAGAAACACCATATGGATCAAAACTTTATAACTTTCATGTTTGAAACAGAATACACATATAAAATCCATAGTAATATATTCTTATTTTTGCATTAAAATGTTCTTAACCAATAGGTTGCTTTATTGTTTCTCTACACATTGTCTGTGAGCACTGTTGTGAGTGATGCAGAGAAATGATAATATATTTATCCTTGGAAATTTTTCGAAAGAATGATTATGCCTCTCATAGAAACTCATACAAATGTATTTAACGAGACATATATTATTGTTTGTTTTTGAATGGTAAGCTAATTTATAAAAAAATCAGATCTTCTTCCTAAATGAGTGCTTCCATCTGTAGGGCTAAACTTGTCACTGAAGGATTCGGTTAGCATCAAAGTGATGTGCATCATATAAATTTAACATATCCAGAACACTCGTGCAAGATTTTTGTCCATTATATTTTTAGTCCCCTCTAATGCCAGGATCAACACATCACATTAGTCAATATCTTTTATAAAAATGATGTTTCATCCCTGTAATGCAGTTCCAGAGACTTCCAGAATTATTCCCAGTCTACAAGTGCAAGTGGAGGCCCAGAACCTTACTGTTACGCCTAATGTTGATTTCTGTCACTGAACCATATTTTCAATGTCTAATTTTTAAAGGCAGTTTCATGTCATATTATTTTGTAATGTTGCTGCTATGCCAATGTCCATCTGCTTCCAGAAAAATTAAACTGAGGGGAAAAAAGACAGTTTTTTTGTCTTCTGTAACTGATACTTTAGTGATGAAATGTATTAGTCAATGGAATAGTAAAAATAAAATCATTTAAAAAAGTAATGATGATGTATGATATTGGAAATTAATTTCACAGCAGCAGCTTTTTTAAAAGGTTCACTGAGATGGAACTACACTCTCCATTCCACAAGAGTTGAGATGTACGTGTAAAATGTAAATACAAGAGATTTAAATGTTTTAATGTCCCATAAGCCCATTTTTCATTCACTTTAGAACACAGAATGATATCAAATATTTAAACTGAGAAAACTATTTTGCAAAAGAAGAAGAAAAAAACGGTCAGGATTCTAATTGCTCAGTAGTTTTCAGTCCTACTTTTCTCACTTTTTCTTTTCATAATGGGCCAAATGTTTAGCACCTGGACTTTTTTATTTGAAGGCCTTGTTGTAGTAGATGTAGTATGCAGTTTAGTGTTGTCTTATACAATCTGAAAAAGATTCCATCTGCATAGAAGCATGGGCACTAATGCACATCCACACCATCAGTGATGCAGGCTTTGTAACTATCGGTAACAACCTGGATGGTCCCTCTCCTCTATACTCTGGAGGATGTGATGTCCATGCTTTTCAAAAAGAATCTCAAATTTTAATTCGTTTCATGGTGGAACAGCTTTCCACTTTGACTCAGTGTATTTGGATCATGTTCACAGATGTAGATTTTTCTTTAACCTCCATTTGTGGATCAGCAACACGTTCTGGAAGTTTTCCTGAGCCCATGCAGAATCCATCCTGTTTTTGATGCAGTGCTGCCTGTCCCTTCCGCACAGAGATTTCACCAGATTCTGTGTAGTAGATGTGATATTTAAAGTCTTTGCAATTTTACATTCAGGGACATTATTCAGAATTTTTCTTTACAAATTGGACAATTTGTCACTGCCTCTGTAAAATGCTCAGTCATTTTACTGACCTGTTGCCAATTAACCTACTTAGTTGCAAAATGTTCCTTCTGCGGTTTCTTTTTCAGTAGCATTTATATTTCTAACCCCATCGCAACTTTTTGAGATGTGTTGCTGCCAAAGTCAAAATACTATTTTTGAAATAGTAAAACAACTATGTTCTCTTTTCTCTTTGGTGAATAAAATATCCGTTTATGAGATTTTCAAATCCTCGGATTCTGTTTTTATTTACAGCGTCCCAACTTTTTGTGGGACACTCTTGGTTGAATTTTCCTAACAGAACATTCTTAAAACCCTTAAAACTCTAGGCATGGGTCATTATGTATTTGTTATGAAGACTTAGATAGACTAATATGGACTTAGAGACCTACTATAACTAATGTCTCATTATGCATTAGATCTAGATCTTCAGTCTGTCTTAGTGAAATTGCACTTTGGTCTTTAGCTGCTTTCATCCTGACAGGAAGAAAAGTGATATTTTTGGAGAGGCACTCTTCTCACTCTCATTCAGTGATTTTAATTTGTCATTTTTTTCCTGAAACAAAGTTCCATAAATCCACTATAAACCACCAGCTGCAGGCAGGAAATATGAACTCTGATCTAATTCAGTATGTACGATGGCCCCACTGCCCGCTCATCCCTGCAGCTGTTCAAATTGGGATTCATGCAGTCGATGTGTTTGTGAGTCACCATCCCAAGAGAGATAAGGAACCTGGCTGAGAGGGAGGAGGAAGAACGAGAGAGCAAAGAGCAGGAGACGCAGAAAGCAAAGGAGGTGGGGGCAGGAGTGTGTGAGTCATAAGGCCCGCCTGGTTGAGGTGATGATCCTCAAGATGCTATTTCTGGCGTCACCATTAATTCTGTGTTATCTCCTCCACTAGCTACTCTGTTTTCTGAGTGTGTATGCATGTGGGCGTGTTCAGTAAGGCCCTAAATAACACACCCTCCAGACTGATTACAAGGGGGGCTTCTACAATGTAAAAATGAACATTATTAACATATTATTTGAATTAATTTAAATCTATAATTATTTAAACATTGGTTTGAATCAATAATCATAAATTATAATTTTTTCTTGATTAAGAAAAAAAGGGAAGGCACCGGATTTTAAAGAACACAAAGTCCTGCTTAGCTAGTATTGTACACTATATTTAAATAACCCTGCAGGGAATTTAGGAAGTAAAAGTGTCAGTTGTTTGGCACACATAGATGGCAACTGTGAGATATTAAATGAAAACAGCAGGGAAGATTAAAGATTAAAATAAGATCAAAAACATTTGACCCTTGTGACAACAGTGAAGTATTTTTTTATTTCTGTAGGGAGACATAAACTAAGCCACTTTCTACTCCCACTTTATACCACTTTATACCTCTCACTTCTGTTGGGAGGTATAAACTTTTATCAACAGTTAAGCCACCAGTCTGTCAGTTTACTGCACAGTGTGCTGCAATACAGTTTTCACACATTTCCAATCCACCGATATGTCAGTTTTATTGTGCTATTCAAAAAATAGACATACTGCATGTAGACACTGATTTATATGTGTTCTTTATCCGATCTGTTCGCAAATAAGGGTAGCATCGTTTTTTTATTTAGTGGGATGATCCACTGTTACATCAGGAAAGACTTCAAGTTAGATATATAGCAGAAAAAAATATCCATTATGGATTAGAGTTTGTAATGCAGCAGGAAACAGCATAACATTACAAACCAGCACTGCCTGTTAAAGTCCTGGCCGCACTAGAAGGTTTGTCCATAATGGCTTGTTTAACAGCTTGGCTTTTCTTCATGTACTGAAGGCCCGCAGCTCAGTGGCTGTGTATCTTGAAAATGAAATGCCTTGCTTATTACTAGGTTGTTTTTTTTGTAGTTACAGCTATGCTTCTGTGTTGCATCTGAGAGTAAATGTGTTAAAATGACACCAGGACTTTTTAAATAATAGTAGAAAGAAGATTGGAGGTAATTAGAATAATATTGAAAAGGTCAACTTACATTGACAATAGTAGTAAGCATAGCAAATCAACATCTTATAGAGTAAATATACAAGCTGTGCTGCAAGAATTTGATGATGAGATATGGTTTAAAAAAAAACTGAAGCTTGTATCTTGGACAGTAGAATTGTTCTAACCAAGTACAGATTTTTTTTACAGTACAGGTTTGTTTATAATGATGAAACAAAAGATACATGTTAAGAAAAACAATGCAAAAACAAGCTTTTAAAGTGGTAGGGTAGGATTACAGTAATTGTAATAAATATATGTACAACACATGTGGACACAGTGTATTAAAAAGCAGAAAAACATGGCCGTTACCAGCTTATTGTGCTTCTAAGTTACAGTTACAGTGTGAATACTTGTATAACATAAAGGAATGAATAAAACAGGAACCGTCTTAATAATCACTCCTTCAGTTTCACATCCAGTACATAAGCAAATTCTCTATAGTGTAAAAAAATGTGGTCCTGGAATTTATCAGCTCTCCGGTGTTAAACATTGCTGACTGTGATATAAATTATTGAGTTTCAAATTTTGTGTGTGATAGTAGGAAGTCATTTATTGAATCTCTTTAATTCATCCATTAGTGCAGTCAAATACAATCCCATTGGAGAGCTGAACGTGCTCTCATCTTCCCTCCGTTATGTAACCTGTGTGTCACATTGTCTCTCTCGATGCACCCATCTTCATTTTCACGAGTAGCACTGACTCATGTCTGGTAGCTATTAGCATTTTGATTCAAAACAGCGTCTGCTCTGATGGATCTGTGTGTGTCTATGAGCCTTTTGTCACAGGGTGAAAAGGAAACAATGGAAAGGAAAAGGTGGGCAAGCCAGTGTTTAGGTATTAAAAACTTAAAAATAAAGATAGAAGACATGATGAATGTCTTATTTGCTGTATGTTGGAAGTAATCTGACATATCATTGCTGTTCTGCATGCTCTGTCTGGTTCAATGTAACTTTCATCAGCCTGTCTGCTCTTGTATATTGATTCTGTCTGAAGATTTACTGAAGGAAACAAGGTCACTGGCCTAATAAGACAGAAGATAGACACAGAATCTCCCCATACTGTCTCTTCTAATCTGCATTTATGTCTAATCTGTTAGGACACTGTGAACCTTTAGAAAGGTTAAGACCTTTGAGTTACTACTTTATCGGAAAGGAGAAAAAAAAAGGTATTATAAAACGATGTCGTGCTTTGTCAGCCTGGATGAACGTTTCAGGTAAATATAGTACATTTACACTTTTAACAGCCAATAATTCCAAACACGCACTCATCCTGATGGTCACTAGTCAGAGGTAATGAGTGTTAACTGGTACATTTGATCATTTCTGGGAATGGGGGCCAAAAATTTCAAATATGCCACTTGCTGCCCATCGCCCTCCAGCAGTAACAGCATTACCTTTTACAAAAGTAAGAATTCTCTCAACAGTAAACAAACAGAAAACAAGCTCTGCGGAAACTACTGCACAGTGTCACTATTCTGCAGATGTCTTTTCTAGTGAAATTTAAAAAAAAATGTTTTCTTAATATTAAAGTGAGTGTTTTTTTATTGTTTCATAACATCTGATAAATAAATCCCCTATATTTTGTTCATCCTTTCTAAGTTTTTAAAATCTCATTTTAATGTCAAACAAAATAAGATGAGGAACCAATACTATCTGTTATGTAAGCTGACCTTTTAAAAAGATAAACTGCACACATGGATCGACATACACACACCGGTCCTCTTACAACTTTCACTTTATGCCTTGATCTTAGCCTTGATCAGGGCTCTGACTTTGTGGTCACTGGCTGGATGTTCTGAACTTTGGTAAGTGTGACTGGCACCTTTCCTTCTCCGGGAGTTGGTGCTCTCATTATTGGAGTACCTGTAGCATAAGCAGTTACTGTGATTTAGATATTCATATTCATATACAAACGCAGAGCCATTTCAACAACCTTTTACATTTATTCTGCTTACATTAATTTGAACGTGTTATACTGGGAAAGAAGAGAATGAAAACTTACCAACTGTTGCTTGCAGATCTGCCAACCTCTCCTTAAACTTCTGTTGCAGAAACAATTCTTCTTTGGAGTAGCTTTTGGCAAAGGCAGACAGCAGGAGACCCACAGCCATGGAGGTGCCTCCCACACAGAACAGCACTGCACCAGTCAGCTTACAAACATCCAGTGCACGGTTGAAACTGACGGCATGGCTGTTACAAGAACAGTTCAAAGCAATCATTTATTTGCCACCAAGTCTCTTTGTTCAATATTTATACGACTATTTAGAGTTATTTCTAAATTTAAACATATGCATGTCCTACTAGAACACTGTTCTTGGACATTATTGTCAAGACTAAGAAGTAACACTTCAAATAAAGTTCATGATCTGTTAATTTTAAGTCTATGTAACCTTTACTATTTCAGAATAGCAAAGGTTACCTAAATTCTTTCCCACTCGTACATTGTACTGTTTCTATACCTGTCAACAAAGAGTAGATCATCTTCACCAAATGCTTCAATCTTGGCTGGAGTGGCATAACCTACCAAAACAACAATGAGGCCCGCAAACAAGATCAAGGTACCGAACGTGAGACAGACCTGTGAAAAGAAAAAGTCAAAAAACAACGAAAGTCAAAAACATATATTGTTATAGTTGTAAATAATCTGGTTTATTTTCAGTTCCATTATATTGGTGTTGTTTTGAACAAGCTAAGGGTTAATCTGACCTTCCAGAGTAAAGAGCTCCACCTGCTAGGCAATCTCTGAATCTGAAAATCTTCATCACGTTCCCAGATAGAAGCTGTGCAGTCCTCATAAAACTGGATAAGGAATCAAAGAAAAGTACAGGCTTTCTTAAAATTCACATCTTGAACCTAAACCTACAAGAAATGAAGGTTTGGTGATTTTGTGCTTAAGCGTTTAGCCGTTTGTGAGTTTCATAGGAGACGTCTTACTTTGTGTGGGTGGAGTCTGGTTACACTGTTACCTGGTGTAGGTAGGAGCGGACTCCATACTGCTGGTAGTTCCCACTGGTTTGAACTTGCTCTCTATATTCTGACCCACAGATCTCTGAGCAAGAAGTCATCCTTCACGTCTGTCTACCTGAGAACACACAAAAAAACACACATCTCCAATAACTTTTAAGCCTGATTTAATTCAAGAGATCTGGGAGGAAACTAAACTCTTGCACCTCTTCTTAATTATATAATGTACATATCTCCCAATATTGGAAACCTCATTTCAATGGAGGAAAATCTAGCTCAAAAACTTCTCAATTCAGCAAGGCAAGAAAAAAAATGACAGTCAAAAGGAAAGTGTGGGTTTGAATATAATGGGATCTATCTTCATATTTAAAAATTTTAGATTTACCATGAAAGCAGCCTGATATCAGTGGCATTACTAAAGCCTAATAGTACAGCCTTCTGCTCACCACAGCCAAAGCCGCATGGGTGAGGCTATTTCTGTTTTTATACATCATACTTGCAGTAGGAGTTAAAAAAGGCAGTTTGTTTATTTTATTTTTTGTTGTTGTTTGCATACACAGTTTCTGGACAAACTGTTTAAACACATCGTTGCATAAACATGTGCAGTACATTTATGCTTTAGTACACATAAGCATGTAGTCACTGTTGTTATGTAACAATGTACTGAAGGAATGGGTGCCATAGGGCATTGAGTTTAATGATGCATTCTGCTTGTCTGCTGTTATAAAATAAAGCATGACATATTACTCTTTGGATCCAATAATGTTTCAGCTAAATGCAGAGGGTGCTGACATACATAGAAAAATCTTTTTTGTAATGTTTAAAGAAAAACTATTAACAAACATAACTGCATATTGGACTTTGCCTCAACAGTGAAATATGTGAAATATGTAACTATTAGGTGTTAGTTAAAAACTAATAATATCTGTGACCATATGTGAATAGATTTGATGAACATTAATCCCCTACTGACTGAGAGCTAACTGCATTGCACAGTTCTGCTCTGTACAAACCAATTATGCTTCATGTTTTTGTTAGCTAATACTAAATCAACTATTTCTGCTGGACTGAATTACAATAAGAAAAGGGTATAATTGTGGGAATGAAATATTGAGTCCATATATGTTAAAATGTGATCATGCTCTTTCCAGTAAGACACTGGTATACAATGCATTGTGGTTGGAATAATGAAAAAAAAAACTAAGTGTCTAACCTCATAAGAAAACCACTGGCCTGATATAGTAAAACTCATCAGTTAGATGTCAGGCATAACAGTACATTCGTAGTACCTCCTGTAGCTGGAACCACATTATACCAAACTAGCGAGTAAATTATTTACAATATTATTATTAAAAGAAAAACATTTTATAATAATCATCTATATAAATTCATAGTTAATTACACATTACTAAATAACTTCACTTTTAACTAATTAGTAATCTTATAAAATAAGCTATTTTTCGATCAGTTTCTATGATATCAAATTTAAAAAATCATTAATAATATAGTATTGTGCATTACATCATAGTCAATGTCAGACGATAACACCTCACACACATCGGCACACATTGCATTTTATAAAACATATTGGTTGTTTGTTTGTTAGTTTGGTTTTAATCATTCCCAGATGCTATCATTCAATGGTTTATTTGCAGATCAGTGATCCAAACCTCTTGTGAAGGACCTCTTGCTCACATTTGCATGCACTGGACATTTATAATATGCCGGGTTAATGGTGTAAACCACAACATTAAGCTGCCCAAACTTAACCACCTAGTGAAGAAAACGTTAACAGTAATTGAAACAGATTGTGATCTTAATGTTCAAACTCCTGTTACACTTCACATATATTATAAACCTGATGTTCACCTTTGTAATAGTCATTCAAATAATGTTAATAGAGGCAGTAAACAATATTATCAGTCATAATCTGAAGCTTTACAGTTAATATCTAAACAACATTTTTAAATGAAAGTTCTACAGCCAAATTATATGTGGATGAGCTGTAGAGTAAGTCATATTAAATCAATTTACTAATGCAAAGTGTACAGTGATAGTGCAATATGAAAGAGTCCTACAGCAGAAAATTTGAGTGGACATGTCAAGTATTTTTTAACCTCCAACCCACAGTGCTATTAATATTGTTACACAACTCTAGTTTAAACTGTCGCTATGCTTATTTTTACTTAGCTTTTATATAGTATAGTATATATAGTTACCATTACATAATCAGTGGACCTGATGATGTTTATACTTTGGTCTGTTTTATTTATGTACTCCATAGTCACAAAATAGTTCAAAAACTTTTTAATTGGCGTAAACTAACCATATGACAAATACCAACAAAGGGTTAGTTCACTTTGTCTTCATTGTTGTAATTATAAGTAAGTAGATAAAGGACACATTCTCTCTGTGTGCAAACAACAGCTCTCATGTTGCTATTCGACCCAGCCAGTGCCTCTTATCTGAAATGCTGCATACAGATGAGGCACACTCTTCCCTAGTACGTTTACCTTTGTCACACACAGCTTAATTGTGCACAGTAAAGAAGAATATTTATATTGTACTCATATATCATGTACCTGAAAAATGAACAATGAAAGCTTGAGTTTGCTGACTGACTGTTAGTTTTAATTTTCTGTTTTCTTAGTTGTTGAGTCAACAACAAGGTGTAATTCAAATTTAATTCAGTCTGTTAACTTTAATGGGAACTTGTTATAATAGCTTTTAAGAAAACAAACATTTTTAATTAGAATGGCTTGAATAACTTTAAACAACGTCCAATCTTTAACTAATCTTCAATCAGCTGTTGTGTGTTTCCTTTCTACAACAGATAAAACAAGACATAAAAATAAAAGTAAATCAAACACAAACATTTTAACTCATCTCGGTTAAAAATCAGAGCTGTTAGGACAAATCAAACCAGAATGTCTTGATATAGCGGTCCAAACACATCAGCACCGACCACTGACCGTGGTGCTGAAAACCATTCAGCCTTAACCCAGCAGGAAAACACACAGACGTAATATGTGACGCCAGTCTGAAAATAGACTTCATCCATTCGCCCTCCCAACCCCCTATGAGATTGAGACCCACTGCACCGTTGAAGCTTAACCTTGCAAATGTGGACTTCACGTAAAAAAACAACACAAAAAACGTCCAAATCAAGTTGGCTGATGTTGTAACCACTTGAGAAAAAGTAGCTAATCCTTTAGCATGAAATGACATACGCCGAAGAAACGTATTGGAGAAACGTTGCTCCATGTTATTAAGACAGCAACGCCCGAAACGAGTTTAAAGTAAGACAGAAATGCTCGACATAGAAAAAATGAGATACGAACGAATGCACGGTGAGTAAAACAAACATTACTTTGACATTGTCAACACGGAAGCTTCTTCCAGATGTGCAGCGGTGCATGGAGGACACGACTGAAGGAGTCTTCTTAGAAAATGTGAATTCTCGGTGTGCTACTAACAAAAACAACAACCCGCACCGATGCTACAGCACTATCCCCATATTTCCAAATGATAATAATTAATGATGATGATAAATCGCCATTTACCTGTCATTACCAGCTCGGAGAGTGATCATTCGCTGCTCTTCCCTTAGCCGGGTCCCATCACTCTACAGTCACCCCTCTCTCTCTGTCGATGATTCACATTTTCACGCTGTCTACTGCGCAGGCGTTCCATCCATGACAGTATATGATTCAGTAACGATTATAAATAACCAGGCAGGAGTGATGGAAGGATTAGAAAAAAAGATTTCATTCATAATTTTACAGAATGTTTTATAGATAGATAGATAGATAGATAGATAGATAGATAGATAGATAGATAGATAGATAGATAGATAGATTTCAAGGGGATCAGGTCAGAACAAAGTCAGAGAACATGCAATGGTACAGAGTGACGTAAAACATATATTTTCTGGTCACATTTCAGAGCTCTCTATTTTTAGCTCACTTGGTGACATAAATGGCTGAAGGAAGTGTTAGTCACCATATCAGCAATCATCATGAAGGAGTTGGAATCTAAAAGAGCAAACTATATTGCGCCTCAGAAATAAAGTCCATGCGGAATAAAGAAAGAATAAGAATGGGAGACTGAGTTCCCCATTTGCCTTGCTCATGCCTTGCTTTAATAATGTAATGACATTTTTATTTCAGCTTTTAGAAAAATGTTAGCTTTTTTTGATACAGGCTTTGGAATTTAAGTTGTATAAAGAAAACCTGTCACTGTTTGTTTTGTTGACTTGGTTGTGGAGAAAGGCAGAACAGGTTTAATAAAATTTGTCTTTTCTTGGTCAAAAGGCGTAATTGTAAGTGACTGGAGCAGAGAAACAACAGGAGAACAAACAAAGGCTGGACCATTCAAAATTTAAAGAGTGATTTGGCAGAAAGGTAACTGAGAAAATTCATCTCTTTATTTTGAATGACTGATAGATGGAGTGCACGCTGAAAAGTCTCTGTGCCACAGGCAAATCACAGTAAAGGAATTCTTAAGTTTTTCTAGTGGAAAGTTAGTGAAATATCCACTATGAAAGTCATTGGATATATATGAAGTGATGCTGTAATGTCTTGAAAAAGAGGTCAAGTTACCTTGTGCTTCAAATCGAATGTTGCACTGGAAACGTAATAATGTAAGATCAAAGTATTACATGTACAACCAGCATCGCAAAAATGTTGCGATGCTGTGCACAGCATTATTAAAATAGAATCCAGTGACTTGGAACCGCATCAGTTTTTTAAACTGAAAAAAACAAACAAACTAGAATTTGCGCAGCGATACATCAAAAAAGTTTGGATAGAGACAGCAAAAACTGGAAAAGTAGATGGTAGCAAAAAGAAACACCTGGAGGAACATTTTGAAACTAATAAGGTTAACTGGCAAAAGGTCAGTTAAATGACTGTGTATAAAAAGAGCATATTAGAGAAGCTGAGTTCCTCTGAAGTAAAGATAGGCAGAAATTCACCAATCTCAAAGAAATACATGGAAATTGTGTAATAGTTTCAGCATAATGTTCCTCAACATAAAGTTCCAAAGACTCTGGGTCAGTCATGCAAATGAATGCACAGGCTCTGTTCATTGTGCAATCCACATGTGGAGGTAAAAGCTCTATTATGAAAAAAAAGAAGCCATGATATGTGTACATGAACCAGAAACACTTCTGGATTCTTTGGGTTAAAGCTCATTTAACATTGACTGAGGCAAAGTGGAAAACTGTTCTGTGGTCAGATTAATTGAAATTTGAAATTCTTTTTGGGAAAACATGGAGGCCACATCCTCCAGACTAAAAAAAAGGAAAGGGACCATCTGTCTTTTTTCTGCACTCTGTTCAAAAGCCTGCATCTCTGATGGAATGGGGTTGCATTAGTGCCTATGAAACTGGCAGCTTGCACATTTGAAAAATATATCATCAGTGCTCAAAAGTATATTAACAGCAACCTGTATTTAAAGCAACACACAGCTCCTTTGCAGATGTGATCTTTTTCAGGGAAGGCCTTTCACATTTTAGCAAGACAATGTTAAACCATCTTTTGCATCAGGTTCATAGTCCAAGGGTCTGGGTGCTGAACTGGCCTGTGTGCAGTTCAAACCCTTCAAAGCTTTTGGCACATCATGAAACAAATAATATGACAAAGAAGACAAGCTTAAGTTATATATCAGTCAAGAATGGGAACAACATACTTCTCTCCAAACTCCAGCAGCTGTTTTGTTTTTTAGTTCTATGGTGCAGCTCATTGATAAACATGGTGTATAGGTGTACAAGTCACCCCCAAAAACACAAAAAGGAAAAAGGAAAAAGAACACCTTCTTACCTGATGATAAATAATGAACCTTCACAGTAACATTTTTAAGGTAATGGATGCAATAAATAAAGTAAATGGAAGGCTGTTGAATAATGATAGGGGATTTTTTTTTATCTGTTTACCACTGGTTAACAAGACAACTCTACTGCCAGATGATGTGCCTGTGCAATGACACCACAGCATACTAATGCTTTTTTATTTGGACAAAATGTTCTGTTATTGTTCTCTGTATTGCTCTGTCTCTGTCCCTCGCTCTCTTTTGCCTCTCTCTCACTCTCTCTCTCTATCTCACTGAGAGAGAGGTTTCTATGGCAACCTGAGAAGGTCACCTTCAGGAAGTTCTCTGTGAGCTGTGCAGAATGCCAGTTGGATAATCAGGCTTCCTGTAATGACTGATGGCAAACCATAGCTCATTAGAGAGAGACAGCACTGAGCTGCAGAGAGCAGGGCGGATTATTGGTCACAGTAGAATAAAATAATAAAATGTTTATATTAAAGGTATGCTACTTAAATACTGTGTGTCTGGTGTTTGTTTGGCTAACAGGTTGTTCACCTACAACACACTTAGTGTGAAATACAGTACAATAATTACTAAATGGATGAAGGTTGTGTAGCTATAGAAGGCATGTAGCTTTTAACACTACAGTAAATAGTATAAGAAATATATATAAGAAAGAAAGCATCTCATATTGCTCATGTTTGCTTCTTAGCATCTCACTTAAGTTAACCGATATATAGGGTGATGGTACCTGGCAGGACATTGTGACCTACATTAGCAGTGATACTGTACATTATGACTCAAGATGCCTTTTGTGTATAAGTGTATGACAGCTGATTATGAAGGAAACTCCAATTTTACCACAAGCTATCCTGCAGCCCTGAAATGGTTTGACAGTAATGATAACAGGTTTGCTAAATCAACCTCTTTACTTTCGGGGACTTCCAGAGTTTGCCTTCACCTCAAGGTTAACTGCCTCATCCCCTGCAAATATACTACAGTATTTTAAAAAGTACAACTTTGTGTTTATTTAAATAAAAATGGGGTTTGCATGCAGATTTAAGTACTACTGAGGTGGACATTTCTCATGCAGAGTAAAACTGAGGTTATGTTTTGTAAAGTTTGTATAGTGCATTTTATTAGATGCTCAAATTTATCCGTAAAATTTTCATGACACAGATATAAGATAGAATGAAATGTTGTATTAAAAAACTAAGCTGCATGGGAGTACATTTAGGAAGCATAATGGCATATACATTAGCATTAAATTTCAAAAGCAGACAGTGCTTTTTTCTTGTGCTTTCTGCTGGTTATAGAAGAATGCTCTCTAAGATATGCATTACCACTTACTGTGTGTTGCCTGAAAAGCTGCAAACTGGTTACACCATTGTCTACTTCACACTGTGCATCCAAGCATCACACCCATTTCTTGAAAGAATCAAACAAGGATGTATGGACTTTTCCCTGTGTATTATGTTAATAGCAATGTGGTACACTTAATTATTTTTTTTTCTTTTATCTGAGATAGTAGCAGGATAGGAAGGAACACAAGCTGTGGAGATGGAGCGTGATACTCTGTGTATTATTCTGTTTGGAAGTCTTACAGTATGTCCAGGCATTCGTGATGATGTTACTCTGAGAAAACCCACCATCCATTCAAATTTTGTTGCAGATCACAAACCCATGGCAATAATATTATCTGTTGGGAGCTTTATAAACCGAATTGAACTAAACTGAACGGAACACCATGATAGGCATGGTGGGGGACCAGTACAATATTGGGCAAGTAGTTTTAATGTTGGCTGATGGGTGTAAATTTTCAATGAAATGTAAAAGAAAAATAATAATAAATAATACAGTTTGGAAAGTTCTCATTATCTAGTTACAGAGTAAAACAGCACCATAGCTATAATATTGTGCTGTTAGCAGGGTGTCATTGTTACCATGTTAAAAGTCAAATGTTTCAAGATAAACTTTCCCTTGTTAATAAGCCGGTGTATTGTTTCTCATTGGAAAGTGGAACAATAACATTTTAAAAACATTTTACTGAAGTGTCCCTTCACTTGGCAAGCTACAGTTACTCTGTTTTAAATGTTTACAGGCATTTGTTTATGCACCTCTCTTAAGATTTTATTCTAGGCATTTTAATAAGGTTGAGGTCTGGACTTTGGGCCTCTGCAACACCTTGATTCTTTTCCTTTTTGGCCATTCTGTTGTAGATTTTCTGCGGTGGTTGGCATCATTTTCCTGTTGCATGACTCAGTTTTGACCAAGCTTCAGCTGTTGGACAGATGGCCTCACATTTGATTCTAGAGTACTTTGGTATACAGAGATGTTCATGGCTGATTCAGTGTTGTGGCTGCAACAGAAGCCATTTCATTCTCCTTTGCTCTATGATTTCCCCTGTTCTCGTCTGTGGTCTTGTGTTCTTCCGCTGCAAATTTATTTCATTATACTCTGATTTATATGGTGAACTTTCTCTATAAGTTACTGGTCATGTATAGGAAAATGTTGTCCAGTTATCTTTTTTTTCTACCAACCATTCATTTCATGATGCAATGTTCAAGTGGCACTAATCTTAAATAAATATTTTTCGCATATTTAAAATAAATATCTATATTGAATTGGTAGAAATGTACACCTTATTAAGCTATTTTGCCTTGAGAGTTGTGTATTTGATTATGTCACCATAATTTATATACACTATATCTTAAAAGTTATATTAAGCACCCATATAATTGAGTCTTTTTTAGAGGGGGGGCACTTTAAGCTATTCTGTTAGTGTGCTCTAAATTATACTACACAGTAAGGCTCATTATGATTGGATAATTCTGGATAATTTGATATAATATACATAATATAAGCAAATCAAGTCAGTTATATTTCTATAACCCAGTCTCAAAAATCACAATTTCAATCAATTGGCTTTGCTATCTGTACAACATACAAATCTATCTTCCATTAGCCACTAAATCTTAACAAGAAAAAAATCCCATGGTGACAGAGATGTTATAAATGAAAATATCAGATAAATAATTTAAGCATCTCATGGCAATACATTATTTGCCGTTAATCTACCAACGTCAACACCCACACTGCAGTCAATATTAACTTTCTCCTAACAAGCCTGACATCTACTGGACTTCGTGGGAACTGCAATAACAGTGAACAAATTTAGCCTAGCCTCAGCACCATTACATACTATCTAGACACTGACCTACATTCGTCAAACATGTACTGATATTATTATGTGTACTGTTTGACAGTCATTTTAAGGTAAACTATGATTTTAATACTTAAATTACGTTTTAAAAAATTATAACAGCATTTGATGTCGGTGCAGCCAATGAAAACCTGAAACATTCTGCTCATGAAATGAAATAATCTGCAACAGAAGCTTTTCCTCGATGTCAAGGCTTGTGCAATAGCTCTTTGATATAATGTGATTTATTTATTTCCTGTTATATTATATTATGATGAGAATTGGAGGCACAGAGGAAATGAAAGCTGATTCTTTGCAAAAGCTATTACAATTGTGAAGTGTGCATCCATAATTCAACATTTCTGAACTGAAGTTTCAAGATTTCTTACACAGAAACTAATTAATGTTTTCTTGTTTGTTTTCTTTTTTCAAGTGAGACAAAAGATAAGAAAGATTTTGTAGTCGTGATCGTACCTGCATTGCATTTGCTCTCCCTAACTCTCTTATATTGTATGATAGATGGAGAGAAGGAAGACCAGATTTATCCATCTTGAATCCTTAGCCTTGGTGTTGTGGCCTATTTGTCATCTTATTGATTCCTCAGTCAATCTGCCATTCCAGGGCTGGAAGCTTGGACTTTCCACTTGGACTTGGACCATGCTGTATTTCATAAACCACTGACTGGAGGGGGCAAAAGTGCCATTGTGATGGAGGTGATCTTTCTCTTTAGAGAGAAAGCTGTCAAAGTTATAGCTGTACAGACATTAAACCAAGGCAGCATTTATTCAGTTGGAAAGAATTGTGGTGAGAAAAAAAAAAAGTAAGATGGAGCGGTAACCTTTGGTTAAATTAATTGGTTTATCTTTAGCTTCATTCTTATATGGGCCATGCGCCATATAAGCCAGTAATATGAGAGAAATCCCATATCTATAAATGCTAATGTAATTCTGACACAGGCCCTTCAGTAATGGCATCCATGTAATGTATTGTGACCAAAAAGGATCAGTTTTACATCAATTTCAGTAAACTAATAATGATGTTTATCCTTAATTATAATTATCCTTATGCTCCCATCATGCTTTAATAAACAGAGAAGACTGGGATTTTCAAAGTTATGGATTTGAAGGCAAATAGAGAGGAAATATGATCTCCTCATCTGAAAGGAGCTGTCAGGTATAAATCCTGTATATCGTCCAACACAAAATTATTAATAGCCAGTAACACTTAATGCACATGCCCTGCCACGCACACAGTTATGAACACAGATTGCTGGGTCAATAGCCTGATGTCCCTGTAGTTACCTACCCCCACATTTTTAGCTGTTTTAATTGTACCATTTGTGCACATGTGCGCCGATGGTGGTCGTCTTTCACTGGTCTATCAGGCTTGATGTATGGGTCTCAGCTGTAATAGTCTCTTTCCTCTGCAGGCACAACATCTTTTATAAGAAGCGCACTTAACAACAATTAATCACGCTGAATCACACCCCACAGGGTCACACTCTCTCTCACACACTTGTTTCAAGCCATTTAACTGAGAACTGCCAAAAAAGTATAATAAATTTAAAAAATTTTTTTCAAAAGGATAGAGCAGTTCCCCAGAAAGGTTTGGTTTATTAAGTTTCTTAATTTAGGAAGAACACGTAGCATGTAGCAAAAAGAGCACTGCAAGCAAACATGAAAAGATCAACCCATAGCTGAAATACAGCGGAGGGAAAAACATGATTTCAAATCTGCAGCTATTTATTCAGGGGTAAAGGAGGACCTGTTATTAATTAATAAGTGTGAAGTTGTGTGTTATTACTTTAAGCACTTTGAGTTTATCTTCCATTCCCAATTAAATGAAGATCAGAATGGGAAAAAAACAACAGGTAAAATCACAGGAGCCACGCCATGCTCAAGACTTTATTTCATGAGCTACCGTATATGTGAAGATCCAAACTTCTTTTGCTTTTATGATAAGTAAATGTATGAAAAAAAGCTACTTTACTTTTTGTTTGAATGTTCAGCTGAAATTCAAGTGCCACACACACACACACACACACACACACACACACACACACACACACACACACACACACACACACACACACACACACACTTATTTGCTAAACACAAATGCAAGAGTTTTTTTGGAGTGCAACTTGAGTGTAGAATGTAACCTTGCACCTGCCTCACAGCTGGCAGGGTAAGGTTGGGTTCCTCTGGGTTTTAATATGACACACCAACACACAACCCACCCATCCACCCACCCACACACACATGCACACACAGACACACACAGACACACACAAACACACACAACCACACTGCAGTATGCTTGCCTATCTTCAGCTCTTTCTGTACTTTTCCATCTGCCCTTCAGTTTACTCCCCTCCTCAAACCCCCTCTACTTTGTTGCGCTTCCCCCTTTTCTCTGCATCTCTGTAATTGGTCATTTAAATGAAAAAAGCCTCAAATTGGAGGATTAAAGGTGATAGAGAGAGAGAAGAGAGAGCGAGGGAGAGGGTGAGTGAGAGAGAGGGCTAGAGTCCCATGGTAATATGGCAGACAGTCTCCAAGGGTTGTCCTTAAGAACAAAAGCATCTGGAAGAGGCCTCCTTTGCTCTCTCTGTTACCCTGGTTACAAGCTGGCAGCTTGTGCATGTTTGCAAAGTCTGTGAGTCTGCAATGTAAGTATTTGCTATGCTGGCCAGGTTCCTGATTGCATGATTGTTGGATTTACAATTAATAATAAAAAGATTGTTTTTCATTTTAGAGATGATGCAGAAAATGATCTGATTCTCATGATGAACATAACAATTTTTGTGGGGAAAATCTAAACAGATTAGAGCAACTGTTAGTCAGTGGAAGGCATTCAAAAGTTTAAACGTCCAAGTGTGCATTTGTCTCTCTGTGTGTATGAAAGTGTGCTTGTATATGTGTATAGACAGGATGGCTGGCAAGCAACTGTCACCACGTGGCAACAGCCAACCACGCTTCACTTCTGGCCACGCCAGGATCTCCAATTACAGGAGCCAGCTTTGCCAAAAGCCCCTTCTTTTCCTCTCAATAGATAGGATGACTGGGCTGCATCCTCTGACACACAAACGCACATGCATACACGCACTTCTTTCCCGTTCCCTCTTCTCATGGTGCACCTGCCTCCCCGGCTCTCCAGGCCAGCTCAACTCCTATGAAAGGAGTTGAGCTCTTTTCTTCCAGAAAGCTAATCCAACACCTGTCTTCAGGCTTTATACTGTGAGAAGAGGACTGTGTGCTGCGCGAGTGTAAATGCAAGAGTACAGTGTGTGTATAGGCCAGTCAAAGAGAGAGTGTTTGTTTTTGAAAGAAAGAAAGGGAGAGAGAGAGACAGTTTGTGTTTCTGAGAGATCAAGAACAAAAAAGAAATGGCGTGTATGTGGCTCTTTTGTGGAAGGATTTGAGAACTGACATATGGAGACTACAAGGCAGACTGTATTCTTTTCAGTGGTGATGGCGTATCAAAGGACATTCGGGCAATAGTTTGGGTCTTATTTTGCATGGGGTCAGATCAGCTATGAAATAAGGCCAGGAGAGCTTTAATTTGTCTTTTAATGCCACCTACTGTAACTGTTGAATGTATCACTGTGGCACTGACTGCAAGTATATAGTATTTTCCCAACACGGTATTTAACTTCCTAGGACCTGGCATCCCTATATGTGGACATCACATTTTGGGTTGTCTACACCAAAATACTACATTTTGCTCTACAAGGGCCTGATATCCACTTACGAGGACATTATACTGCCACTGTTCTATTGAAATTTTAAACAAATATCCTTATATGTGGATCTCATTTTTCTCAGAAACAAAAATTAGGTAAAAAAAAAATAAAAATCTGGTAATTCTTTGTTTTTACATTCATCAGGTGCCAATCAGCCCAAATATCAAAGAGAAATTTAAAATGAATGTCATGGAAGAGAGGTTAATATAGTGGCATGAAAGTCATTTATGTAGCTGAAATGCTTCTTGTTATGTTAACTGTCCTGTTGAAGGGATTTACTATTTACATGAAAAGTTCTGATTACAGTTCAAGTTGTGTTTTTTCTATTATTATTATTCACTTTTGGCACATTTCTGTCTCATGTTCACTTTAAGTCATGTTCCTTGCCAGGGATTGTATCCCTAGAAACTATTCAGGGAGGTAATACATGCTGTTCTGTGTACAGAGCGTAGATGATGTTCTGGTTCTTGTTGCTCTATTTAGGAACATGGGGGGGTTGAAATATTTTGCCATTTTTTACAGACTTTAATTTAACAGTACGACTCACATCAGGCCCTTTGAAGATTCGCCTCGAGCAGCAGGGGTCTCTCAAATTGGAAATTGGAGGTAAAATAAATCTAAGATTGCTTCCCTCCCTGTAGGGTCCCAAAAATGGCTGCAGGGGAGATATTAGAGAGAGGGCTCAGAAGGAGAGTTAGATGGATTGTGGTAAGGGAGTGGTAAGAAAGAAAAGAGGGTTAAGGGACAAAGAAAGAACTAAGAAATAAACAGAAGAGATGGGAGAAAATCTGAGAGAACTGTAGAGGGAAGAAAAAGGTAAAGTTAATGGAGGTTTATTCACTTTAGCCATCAGGGCCTGCAAGAAGTCATTTTGCCAGCAAAGGGTGAGCGTGGCCATAATCAAATGTGCAAGCCAGTGAGTAAGAATGGGTCTTTTTCCATGTCTGAACTTGCAAGTGTGCCATCAACAGCATGTTGAAATGGTCCTGTGTTTATACTGAACTTTGTTATGTATTCATCCAATTGTTATGGCAATGCAATAATGGGATACACATAATCAGTGTAAGTCCATACCCCACTAATACACAAGTCACAGAAAACAAATGATCTCTCGCACTACACGTGACTAAAGGGGAAGGTTGCTGGGCTTCATGGTACCGTATCATTCTCAAGGCTCCAAGGACCTGTGCTAGCCAAATGTCTGTGATCCTCTGTCACATTTACTATTAACTCAAACAGGAGAAGATACTAGTGTTAAAAAAGTTAACACTGTCAGCCTCACTTAATGATTATCAATCAACTTGGAGAGATTAGTTTTGGCTCCACATAGCTGTCTCAGGTAAAAAAAAATCTCTTGATCCTCTAAAGTTTGCATATAGACCAAACATGGGAGTGGATGACCCAATAATCTCCATGCTGCAGAGATTTTTCTCCAATCAAGATAGTAACAGCTGTATAATGAAGATCACCATTGATTTCTCATTCAACATCATCCAGCCCCTGCTACTGAGAGAGAAGCTACAGAAAATATCAGGGTAGATGTCAACCTTCTCATGGATTACTGACTTCCTGACAGGCCAGTGTCAGATTGGTCAATGTTCTTCTGATTTGGTGATGCGCACAAGCAGTGCTTCACAAGGGGCTGTGCCATCTCCATCCATGTCAACCTTGTATGCCTCAGGTTCAGCACAACCTAGGGTCATGCAATTTAGAGAAATACTCTCTATGAAGGAGTACAGAGCACTGGTGGATGAAAAGAGGATGAGAAGGCTCTGTTTCTTAAGGAAGCTGGGATGCTTCATTGTGTCCACAAAATGTTGGTGATTTTTCATCACTCGTTTGGGGCGAATGCAGCATACTTTGCTGTAGTCTACGGGAGACCAGCGATGGCGCTGGCGACAAAAATAGACTGAATGAAACTACTAGGAATGGGTCTGTGATTGGCTTCAAACAAGACATTTTTGAAGCTGTGGTTGAGAGAAGGTCACTGACCAAACTGTTGCCCATCATCGATAATCCTGACCAATCTTCTCCACCATTTACCAGACTGGCAGCAGAACACCATCTCGAACAGACTAATAGGTACCAGGTACTCCTTTTAATAGAAACCAGCGAGACTCGAGGAGGTGCTGGGGAAGGAGAGGAGACAGTTAGCTGAATTTTCTGAGAGACAGGTTTGCCTTGTGAGTTTAGACACTCTTACTTTTCTGTGAGGGGGATCCAAGGTTGGGAGGGGTTCGGTACATCTACTCAACAGGCTAGGTGAGCAGCTGTGGCGGAGAGTGGGCAGGCGGACAGCAGTTAGTGAAAGCAGCTTACAGTATCCTAGTGAGACAGCGGGGAGCACACTGGAGGCACTGAGGATGAACCACGGACAAAAATGGGCTGGAATCGAGGAGCCAAGCTTGGAAAAGGCGAGCTGGAACGGAAAGAGAATTATTATTACTGAGCTATGGATCACAGAGTAGTCACTACAACTATAAGGGTGAAGATGCTCTTGGGACAATTATCAATCCTAAATACAGCAAACTCAATGAGTCTGCTGTATTTAAGACCAGGGGAAATGAATGGTATTGGCATCCAAACTCATCCACAGGCGAACCCACTATAACCAACTCCAGAGAGGGAAACCAAAGCACAGAGGAGGAAAAAACAAACACGATATCCTGACAATGACAGTAGCACATTATTTGTGAAACATGGAGGAGGCGGTAGTGTTGTGACTATAATGATACTTCCAACTCTGAGTCATTCATCTGATCTTAATCCAGTAGAGATGGCTCTTATTAAATACAAAATTAAATGCAAAGAGACAAACAAATGAGCAGAAGCTGAAGGTGGCTGCAGTAAAGGCCTAGCAGAGCATCTCAAAGGAAAAAAAAATCAGCAATTGGTGATGTCCATGGGCTCTAGACTTCAGGCAATTCCTAAATAGTTAAAGTGGTACTTTTATTAAATCCCTAGAATTAAAACTTAAGAAATCTGTGCATGGAAATAAAACAGGATTGGTTGTGAAATCCCTCAATACATTATAGCTGCAAGAGTAGGTTTTTCATTCACACTTGACATACTTTTTATCTGACCTGGGACAGGCAAAATCAAGTTGGCAATTAAAAACAGAAAATCAAACATCAGTACACATGTGTTTATTAACTTTCATGCTTTTATTGACTTTTGTTTTTCTTCCAAGGAGGATTCACATGGATGCCCTATGATATAAAAAAATGAATTTGATTAACAGAAACAAAATTAGGTTCAAAAGAAATATAACCAAAGTCTGGTTATATATTAAATGTAAATTGAATATGTTTTGAAAAGAACAAACAAACAAACAACAACAAAAAAAAAAAAAAGTACAATCTACCATTTTAAAATTAAGCACCCTCTATTTATTTTTCATATTTTTTAACCACTCATTGACAGTATACCATTCCTGGAAATGCCCATATATTTCCAGGAACAAAGCAAAAATGCAGGGTGTCTAAATGTGTTTACTGCAGTGTATTTATATATATTATCAAGTACAAGTTACATAAAATCACTACCATCAACAACTAAATGTGTGTGATACAATTTAGGTTGAGTGTGTTTACTTGGCAGGCAAATAAAGTCTGCAGTATCCAAAAGTCTTTCCTCAGCTAAGAATTTATATTACTATCAGCCTAATGCTAGAAAAAAAGTTACCATGGTGACTGAGCAAGCTGAAAAAAGCCAGTCAGCTAATTAGACCTCTGTGTCTGAAGACTCAACAAACCTAGCTAAAACATGCATTTGGCTTCTGGGACCAATGGCCTGATTTTGGTTCAAATGACTGATATTTCCATGCATCATTTTACAAATGCTGCAGAGACTCATCATGTGACCAGTGAGTAGATTTTTTACTATGTTACTAGCTGATTTTTTTTTTTCTTTAATTCTCCCTTAGACCTGTTTATGCAACCAGAGTCTGTTCAGACTTGACTGTTCAATAGTAGTGGCACTGCAACCACACATCAGAAAGCACATCAGTAATAAAAAGTCATGTCCCTTGCCTACGGATCCTGCAAATTTATATGCAGATATCTGTTTACTGAGATTACTTTAACACACATATGCACAGCTGTGTTTTTTCTGAATGCCTTAGAAGTAGTTTATACTCACTTTTCCATCACAATGAGATTATAACTGTTTCATTCAGCATTGGCTAAGCTGAGCTGGTGTAACTGGGAGCAAGATGAAAAAGCACGACTGGGCCTTTTCTCACTCTTATTCTCAATCTCACACATATGCGCACGCACGCACGCACACACACACACACACACACACACACACACACACACACACACACACAAGCCAGGCTGTTAAACAAATATCAGAGGCTCACTGGATTACCATATCTGGGTGAGATAAAGAAGCAGACGATGGTTACTTAACTTTGACTTAATGTCCCCCATCTGCCTCTTTCTATCACTTGCTCCTTCTGTCTGACTGTTGTAGTTTTTTTTCTTTCTGCATAAATAAATAGATTTTTAGTCTTGCTAATGTTCACTTTGCCTTATTTTATGACTAATTGTCTCGGTGTGCTTTTCTATGTGTTTCTTTGTGCTGTTCTGTTTCTCTCAATTTCACCTCCCTGCTTTTGGCAGATGATTATATCAATGAAAACACATTAAAATGACAATAAATTTCTTATCATGGAGCATCCACCATGAGGCTGGGGATTATCCATTTTTACATTAGACTAGGCTGCCTGTCAATGTGTACAACTGACACTGCAAATCACGTACATCTTCCAGAAAATCGATTTAACAAGTCCACATGGGCACGGCGACACTCGTGCACATACACAGAATCAAGCCCAGTGCACGCAGACAGAGGTATATACTGTATAAAGTTTCCACCACATCCTCACGAAATGTCAGGAGTATGTACATGAGATAGGGGACCCTGACATTTTATTGACATTTTTAGGAATTTTCGGATTATCCAGATAAGTAAAAGATAGGGGGGAAAAGGAATGCATATTTTTCTTTTTGTGTACAAACTACTTTTTTGAGATTATATAACTGCATTTTTCTTACACAAGCAACTGGAAAATATCTTTCTGTGTGTGTATTTCTGTTATTTTAAAATTGACTTGTATTGAAAAATTCTTAAAATCTGTGATGCAATAATCTTTATTGCCCATCATGCATTTAAGCCTCAAGAATACACAGACGGTCTACTACATTTAGCAAAAATTCACATTAGGCAGTAATTCTGTAATGCATTTGACTCACACATGTCTATAATGTAGAGTTAAAAAGAGTAGCAGTATTTGTGAAACAGTGCACCCATTATTTTATCAGTTTGATTTTTAGCTCAAACAGCCAATCATAGCTTAATAAAATATTGGTATTTGAAAGTCTAAGTACAGTGTAGAGTTAACCTTCCCTGATTGCCTGATTATGTTAAGTATTCCAACTGGACATTTCCAAGCGCCAATGATAATGAAATCAGTCCACATTAGAGTCTACAATTTCATCTGTTGTACAATTTGAATAACAGTGATCCATGGGCATGAATGTTCCATTTGAATCAATTGCAGTTCAAATGTCACAGCCATAGATAATTGTAAGATCGACCCAGGAGTGACGGTTAAGAAACCAAAGGCACTGAAACGTATGAATCTCCATTCTAGAGTAAGTTTGTTTTTTCATTTGTCAGAGCCTAATGGTGCTATTAGGCAGCTCATTGGCATTTGCTGCCCCACAGAATGAATTCATGCATATGGCTGTTCATCCCAAAAGTAATACATTTGGCTGTAACTCTGCAAGCACGGTATTTTATGCATTTAACTTTCACCTGCCAGTTTAATTGAGATTTGCTTGCTAGTAGTGAACATGAACTCTGGTGTTTGTAATAATTCACACAGATAGTGGTGCCTGTCCTTTTCATGCATACAATAATGTGTTCTTAGGCGCAGATTAATGGCTTTATATCTGCAGTGATACCAAAATATAAACAAATGGATGCAGGGTAAAGTATAGGCAATATTTCCTGTTCTTTAAGGAAACAGATTTCTGAATAGGAAAAATGATGAGAGAGAGAGAGAGAAATCCTTTTCCACATAGAGCACATACATGGCAAGAAGGGGGCATTATTACCAGCAATTTGAAAGGATCGTCAGTAACTTTACTAATAATCTAATTCCCAATGGAATCGTAAATAAGTGAATTCCACATGGAAAGCATTACATCAAGGGCAGTTCTTCAATTTGATTTCCAATTATCTGTAATAACAGATGAATTTGCTTCAAAGCAAGTTTAGCTACACTTATCTTGCCTACTGTCACTATGCAACTGACCAGCAGAGCAAACCTGTGTTCTACCTTCTCTTGTTTTAACATCTCTTACTTTGTTTCTTGGCTCCTCTCCTTTTCCTTCTCTCCAATTTCAAGATACCTATCTTTCCAGCCTCTTTCTCCCCCATGTCTTTCTTTTCCCGCTCATTCTGGCTCCCTTTTCTAATTTTCCTCAATGACGGATCCCCCACCTGCCTCAGATAATAAGATACTCCCACAGGCCTGCGAGACTCATTCCTCCTGCATCCATCACTCCCAGAGTCACATTACTGCCCTTTACAAGCACCAGGATGTTTTTCTCCTTAATTGTAGCCGTATACATACCTCATCCCGCCAG
The DNA here is from genome assembly GCF_056152115.1 of Neolamprologus brichardi. Lineage (NCBI taxonomy): Eukaryota > Metazoa > Chordata > Actinopteri > Cichliformes > Cichlidae > Neolamprologus > Neolamprologus brichardi. The sequence continues at coordinate 5,473,262 of NC_142114.1, read as the reverse complement.
TAATAATAAATGGTCTTGTCCTCCATTATAGCCATTAGGGAGCTCACACTGTGAGCAGCATGCCGCCCACAGTGAGGAAGGCTTGTTTGGTATTGGATGTTGAAGCCAAGCAATGGAAGAATGCCCCTGCAGTCTGGAAACACATGTTAGGACATTCAGTATGTTGACTAGGTGTGCGTAGCAGAGATGGTGTCTGTCTGAGTTCTTCTTATTCCACACAAGTAAATAAAAGCACCAGGTTGAACAGAATATTGAGGTAAAATAAGACCAGGTCTCAGGAGATTAACATCACATTATGTCCCTGCAACCAGATGTCGCAGACATGAACCAGTGTAATCAAGAAAATAGCAGTAACAAGTCTGAGCAGAAGATGGCACTATGTTCCCATCACATTGCTCACGCCATGCTCTTTACTGTATTCACAGAAGAGCAGGTCGTTCAAACACACACACAAAACATTAAAAGCAGGATACACAGTGGAGCTTGAATGAAATTGTGAAGGGTGAGTGGCTAAGTGTGTAAAAGACTATACATTTTATAGCTGTGGCATTTAGATATTGTTGGGACTCTGATAATACAAATATTTTGAATGTGCTATTTCACACATTGCAGTTTATGAATGAAGTCACTACAAGTAGAGTAGCGACATTAGATGTGTGCAGTGTCACCACCGTCCCACTGAGAGCGAAATCTGAAGTCTCTCCCGCAGAGAACAGGTACTGGCTGTGATGTTGACACTGAACATAATGTTAAACCTACTGTTTGTGCAATAATTAACCCTAATTTAGCTAATGTGTACATAAACCTGAGGAAGTCACATTTTTCAAGCAAAACTCAACTTTAAAAAGCTCAATTTTGTGAATTTGACTAAATTAATACCCCCCTCCTACTTGTCTTTTTGATAAGCTGTCGTTGTTTGAGTCCACTGGTACAGGATGCTTAATACAAAAGCATTCTAGTTAACCTATTAGAGTGTAATGTTAATTATTGAATACTCAACTTAATACTCAAAGAAAAAAAGAAATGAAAACATTAATGTGTCAGTAGATATGACCTGTATTGTTTTACTTTGCCTTTTCCAAATATGTTAAACTCTGTTTGTTCAGCACACACTGCTCAGTGTTGTGTTATCCCTTCTTCTCTTTAACACCATTACATCGTGTTTCCCTGAGACATTTCATCACTTTTTCAGCAGTTTGCTGTCAAGTCTGTCGCTGTATGTGCCTAATACCAACAAGCCAATTTACAGATGGTGACACAAGAAACGGACCAGGAAATCATTGCAGACAGATTCATAAATATTGGCTTCTCTGTTCTTTTAATGGTCAAGACTTAGAAGTTTAAGGTATGGGAGTCCTGGAGCTAAAAGACTCAAGGATAGATCAATGTCAGTCGTCAGGGGGAATGAAAGCCAGTCTGGTGGAAAAGGGGGGAAGAAGGAAGCAGCTTCAGGCACTGAAAAGTCATATCATAGAGTCGTCAGCGTGGGCTGTGGTGGTTTCAAATCATGAATTCTTTAATGTACTAAGTCCAAATGGTCCCCTGTGCCCCTGCACTGCCTTGCCTGGCAGTCTGAAAATAATTGAGGACTTGAGCCAAGCAAAATGGGATGGGGTGAGTAAAAAGAGGGAGTGAGGATGCAAGGCAGAAAGAAGAGGAAAGATGAAGAAGGAAAATTTAGAGAATGAGTAAATGACACGAAAAGAGAGATGGAGATAGCTCTTCGCAAAAATTACCTTACCTTATACTTACACAGCTCTCTTGCGACTCAGGGGCCATCATTTCTTCAGTCCTCCTGCCCCTGCATCACTCACACTCATGATGAAGCTCTGGTGGAAGGTGGGAGGTAATCTAGTGGCATTTCAAGAAATGGACCTCAGAGGAATACTTCTTTCATCTAAGGTCATTAATCGCAACGTCCAATCTTCAGGCTCATAGATCAATAGCAAAGTCCTGTGCTTGAAATGAAGGCATGAAAAGTAATGCTGAAGTATAAAACATGGTATATGTTCCCCCTCAGCAAGTTTTTAGCTGGGTCAGTAAGCTAGGGTTTCGTGACCTTTCAGCTTATGAATTAGCTGATCTCGAGGTTTAGTTGTTTATGCTATGATTACAGGCTAAAACCGACCAATAAGCCCAAACTGGAGTTCTAATCATCATCATCATCATCATTATAATTATTATACTGCAGTAGTTATTTTTCTGTGGCTGTATATTTTTTTACATTTCAATTTAGTGCTGTTAGTATGTCCTCAAAAAGAGTATAATTAAATTTTATATGATTAATAATAAAAATTGCTGCATAGCAGCTGCAGTAAATCTAGGGTTCTAAAATCAAGGTTAAAAACATTGCTCTGGGCAGCAATCCTCGATCAGTGCTGTTTGGGAGCGCTGATAATTGCCTTTCCTGGTTTTTCAGTTCACTGAGTACTGGCCACTAACTCTCTTAGCTGGTTGGGTGTTCATTAGAAGTCCTCATTCAGTAGTTAGAAAGGATATGAGTTTTCAGCCAGCCCATTAAAGGCCAAATGTCACCAATTTAACTGTGTGCAAGGCTCATAAAAGAAGTCATGCATGCTATTGATGTTCAGTACCTTTCCATTCTTTATAACGAGCTGCTTCCAGGGAACTGCCGCATGTACAATGGATATCTTTGGACTTTAAATGGACGAGTAATGAGCATGCCTATTTCATTACAATTTTGTGTCTGCTTGCTGCAGATAAAGATTTTTTTTTAACCCTTATTTGTCTATTTTTTACTCTCCTGGTTTGGCAAGATAAGATAAAAGGCAGGTAACGCCATGATTGGGAATCATACTTAATAATCAAAATTTTCAGTGTACTACATTTTAACATCAGTATTGAAATGCATGCTGATCAGCCGGTAAAATTATAACCTCGTCATCTTAGTTTACAGGCTAAAGCCTTACTTTAGCGTGTTAGTGCAGGCGATTGAATGGCAGTAGGTCTTGGTATTTATTTAAGAAGGACAAAGTCGGGTGGAAATTTTTGTATTTGGTTAAAAAAGACTAAATTCTCAATTTCTTTTCTTTTTCTTTTGACACCTTACCATACCTTTTAAGTTAAGGAACCACTTAATATATGTTATCTTCAGGGAAACATGAGTGTGTATAACACGTTTCAAGGCAGTGCATTTATTAGATATTAGTTATTTCATCAAAAACAAAAATATCAATCTTAGAAGTAACAAAACTGCAAAAGTTATGGGGAAACATAGTAAGGGGAATGGTCAAAGTGTTCTGTCATTTTATGAGGATATTTCACTGAAAACTAGGTGAAAACTAGGTCTGTCATTGGTCACAGCCACAAAAGTCACTGATTCATTCGCTGGGAGATTTGAATATAACATTTTATGGCAATCCACACAATAAGTTTTGATAAAGAAAAATGCAGATGATTATTCATGTCTGCTGAATATTACTGTACAGAACCTTCTAGTGATAAAGTTTCTGGTATTTCTCAGTCTTGTCAAAGCAATCACTTACTGACTGATGGAGTGATATCTCTAACTAACTCTACAAAGTAAATAAATAAATAAACAGGCTAGAAAAACATTCATTTTCTTTTTTGTTTTAAGTCTCCCAATAACCATCTCATGCAGTAGTGTAGAATATATTGCAACAAAATCAACCCAAATACACTCGCTCCTTGTGTTCAGTATGAGGGGGACAAATAACCCACATCAGCAGGCTTCTCAACATATCCACAAGGGGAGAAAGGAAGAAAGGGGATTGGCTTATTCCAAAGATGAATGTGCCTTGCAGCTTTTGGGCAAACAACACAAAACCACTGAAAGGGAACATCGGCATCATTTGATGAGGCATTCCAAATGTCTCAGGAGGCTGAATTGCCAAGGGCTAAATGATAAATATATGTTGTTGGTGGTAGAGTGATTCCACTGGCTGCCCTGAGGTGCTCTGTGGCTGCCAGCAGTATTCCATTTGTCCTTGAAGGTGTTGGCTGCAAATGTTGTCATCTGCTTGGGTTGTCTTTTGTGGCTAGTTTGTTTGTGTACATTACCTAGGCTAGTCTTGTCTTAGTTTGGACTTGGGAGTCCCACTTCTTTGCTGCTTTTTTTCACTCTTCCATGTATTTCTTGCTATCTTGTTATATATCCTTAGGGGAAATCTGTATTACTATCATGTTGCCCTGTGCAATATATGGACACGCTATGGTAGACAGGCAAACATGCACTTCTACTCCATGTTAGAGCAGAGCAATGTCTGATCTTACATGCAATGGCTTTACAGTTGCCCAAACCCCGAATCTTGAGATTTGTTGTTTGAATTTGTGCAGGTTTTAAATAGAATCTTTAAAAGTAAATAATTTAACATAATATATGCATAACAGGTCAATAAAATAGTGCACATTACAAACGAAATAACATACACTTGGTGGAAAAAAGTTCTGTGGCTTGTTGAATAAAATTCTTATGAAGCAGTTTCAGCAAAATGTAATACAGTTGCCTAGACAAAACTGTACATTTTCCTGCACTGCAACTACACTATGGAAGACATTGTTCCCTCTTTTTTAGTTGCATAATTCAGCAAACCTCACACAAAATTAATGCAAATGAATAATTCTTGTACGGAGGCTTTCATATTCCTATCTTTTTTTTTTGTTTTCCTTTTTTTTACCTATATGCTTGAATTATTGATGTAGGTTTAAGAGAATTTCTTCTCAGTGCGCAATGTGTATTATCTATGCAAATGCCTAAAGACAAAATAACATTGTAAAAACCTCCATCAGACAGTGGGAATGGAAGAGATGGAGTTTGAATATTTACAGTCAGTTAATGACATTTCCATTCTGTGGGCTTGTCAGAAATAACAAAGCCCTGCATTTACCCTCTGCATCTGCTTAAGTCGCTTTTCCTCCTCCCTGTGCCCCAAGTGGCTCAGAAATCCTACTTTATAGCAGAGAGGTGTCAGAATTTTAAACAGGCCCTGTCTTTATCCCCAGCTTCCCCGAGCTCTTTCCCTTTAATTCCTGGAAGACTAGGCCATGGTCGCCTTTTAACCCTCACCTGCTCCTCTGCTAGAATAATGTTGGCTTCTCTCTCTGTTCTGTGGGGGAGGATGCTGAGTGCTGACGATGGAGTGAGAGGGGAAAGGGTTGGTACAAGGGAAAGGAGAGTGTTCCAGACGGGGGGGACTGATAGAGTTAAGATGGGAGTGAAGGGTGGGAGGTGTATGTGTGTATGTGGGATGAGGTGGGGAGTGTCTGCCAGTGACTGCATGTTCAGAAAAAAAAAAGGTGGAGGGAAAAGGAAAATACTGGTGGAGGTAGACATGGAAGACATGGACAGAAAGCAACAGCTGGAGTTATATTATTCTCTGGTGGGATGCTGACTAGCCATTTATTATGTCTCACTGTGAAAAGAAAATAAGAGACAGGGAGAGTGGAGAGGTTTTTTTCGTTGGTTTTTTTCTCCATCTTTTGTCAGACAAACCTGATGACGAAGCAATATCCTCACATCAGGTAACATCCACATTGTAAAAATGGAACAACTTCATCCTAAAGTCAAAATAAGGAGGGGTAATTAGCCCACATTGTACGGAAAACAGATTTGTACTTTTGTCTTCACAACAGAAGATTCTCGGTCGTTCTAACATTGTTACATCATTTTATAAATTGCAATACATCCATGCTTAACATTTTCCAGTATCATAGCAGTAAAATTAATAAACTGGGAGAAGTTTCCAGATGAACTGTCTATAAATGATATTCTGCTGTATGAGTAATTGCCTGCAATTCACTCCCCTTTGAGTCAATCTCATGTGTGAAGCCAGCGCTGTTAATTAGACCTGTTTTTATGTTCAAGGAACCAGCTGAGCCTTCCTCTTTCTCGTCCTCTCCCTCCCTCGCTCTCTTTCTCTCTCTAGCATTTGTACTTAATTACCGAGGGACTGCTGTCTGCACCAGCAAGGCATAACAAAGAGATGTAATGCCATTAGCAAGCACAGGAAAAGGAAAGAAATTTAATCATTCCTCTTATTCTTATGTCTTCCAAGAGTTAAGCAAAGATACACCTCATAACTATTAGAGATATAGCACCTCTTGATGATTAATATTAGAATTGGTCATTATGTTTTTTAGAGTGACAGATACATAGCACTATGTTAATATAACATTCTTACTATGTTAAGGTCAATAATCAACCAAAAACCCCTTTGCTGTGAGAGGTTTTAATGTTAAAACTAAGAGAAGACATTACTGTTAAGGTTTTGTGCAATTTCTAGCAGTATTTTAATAAAAGAGTCTTTGCAATGACGATGTGCGGTTTTTGCAAATAACTGTAAGCATGTTTGAGGTGCTCATTAATGCACCTGCAGCATGTGATGTTATCTTAAACGTAGCATGTTCTGTTAAAGTTATGTTCTGGTAAAGCCATAGCACAATAGCACAATAGCACTCTGCCTTCTGAGAAGTAAAAGTATTTTAGTATCAATATAAATACTTATAATGATGCAAATGAAACGGCTTTATTGACATAAAGTACAGAATGACACCTACTGGGTGTTGAAAATTGGATTCACAACACAGTGGTTGGTACCATTTGTTGTTGACAGAGCAGTGCGCGACAGTGTGGTTATTGAGGGGCAAGGTAACATGTGCACACATACCCTCTGAGCACACTCGCTCTCCTATATACACACAAGGTGAGAGGAAGTTTTACAGGTTCTGACACTTTTGATTGCATCTGACACCACAGAACTCCACAGGACATGTAACGTGGAAATTATCCATTGATTGCGGGCACCCTGTCCCAGGTTTTATTTGTAGTGAATTGAATCAGCCATGGTTTTGCTGTGCTTCGCAATACCTGAGGTTATGAGGGAGAGTTCATAATTGAATGCAGCCATAACAGCAAAAGCAATCACATAGTTTAGAACTTCTATATCTGGCCCACTGAATTCCCAGAGGTCCATGGCGATAGCTATGTTGTGGCCATTACAATAATTATATTGATTATTATCAAAAGATGCAACCTTTAACACTCCCAAGGAATCAAAAATGGCCAATTTTTCAATTTCCCTTAAATTTCTCTCACTGTTAGGATCAGGTTTTTACATTAAAAAACCTATTTATTTTAGGAAAAACAGTAGATCAGTCTTGCTTGCATGAAGCTTAACACACCATTAAAATTGGACAGGAAAAAAATGAGATGTAACACTAAATGGAGCTTGTAGTGTAGTCAAATGTGATGCAAAGAGATAGCAGCTATGCTTCTTTATGTGTCACATTGCAAGTGACACCAGGCTGAATAGCTTTACTAGCCATGATTCATGGCCATGATGTGTTATAATTATGTTTGAGAGCAAGGGTTTGGTTAGTCTTGTGTCATTGTTATATACTATATGCTATTTATATAGTATTCTGTCTTTTTGTAAATCAAAAAAGGAGTAGAAACACTTATTTATTCACAATATCTGATGAAAATTGAAACTGTGTTGCAATGGTGAATTAAATGGATTTAAAGTGTCATCTCAAACTATTAAATTGAAATCCTGTGCATCTTTTTGGTGCATTTTTGTATATCCATAATCCCCATTCTTCTTCTTCTTTTCGTCTGTACTACCTGTCTTTCCTTTGTAATTGTATAGCCAAAGATTTGTGATTAATTGATACTCTTCAAACTGACATTTAAAGGTGTTCGGTAGGCATTTCATAATCTGTGATGCCAACTAAATGTACAGTAGTTAAGCTAAAATAGGATATCCAATCTGCTGAGGTCATCTCAATGCTATTGTATGTTCTAAGGATTCTACAAAACATGTTTGAACTCCAAGATATTTTTATAGCTTGCCTTCAGTGCTTCATTAATAAAAAGAAAGCAGGAAAAGTTTGAAGGTGAAAGAACATTTGTATGCTTTGTTCCTGAAGCCCTATTATTTTTAATACATAGTCTATTGTAGTGTCACCATCAAAGAGCAAAATTCAATTAACTGATCTGTTTGATCAGATTGGCACTGAATAGATAGTTTAAATTAAACGAGGCTTGAAATTTGGGTGAATATGTGTGGCAAGAGTTAAATAGTGATCCCCGGGCCATAGAACAGTTGAAAGTGACACAGAAAGCTCTTTTGAGGTGAAGGACTTTTCCTTTCCTGTGATGGATTGGCAACCAGTCCAGGGTGTACCCCACCTCCCGGCAAATTTCAGCCAAGATAGGCTCCAGCTCTCCCAAGACTCTAGTTGGATAAACGGTTAAGAAAATAGATTGATGGATGGACTTTTCTTCTCTAGCATCCTCTGAAGCAGCCATTAGTTTGGTGGAGGACCATGGTGGTCCCGAGCCATATCAATTCGAGCTCTTGGCTCCAGCCATTGTAATGCACAAAGCTCTCTCCTTGTCCCTCTCACTCGCTTTCTCCCTCTCAGCGTCCTGCCAGATATGAGTCAGAAGGGAAATGCAGTCTGACAAAGAAGCAATCAAAAACACAATTTGAATTTTCAAATTTTATGAAATAGATTAACTCTGAGTCAACATTTACTTTGTAAGGTTCAGGATGATTTAATACAGGGACAGTAGCAGTGCAAATTTTATGTTGACCCACTTTCAACTCATGAAATGTCCAATGTTTTTCATTACAGTGCAGCACTTTTTATGAATTTTTAATTATTTACCTTTTTATACAACTCATTAACATATCAACATGTTGACTACCTCTAGGTCACTATATTCACCCAACTGAGAGGAGGTTTGACTCACGGATTGACACCTTACCGTAAGTATGGTGGAGAAATTAGATTTAGATTATTAATTATTATTCATTAATATGATTGTTTTTGTTTAATAATTCTGACATTATATAAGCATTTTTGAGCTTTGGGTTCACTGCAGGTCGGGTTTTTTTTTTAGGTCAAAATCCATTGAATAGAAATCAGCAATTCCTAAAAAAGGGGAGCCTCCTAATTAATTCTCACTGAGCAGAAATAATCCAAACTAATACAGTATTAAGAGTGCAGTCTAACTGATGTTATTCTGACTAAACAAAGATTCTGATCCATCAAAATTAAAAGGGTCACACTGAGGAAAATCTTTTCCTCTGGCCACTCTGTTTTCCCAATAACAAATGAGGATGCCCAGCAAGTTTCTACAGCTGTATATAAAAACATTTTTTTGTAAACACTGTTTTAAGGCATTTGAACAATTTCAACACTTAATAGCAAATTATGAAAAAAAAATATTTGTTTCAAGTATTTTACAATATTTTGCATTTTTACTCCAAGTTAACTCAAACTCTCTGACCATCATGCATCTGTATGAAATGTGGGTCCAGTCAGAGTAAATAAAGGAGATGATAAAACTTTGTGAAAGGAGTCTAATATGGCTTAGACTCCTTTTGGACTGAGGACAGTGATTGAGGTGAGCTGTTAAAGATCCTGAAGATCATGACATTTTCTGTAAGTGCTGCTATTTTTGCCGGTGTTAGCCACTGTTAGATGGTGTTACTGAAACTAGTTCTAAAGTAAATAGAAAATGGATCTAATGTCAGACTTTTACAATTAACAAATGAACTCCCATACAATATAAGAATGTAATCAATCAGTTTATCAGATGGAAAGTGTGATTTTTGGGGCACTAGCCTAATGTTATTTTAGCTTATAAACAGCTGTTACTAGCAGATTTATCAGCTGTCAGTAGATGGGAGAGTCACATATTAATTCTAATGATATTAATCAATTGTGGCAATATCTGAAAAAAGCATGTTTATGAATGTTTTAGCATGTTAAAGTCCTGAGTTCTGAGGCTTCAGGTGAGGAGAAACAGGATGAGGTGGAGTTGGTTACATTAAGAATAAATTATATCCCACAGAGTCGCACACAGACACAAGTCAAAACCTCAGAAAACGTCATTGGAAAAAACACTGTACATCATGTGCACACATCTCAACTGCATGTGGACAGATAGGAGTCATAGTCATTCTAGCAAAATATTAACATTGTTCTTGACCCCAAGGGAATCAAAACTGAAAAACCAACAACAAAAATGTTTATTTTACTTTTAGCTTACAGTACATACCTGTTCAAAATGTTTACCATTACAAACATCATTATTTTAATAAGAACTTAAATGATCAGGAAAGGGAATATGATGTTGTTATTCTGAAATAGCAGCAAGTAACAAAGTAGTCGTTCAGTGCAGCAGATGGCAATTGAGGAAGTTCCTTCTCCATTTTGATAGAGGTAATCCTTTATGCTTTAAGTCAATTTGGAACAAACGGAAATAAAAAAAAAACAAACATAAAAGCTTAGTGTATTTCCTCTGAAATAGCCCAATTTATCCATGGCCATTACACCATGCTTTCAAAGTTAAGTGCAAAATGTTATATTGAGGTAAACCATATGGGTTTTCAGAGCGTTTGTTCATTACGTTAACTTGTTCCCTGTCTGTCTCTTTTTATTGTTTGTAAAAATGTTGCCTGATGCCCTCCTTGTCTTTCATTTGATGCAACTTTATCTGTGAAAATAAAATGTTAACTTTGACTCTACTCATTCTTTAAACATTAAAAAACATAAAAAAAAAACTGGTGCTATTTGTGACATTGCCATTTTAACAACTATGTTTTCATTTAGTAGTAAGAGTAGTAAGTAAGTAAGTAAGTAGTAAGAATGACTTTTAGACTAAAAACAAGTCTTTTGATTATCTAGACTGGGTGATAATTACTTTACAGTATGAAATATGTCCATTGTACTATATTTATTATTTTAATAACACAGTTAGGAATCTGAGTGTCAGTGTTCTTAGTGCTGATCTATGGAATGCAAAAACAATAAGTAAATAATCAGTGAGTCAATCAATCAGTAAATCAAGTGATTTAGTAAGCTAGTAAGCAAATCCAGAGATACTAAATGTAGAATGGTTGCATGCAGTCTACATAATCAAACAGTCCTAAAGACTTACTCTTACTCTGTTACTGAAGCACTATGACTAGCTGCCTTATGAAAAGAAACCAATTGCATTTAACAAAGTCCATTTGTTTTTAAGGCACAATGTACTCATCCAGCTACATTTCACTTATTTAATTTAAGGATATACTTTGTTAAATTAATCTAACAAAGGAAATCCTGCACAGTACAATGCAGTACAGTGTATTTTAGAATGGCTTTGAAATCTATGCTTCCATTGTTTCTGTCCTTTTAGTTGAGTTGCAGCAGTGAACAACAGCTCTTTGTATCAAGCTGTCATATACATGAGTGATGGAGTTTGAGGAGCACACACTTGAGTACACACAGCATGCTATGCGTATATATCCAAGTCTCAAGCATACCCTCTCTATTCCATCTTCATTCAGTCTTATAAGACAGCACATAAAGAGTGGTATCTGTGCCAAACTGTTAGTTTCCATTAATACTCAAAGTTTTTACTTTAAACAACATTCTGAACAACATTGGATCTATCAATAAAATTGTATTAACATTATCCATAATTATCCATAAAGTATAAAATAAGTAACATTTATTTTGATACAGAATAAATATACAATCAGCAATTTAAAAAAAATCTTGGTTAAACAAGGTTTTAATAGAGTTTTTTTTTAAAAGAGTCTTTACAGGTTTTTCCACAGAGTCAGCATAACATAATTTCTGTTCCAAAGACTTAGTGCCAGAGATTGAAAAGAAGAAGTCTGGAGTCTGGCCCTTTAGTGCTCTGTATGTGAGGGCACTGGTGGGCCGATGGTGATTTTTCATTTTTATGGGCCAATGTTTTTTGTTTTCTTTGAAGATGAAACCAGGAGATGTCCTTACTGAATCATCAGAGCTGAACAGGTGATGGAGAAACAGGTTTACCTTTTAGGTGACATGAATGAGTTGAAGGGAAGTTATGAACTGTTTCTGAGAGACAAATAACACCAGGATCCTTTTCTAAGAAGCTTACAGCTGGTAACTGTGCAGGGGCGGATCTAGCAAAGTTTTCCCAGGGGGCCAGGTAGGGCAAAGGGGGCCACAAAGACATACTTTTCTTTCTTATTCTCATGTAAAATGTCTAGCTTTAAATTAAAACTTATCTGAATCGTACAACAAACGTTTTCATCTGATGTAAAATGTATAGAAATCATGCATATACCAACGAGACTGTACATTACTGTCACAACAGCATTTGTTTTCATTCAAAGGCTTTATGGCTTTTCCTATAATACCTGGTGGGCCGGTCTCTAGTCAAAATGGTGTCAGTTTACTTCTGAAGAAGGATGTAAAACTTTTTGAAAGAAGTCCAAAACAAGTCGATGAGTCAGTGAAGCTCACTTCTGACCAATGGCAGTGATACTTGTGAACTGTTGATCATATAATGAACTTTTCTGTTCTTGCGTTTTTGCTGCTTGTTTGCTGGTTTATTAACTACTTTTTGATGGACTTAATGCTCTCATATCTTACTTAGCAAAAAGGTTCCATATGATGTGAGAATGCAGTCATAATGTTAACTTATAACCAGCTGTTGCTGTTTAGCCAGCTCCTTGACAGCAATCCGGGTACAGGAGGGTCAAACATCTAATCTGCTGACCATAAATAATTGCAACAATATCAGCATAAATAAGCATATTTATGCACATTTTTGGCTGACTTCTGTTCAGGAAATGACGTTTTAGATGAGGAAAAAGGGAAACTTGTTTTATTAAAATATTGATTGCACTCTTTTCCCTTTGTGTTTTTGCTTCTTTGGTGAAGGAGACCCCTTATGTGAAGATATGACCCTTTATATCTTGAGTCTCAAAATGCAGCAACAAATTAACATTTGCCACTACGGCACACGCACTTATACTCCATCTATAGATCTCTAACCACATACATAAAATATGATTAGGTGGAATGGCCATCTCTGCCACTGGCAGCTTTCACAAACTGGCACTCCCTACCATGTATTGTAAGTTCATGAGACTGAATTTATTTGTTAGAAGACATAATTACAGAGAAATCAATGTATATTTATGAGTATAATATTTGTTTTTCTATTAAATAAACCAAAACAACTGACTGTACCTTTAAATAACAACATAGTAAGAATAAAGCTGTAAATGTGTATTCACTATTTAATTAAGCCACAGACATATGTCGTAGTGCAGCACATACAGATTTATTAAATATGAAATTACAGAAAACAATCTATCCATTCAGGCTAGTAGCCTATGGCTCTCTAACAAACCTCTGCATGTAGCTTGGACTGACGGTAAAAGGAGGGTATCTTAAGGTCATCACCATCCCTTGCAGCTCACTGGAGCCATAAGTTGATAAATTCAGAGGGGCGTTTGCCCTTCAAGCTGCACAATTTGCTAGCAGCCCTGTCTCTGTTAGGCCTGTGCTAATCTAATGCCAACTGTCTGCCTGTGAAGAAAAATGGAAAAATTGTTTGTGAAAAATGAGTGTCAAACCCCTTCCTCCACCCAAAGCCCCTAATCAGAAATATGGTCAGTGGCAGCATTTATTAGACCTAAGAGAATTTCTTTTTTTCCCCTCTAAGGAGAAGTAAATGCAGGCATTTATAGAATTGATTTAACATGCCAGCGTTCCTTTTCTATATAAGTGGCTCATTGTTAAGAGCAGCCTACCAGGGCAGTGCATGGTAAGCACCAAGTAGCACTACTGCTGTTTAGCAATAATATTTTACCATGTATTTTTTTTTTTTTTAAGAATTCTGACAAAGAAATTCCTTGTTCTTTAACATACAGTAATTCCTGAAAATGTTTAGTTGACTGGACACCTTAAGAAAATCCTTTGCAAGTGGTTATTTGCCAACAGAGTCCATCTGTCCATGTCTGTTTGCACTGAAGAATCTAATTAATCTATCATTTAGTCAAAAAAGAATGAAAAGAATCATACCATGTTAAAGGTAATCCCTTTATTTTTTCGTTGCCGGTCCTTTCATTTATAATAAAAGTCGTTTAAATGAGTTTTATGTTGGAACACTTTTAATTAATATGTATGAGCGAATAATAACTGTTGTGTGCTGTGTTATTCATTTATTTCATTATTTTCTCAGATAACAAATTTTCATTGCATGGCTGTTTTGGACATGCTTCACACAAACACGCGTGCAAACACATGTAGAAACACAGGGCAGGAAATATACACCAGTCGCACCACTACAGACGGACATACATGCACATGCACGCAGACACACACACATACACACGTGCATGCACGCACACACCCGTACCCCTACCCAATAACCTAACACCCCCATAAGCGCCTTTTCTGCATGCCTCTGCCATAACTAACTGGATTAGTCAGCCACAATCGATTTGGCACATGCTATCAAAACCAAACAGCCAATCTCCTCTCCCTCGTCCATCTCAGCCCTTGCTCTTTCTTCCCATCTCTCCCCACCTCTCATTTGCTACATGCCTGCTTTCCTTTCCCTTTCCTCACTCCATCTGTCCTCCCTTCTACTCCTCCATCTCTCATTTCTTCCTTCACTTGCACATTTGCCCCACTCCCCCTTCCTCTCCTCATTCCTCATTTCCCTTCATGCCTTGCTTGGCCCTTCCTTTTGTCCCATTACAAACTATACTATCAATCTATGCAGCCTTACTCTTTTTATTTCCACTCTTTTGTTTTGTTTTTTCTGCTTTAGCCACTCCTCAGCTTAGTGTTTCTTTTGCTCCTTCCTGGACTATTCACCACATTACCAAATTTGAGCATTTTATACATTCATGAATTGAATTATATTTACTCCTTCCCCTACATTGTCCTTTTCCACCTGTCCTCTTACCTTTCTCCTAGCTTTATAAAAAAAACTTTTCCTCCCTCCATCATTTTCCTCTCCTGTCCTTCACCATGACTTCTTTTGCTGTTCTCATCCCTCCATGCGGGTGAGCCACTGCTGTTCTCCTCCTCACTGCACATTCATCCATCCTTTCTTTCACTTCACCAGCCAAATCACTCTCTAACAGATGCCGCACTCATTCAGTTGGTCCCCCAAGTGTATGGGTGTGTGTCTGAACGAGTGTCTGTTGTGTCGGCGTAATTAAGCATGTGTGTGTGAGGGAGCACGTGTGGGCATGTGTGCATGCGTATGTCTCAGTGGAACAGGCCTGGCCAAGGCTAATTGCTGCCTCCTACCTGGTGGTGACAGGCCTAATCAAGGATGATGAGCTCACTGTTGGTCTCTCTCTCTCTCCCTTACTCTCTTTCTCTTTCGCTTCTTTTGGCAGTAAAAAAAAATAGATAGACAGCCTCCAGTCCCCCATTATGGGTTGTTTTTGGAGAGGAGAGGAGGATGGGAGGATGATGGCAGGGGGGAAGGAGAGCAGGAGGGAGAAAGAAGGACGAGGCTTTTCATTTCAGCTCTTTCCTCTTAAGGGGACAGCATGGGAGCAAAAATTGGCCAGAGTGCTTGAGGCGTTGAGGTACACAGGTTGCAGCACAATGGGCCTATTCACCTCCTCTCAAATAGTGAAGGGGCCAAAATGATTGGATGAATGAATAAATGAATGAATAAATTTTGTTTTCGGGTGTTTTGGGGGTAAGGTGGGGAGATGGCATGATGGGGGGTTGAGTGGGGTGTCTAGCCATGTGTGCACATATGTGTATGTGTGAGGCAGATTGTGTGTCACTGGATTTGAAGGGTATGGCTATCCAACAACTGCCTCTTGTGGTCCAAAACTGCTTGAGTCTTGAATTAGAATAATGGTATTTGGCCTGAACAGGAACATAGCAGATGTGTTTGTGCTTGTGTCTGTGTGTGTATGTCCATGTGTGCATAGTATTCATGAGTGGGAGTGTCTTTATAAAGCTCATTGAGAAATACCTAATGTCTAATATCACAAAATGCCCCACATAAATTAATTAATTTTCAGGCCTGCACGAAGTCATACTATCACTATACTATCTTTCTCTCCGTTGCCTCACACATTCACTTCTGCAGACACATAATACACTCATGTACAGTGTTGGGGAGTAACAGAATACATGTACCGCCGTTATGTATTTAAAATACAAAATATGAGTAACTGTAATCCATTACAGTTACCGTTTAAAAGGGTCATATTCAGAATAGAGTTACTTTGTTGAAATAAATGGATTACACGGCGGTATTTTCCTGTTTCATATTTTGGCAATTCCAATTTCTGGTGGAAACCCAAACAAAACACACATTAAGAGGCTCTAATCCCTGGGTCTTAATCCCGCGGCCCATGTCACCCCTACTTGCGGCCCGCATAATGATGTGATCATATTATATATTAAAATGATTTAATATGAAGGCAATAGGCAGAGTGTTACAGGCATAGCCCTAAAGAATGTAGCCTCATGGGCAGTGTAGTCTGTGCTGCAGGGAGAATGGACCGCCAGTGGCGGTCCTAGCCTGTTTGGCGCCCTGGGCGAACACTCCCTCTGGCGCCCCCCACCACACACACACACACACACACAAAACATATTAAGGATTGTACATTAACATAAAACTGTTGTACACACACACACACATATGAAGAGAGAGAGAGTATGCATAGTATGCAAACGGCTACCAAACAGCCATCATAATTCGTCATACAATGAGAACAGGACAAATCAACAATTGACAATGACTAATTAATATTAAAATCTGTAACATAATGTATTGTTTGGAGTTTAGTCTGTTACTGTTACTATTTTTACCATTTCTTTTTGGAGCAACTGTAACCCAGATAATTTCCTTAGGGATTAATAAAGTATTCTGATTCTGATTGTTTCAGGATTACCTGCCATTATCCAGTGACACATCTGCTTACCTGTATCTTTTGCTCATTTCTCCTCCTCTTCTTTTCTCTTTTTTCTAAACTGAGGACCTGATGGCTTTGAACTTTTCTTGTCCATCTTCCATTGGTTTTAATTTTGCACTCCAGTATGAACACAAATCCCCCAACTCGAGGATCACCACAACATGATCTAACACACCTACACCTTAGTTCACACATTCACTTTGTCTAGGGTTTATTTCTGAGATTTCACACAACCCAGGATTCAAATCATGAATACATAATGGGCTTGGATTTACAACATTATGAATGAAATGTGCTCTACTTGGAAGCAGCAGGCCCCCCATCCCCTTTCGACGGCTTGTGTGTGAGACTTTAAATCATCAAACTGTAAATTATAAATTTTAAATTGTTATTGATCCCTTTACCCCGAGTCCTAAAGTGTATATTTATTTTCTTACTCTTCTTATATTTATTGTTTGTTTACTTGCACTGCTGTAACTGGAACCTCGTCGTCTTGTCTCTCTACTGGACTGTATGTAGCGGAGATGACAATAAAGTTTACTTTGACTTCAGCAGCAAGCAGGCGCACCGAGGGCTCTCGCGCTCACTTTTCGTGTATAGAATTTCGAAAAAACATCGGTGCAAATTATAAGTCTCT
This sequence comes from Neolamprologus brichardi, assembly GCF_056152115.1. Taxonomy (NCBI): domain Eukaryota; kingdom Metazoa; phylum Chordata; class Actinopteri; order Cichliformes; family Cichlidae; genus Neolamprologus; species Neolamprologus brichardi. Next base: position 5,455,901 of record NC_142114.1, on the reverse strand, counting down.
ATCATGATGTCTGATGTTTTCGTGTTTGTTGTTTTGTTTTTATTTTATTTTATTTTGCGAGTTGGTTATTAGATGCTGCTCCAGCCAGCGAGAGAATCCCCCGCCGCCCCGCCCTCTCCTCCCTGTGTCGCAAGCAGCAGGCGCACCTCGCAAACGGAGGGCGCCCCAGCAAATGTACGATAGAAAACCGATCGGTGCCTGTACCATTCCCAATATGCGCTGGCTGATGTCGGGGCAGCATGAGTTTTTGTTTTTTTTTGCCGATGCCCGTGATGCCGCCCACCACCACGATGCCGCCCCGGGCAACTGCCCGTGTCGCCCGTATCTAAAACCGCTACTGTGGACCGCCATACCAGTTCTGTGTCTGTGAGCGCAAAGGAGGGAGAAAAAGGAGAGTCTAAAAGTCAGAGTTTTCACCGACTAGAAACAGGAGATGGAAGCATGTAAATATAATAATAACCACTACAGCCAAAAAGAGTGCCTGACGAGCCCAGTTGTAAGTAAGTTATTAAGACTCAACTGTACACTGTGTTCTTGTTTTCCTCCGAAACAATAAGTTCTGTTGGAGCAGCCTTTCAACGCCTTTCTCTGTCTCTCGCTAGCACAGTTGACCCAGACAACAAAGTAAAGCTAGTTTTCGGCTACGGAACCCAACGTGTTAGCCAGAGGTCCCTTTACGGTTTTATGCTTTTATGGTTCGGAGCCGCGGACCTGTTTTCTATATGTGCAGAATAGTTATCTATACGAGATCGCTGCAAAAAGTGCAGCCTTACCTAATGTCCACCCTACTGTTACTCATCTTGTTACTCATATTAAGAATTTAAAATCTAGTTGGTATTGGTATGGCGAATAACTTCAGTAATAGTAATAAATCACACAGCAATAGTACATCATAATATATTAAGTAATCCAAAGTATTCAGGATACGTTACTCTCACTGAGTAACGTAACAGAATATGTTTCAAAATAAATTTTGGGGCATGTATTCTGTAATCCTGTAGTGGAGTACATTTGAAAAGTAACCTTCCCAACACTGCTCATGTATATTAAATTCCTTTAATATAGTTGTAATCTTTTATCTTTTTCACTTACCCTTTCTTATTTATATGGATCAAGCATCAGGTTGTGAAGAAAATCTTGGAATGTCACCAGCTCATTGATACTCTTGAATCTGATTTTGTTAGATAAACCGTGTCAGATACAAAATCCCCAGGAAAAACATGTGAGGAAATAAATAATTGTAAAGTGGAACGCAAAGCCCAACCCATTTCTAAAAATCAAAAAAATTCAGGATTAACATGCAAAACCACATTTATCTATTTTTGTTTGTTTTCGATGACTTTTTTTTTTAATGTGATGATGTCAAACTACGTCTGATCTTTGAATAATTGTAGTTTGGTAATGTTGCAAATAGATAAATGCTTATTTTTGGCAAATTTGTAAACGATGAATTTTCTGATATAAGCGGGAAGAAACCATCAATCGGTCACAGTCTACACAATGTTATCAACACAGGCTAAGAACAGAAAAGTTGCCATGGGACACAAAGGGCTTTTGCTAGCTTACCAGTTTACACACCATGCATCAGAAAATGTTCAATAAATTGCATTTTTCAGACATGGCATTGAGAAATACTGCACACAGTAAAGTTAAGACAAAACATACTGGAAAGTCTAGCTGTTCTTGATTGTGTCATCGTTTAGTTGATTTTTTTGTTTGCAACTAGGATGCTTGTTCTACATCTTTGATTAGCTTTACTGATGTTCTGCATCGCAGTCTTAAAGGTAAAGTAAATAACAAATTACTTTTTTTTTAATGTTTCTAGTTTTTTTTGTGTGTTTTTTCTATGTTTTTAATCAAGCGTGGTCCTTCAAAAATTTCAGCATTGCCTTTTATCTCAACTCATTCAGCAGTATACTTCATCATTAGTCATCAAATCCTAGAAAAATCCTATTTCCCTTATTATGCAGAGTTCAGATGTTTGACATGTTACATGGCATGCCTTAAAATCTATGAAAAAAAAAATCATTCACATATTTAAAATCATTCATACTGTTTCGGGTAACATGAGAACTGTCAATCAATGTCCTTAGCAAAAAATCCCCAAAATCTTTCAAAGATTTATATATTGTATATCAGTTATATACTTCATGTCATCTATTTTGCTCCCTTTCTGCATCTTTTTTTTTTTTTTTTGCTTCATCATTTATTCCGCCACACACTGTCTCTCTTGGATCTTCCATTTTCTTACTTCTTACTTATTCCTTGCTGTCTGCGGTTTTTCAAGCAAAGTCGAATTTCACACAAATTACTTTCTTAAAATATCAACCACTCCTGCATATTTAAGAATTATCTGGCCTCTTTGAGTGAAAGCCAATGGGAGAGTGACTAAATTCCTCTTAAGTGACTTAATGCAAATCTTTTATCTCTGCACTCAGAACACTCAGCACTTTCAGACTGTACAGAAAGAGTTAATATGGTACAGTACGTTGGGAAACATATGCAGTGTCATTTACATGGACTGCCTTTGATTTGTCATACTACTGGTACTGCTATATCTCTAGATTCCGCTTACCTGCATATTCATCCTTTTGTATCTCTGGTCATTTTTTATTGATTGATTCATTCAGTCATTTTGCTCAATTTCATGAAAATATTAAGGTTTATTTCCTGTCAAAAAAAAAAAGCCAATTTAGACTTTCATTCCGTGTGACAGTACTGTTGGTGTTATGTGTGCTCTGACTAATACAGTACAATTACATGCAGAGATTTAGCTTTAGAAGATCGTTTAAAAAAACAAAAGACACATAATCCGTCATATACCACATTATACGTCGTTAGCTTCTGTTTCTTTATTGTTGTTCTGCAATGTTTATTACTGTTTTTAATGGTGTGATTAATGCTCCCCAATGGAAGTTAATCATCTCTGGACCTAGAAGCACATAGAAATAATGTTTATAACCTAATCAAATATATGTGGTTATAATAAAAGGAAACATAATTTCCCATTGCACGTTATTAGTGAGACATACACTCTGAATAATAATTCTTGGTTTGTTTATGATTTATATGACTATGACTTTCAGGCTGGCCTGAAAAACATCTAATAATTTACACGACACTAAGCAGGAATAGTGAAAAGCTTCATCTGATATGAAAATATGCAAATAACATGACACTATAAACTCATTAGGTAAAACAACTTACGATGTCTTTTCTCATGCTAAATTAATATTGTGCACAATTATAATCTATCTCAAATTAGAAAGGACACTTTCTTTTTACCCATTCATGATATAGTGGTGAACTAGTTGAGGTCAATACATAAATACAGTAAAAATATAAAACCTCCAATGAAAGAGAACTCTTCATGTTGTTCTTACCCATTACAGCTTCTTATAGAAGAATGCACAGAAAAATGAAGAAAAATGACAATTATATGATCTCATGTCAGAAACAAACACTAATATTTCATAAACACTAAATTTAAACAACTTAGATTGGCATTTTTTGCAGACCTGGACACAGAAACTCACAGTCAAAACAGATACTCATTTGTATAGTTTGAATCTTCCAACAAAATATATATAGAGGCATTTGATGTAAAGTTGTGAATATATTTTCATGGTCAACAGAGTTTTCCATTACAGTAAACCAGCCTACAGAGAAAAAAATGTTAATATTCCACAGAAGCATTCCCGCAGGACACAAATATGTGACTCTATGGTTGCAAATGCTTTTTCCACTGACAAAAACACAATCATAAGAGCATCAGAGGTGGAGAAAAGGAAAAGCTAAATTGGTCCAAATAGGATTTTAAAGTGCACACAATTCCCATACTTCCATTGAGCCATTTGTGATCTGTGTAAACTTAACGGTTGTGGACATTGACCATAATGAAAAAGGATTTCATAGGAGTTTTTCACAGGACCTTTAAGAAATACTAGAATTTGCACATGAAAGACCATAACGAAATCCATCAAACCTAACTGATTATACTATGTCTTCATTTTGAAGGGAAAATGTGCTGGGCCTGTGTGAATGATGAGCTGATATATGAAGTACAAAATACAGATATTTGGGTCTTGCAGGACAAAGCATCAACATTGTTGAGATAAAAGAAAAAAAATGGCAAGGTTTGTTCTTAAATAGATTATGGTTATGACATGTGCCTCAGGAGGCACAGTGTGTAGTTTTGTGTGTCAGTATCATTTATTAATGTCTAATCAGTGGCCTGAGGAAAAGTAACCATCTCTGACTGATATAACCCAGTGCCAGTGACTAAATACACTGTCTTACTGTGTCCAGCACAGTGTTGGTGTTTGCATTAAGGGTTTAAAATAATGCTGCTAGATATCAGTAGATTTTGGTCAAGTGGATTCTGTTTCTTACCTCAAAAAACAGATATGTAATTTAACATTTGTGGTATTTTATGTTTTTATCCCCGAGTTACCTCACAGACTCACAGACTCCGTCATTCACCTGTAGTGACTGTAAGCAGTATATCAGAGAGAAAGTGTGATTTTCTGTTGTTGTTGTTGTGTAGCCAGCTCTTTGTCAGCTGTCCAAAGACGGGAGGGTCGCATGTCTAATCTGCTGACAGTAAGTAACTCTGACAATATCAGGAATTAATAAACATGTTTGTGCACGTTTTCTTGTGAAAGAGCCCTGACATTACTTCAGGAGATGAGGGTTGAGGTGAGGAGGAAGAGGATGATATTTTATTAAGATAATGGCCTTGTTGTCTCTTTCCTTTGCATTTTCACTTTTTTTAGTAAAAGAGACCATTCAAGCCTGCTCTGAATTTGTAATTACACGCTAATCAATGCTAATCATTCCTTTGTTTCTTAAATAACCTCAACAGAATGACTGACTATGCCTATAATGTCAAAATTGTTTGTATTACTCGTGGATATGCATGCAGGCTTATAATTTGGGTTTTTTGCCTGGTCAAAGGTATTTTTCGACTATTTAAGTGTAGTTGAGTAAAAAATAGACTAATGCTTTGGGGGTTTTTTGTGTGTGTGTGTGTGTGTGTGTGTGGGGGGGGGGGGGGGGGGGGGATTTAATTGTCTCAGTACTTGAAAAACTGTATTGGTGCACATGAAATTAAAAGCACCTTTAGTTTAAGTAAGATCACGGATGCCAACCAACAACTTCCAAGTTATATTACTGTAAGTATTGAAACCACAACCCTTCCACCTCCATACCTCTGATACACGGCCCCTGGCTGTGCTTTGTATGACAGAGACCCATAAAGCCTAAAGTACAGACAGCTAGTCCTTTTCAACTCAGCATTATGCCATAGGAATCATGCACCTGCTTTTAAGACTTCTTCCTCTCTCCTCTCTGCTGGTCTCAGCCTGTATGTGTAGTGTCCGGCTGGGGGATGTGATAACTCAGTCTAAGCCCAGTCAAACCAACTTAATTCTCTCTGTGTCAGAGTAAAGCTTCAGAATCAGCCATTTTATGGTTAAAAAAAGCAGAATGTTCATTTGGCTTCCAGCAGCGAGGTGGGACATCATCTAAAGCCAAAAAGTCTCTCATGCTTGCTTTCCTTTGCTTTCATTATAAATATGCCATTGCCATTGGTCTTTGGTCTGGTGTATTTCTTTGGAGAAGTTCTTTCTCACTCTCTGGTTCTAAACTTTTTTCTTTCTTCTTCTCTTTCATTCCTTTGTTCTTGTTTCTCTCTCTTTTTCTAGTATCAAATAAAATACATGAAATAGTGGATAAAGCTTTAGCTGGCTTTTGCCAGCAGCCACCAGTCTGAATCATGCCTGCCCATCAAATAATAGTAAAATGAATTTTTCAGCATTTGATTTAGTCATGTCAAAAGGCCAATGAAATGAACCCCTGTGACACTAAATCCCTCTGTGCTAGGAAATTGGAACTAAATGTATTTAATATTAACAGGAGCTTTTAGAACACATCCCCAGACCCCAAATCCCTTTTTTTGTTCTCTTTGCAGCACTCTGCTTTGTAGAGTCAGAGGATGAGTTTCTTTTTTGATAGGCCCTGAATCTTTATCCTTTTTAAACCCCAGTATGACCCATTCAGCTTTATTATGAGGTAAATGTGGCAGCTTTAGAGTTTGCCTCAACAATGATCAAGTTACTACATATCTGCATTAAATAAACTTGTTCTCACGGAACAGTGTTGAATAATGCATAGACATTATTGTTGAATGTTAAAAACTGTGTTTCTTAACACCAAATACCAACAAAGTAAACAACTGAAATCTATAGTTTTTCATTAAGTTATCAAGTCATTCAACCTCAATCTAAAAACAAAGTATATATTTCAAGAGCTTTTTAGAGTGTAGAGCACTACTTTGACTGTAACTTAACATATTAAAAAGTTGCCTATTTTTGGTAGTTCATACATGCATCGATCCATCTTCTTCCATTTATCTGGGGCTGGGTTACAGGGTAGCAGCCTAAGAAGAGAAGCCCAGACCGTCCCTTGGCCCCTCCCCTAGCTTGTCCAAGGGAACAGCAACCCTAGACACCTCTTCAGAAGACGTGTCAGTGGGATTAAGGAGGTCCTCGAAGTATTCCTTCCACCACCCCAAAATATCCTCAGTTGAAGTCTGAAACGCTCCACCCGCAAATTACACAGTGCAGGTAGAACACCAAATTTCCCCTCTTGAGCGGCCTGGCGGTTTGCAAGAATGTCTTCAAGGCAGTTCGAAAGTCTTTTTCCATGGTCTCTCTGAAATAGTAAATGGACTGATTCTTAAATAGCTCTATTCTACTCTCCCGGAGCACTCAATGCTCTTTATATAACATGCCACATTCACCCATTCAAACAAGCACTTTCTTCTATACTTTTAAGTGCTTTCCAACTAACATTCATACTCCGATGGATGCATCAGAGGCAACTTGGGGTTAGTATCTTGCCCAGGGATATTTGACATGCAGACTGGGGAAAGTCAGGGATCGAACCACCAACCACTCGAGTTTTTTGCTTCAGCCACTGCCCAAGCACGTCCTGCTTGGCCTGTTGGTACCTACTGGCTGCCTCCAAAGTCTCGCAGGCAAGCCAAGCCCAATAGGACTCCTTCTTCAGCCTGATGGTTGCCTTCACCTCTGGTGTCCACCATCTGGTTCTGGGGTTACCACCACAACAGGCACCAACCACCTTGCGGCCGCAGCTCAATGCAGCAGCTTAAGCAATGGAGATGCTGAACATGGTCCATTAAGCTCTGCCTGTCAGCACACCCTAACTATACGTTTAATAGCCCCAGGCCCGTCCAGTATCCTGCCTGCCACCTAATCTAACTCACCACCAGATGGTGATCAATTTACAGCTCAGCACCTCTCTTCACCTCACTGTCCAGAACATACAGCTGCCGATCTGATAATATGATTACAAAAGCTGTCATTGAACTGCAGCCTATGGTGTCCAGGTGCAATGTGCACTTATGGACACCCTTATGTTTGAACATTGTGTTCATTATGGACAGTCCTTTAAAAACGTTCAGATCTGGCAGGTTGTTCCTCCCAAGCACCCCCATCAAGCTCATTGTCGTTGCCCACATGAGCATTGAAGTCTCCCAGTAAGACGACAGAGTCCCCAGGTGGCGCACCCTCAAGCAACCCATCCATGGATTCCAGAAAGGCTGGGTACTTTTCGTAAGTGCAAACAACAGTCAGGACTTGTTTCCCAACCCAAAGGCACTGGGAGCAACCCTCTCGTCCACTGTGAAAAACTCCAACATTCAGGCAGCAACCCGGGAGGATACCAAGATACCCACCCCAGCCCACTGCCTCTCACCAAGGGCAACTCCAGACTGAGACAGAATCCAGCCCTTCTCCAGGAGACTGGTTCCAGAGCCAAAGCAATGCTTTTGGGTGAGCCTGACTATATCTAGCCGGCACCTTTTAACCTCACTCATTAGCTCAGGCTCCTTCCCCACCAGAGAGGTGACATTTCCATGTCCCAGTTGCTAGTCTTGGTATCTGAGGATTAGTGCACCTGGGTTTTCTTCCCTAGCTGCTGCCCAGCACACACTGGACCTGAGCTTTACGGCGCTTCCTGCGGGTGGTGGGTATACAGGAGGGTAGGCCCATGTCCCTTTTTCCTGCTTTGCCCAGCTGGGGCCCATCGACTAAGCCCTGGCCTTAGGTGCTCACCCTCAGCCACCCTCTCTCGGCCTGGCTCCCGGGCGGGGCCCCAATTACCCTATCCTAAGCATGGTGAACTGTTCCCTGGATCTTTTGTTTATAGGGGTTTTTAGAATCGCACTTTGTCTGGTCCCTCACCCAGGACCAATTTGCCAGGGGAGACCCTACCGGAGGCTAATCCCCCCGACAACATAGCCCCTAGGATCCTTTCATCATGCTAAGGTAGGAATTCATTTCACGTATATAACTCTAATTTACTGTTTGAGTTCAAGCTAAAATCTTTCCTGTATGATCCCAATGAAAGTATTTAAAATACACTTACTTAAATATATATTCTTCCCAAAGTTCTTTTTTTATTCTTCAAATCATGAAAAATCGTTTTTGCCTCAGTATTAAAAAACAATGCATAGTAATATATATATTTAATACACTACATGGATATAATCCAAGCTCTTTTCCAAAGCCAATTGTGAAATGTTAAAATTTCATTTGACTACAGGGCATGTTTTTTAACCTCACCATAAAATTACATCTACACTAAAATGAGCAGTGAATCTTGTCAAGTACAGAAGCAAGTAGAATTAAAAAATCAAGTTCTTATTGGACACCATGTTCATTAGTGGCTAGTGTGATTGAATTATCTGAGACTACATTGTTGTTCAATAATTAGCTTATTAGCATGGAAACCACAGCACTGGAAGGCCAAGCAATCAGACCAACAATTAGCCATCAGCATAAAAACAGTGAGATTGGAACTGTGCCTCAATGGATGCTTATGACAATAGTGGTCAACTCATTTCCATTACAATTAGTAAATAGCCTAAATTGATCTTACAGAAAAATCATTGTGAATTACAAAAGCACCTTTTTCTTTGTTGATGCTGCTGTGATCAATGAAACAGGTTAATTCAGATAGTTGAACATCCAGACTTTTTGGTTACAGCTGTCTTAGAAATCTTTAAACAGTCCTTTAGATCAAAAATGTACATCTAACATTCATAGTTATAATTTGTTTATTTTTATATTTAGATTTTAGGCTAATATACATTGAATGTTAAATTCAGCTGAATCCAGTTAAACCTTTCTCATTCACTCTTCACTTTAAAGTATTCTGCATTGTGTAAACCACAGTATTTGAAGTTGTACTCTTATCTTTTAGTTAAACATGTTATACTTAACACACAAAGAGGAAACATATGATACATACATACATTTGATTTGTATTTTTTATTTTATTGTATTTCTCAAATAAAAAGTAAATCCTTTGTAACAGTACATGACACAAATGGCTGCTCCAACTTATAGTTTTCCATTCCATTAAACTATGAGTCTTCATGCAAATGTATTCTCTAAAAAACAACTAGAAAGTACCCAAGACTTCTGTAAAGATTGTAAAGATTCAATTACTGCTATACTAAGTACTGTTGTAGCCAAGGCATTTACTTTTGCCAAAGATGGAAGAATTAAATGTAGATACTGCTTATGGAGCAGGCAGAGAAAGTCATGAAGAGATAGGACTACCAATCAGTCAAACAATCAACAACAACAACAACAACAACCACAAAAGTTGTCGTTTTTGTAGATTCAACTTTTGTTGATATTTTAAAATGAAGCTTATGCGTAGGTTCAATGAGGAAGATCTGTAATCACTCATCTGCCTGCTTTCCTGTTTACATGTCTACCACTTTCCCACGCTGTCAGTCTCAAAATTGACATTATTCTAGTCCAGTCATCCCCCCCCCCCCCCCCCCCCCACACACACACACACACACACACACACACGCACACACTTGAACCAATTAACCGCCGCTTCACATGGTTTAAAACTGTGCTGTCCATTACTCTCCCTTTCACACTCTCTTGTGCAACCCACCTTGTCCCTATCTCCACCTCAAACACCTCAGCCAGAGCTGTGTTCAATTCTTAGTCTTCATCTTCACCACTAGCACCAGGTTCTATAATTCGGGGGTTCCTGTCCTACATCCTATCATCAATGGGATTCCTTTCTGCCATGATGGGTCATCGGAGTCTAATCGCCAAATATATTAACTTCTCTAATTCAATAAATCATATTCCATTCTTCCAAGTAAACTTTCTCCTTTTTGAAATGGGGATTGGTATTGCTTTTAGTGGTACAGCTAAACAGATGATTACAGCTGTTTTGCGTCCTACTTTCTTTCAGATGATTTGGGGATTTAAACTCATTCAGATATGATCATGGTTGGAGGATTCATCTGCCAAATACATCCTTTCTGCATAGAGGTATTTTTGTGTGTCTGTGGATGTTCAACTTGATACTTAAATATGCTCCATTAGGCAATAACGGGAAAAGAACAAGTTTTCCAGACAGGCAGGGGTTAAATTTGCCAGCATGATAGCAGCATTTTTTTTTTTTTTTTTGCTACAGTCTGACATAACTTATTGTAACGGCATGGAGATACTTGCCCAGTAATAAGAAAATAATGGCATCCCATGGCCTTTTAAAACCTTTAAAACATTATCCTTTTTTGTCTCATCCTTGAGATGCCTTCGTGAGGTAGATGTAAAAACAGTTTTTTGTGTTTTTGTTTGTTTGTTTTCTGGCAGGTAATTGTAAATGCAACTTTTAAAGACCAAGAATTGTCACCAAACACACAAACTCTTTCCGCACAGTTTGTCACATAATGCATCTGTTAGAAATTAGAGGTTTTAAACCAGATGCTGGATCTACACATGCTTTTTTGCTGAATTATGTTTTGTGAACCCTTAGTTGCAAAACTAACAGAAGACTACAAATTTTCTGGTGTATAATCTGTTTTGAAGTTTAGCTACAAAATGTTCCCTCTATGCATCATCAGGTACTCACCAGACATTTTTGTTATAAATGTGTGTTTAAAGGTTTCAGAGAGTTCAGGATTATGAGAAAAATAGATGGACCATTTGCACTGTATGCACTGGAGAAAACCAGAACTCCAAACACCTTTACACACCAACACAAAAATCCTGCAAAGTTATTAAACATGTATTTGTTGGTTATTCAAAATGCCTGGGGAGTTGCACCACACAAACAAAATTTTGTGAATAAAATAGCATCCAAAGGCAGACCAATACCAGAAATGGCACAGTGAAATTTACTTTCAGCTCCTTAGTGGAAAAATTGACCTTCACCTAATCTGGTATGTTCCCTGAAGCTCAAAACCCATTTTAAACTGAGTTTTCATTCACAAAAGACTGCAGTTATTGTGGACTGATATGTCAGTGAAATGTCAACTGTCATTAGCATCTTAGAAACCCAAACAGTTTACTCTGTCTTAGTTCTTGACACTAAATTTCATACTGTGATTACCTTTAAAAAGCAAGAAGACAAATAATTATACATTCAAAAAAGGATATATATATATATATATATATATATATATATATATATATATATATATATATATATATATATATATATATATATATATAAACAGAACCAAGCATCTATTTATATCTTAAAATGTCCCTTGGGTTGTAAAAAAAAAGTTCAGTCTTATATGAAACACATGCAAGTAATGTTTATAATGATTTTGTAGAGTCATCCAACGGGCAGTAGAGGGATTGATTGCCTCTTGGGTAGAGGATTACAGTCTTGTCTGCCTCCTACAGATTATTTGGGTTTGTTCTGCCATGACAAGATTACGGAGTGAAATTTATCACATATCAAATGACAGCAAAAGGTAGTAAACTGGGAAAAGCACACATAAGGCAAATGCTAAACCGCACAAAATATCTATGATGATATATCAAATATATATTTCACTGCAAATGTAAAAACATTTCAGGAAAAGCCACACTGATTTTTTTTTTGTCAAACCTCAGAAGGCAAGATCACTTCCATACTCCAAGTTTGGTGTGACTAAATGAAACAGGATTAATCCATCAGCCGCTAGATTAAAATCTCCCATCTCAAGCTATGTAGGTTTCACCAAAAAAGCCACAACACATCAGGGCACTGGTATAAGAGCATTAAGTTTGTCCTGTGATATCTGGCATCGGGATATTGGCTCAAGCCTCTAGGAATCAGGCTTGCCCTGGCACAAAGCAACAGTTTGAAAGCCTCATGCCTAGGGATTGGTACCGGTATCCGGTGCCATGATGATACCGGTTCTGTCATAAACGGTAGTAACCAGACCGAAAAGCAGCGCACATTTCGGTGCTTTATTTCGGTGCTTTTTTTTCCTGAGCTGTGATACACTTTAGATTCTAGCCAATCATTTTACCTTTCCGAGGATAGTAGGCGGGCCCAGGTACGTACGTTCTTTTAGAGCCGAGCTACAGATTAAAAATGCCCAAGGCGAAGCGGTCAAAGTCTGGCTGTACTTCACAGCAAAAGATACAAACTCAGCAGCCTGCAACAAGTGTTTTAAGGTGATACTGTGATACTGTGCAAAGGAGGTAACACCTCAAATCTGATGAAACACCTGGCAACGCATAGCGTTTTTTTTAAAGCCGAGAAATGCGCCGTATTTGATAGCTTGCTGCGAGACCTCACACCGAGCGCATCTACTGCGGTTGTGGTGCCTGTTATCAGACCCGGAGTTTGCAACATCCCCCAAAAACCCGAAGAGTAGAGTCCTGACCCCTAGCCCTGCCAGTGTAGCAGAAATGATGACGGATGATGATGGCAGCAGCAGCCGTTCTTCTCTGCGTGAGTAGCTTAATGTTGTTCGTGTGTAATTTGAGTAGGCTAACCACGGCTAGCTGTACATAGGCTATACATTAATGCATGTAAGGTGAACTAGCAAACATCATCATAGCTACATGCGGCTGTCTTCTTGTTTGATGGCAGATACTCCTTTCTCCCTGGCCAAAAAGGCTAAAATGACCAAAGAAAAAGTTGAAAACAGTTAAACATGAGAGGTTTTTGGACAAGTTTGTGTTTTTTCCATTGTTTAAGCACTGCTTCCAGCCAAGAATGATACCATATATGCCCCATAGCTGCAGAAAAGGCTAACATTGTTATCTTTTTACAAAAAAAACAGCTGAACATGAGAGGTTTTTGGACAAAGTTTGTGTTCTCCATTCTTTAAGCACCGGTTTGAGCACCGTTTAAGCACCGGCACCGTTTCAAAAGTACCGGTTTGGCACCGGTATTGGATAAAACCTAAACGATACCCATCCCTACTCATGCCACAGTTATGTTTGACATGTTGGTTATTGCCTAACATCAGTAACATTTACTGATGCTTCAACCTTATACTCTGTTTCTAAAAGACAGGTCTCACAAATTTGAAATCAAACAAAAACAAAACAGTGCTTTGTGTTGAAGTGAGAATAGTAGAACCCCAAACAGGAAACAGTTTTCTGTAATACAGTTTGTCTTTTACAACTTTTGCAGCAACCTCTCTGTATTCGATCTGGAAATCCCTATACTTCTTCATTGATATATAATTAAAAAAGCCTCTAGGGACCTACCCAATCTCACATTCAAGCCTGAAGCTCAGCCGTGCCAGCCGTACCAGCCATGCTACGTAAGCTGAAAAGACACCAATGCACACTGGGTGCCAGTACTTGTGATGTCATTTCTGGCAGACCTAACCGATTGCTGGGGCAATAACACTGAGCATAAACTCCCTTCTAGGCATTGTTGCCATGTTCCTTGAGAGTTTCCTGACCTAATTTTGCTGGTAGAGGCAGTTGCTGCTGGAAGTGCCTTTTCCATGGAGGTGTTTACTTGATCTGAGGCAATATTACATGTAGTTACATATCATCTACATGAATGCCAGGATGTAGTTTCTCACATTATCTCACACACTGTAAAAGGTTTAACAAACTTTACTTCGAAAATTCCTGCTTTTGTTTCTTCACAGATTTTTCCTAATGTTTCTTTTTTTATTACTAAAATCCCAAATAATGGAAACTGCATTTTAAAAAAGTACTTTAATCTTGAGAGATACCTGTATTTTATGTGAGTCTGCCAAGATCACTTTCATAGGAGAACACATCTTGTGAGGCTTCAGTCCACGGTTCTGTAGATGGTAAAACATCAGCTTATAATCAGCACACTATGTGCAGCTGCTGCTGCACAAATTGTACAAAAATGAAACAAAAAAAAAACTTTTGACAGTATAACAACAGCAAACAACACACTTTCCTGCAAAAAAATGCATTTATCTTGAATAGAAAAAATATGAAATAATCTTACCAAACATGCCCTGAAATGCATGTTCCAGCAAAATGTTAAAGAGAAGCTGAATAACAAGACTGTCAGCAATTTATGTTCTTAGGAACTCCAATGCTTAGGATATGGCTAAGGATGTTTCCAAATTAGCAATCCTCCACAGTGTAGGCCACATTTTAAGACAGCAAGACACTCATAAAACATAGCCCTAATTGCTCTGTCACATCAGATGCTATGTCCCCAATGTATTTTATTGTCCCCTATTAACATACCCAGAAGTTTGCAGTAATGTATTTCTCACTGGACCCTAAACAGCCCACAATAACATGAACAAGAGACGCAATTAATTTAAACACACCTCCCCTACAGATTCAAGGTGAAAACTAAATAGCCTTTTAACAGAGGAGAGAAAAAGATAACCTCAAATTTATATGTATAAAAAAATGTCCATTAATGGCTGATAGATTGATTTGCATAAATTAGCATTCCCCTCCCATTAGCAAGCATTATTTTTCCAGTATTTCTTTACACCCATGGGTTTTAGCCAGGACACAGGCAATAAATCTGTGATAAAGGTGGCATCAATTTGTGAACACCTCATGTAAAAGGACAATAACTAAGTTGGAAAAACTGTTTTGTAGTTGTCCACTGTGTCATTTCAATTCTCCAGAATGTAAGCTGTGTCCAATTTATATTGTGTGCTTTACCTTATGAGTTTAGAAGTGTCTTATTATTGCAAAAAAAAGCAAATGAACAAAAAATGTAAGTGCTTTAAATAGCAAAAGAAAGAAAAGAGGTAGTCGTTTTTTGTTTCTTTCAAATAATAACACATACAGTAAACAAAGTTATATGAATTCTGTTTCCCTGGTTTTCCATCCTTGTCAGTTGCTTTTGTGCAGTGCAGTGAATCCCATTCATAGCTTCTGATTCATATCTAAAAGGGTAGTGACTGCCTGAAAATCCATTGAGTAAATACAAAAGGGTGGCGACAAATAGCAGTACCGGTCATCCATAAATATGTTGTCTCGTAGGTGAATGTCATAAATGTAACTGAAGGTTAAATCCTAAAAGTAGAAGCCAATTATATACATGGAAACATGAAAACAATATACATGGAAATTTAAAGACCCATTGTCATTTTAGGACAGAAACATGCATTAGAGGATCAACACAAGAAAAAAACATGGGGAAAGGGAGTAAAAATTAGATTTAGATATTATCATTGACAATGATAGGTAGGTAGTGACTTTATTTTAATAAAAAAAAAATCTAATTAAAGCTTGTAAAAAAAAAAAAACTAGAGAGATTTTTTTTCTAATTCTTTTTTCTCATCTCGTGGTCTAATTCTATGATGTAGTGAATTACAACAATAGCCAAGGGAAGGCTTTAAATCAGAACAGACAAATAAATAAAAAGTCTCCAGTGTCCAACTCATTGACCATGACATAATGGTGGTGTTCAAGCCAGACACTGTAGTGACTGCATAACTTTTAAATTTGTTGTCATTTCCTTAATAGCCTGATGGGGGCAGGCAAGATCTTTTGAAGCAAGCAGACTAGAAAGTAATCATTTCAGTATATTATGTTAGATGCAGGAAAAAGAGTTCTAATTTATTAATTTATCGCTTATTTATACTATCCTGCTCTAATTTAACAAGTAAACACATAAATAAAATCACCAAAACACACAACCTCATCAGTGAGTTACAAAAATTATTTTTTAACTGTTATGTCATATACAGTAATTTATGTTATATGTAGTTTTTCTTTTTTTAAACACAGAAAGGAAATTGTTCTGGACATGTAAATATGTATATGTATATACTGCATCAGTCATTGTTATGGACAATCCTTCCTCCCTTTGTTTATACAGTGAAGCAGTCATCAAATTCTATTTATCACCCAACACAGATATAGGCATTGTGATCAAATAAATATTTTGCAATTCATATTTTGAAATTATACAGTTTTGTTCTTTAGGCTGTTCAGCCAGCACATGTTCTTAAATGCTCTCACTAATTCCATGTTAGTGACGTCACTTTTATTCTCCCTCCTCAGAATAATAGTTCTTGCCACCTCTTCAACTATGCTTTTACCAGTTAGACAGTCATCAAAGAAGCAGAGACTTTCTTTTCCTTTTATTTTAATTATTGATCTGTCATGTCCATTTCACAAAATGAAAAGACTGTGGAAATGTCATATGATTTGTCCAATAGGCACCTGTGGTGGAATAATTGAGGTGATTACACTTCCTGTTGCATCTGTGTAGCTCTGTTAACCTTTTGTCAATGGGTGACTGTGTGTGTGTGTGTGTGTGTGTGTGTGTGTGTGTGGTCACACTGGTATCTAAAGGGCACCAGCCTAAGTTGCAGAGTACTGTTCTCTTCAGTGTTGTATAAAACAAGGGGAAAATCATACAATGATGTAATATCAAATGAGTTTAACATATATGATCATTTTTATTAAGAGATATGACTAAAAGTGTATTACATCATTCTTTAAACTAAAGTTGATATGATGTTAACTTGATTAATTTAGCATTTAATTACACAAACTGTAGTGATAAATTGGTGAAATATGGTTGAGACTGAATGTCATTACTGAAACTTTGTTGATATTTGATTGTCAACCAAGGAACCAGTTGAAATTGATTTCTGCTCAATGGTGTTGCATGTCGAATGAGAACTTTGGGGAACATTAAAGCGATTACATTTTATTCCTGTGATGGGTTGCTTTTGTACCATCAAGTGTATCTATCTGTATGTATCATTGGTTTAAATCATCTGGGAGCCATGCCTCTAACAAACATGGAGATTCCATCCAATCAACCAAGAAATATTTGACAAAGTAAATGTATAGTTCAACCTACTGAAGTAGTTCATAGTATTGATAATCCCTGCCTCATACATTTCTGTTCCATACTAATCAATGCCACGGTTCAATCAATGATTGAGTGATTAAGTCTAATCCTCTGGGGACAATAATTTTCTATCGCCCATAAAAAAGTTGCATATTTAGGTGTAGATCATGGTTACTATACTACTATAAAACCTGAATGTGACAGTGGGTTAAGAAAGTTCTCATCGGATGTTTATTTTGTAATACATTTCTAATTAACACATTCTATTTCTTTGCCTGCAACAACAACAACAACAAAAACGAAACAACCACGACATCTATAAAATACTTTTTACTACCTGATTGCAAACAGAGCATTGAAGAACATATTTGTTTTACATACATGCAGATCATAACAAATTCCAGAGGCCTGTACTACAAAGCATGATTCAGGTAACGTCAGAGTTTTCAATAGTGCTTTACTTCTTAACACAATGCACTGCCATGGTAACTTATGCTGCAGACATAACCTGCTCCAGAGCAGGTTAGAGTGGTGTGAAACATTTTTGGCTACTGTCCAGATTTCCTTTTCGTGTGTGTGTGTATGTCACACTTTCATGTTTCAGATCATCAAACAAATTTAATTTGACAAAGATATTATACAAAGATAACACTAATAAATGCAAAACGCAGTTTTCTAAATGAAGGTACTTATTATTAAGGGGAAAAAATTCAAACCTACATGGGCCTTACTGAATAAGATAAATTAACTGTGGTGTATCACATCTTTTGAAAAGCTGACTTTAATTTCCCTAGCCACACCCAGGCCTAATTACTGCCACACCTGTTCTCAATCACAAAATCATTTAGATAGAACCAGCCTGACAAAGATGAGTAGACCAAAAGATCCTTAAAAGCCAGACATCATGCCAAGATCCAAAGGAATTCAGGAACAATTGAGAAGCAAAGTAATTGAGATCTGTCAGCCTGGATAGATCTGGTTATACAGCCGTTTCTAATGCTGTGGGAGTACAGCATCAGAACCCCAGTGAGAACCATTATCCACGAATGGTGGAAACATGGAACAGTGGTGAACCTTCCCAGGAGTAACTGGCCGAACAAAATTTTCCCTAAGAGCACAGCAACAACTCATCCAAGTTCACAAAAGACCACAGAACAACATCCAAACAACTGCATGCCTGACTTGCCTCAGTTAAAGTCAGTGTTCATGACTCCACCATAAGAAAGAGACTGGGCAAAAATGGCCTGCATGATGGAGTTCCAAGACGAAAACCACTGCTGAGGAAAAGGAACAGAAAACGCTTGTTTCAGTTTTGCCAGAAAACACCTTGATGATCCCCAAGACTTTTGAGAAAATACTGTGTGTGTCACTGTGTATGGCAGTGTTTTTCCGACAGGTTCATGTCTCGTCTCCTGGGTGGAGTTGACCTAGTTTCCTCCCTGGAGCCACACCTGGATCTCATTATCGTGGCAGTACTTAAGGCCAGCGCTGACTACTACTCCTTACCAGATCGTCTGCTACCCAGTTCAAGTCCATGAATCATTACTCACCTGTGCCCGCGGCTTTTCATAACCTGGTCGCTGGTCTGCTCGCAAAACCTCCGCCACAGACTCCAGTCTCATTCTGACCTGCCTGCCTCTCTGCCAACACACTTGGACTTCTGAAATCGGATCCTATCCTTAACCCTCACCTGGACCGACAGTGTCTTGCCCTCCCTCTCGGGACATGCCTCCATCTGCAACCAAAGTTTCTGTCCTCCGGCTCTCAATCTGCTTAATCATGTCAGCATCATGAATTGCTTCCTGGAACCCTGTCGCATAATCATCTCCATGACCCCCAAGTGCTTGGAGTCTGTATTCACAGTCATAGATCCCTGCTCTAGTTCTTATTTATAATTTGCTCTGTTTAGCCATAGTTTCTACGTTTTCTAAATAGTATTGTCGCACTGTTGTATATAGCCCCCCACGCACTCCCCTGTAAATAACTCCCCGCACATCTCATTAGTGCCTGTGCTCTCTCGTCATTGTAAATAAATTATTTCACTTCACGCTCTGAATATCTGTGTTTGAATCTGCACTTTGGGTACACTCTGCCTGGCGGCCACACTGGCCCTGACAGTGTGGACTGACGAGACTTTTTGGAAGGGGTGTGTCCCATTACATTTGGCATAAAACTAACACAGCATTTCAAAAAAGGGAACATCATACCAACAGTAAAATATGATGGTGGCAGTGTGATGGTCTGGGACTGTTTTGTCACTTCAGGACCTGGAAGACTTGCTCTGCTAAATGGAACCATGAATTCTGCTCCCTACCAAAACATCCTGAAGGAGAATGTCCGGCCATCTGTTCATGACTTCAGGCTGAAGCTGTCACGTTCCTGGGTCTGTTGACCCAGCGTTTTGAGTTTTAGTTTATTTTGATGTTTATGGTTTATTTTTTAGTTCATTAGGTTATCTAAGCTCATTTGTTTATTTAGATTCCCCTTGTGTCTTCTACCCCTGTGTTTTAGTCTCCCTTTGCCCCTTATGTGTTCAAGCTGCATGTCTTATGTTGTCAAGTTTATATGTCGGCGTCTCATGTTTCCTGTTTTATTGTGACAGTCTGTGTCCTAGTTCAGAGTAGTCAGCTTTGCTTCCTTTGTCTCATTATGTCAGATTAGTGTCAGCTGTTTCTCCATGTGTTTTTACTTCCCCTAATCACCCTTGTGTGTATTTAGTCTGTGTGTTTCTGTTCATTCTTTGTCAGGTCGTCTGTTGTTCATGCCAAGGTTTTCATGTCATGTTTCCAAGGCTACGTACACGGGTATTTTTGAAAACGGAGATTTTCTGTTTTCATTTTAAAAAATAATCCCGTCCACACGTAAAGGCAGAAATGAAGGAAAATGCTGCTAGGAACATGCCAAAGCAACAGGTGGCAATATATTCCTAACCGTGCAGAAATGTTGGCCAATCAGAAGTCTAGAAGCCTCGGTGGGAAAAAGTAAACAAAG
This sequence comes from Neolamprologus brichardi, assembly GCF_056152115.1. Taxonomy (NCBI): domain Eukaryota; kingdom Metazoa; phylum Chordata; class Actinopteri; order Cichliformes; family Cichlidae; genus Neolamprologus; species Neolamprologus brichardi. The sequence continues at coordinate 5,435,780 of NC_142114.1, read as the reverse complement.
CAGAACCGAGTCGTATGTGTGGAGGGACAGTAACTGTGTGTGTATATGTAAGCATTTAAACACTGCAGAGAGTACAATTAACAGTAACAGTATTGTAGAAATTCATTTCACCGAAACAATAACGTGGCGCACAGTGTGACGTCAAAAAATTTGACGCTGCGTTTTCTCCGTTTTTCTCATCCACACGTAAATGCAAAAACTGAGTTTTCAAAAATATCCACCCTGGCCGGAGTTTTTAAAAATCTCTGTTTTCAGTGACCAAAAACGCTGTTTACATGTGGACGAAAGGTGCAAACGTATAGAGAAATCTGCGTTTTCAAAAATACCCGGGTACGTGTGGACATAGCCCAAGTTTCATGTCTAGGTTTTTCTTGTTGTTTATTTAGTTATCCCAGTTTAGGTTGATGTTAGTTTACTTCAGTTTGCCTTGCCCTTTCTTTGTACCTTGTTTTATTTATTTATTTATTTTTTTTTTTACCAGCCTTATTAAACGGCTCGCTTTTTGTTAGCATTCCAGTTCTGTTCCCTGTTCCTTGGAGTCTGCGTTTTGGGTCCTTTTTTTTTCTGTCACAGTCTGGGGGAGGCAGACTGTATGAATAGAAAAAAAAGGACCCAAAAAAGTAACAGTTAGTAACTGAGTTACAAGATTCTAAAAGTAATTAATTACTTGAAAAGTAACTATTGGGTTACTTTTAAAAAAATTGTTTAACCCTCTGGGGTCCAGGGTATAATTAGGCCTTGTTTGGTATCATCCTTTTCAGCACAACCTCACGTGTCTGAATTTACAGTTATGTTTTTATTTTGACATACTGTATTAACACATTTGATCTAAAAGTAGACAAAAAACATAAAATCAGGGTAGAAAAAGTTATATTTTTTACTGTAACAACCACAAATATTAATGAATCATATTTCATAACTTTTGCAAACAACACAGTTATTTACATCCATTTACCTTTTACCCCCTTTTTTAATAACCATTTCAAACTATTTACATAACAATCAGGTGTTCTGCATTCCATAAGATGCCACACAAATTATTTGTGCCACTGCAAAATTTTCTGTCCACTATAAAGGAGAACATCACAGCCTGATACCTGCAGGTCTGACAGCAGGAGGCGCATCACTCCTGTTTTCTACCTGGAGACAGCAGTTGCCTCATTGTTCTGACACACAACACAAAACTATCCACAACACTACACACTACCTACACAAGACAACACATTAACTACACACTCCAAACACACTAAACGTCACAAATCTCTCACATCTCAAAACTCGCTCTCTCTCTTTTTCTGCTGTCCTTCTCCCTCTCTCGCTATCTCGCCGTCACTCCTCAAACTTCCACCTCTTCCTAAACAACCAAATGTCATGTTGTCATATCATTTTTGATTGGTTGACATGGTACATTTTTCCACCAACAAAGGGCAGGTTTTTTTTTTTTTTTGTTGGTCATAAGCAGAGAGTGCTTGCTAGCGCTGTCCTTAGATGTTAGATGTGATGAAACTATTGAGGAAAAAATGCCGTGTATATATTGTTTATCATGACTCTGGTTTTATGTGGCCTATCAACATAATTTAAAAACTGGTATATATCACTTTGTTGCTTTGTCATCTTGAAGTGGTCATGTGATTGTCTTACCACGACTACTTTATTCTTCCTCAGTCAAACAGCAGCACTCTTGCGATAGTTTGGCCCTTAGCTCCAGGTGTTGTGCCAAAAAGTGATTGTCTGCTAGAAAGTGATTGCCGCCAGCGGGAGTGCGCACAGCTGCTTAAAGCTGTAGCGCACAGATTACTTACAGCTACTTCCGTGCAACCGATATGAGATGTGGTAAGCTGAAGACAGCTTCAACCGTCTGTTTGTTGAAAAATAGTAACGCGACCGCACCGCATTTTCTTGTTAGTAACGGTAACGGCATTGTAATGATAGAAGTAGTAATTAGTTCGATTACTCGTTACTGAAAAAAGTAACACCGTTAGTAACGCCGTTGTTCCCATCACTGCTAACGATGTACAACAAGTAAGTTTGACTTACTTGTTATTCTTTTATTCTTTTATTACATGAATATCGTGCCATGGTTTATTTATATCCATATTATGCGTTTAACCACTTCATATTTTTCTAATATAAAGGGGTTACATCAAAGTTTTACTTCCTAAAATGAATCGCTAGACATTAGCCATTTTTTTGTGACTGGTCAGATGCTGGCAGCACCACTCCCGTCACATGAAGATAATCCTAGCTAGATGGATATACCCTGTTTTAACTTCTCAAGTTGATAAACACCTTTGTGTGACTACCACAAATGTTAAGGTGGGTTAAGCCAGATACATACATAATTAACTTTCAAAAGTAAATAAATCTAACTAATCAATCATAGTGACCAAAAAAATGGCAGGTACTGAAAGTTACAATGAGATTGTATGAGCATATACTGGTTTCAAAAACTGTATGTATTAGACCCTGCCCTACAAGCAGTTTTTGTTAGGCTTGTGGTTCTGTTTCAAAGTCTTAAGTCTGTATTTAGTGGTGACTGGAACAGGATCATGGATGCAAATCTTGCTGACCGTTTGGTGACTATTTACAGGTTACATACACTTAGCATAACACTGGAAAGAAAGTCAAACGCAAACAGAGAGCTTAATAGTGCTCATAATATCATAGTAGTAGCAATTGCTAGCTATTGCTGCTACTATGATTTCTTCATAGGGGAACAATGAAATTAACATAATATATATGAAAAGCAGCAGAATTAGAATCTGTAATAAACGGGGTTTAAAAAAACACACAGATTTAAATACCCAGTAAGTTGGAGATGGGGTATATACAGACATTTACACATATATATGCTATGATTCCTATGAAGAGGATTTTATATGAATAATTTAATATTCATTGTGTTGCTTTTCATCTTTTTTCCATCTTTTCTTTCCGGAATATCTCTTTTTTTTAGCAAATTTCCAGGCAATATGTGTCAGCATAGCCGCTGGGACTAATTTAAGTTCAGCACCATTAGGTTCTATTCAGTTGGCAGTTGAACAATACTGAATAATACCGACATCAATATTCCCGACAACAATCTTGAGGAAACATTTACAGCCTGACTTTTCTGCCATATTGCCCTATTTAAATTTTAGAAAAGTAATTAAAGGTAATCTATTAAGCTACAATATTTTAATGAAGTAATAAAGCACTTCTATTTTTTAACAGGGTAGTTTATTTGTCTGTATTTCTAAAGTAATCCTTGCAAATCTGTTAGCTTTGGTACACTTTGGGGTTGGAATGCAGGAAAGTAAGTGGAAGTGCAAAGACATGGGAGAGCTAAAAGGGCAGGCAGGCTGAGGGCTACCAGGGAGTTAGGGAGTGAGAATTTTGCTTGAATTAAGAAACACAGCAGCTGTGTGTGCAAGTGTGCTTGTGCATGTACATGAACATCAGAATATGTAAGATCATCAAAAGCAGAGTGCATGCTCAAAGGTCCTCTTAATAATGTGTTTCTGTGTTCGTGTGTGTCATAGGATGTATGCATGTTTGTGTGTGCATGTGAAAGCAACCAAAGAATTTTGATTTTCCTATGACTGTGTCTTCCGGTGCTGAATCGGTCGGGGGTTCAAACTAGACTCATGCTGGGTCCCTCCAAGCACTCACCCTGCTCCTCAGCATTCATTTGTCTCTTTTCCTTTTTGTTCCTCTCTTTTGCTCCTGCCTGTCCAGTTTTTATTCTTCTCCTCTTTTGCAGTGTCCTCCTGTCTGTTTGCCTCTCCTTCTTTTCCTCTTTCACTGTATTTCTCTCTTTCCTCTCTGTCATACTCTTTTTCTTTTTTCCACCACATCCTTTCGTTTCATGTGTGGATGGTAGATGCTCATGAATTTATGGATTTCTGCATGGGGGGCTCTCTTCCGAGGGAGACCAAAATGATTTCACAGCCTGCTGTGTGGAATATGGTCTCGTGCAGGAACAGGGTGGGAGCTCAAAGCACCAGACAACTGTTTTGTTCTGGTCCATTCTCTACCACAGAGGGAGTGGCACACCTGAAATAGACCATAAAGTGGCTTTTCTTGTAGTGGTCATATGACCAAAATACCCACACCATTTTTTCTACTATGATTTTTCTGATGCTTGTTGTACTATTTCTCCTATTAAAAGTTTTGCAGTTGCTTGATTTTATTTTATTTTTTTGTTTGTTTCTTACGTACTTTTAATTAATGATTTATTGTATTATCAGCTTTGGCAGTTCAATAAACAAGAGATGCAATACAAGGCAGATAAATGTACTAAATAGTTGCTCCTGGCTAAATATTGTAGCTATTAAAAAAATAAAATACAAATCTGGGACTGGATTGTCTAATGTGACAAATATCATCATATGACCCGACTGTCCCCACTCACCCAGCTGGGCAGTCATTATCTGTACTTATGTTGTTACACTTATGGTATCAACTTTTTGTTTCATACTGGGTAGTGGTTCTGACACTCATTAGTCCTTGGCCACCTTCCTTCCACTTAGTGTACAGTCTCAAGGTGCTGGACTTGGGGTGAAACCCTCCATGCATGTTAAGGAGTTTTCTTGTCTTGATGTCAGTGGCTTCTATCTCATCCTTTGGCCAGCTTATTAACCCAGCAGGGTTTCTAACGATCAGCAGGACATAGTTGTTGATTGGTCAGATCTCTGTTCTTCCCATTCAGGTCTTGTCTTACTCTCTGAAGATATTTGCAGGGGTTGCAGCTTTTCTAGCAGCCTCCTCATGGTTCCCATTTGGCAGTGGGATTTCCACATACTTCTAGCTGTCCTCAATGTCTGCAATCTTGCCTTCTGGTAGTGCAGTACCATAAGTTCTGACTACCTATCCTCTTTGCTAGTATCTGAATCTGACAAAACTTCTCCAGTCATGACCGATGTCATTGCAATACATCTTAGAAGTGTGGATAAGTTAATCAATGTCGTGTGGCCCCTAGTGTTGTTCACTACATCCCCAAGGAATTCCAGATGAAGGCTCTTATTGTGTAGTTCTAGGCATTCCAGGATCCATGTGTAAGACACTGAGTCGTAAGCTTTCTTGTAGTCAATCCAAGCAGTGTGCAATGTGGTCTTATGGTCTCGAGTGATTGCTCTATCTACCAGTAGCCGATGTTTTGCTCCTCTGGTGTTTCTGCTAATTCCTTTCTGTGCCCTTTCTGTGTCATGTATTGAGTCAAGTCCCTGTTCATTTTACCCGCTATGATGCCTAAAGGGAGATTCCATGTTGCAATGAGGCAGGTTATTAGATGGTAGTTGGATGAGACTGGTCTTTTTGGGGGGGATACTTGGGGATCAGGACTGTCCAGGCTTCAATTAGGCATTCTGGGTGTCTCATCCATTACCAGCTAGTTAATTTGTGGTGCTAGACGCTCATGAAGTGCAATAAGTTTCTTTAGTCAGTAGGCATAGATATCCAGTTGGGCCTGATGCTGTCCGAATCTTCATGCTTGAGACCCTTTTTTGGATGTCTGCCACTGTGAAGGTTACTGGAGCCTGTTCACGGAGGTTGCTATGGTCTGTTCTTGATCTACTAGCCACTGTTGTTATGTCTTTGTCCTTTGTCCTTCTCCCATATGCTTTTCCCGTATTGCTTTATCTCCAGCCTTGCTGGGGCTGCTGCTCTTGTATTGTTCCCTGGTTTATTCTCCCATTTTCTATCTCTCTGGTATACCTCTTCAAGGCCAGGCCTCAGATGTGGACAGCTTATTGTACTTCTTGGGCATTTCTTCTTTTTGTTTATCACACCTGGAACTACTATAGCTGGCTAACTTCCCACCATTCTGTCCTGATCTTGTTTTGGCCTCTGGTCTCTTCATCCATAAAAATCTTTACAAGAAAATTTCCACAGTCATTAGTACTACATATACAGTTTCCTCTCCAAAATAATATACACGTTGTATAATTTATAATATTTGCTTATTTGATCTTATTGGCTCTTTCAGATTCAAAATTTGAATGTTTAAAATAACATTTGGTTTAAATATTCAATAGTAGACTGTGAAGAGTACAGTGTGTTTTTTTCTCAAATTCTCTTGCTGCAGAGTTGCATAATAGAGACACAGGGAAAACCTGCCATCAACACTGAACCACAGAATATATCATACAGGAGGGAGTCCCATATCCTCTGTATTTTTACTGATGTACCTTTTTTTTTATCTGTTGAGCTGAAGGTTTTCAATGAGATACAAACCTGCATTATAGAAACAACTGCAACATCTGCTTCCTTAATCATGATGTATTATGTGATTGCACTTCAGAATAGTAATTACAGCATGGAAGATCAAGAAACTTAATTTGTTCAATTCTTCAAGCAGAAATCAAGCTTCTCTCGGTGGTCCTCCAAGGATGCAGCAAAACTCTCAAGCATTCTGTATTGCTTTAAAATATCAATTTTTCTTTCTTTGTTTTTACTCGTTTAATATCATCCCTGCTGAGTCAAAACAGATACACACATCTACATTTGCAAGTATGTAATTTAACTGAGGAGATATAAAAGTGGAAGACATTAAAATTAGCAGTGGTCACAAAAATCAGTGTTTTGGGGCATTGAGAAAAAAATCTTGAATATTGGCCCCGCTCTTCTGGTAATCAATCTGCCTGCACACAATATGAGACTGGTGCTGATTGTGATAACAGCACTGTGTGTGTAGTTGCTGATGATTATGCTTGCCACTGTATGAGCTTATTAGTTCTATTAATATTTTGGTAGTGAAAAAGAAAAAAAATCTGCCTCTGACAGAGGAATTATTGCTTCTGTATAACATTTTTGGGGTTCTTCAAAATATCACCAGCTCCCTTGATGTTTTTACAGGGGGAGACACGTGCATTTGTTTTACATATTGTACTGGTGTAATGCTAAAGACATATCCTGGCAAGGTAGCACACAAGCCAGATGGGTGACAGCTGTGGCACAAATTATGACCTGCTTCAGAAAGACAAGAAGACAGTTTACACTTCATGTTCACTTCAGCAAAACAGAAACAGGCATTATCTGTGCACCCTTTCAAACAGGTTCAAGGACACGTAAAAGACAGACAACAAAAGTGAACGGCCTCATTGTAGTAAAGTTTTTTTTCTTTTTTGCTTTAAAATTGTGCTATAAATTTATTAATGGGCTAATACATCACTAAACAACAAAGTTTTTAATAATGAGGTCTAATTTAGCTGATGTAGGCCGTCTATGTCTTTGTACATATATTTAAACTACCATATTACTGTTATGAAACAGTTACTAGAAGAAATATGATTATTAATGAATTTGAAACTGTCTCCATGCCAGTAACAGAAAACTTTTGACCTTGAAGTTACAAATTTGTTGCTTAAAACAAATGCGATCACTATTAAACTATAAGGGTTATGTTCAAATAAAATCTGTGTTAGCATGCAACAGTATGTCAACAACAGACATCAACTTGATAACATTTTGCATCTCATATTGACTGATTCAATGTGCATGTTGTTTTATGATAACGTATATAGGAGGGGGAAAAATCCATTTGCAGTCCATCTGGGTCGGATCCAAGCTTTAAGATTTAAGCCACTTTATAGTATAGTTGAGTGCTCAACCTTTAGTGTAGAGGATTACTGACAGTGTAATCTCTTTTTAATATGCACTGTTCAACAATATAACTTTTTGGTTGCAACAATAAAAATCATTTCTACATGCTACATTCGGCAACATTTTGAACAAGCTGCATTAATGGAAGCAAATCAGAGAGACTGGATTAAAGTCAATTGAGTCTGAGTTAAAGTTTTCCGATGTACAGTATAATGCCAGAGAAATTCCTCAAGAAAACCTATTGTGATGTCTTTGCGAAGGGCTACAGTTTTTTCTCTCAATATTTTTCTACATGGCCGGCTTTTCATTTTCAAATAGCCCATCATGTTTTCAGTCCATGAATATTGAAGAAAGTCTACTATCTTTATTCTGACACAGGGGGTTCATGCATTCAAACATTCAAAAGCTACCCACACTAGTCAGTTCCTCCACTCTTCTATTATATCAAAGAACGTCAAAAAGTGGCTCAGAAAGGGAATGGATCAGTTACAGCTGAATAAATTCCTCCCAGATATACTTCTCTTATATAACATTTCACTCTTGTTTGATAGACACAAATCCCCGTAAAGGATAAATTATCCGTATATACCCTAAGGAGTCAGGGAAAGTTTTCTCTCTTCAACATAATCCCACATATCTATCTGTCAGACACAGAGGAAAGTTTTATTTGAATATTTGTGGTGGAAAATGAAAAAGCAAAAAGGCCAAAACTCTTCAAATGTAGCTATCCAGAAGTCCTTTTATATGTTCATTGTGTAATTCAAAATATTGCTTTAAACTGATTATTTTGACTTTCTACTTTGATTATTTTTAAGGCATTACATAAGGAGAGAAATACAGTGGTTACAATATAATCTTGGTTTTTCTTACCAACATAATCACACAATTTTTATGGTTTTCAGACCTTAAAGAAACACAAGTGTGACGCGGTGTGGTCTGCGCTGCGGCTGCAGGGGGAGGCGGAGGCACCTGAGCGGCATCCGGAATCACGCTACACATAAATACACTGAACTGGGTCCTGTTGTGGTTCTTGCTGTTGTTGTGCTTGGCTGTGAGCTGAAAAGCTCCAGCCGTCTCTGTGAAAACAGAAGCCGTAAATAAAAGTGTGTGCTGAAAATGCCATCATTCTGTTTGCTTCGGGGAAAGAAGTTTTTGTATTTAAATGAGGAGATGGAGTGGTAATTTACCACCTAGCTAGTAAAGCTGGTTTGCAAGCTGTATCCACACACTGTAGTGATACATAAATAGACTCAAATGGCTGTTAATTAGTGCTAACTAACAGATCAATAAATTACTGAAATTTTGCTCACCAAAACCGAAGCACAAATGTCTGTACAACACAGCAAACCATAGTTCTTGTCAGATAAATGGTACCAGATTTATAAAGATAGCCTTACTAGCCATGATTGAGGACAGCTGGTAATCAAAGGAGCCACACCCCTAACATTAGTATCCAGATGGTTGAATTATAAAAAACATTTACCCACCACACAGTCTTTATGAATGTGGAAATTATCCATGGAACTCAAAACTGTATTTGTATCATTCAGTGCAAATACACTTTGTACTAATAGTGCTTTTAATAATATAAACATGCTTTTACTGATATTTTACTGATAGAATAAAGTAGGGCATTTTAATATGGAAGTGTATGAGGACTGATTTGCTTTTGGAGCGAGCCTCGAGTGGCCTTTCGACGAACTGTAGTTTTTGACACTTCCACATTGGCTTCATTTTTTCATGCATCCCCTGACTGCAGAAAAGTTTCACAATGAATAATTTACATCTCCGATTTACTAAATGTATGAAAATTGTAGTGCTGTAATTTAGATGCAGTCCAGTATCTATTTAACAAGGTTATTCACAGTTCTGTCAGTACTAAGCTTACCTCTCAATATGTGAGATAAACCTTCTTCTGTGAAGGATCTAGAAATCTAATATTCAGGACTAGAAAAAATGAACACATAATAAACAAGCAACTCCACATAAAAACACACACACCAGATGGTTTGAGAGAGATTTGAGGATTTGCTCATAGACTTGGTATACCTCATCATGACCTTATTGGTAAATAGTCCTTTCCAGGACCCTGAGTAAACTCAATAAAACTAGCCTCAAAACCCACTGCACTCCCCAATGAGTGCTGAGACAGAATGAAGGGAGAAAGGAGAGAGAGAGAGCAAGAAAAAGACACAGAGAAATAAATGGAGAAGCAGATGGGGAGAACAAGGTATTGAGATTGAGAGAGATGAGGAGGGAGGGAATAAGACAGGAAAGAGAGAGATCAAAGACAAACAGTGAAGCAGCTGAGACAAGGAGAGCAACACTGAGCGAGAGAAAGGGGAACCCGGTGGTGGAAAAGTAATTCAGCGCTGCAGGGAGATGTTGTGTTCCGTTTCTGCTCTTGGCCTCACCAGCTGTAATGAGCCTCAGATTACAACTAGGCCCCGACCCTGACATGTGCAAAAGGCATTGCTGCTCAGGCTGGCAAAGCTGGAGACTGCACTTGGAGAATCAGCTCATCATTAAAACATATTGCCCTCAGCCAGAATAATTGAAAATAGGAATGTGTGCTGTTGTTCATGATGAGTGTTTCTAAGACAGAAGGGAAAGAGAAAGACAGAGACAGACAAAGAGATTGGAAGTCTATGAAAATTGAGAAATTCACAGGTGAAAACTAGCCACTGGTGCTGTATACTCAGTGAGACTCAAAGAAATTCAAGGAAAGATTAAATCGTGTCAGTATGTTACACAGAGGCATGATAACAAAAAAACCCCCAAAAAAAGCAGTAGCTTCCCAAACTCCAAAAAATGTAGGGTGTTGTAGTGAACTATAACTAGTCTTTATTAATGCGAAAATGTTTTGCAATTCATTAATAAGCACTTATTATTATATTATTATATAGTAATATTATTATAATTATGTTATAATTTCCCCTAGGGATCAATAAAGTATTCTGATTCTGATTCTGATAAGGAATCCAATTCAAACCCAAACCCCTACATCCCACAAATATAATAAAAACAGAGCTACAACAGCTTCCTTTCATACTGTTAATACCTCACCAGCTTCTTATGTACTGTATGTTTATAAGAGTAATCCTAAAAATGAAATATATCTGTGACCTTTGAAAATGCATGAAAAACAAAGTAAAATGTAGATATATTTTAGTGCTACAAAACAGTTGCAAAAACTCTGTAATATATATATGACTCATGTTAGCGGTGTGCAGTGTGTTAACCCTTGCAGAGCTGCAAGGTCTAATATAATCCCAGGCTGGGCTTTCAAAGAACGTGCCCATCAGCTAACAGATGTGCTGATGGACAATTTTTTATCACATCACTAACCTAGTCCTGAAATACTTCACTATTGCATGAGTGAATTCCATGCTGTGGCACTTTCTACCATAGTACAAGTGTTGCTGGTCATAGCATGTTTTAAAGAATCCATTCCTATGACAGCAGCCCCTCGTGGATACACAGAACTGCTTCACAGGCTATATCACTGAGTCTGTCTCCTGGAGACACAATGCTGTCTACAGGTAACAAACCAGCCTACTGTACATGAACTTCCTCCCACTCCTCTATAATAGAAGACTGGCTGGAAGCCCCTTACTTTTACATGTAGGCTATATAACGCACAAACACAGTGAACACAGATAAATGGGCCTACAGATGTCTTTACTTTCTGAAGAAGTAACAGAGAGTAAGAGAACATTTTTTTCCTGAACACCTTCTAGAGATGTGATTAGGGGAGCATTCGGCCATACTGCATACATCTTTAGAATTCACACTTTTTTTGGCCCTTCTCCAGGCTAGATGGTGTGCCAGCAGAATAGGAACTAAGTGATGGTGATTGTTCCAGACATACCGTGACTGCATCTCTTGATTGTTAGAATGCAAAAAGCAATACTGGCAAATGACGTTTAAAACAACATTTGTAAACACTGGTAAAACATTCTTGACCCTGTGTATTGCCTAAAAGAAGAAATAATAAATATAAACCCATTAGTTATGTGCGATAACATTTAGTCATCTCAACTATTGCTTATGTTTTGGGATGTATACCTGTAATTTAAGAAAATCCCCAAAAGATATTATGACAAATAGTGTTCTGTCACCATGTAACTGTGTTCTGTTTAAATAGATTTTCCCTGAGAAAGTTGCTCTTTAGTGCCTCCTTCTGGCATGACCTGGTGTAACGTGCGCAAATCTGTCTCTGTTCTATGATGTCATCAGAAAGTGCATGCTATTGTTTGGAGAAAAGACTTCTCCTGGGCTGTATCCCAATTCAGGCTCTGCAGCATTAAAGTACGCAGCCTTAACGGTCTACAAGAGCCGTGTACTCAAAGACCGCTAAGGCCGGAAGTGCGAGGCTTGTGAAACGGGACGGTCTAGCCTCCGTCGCGCTGCCCAGGTTGCCTAGCAACCATGATACTAACAGCTGGAAACGTTTCATACAGCATTGTTTGACATAAATGAAGGAGAAAAGCTTTTGTTCATTTGTTTGTTTGTTTGTTTCTACATGAGCTTTGATCATTCTCTGTAAGATTAAGGTCAGCTATTGAACGGCGTATATTTTAAAGTAAAGGCTTTAAAACCAAGTTAGTACAAACGTCACTAATGTCACATAACTTTGCCGACATGTGGCCAACAGTAATGTTCTAATGTTCTTCGTTATTAAACATTTGCACATAAATAAGTGACAAAATATTCAGTACTTTAGGCTACTCTTCGGGCGCCCCACTTTTTTGGCAAAATTATCCACACCCACCGCCACGCTATGCATTCTGGGATATGTTGGGCCACAAAGTCTACACCGCCACATCCTTAAAATTCAGGGAAATGAAGGACGCATTTGAGGGCCACATTTTGAGCAGCCTTCGAATTGGGACAGCCTTCGTCGCGACGCTGTGACGTAATCGGCCTTAAAATGCAGCCTTTAAGGCTGCAGACCCTGAATTGGGATACAGCCTTGAGCTCCTGTTCTCTGCTGCAGTAGCGGTTTTAGATACGGGCGACACGGGCAGTTGCCCGGGGCGGCATCGTGGTGGTGGGCGGCAGCAAAAAAAAAAAAAAATTCTCGTACTCATGCTGCCCCGACGTCAGCCAGCGCATATTGGGAATGGTACAGGCACCGATCGGTTTTCTATCGTACATTTGCTGGGGCGCCCTCCGTTTGCGAGGTGCGCCTGCTGCTTGCGACACAGGGAGTAGAGGGCGGGGCGGCGGGGGATTCTCTCGCTGGCTGGAGCAGCATCTAATAACCAACTCGCAAAATAAAATAAAATAAAAACAAAACAACAAACACGAAAACATCAGACATCATGATAGAGACTTATAATTTGCACCGATGTTTTTTCGAAATTCTATACACGAAAAGTGAGCGCGAGAGCCCTCGGTGCGCCTGCTTGCTGCTGAAGTCAAAGTAAACTTTATTGTCATCTCCGCTACATACAGTCCAGTAGAGAGACAAGACGACGAGGTTCCAGTTACAGCAGTGCAAGTAAACAAACAATAAATATAAGAAGAGTAAGAAAATAAATATACACTTTAGGACTCGGGGTAAAGGGATCAATAACAATTTAAAATTTATAATTTACAGTTTGATGATTTAAAGTCTCACACACAAGCCGTCGAAAGGGGATGGGGGGCCTGCTGCTTCCAAATAGAGCACATTTCATTCATAATGTTGTAAATCCAAGCCCATTATGTATTCATGATTTGAATCCTGGGTTGTGTGAAATCTCAGAAATAAACCCTAGACAAAGTGAATGTGTGAACTAAGGTGTAGGTGTGTTAGATCATGTTGTGGTGATCCTCGAGTTGGGGGATTTGTGTTCATACTGGAGTGCAAAATTAAAACCAATGGAAGATGGACAAGAAAAGTTCAAAGCCATCAGGTCCTCAGTTTAGAAAAAAGAGAAAAGAAGAGGAGGAGAAATGAGCAAAAGATACAGGTAAGCAGATGTGTCACTGGATAATGGCAGGTAATCCTGAAACAATCAGAATCAGAATACTTTATTAATCCCTAAGGAAATTATCTGGGTTACAGTTGCTCCAAAAAGAAATGGTAAAAATAGTAACAGTAACAGACTAAACTCCAAACAATACATTATGTTACAGATTTTAATATTAATTAGTCATTGTCAGTTGTTGATTTGTCCTGTTCTCATTGTATGACGAATTATGATGGCTGTTTGGTAGCCGTTTGCATACTATGCATACTCTCTCTCTCTTCATATGTGTGTGTGTGTGTACAACAGTTTTATGTTAATGTACAATCCTTAATATGTTTTGTGTGTGTGTGTGGTGGGGGGCGCCAGAGGGAGTGTTCGCCCAGGGCGCCAAACAGGCTAGGACCGCCACTGCTCTGCTGTAGTAACAATTGTCTCCCTTAAGATGGTCTGTAAGGGCATTGTCGGTATGTAATTCTGTTCCATCCTTACTAATGAACAAAATCTACTTGAAGAAATGCGATTGCAGTGTTTGCTTAATAGAAATGTTTGTAAAGAGAGGATTTGCTAACGCTTTTGGCTAAACAAGTCATTTGTACTGTTATTGTGTATTTGTCCTTGTCTTTGATTTCTAAGAGCATTTCATGTTGTTTTCTGAGTTTTACCCTACTTCAACTGGCCTAAGTAAAGGGAGTGAAGTCAAACCCTCTTGTCTGTGTGGTCATTTTGAAGGGGAGTTTAGTCTGAACGTCGACTCTAGCAAGGCGTTAGAAGCAGAGATGGGCAGTAACGCGTTACTTGTAACGCGTTACTGTAATCCGATTACTTTTTTCAAGTAACGAGTAAAGTAAGGGATTACTATTGCAAAAACGGTAATTAGATTACCGTTACTTTCCCGTAGGAACGCTGCGTTACTGCGTTACTAAAACCGTGATTTTCTTGCGAGAATGTCTCATGACAGTGACGTAAGGGAGTGTGATGTTCGTGACAACAGCTGTGTGCAGATCAACAATGGATCATATATCGAGTGCGGGAGAGAGTATGAGCATGCAGCGTTTAAAGCGTGGAAGTACTGACCTTATTTTGAGTTTGATTCCGTAAAAAGTGACAAAAACATTAGTGTCCGCTGTGCGTGGGAAGAAAACTTCTTTTTACAGCGAAAAAAACCCCCCCTAAACTTCCAAGCAAGCACCGAGTAGCTATGTCGTAATGAGAAACTCACAGAGAAACTGCGGTATCCTTCCACTGACCGCTGCGGCACACCTGCACCAGGATAAACCTCCGCCTACTCTACTCCTGCTTTACAGGTGAAAATAGAGCAAAAGGACCGCTAGTCTTTGACTTTATTTATTTTCTGCTGTGTTTTACTTGCATCTGAAAGAGTGAGTGTAAACACAATATATATATATATATATATATATATATATATATATATATATATATATATATATATATATATATATATATATATGTGCTGGAATGTGCAGAAAATAGGTTTAAATGTTAAACTAATTTCTTCCAGTCAGAGAATGGTACATATAATTACAATTTTGCTTCATGCATAAAGTTAAAAGATTAAAACTAATAAAACAAGTTTTAAAAAAATACTTTTCCATTTGATTACATTTTGTATGATGGATTATGTAGAAAAAGTAGAATTGGGCTGAAAGATCTATCGCTTTATCACCTATTCAGGTTGTAAATCATGTTTTTAAAAAGTAACTAAGTAACTAAGTAACTAAGTAATTAATTACTTTTGAAAATAAGTAATCAGTAAAGTAACGGGATTACTTTTTTGGGGAAGTAATCAGTAATTAATTACTGATTACTTTTTTCAAGTAACTTGACCAACACTGGTTAGAAGCAGTGGACATTACAAATAGAATGATGTGAGAACGTGTCAGCAGCTGCATGTTACCAGCCAGCTGGAATCTATGCTGTCATTTGGCCCTGTTATTTCACTGTGCAGTGAACCACCAATGCACTACCATCACACCACACTTCACCACCAGCAAGGATTTTTTTTTTATCAGATACACAGAAAGGTTTTTTTTTTCCAAAATGTGAAATGGAGCTAATGCACTAGGGAAATATAACACAATTTCAACAAGCACTGTAGCAAGACATTTGTAGAGCAGACAGAATACCAAAAACATAGCACTGTTTTCTGTGCTTGTAGAAATCACTTCATGCAAGTCAAATGATTTTCCATGTTCATACTTTTGTGCATGGTGGTGAGAGTTTGCTTGTTAAATGAAGGGCGAGTACATAATGTCCTCTCCTTTACCACCACCTTCTCCTCTACTACATACAGTGCTACCCTTCCTCATTTTATTCCTCCCACATGTTGTGTCATTTGAGTGAACTCACGGTGCACCGACTTGTTTTGATTGTAACCCTTTTGAAATTTCAAGAATGTAGGATTATGACTTAGTTTTGCATTCTGGGTGAAACTGTATCAGTGTGAATACGGACTAAATATTTTCTAATAAAAATTGCATCCTATGCAAATTCTCATTTTTCATTAAGTATACTTGATTTTCAGTCTTAATACTGACACCAAATACAAATTGTTCATCTTTTTTTTCCTGGTCCCTTTAGGGGTTGCCACAGCAAATAATTTCCATTTCACCCTGTTTCTGGCATCTTCTTCTGTCACACCAACCCTGTTCATGTCCTCCTTCACTACTGTACATCAATAAATTTTCTCAGTGGTCTTCCTCATTTCCTCATGTCTGACACCTCCATATTCTGCATTCTTTTTCCACTATCTTCAGTATACTCCATACAGCCTTGCCTCTGTTGGTTTGTTCTCAAGCCACTCAACTGGAGTTGTCCCACTGATAAACTCATTTCCTGGTGCCTCCTAATGAAAATATTAGCATCTTCAACTTTGCAATTTCCAGTTCCATCTCCCATCTTTTTTTGTCAGAGCCACCATCTCCAAACCATGTTCAGACCTTCCTCACACAGTACCACAGTTCTTTCTCTTTGCACCCAATCACATGCTTTCTCTAGATCCAAAAAGACACAGTATAATTCCATCTGACCTGCTATTTACTCCTCTATCAACACTCTCAAATCATCACATCTGTAGAGCTCTTTCTCTGCCTGAGGCTATACTGCTGCTTACTGCTCATCACCTTCCTCTTTAGAAGACAACAACTTTTTCCCATGTCTTCAAAGTATGACTTATCAACCCTCTGGAGTTACAACAGTGCTGTACATGACCTTCTTTAAATTTGATACCTGTATGTCATCCAATGGTCTCTCTCCTAGGCAATTCCATACCTCCATATGTACAGTATGTCATCCCACATAGCAAAATTGGTATGGCCCGGATCTGGCCCATACAATGTGCTTACACATGGCCCACATACCGCAAAGAATGAACGCCCTTTGGTGGCCCAGATCAGATTTGCCAGAGGTGGCCCAGTAAAAAAGCATTTTATAAGAATCAGTCCATTCACTGTCTGAACAGAGTTTTGTCATGTTACTTTTTGCACACGGCCAGTTGCAGACATACTGGTGGTCCTGTGCTGGCCCATGTGTAAATTACCTCTGGCAAACCTGATCTGGGCCATCAAAGGGCCGTCATTCTTTGCGGTATGTGTGCCATGTGTAAGTTGAGTGCAGCCATGGGCCAGTTGTAGACACACTGCTGGCCCTGTGATGGCTCAAAACAGTTTCAGCTCTGGCCCCAGATGTCAGCCTAATGTGTACCTTAATCAAGCCATGTAATAACAACATGTGCCAGAGCATAACAGTGCAAAAGTAACATGACGAAACTCTGTTCAGACAGTGAATGGACTGATTCTTATAAAATGCTTTTTTACTCTCCCGGAGAACTCAAAGTGCTCTGTACAACATGCCACATTCACCCAATCACACACTTTCTCTAAACTGAGTGCTTCCTAACTACATTCATGCACGTTTACACTTTTGACATGCAGACTGGAGGAGCCAGGGATCGAACCACTAATGTTGCAATCAGTAGGTTAGTGGTGACCCAAATGCCTTAGGTGTAAGGCATTTGGGTCTTTATAACTAAAATAGGAACATAGGAACATAAACAGTGCCATCATTGCCAGACCTGGCGCACATTTGGTTGACATACACTCTGCCATGACACCGGTCAGTCAGAAGTGCCAGCTTGATGCCAGATCCAGGCCAGACCTGTTTTCTATGGGCCTGGGCCACATACACCAAACTACAATCAAGCCAGATATGGCATGTCATCACATAGACAGTGCCATCTATGCCAGGCCTGACCCACATCTGGATGACATACGTCTTATCATGCCAGAAGTCATCCAGCAGTGCCGGCTTGATACCGGATCAGGGCCAGACCTGCTTGCTATGTGGGATGTGGACCAAGTGTTGTTCCACTCGTCATCCTTTGTTTAGCTGCCATCACTTTTTTTTTTTACTAATCCTTTGCATTCTCTTCTTTCTCTGTATCTTTCTCTATTTCTCTCTTTCTTTATTGATGTCACACCCAAAGTCCAACTAAAGTATGGGGCAGATGTTCACAGTACTTTTTTGATTTCCCTTCCAAAAGGGAGAACAAATCCTACTTCCCTGCAAACCGTTCTATACCATACATTTTCCATTTCAGTTCCTTGATTGCATTATATACAGTGAGTGATGTCATTCTCCACAAGTCACAATTCTTGCATATAAAAAAAACATCAAAAACACCCAAAACAGAAAATAGGGCTTCCTTATAATGGCTAAACCTCAGCCACTTTTTAAATTGGTGCCTTTTGGACTAGTTTTTAAAATGTAATTTGTTTTAAGATGTGAAAAAGCAAATCAATTCTATTTAACTACATGCAGTAAATCCACTGTATAGATTATGTAACTATAATAACTTTCTACCTCTGTAGTAATGACCTGCAATTATTAAATTGCACTGTAATCAATTGTTGTATCTGTTATTTCTGAAATCCTTTCTAGTGCATGTCCTATAACATGAAATGAATGTGCAATGCTATGTCAAATATGCCCCAAAAATATGCAATTAAAATATGATGAAAAATACCTTCCAGCTTTGGCCAGCTTTGCTGAATATGCTTTCATAACAAACTAGAGGTGGCCAGTTTATGCAAAACCTTTAATAATAGCTATTCTGGAGAAAACATATTGTTGATCATGTAACATGTCAAATGTATTTGTATATTATGAAGATGTTGGACAAGATGAACAAGACAGCATTCTGATGCCTCTTGAGGGGTGGTTGGGAAATTTGAACCACAGAAGGCAAGATATAGAATAAGCTTGTCTAACCAGGTAGGACAAACAAGCTCTTCATTAGAATGACAGATCATTCTATCTAGTACTTACGCAAGTGTTATTCAAGTGCTAGCACAGAGACAGTATTGTTTACAGAGCTGTATGATAACAATATTTCCATATAAACTCAAGTCGATTTTTCTTTTTATTATTATTTTTGTCTTTTTTCATTAGGTAAACATAAAATAACAGATGCACTGTCCTTTCCTTACTGTCTCTGTAATGTGCAAGTTCTTTGCAGTACTTTTTACCATGAACATAAATACAATATGCTGTGGTATGAGTCAGGATATATACTGGTAAATATTTGATCGAACATCT
The DNA here is from genome assembly GCF_056152115.1 of Neolamprologus brichardi. NCBI lineage: Eukaryota > Metazoa > Chordata > Actinopteri > Cichliformes > Cichlidae > Neolamprologus > Neolamprologus brichardi. Next base: position 5,416,626 of record NC_142114.1, on the reverse strand, counting down.
CTCATAGTTCACGAGTCAGAAAATCAAGGGAATTGTCTTTGTGATTTGATGCAATATCAATCTGGGAAAAAATGCTGTAGCCAGAAGACAAACACACACAGACTCACACACTTCCCTTCTGCCCTCATGCTTGTTAAGATCCTATCTGTCTTGTGAGAGAGGGTGAGAGCCCTTTAGATATACTCATTTCCATTCAAACACACACGTAAGCACACATAGACACAACATAGTTGTGTACTGCACATAATAACAAACACACACACATACGCTAACATTAGAATTCCAAAAGCACCTGTAGATTATAATGAGACACAGAGTTCTTTTTGACCTTGGAAGCACCAAAAGTGAAAGCGGTCACCCTCCAGGAAAAAGCTTGCTTGAAAAAATAAATAAAAACTAGTGTATGTTTGGGAATCTGTGTGTCCTAAACAATATGCTAGTCTTCATCCAGGTGTTCCACTGTGTGTGTTTGTCTGAGACCCAGGCCGTATACTACATCGACCGAACACCTGCTGCTGTGGTAACTAGGATGTCAGTGTGCACAGGAGAGCTTCATAAATATATATTAGAATCAGAGCTGATATTAAACGAGGGAATAACCCAGGGAATGATCTTGCTAGGCCAGTCTGATCTGGCTTCATCCATTTTCTCAGCTACCTGTCTGTCGGTTTCCCATCCCCTGAAGCCTACAGTATGTCTATATTGAAAAGCAATGCTGACCAGGAAATTAGTGCCTTAGTGCCAAATGTACAAATCTTTTTAGGGAAGGAATTTCATATACAAAAGTGAAAAAGGAAAAACGATTCATAACAAGGCTAAATCAATAATAATTATATGAAGGTAAACGCAGTAGTATTCATGAATTTTTACTTTAATATCACACTTGGAGAGCAGTTTGTGTGTTTGCTTATTAAATGTTTGGCTAAGGCGCTCAGCCTGGGACCTGCTTTTTTGTTACACTTCTAGGTTACCAATTAATTTTTTGAATCATTTTTACTGGCACATAAATATTCACCCATTTTAGTTTGGACTTGCTGAAAAAAACGTTTCGTTTTTGAAATCTGGAACTACTGTTGACCAGAATAATATATTAGACAGAAGCAACAAATTTACATAGAGGGACAAATTAGTGTGTGGCTGCAATTGCAGCGGCCCTGTAAAGTTCTGCATGGAATCTACTAACAACTTGGAGTGGGTGTTCTCCAGCTACTCTAACTTCCTCCCTCAGTCTAAAGACGTGTGTTAGTTTAACCCATTGACTACAGTCAATGGTTTAACCCAGACCTTCCCAAAGTGTGGGGCCCGCCCCCTAGGGGGGGCGCAGAGCCATTGCAGGGGGGGGTCGCTGCATGAAAAGGGAAAAAAACAAAACAAAACAATGCTTGGACACTGCTAGCACAGGGCTCCCACACAAACGCAAAGCAGGAGATGAAGCATAGCTGAATATGTTTCCAAACCAACTTCATTCTAAGCCAAAGACTAGAAAATATGGTGAAGCATATCTTCCCTTTGGTTTCACCTGCACAAGTGCCGAGGTAGGTCTCCCCTGCAAAATTGGTTTTCCCTTCGTAGGGAGCACCGCTGGGCTGTTCAAATCATGGACAAACAGCATCCCACATTCTTGATTTTTAGTTCACAAACACTTGTTGTAATGACTAACTACTCCTGAAATTTTGGAGATGTTAGCTCTTTATACAGTAAAGTTACAGTGGGATACAAATAACATCAGGCTGATCCTGCCACGATTTGTTCCCCCTGTCTAAATCACAGACAAACAGTATCCCACAGCTGTTTATGTTTTTCAACCCATTTTGCACAGAGAGGCATTTTTTTGAAAAATTTATTGATAGCAATGTTAAATATTATTACACAGGAAAAAAACAACTACATGTAAAATAATTACACCGTGACGCCTCTGCCTCTGTAAATAGAGGGACAGTAACTGCGTGTTTATATGTAAGCGTGTAAAACCTGAAGATAGAGACAAAATACTGTTAATCTGACTATCTGCCATTCTGCAATTCATCTCATGTAAACAATAACGTGGCGCACAGCATGACGTGAAAAAAGGCACATACCTTTAACGTTGCTTGACGAACTCTGTATTCCTCGTCCACACGTAAACGCAAAAAATTAGTTTTAAAAAATCTCAGTTTTTGGTGATTCAAAACGCCGTTTACGTGTGGACGAAACAGCTGCGTTTTCAAAAATACCCGTGTAGGTGCGGACGTAGCGTAAAAGAGTTAGTAGTTTATTTTCTTACTACCTGCAGATTGTATTTGCTTAATTGTTTAACCAGTGATTATAAGTTGGCCATGGATGTGAAAGTCTACAAAATATAGTGATGTGTGAATGAATAGTTAGTGCGACACATAGTTAAAAAACTAGACTTAAAACAGAAATCCTTGGGGAGTCATGACATTATAAATATACCTCTGCTGCCATTTCTGTGTGCATCCTGGTTCATCCCAAAGACAAAACTCCTAAACACAAACTTAGCAATGTAGCATATGCTGTGCAGTGCAGCAAAGAATGCTCAGACGTCTACACTGGAGAAACCAACAGCATAGCAGAGCCACCTCGACGGCACAAGACTCGGCTGTACATCTGCATCTAAAGGACAACAGTCACTCTTTTGAGGATGCCAGTGTTCACATTTTAGACAGAGAAGACAGATGGTTTGAAAGAGAAGTGAAAGAAGCCATCTATGTCTACTGTGAATGACCATCTTTGAACAGAGGGCGTGGCTTACGACACCAACTGTCTGCCATCTATAATCCAGATTTGAGATCCCTCCCCAGACGCCTTAACACCCACTCACATCTTGGGTCATTTGATTTCAGTAAGTCACATGATAGGGTGGGGCAAGGTCTCACAATGGGTTCACCCGAAACCTTGGCTGACCTGTTTTCACACCTTAGGACATGTGATTAAGCAGAGAATCAATAGGGGGTCCACAACCCTCTAAGGGACACTTCAATAAGGGCTTAAAAATCTGGGACTCTCCACCAATTGCTCTTAGAACTGAAGAAGCTTCTCAGATGAGAGGTGAAACGTCTTCAAGAAATTTAATGAAGTCCAGATGCCTTTCTTTCCAGGTTTCCAAGTCTTTCCAAGACCACTATGACTTAGAACCTTCAGAGATGTCTTCTTAGATACCTATGTAATAAGGCCACAAAGCTATGTTAGTCACAAAACGTGCATGGTGCACCTTCCTAAATACAGACAATACCTTTTTTTAAGAGTATGGCAAAGACCATCATTAAATCTGACCTTTAAACTACTTTGTGTCATTTGTTTGATATTGCCATACTAATCGCTAACCAGCTCTGCATTTGTCTTTTATATATTATCCCATAGTGTACAATGTGCATTCAGTACAGCGACTGTCACGGATATAGGAATTATTTCTCATTTCCACATATAATTGTGTGTATCAGTCATATATACACCAGATATGCACACTAGCTTGCAAGATGATGTATGACTGACACAGTATATAATGCTAGCATATAGATAATAAGATAACAATATATAAAAGCAAACACATTGTGACTGTCATTTCACATGCAACTAGTTACTAGTTACAAAGGGTAAGTTTATCTTAGACTAGTTTGTAAAAGCATTGCAACTATTGCTATCAATGTAACACACATGTTTTAGTATGAAAACCCAAATTCAATTTTTTAGCTTTTCTTAAAAGTACAGGTCTGGCAAAACATGCATCATTTGAACTTCCTGAGAGTTTTCCAGATTCAAGTTCAAAAAGACCCTGGCTGATGGACTTGAACCTAGGACAGACTTGGTCCTAACCACTGTGTCGCTAAATAAGACTTGCAAAGCTGATATATTATGTTGCCCATCCAAAGGGGGAAGGGAGGATCCATCTTCCCTGACATACAAAGGAGGTGGAGAGATACATTAAATCCTATCACACTACACCATTCTCCTGTAATTAGAAAAATAATGAAACATGCAAATGCACATAACTTCAAATGCAGGAAATATGAATGGGGTTCTTAATGACCCTGATAAATTTGTATGAGTGATGCATTTTCTTTCTGGGGATGTCTAAACTCTACTCCTGCTGGCCCAATCAGCCATAAGACCTTCCCCAACCTTTTCTGGAAATGAGATTATCAGGGGTTAAGCAATATATGGATACCAGGCATATGTGTGTGCAAGAGGCTGCTGAATGACACAGTCCTTCTGTGTTATAAAATAATTTCTCTGGCGGGATGATGAAAAGGTCAAGCTCAGCAAATTGGAGAGGATTTTTCAGTCTTATGGCAAAATGTCTCAATTTTCAAAAGCCAGACCTTGAACTTGTAAGGTGACAAATAGTTTCAGGCTTCAAACCATCACCTTAACTCAACTGTTGGTTTTTAAAATCACCAATTTATCAGATGTCGGTCTTGTCCATGACTTCCTTGTGGCAGTCATGGAAAATTGAAGACTTGCTCTGGACTGGCAGCCAGCATTGTTTGTGGTGAATAATATTTTCAAAAAGCTATTGCAGGTGATATCAGAAGTATCAGATTTTAAGACAAAGTGAAAAATGAGGCAAAAAAACTTCATTTAGCTTTGTAATTTGATGTCAGTATCCTAGTATTTATGTAGTATGTTCCTTTAAATACAGTCAAAACAGATAAAATGGATAAAAGCATAGTTTGTATGGTTACGTATGCTGGTTATCAAAGGGCATGTAGTGATAGTGTAGCTTTTTACAGTAAAACCTTTGCAGAACATGTTGACCTCACAATATTATAAAACTGTTAAGAGTTTCTTTTTTTCTATTTCCAATCATTATTGAGCCAAGGAAATAATAACACACAAGGGATGGCTCAGTTTATCTATATCATACCTCTGAGCCTAAATAATAATGGAAAGAAAATAAATGTTACAAAAAAACGAAATCATATTTCATTCAAAATTCTTGATACATCGATACCCAGATTGACCTACAGCACACTTTCTGATGATCCATATGACATGTATATAAAACTATTTTTTCACTTTGCAGTTTGAGGACAAGTCAAAGTCAAACCTATAGCTCATTCCATGTGTGGGTGTCTCGATTCATTTTCTCTTGACTTCCAATTTAGTGAGGTAGAGAAAAGTAAACCCCATGGCAGTGACCTCTGCTGTAGAGCCATGAATAATGGGGACTATTAGTTGCAAGGTAGTGCACTCTGAGAAAAGCAGTGATTTCAGCTGCAGGGCTATTTAATTTAAACATGGGATAGAACGAGACAGTTTGCTAAATGTTTTGCATACAATATCAACTTGAATGTGGAGCATGCTTCAGGTCAGAAAACATGTATTTTGCCTGTTTCTTGTCTCTGTCCCACAGGTGCACAATGAACTTAGAGGCTCCCGTCCTGTTTTTCTCTCAGATGCTCTTCTGCTTAAAAGTGTGCAACTATGCAAAATGTAACATTAAATAATATCCTCATTTAATAGCAACTATCTTAGTAACAATTTATGTTGTAACCTTTAAAGTGCCTAAGGTTATATTTTTAACAAGTTGGCTAGCTAGTTAGCTAATAAGTGGTGCTTATTGGTAAAATTTGGACAACATTTGGAAACACACAGGAAAACAGAAACAACAAAAAACAACAACAACAAAAAAAAAAAAAAAATCAGTGAAGCTTCCAACACTTTTTTTCCTGTAAAATTGGTCCTAACATAATGACAGCCAGTCCAGGAGACTGGCTGTCAAAGGCATGTGGGTGGAAATTACTCACTCATATGCAACAGATAAATGTTTGCTTCCAAGACCTCAAATTAACTTAAATGAACAACAGAAATTAAAGGCAGTTAGCACAATGCTAATATGTGCCATACCAGGCAATATGGGATCATTTGGAGTCACCTGGTCTATGTCTTCATTCTGTCTTTTTACCTTTATGTCACTGTCACATTCCTTCTTCATCAATGGGCCCTCACTCAGAGTAAACTTCACACTTCATTAATTAATTCATAACCTAAAAGCTGAGTATTGATTTTCAGTAATGGATTTACAAAACTGTTGGACACCTTGCTGCAGGGATAATTAAAAAGAATGAGTATTTGCAATAAATCATCCTTAAAAGGGTTAAAAGTCATTAGAAAGAGGACTTACAGTATTAACAAACAGGCTGTGATATCCTCAGTCATTAAGGACACCAAAGGACAGCTTTTACGATTGTTATTTTTTTTTTTTACCATGGTAACATCAACCAAAGCGGGCTTAATGGGTGTCATTAAACACAGAGAAAAAAACGTAATTGTCAAGCACTGAAACTCAGAAGTGACGTATTGTTAGAAGGTAATTGATTAAGTCAGTAAAATAGAAGTGGATAAATGTCACGGAGCACACGTTTTTTTCTTTACATAGAAGATATTTTTATATTTGAAGAGACAGAGACACATGGATTCATATATCAAGTTAACACCTAACACTCATTACCTATACTATGCATAACAGGCAAATGTTGTAGATCAGAAAAACTGCAACAAAATCTTTATTCGAGTGGAGATTTAAAAAATAAATAAATATATGCAATACAAACAGATGTAGGTACATCCTCTTGGCTTGCACTCCAACAAGGTCAATTTGTCATTGAGAAGATGTAAATGTATTCAGCCATGACCTTTTATCATAGTAATCACAGCCTACACTTCACTTGGGCAAAACTTGTGATTTAAGATAGGAGACTGTGTTTTATAACACTCTTTAATTTTTTTTTTCTCACTCTGCCTTCCCTCCCCTTTGTCCAATTGCCTGTTAGCTTCTCGCTCTCTGCTCTCTATCTTGCCTCACCTCCACTGTCTTTCTTCCTCACACACACATGAACACACAGTTTCATACCAAAGGAGACCATAAATCTAGTTGGTGTGCCAGACTGGGCCGTGGACGCCATAATTACAGAGCATCAAATGAAAGAATTAGTGTCCCTTTTCTCATTACCATGCAAGACTTGCAAGTCCTCCGCAATTTCTCAGCTTACCTCTATTTTACACCTACACAGACAACACATATACCTCCTTTTCTTCATGTCTTGTGTAAGTGCATGCATATGCCCAAACACTGTGTATTTACAAGGACTGACGCCTACAATATGTGCAAGTGTGCACCTGTATGTGCAATCACAATATCACTTGTATACTCTTACACGATGAAAAAACACATTTAAATCACATTTGTTGTCTCTGAAATTACTTTACAGGAGTGCTGAGAGTTTGAGGATGGGCTGGGTATTTTATTTCCTCTGTCTATACCCAGAAAATATGAGACAAATGTACAAACTACACAAAAGGAACACTCGGTTGTGATACTTGACAAATTGTTCTTGTCATACCATTGTAAATCTTTGGTGCTATTTGAAATTCTCCAATCAGTGATCCAGCAAGTGCTGCATAGATGCCATGACAGACAGGCAATCCATCCATATGGCCTCCAATATCAAATTCCCTAAGTGGAATTGCTCCAATCACAGACTCCCTGTGCAGACTCAGCGACTGATCTGCAGCACCCTTCCTTTTGCTTTCCTCTCACCTACCTTTCCTGTCAATTACCACTCTACAGATAGATGGAAAACTGCACATCTCAGCACTCTGAGAGCCACCTCTGCTCAAGTATTTCCCAAGGTTTTGATTGCAAAATCATATGAAAAGCTTGAGATAGTGGCTTTTGAGGACAGCTCCCTGTGGAATATAAGAGCATACAAATGGCTGCCCTTAAGTCCTAACTGAACATAACAAGGAGAGAGAGTTAAGAAAGAAAAGGCCCTTTTTCCCTCTCACTCACTGTGCTTTTTTGCTCTGTGTGCGTGTGTGTGTCTGTGTGTTAGAGAAACTACATTTCAAGATTTGCTTCACAAAAACAGCATGTGTGCTTGTTACACAGGAACTGGAAGACTGATTCAGCTTAAGATTTAAATGGAAAAGAAATAGAAAAATGAATAAAGGCTCGCTTCTAGTGAAAATGCCTGGTATGTGTAAAATTTAGGGGTAGGTTTAAGGGTCGCAAAGTATTTTTTATGTTACTAGCTTTAAAATTGTGGCATGTCAACATTTCACATTATTAAAATACGAAATCATGTCATGGTCCTCCAGTCCTCCTTTGTGTCTCCACCGTTTCTCTCTCTCCTTTGTTTTCCCTCTCTCTCCCTCTCTCTCTTACTCTGTTTACGTGCTGACTACTCTGTGTGTGTGTGTGTGTGTGTGTGGAGCTCCACCCTCTCCTGGCCACACCTGAATCAATCAAACACCTGTGGATCGCAAGGCAATCAGCTGGCTGCTATTTAAGCTCGGACCTGACCTTCAGTCTTCACCTCAGTGTTGGCTAACTGTGATAGTGTCTGTGGGACCTCTCTTTAAGTCTTTGTTTCTGGTAACTTGAAGAAAATTTCTAATGTGCCTCTTCCTATGCTTAAGACCAGCAGTCCCCAACCCCCGGGCCTCGGACCGGTACCGGTCCGTGAGTCGTTTGGTACCGGGCTGCGAGAGTTGAGGCTCAGGTGTGAAATGTATATTTTTAAGGTTTTGTATCGGTTTTCAGCGTTATTTTGTTATCGTTTTTATCATTTACTCGGTTTTCCTGGGTCTTTTCACGTGTGTTATGAATAAATTTTATTTTTTTCGGTACCGGTACTAGTTTTATTTTGTTGTATTTATCCGCGACACCTTAAAAACCGGTCCATGAAAATATTGTCGAGCATAAACCGGTCCATGGCCCAAAAAAGGTTGGAGCCCGCTGCTTAAGACGACCCAGTGGAGTTCTGAGAGAGTGTTTGTTTCCTGGCAGAGTTATGAGGTTCCTAATGTTCAGACTCAGCCAGGGACTTGGAATCACAGAACCTTCCTTCCATATGATTTTTTTTTTAAATTTAAATTTAGCATTGTTCAATTTATTGAGGCCATTGTAAACATATCAACTTGTGAGTTGTCGACAATGTCTATAAATATTTACCACCCTGAAAGACAGTCTTCAGTATAATTTTGTATAACATAAGTATACTGTAAATGTATTTTCTATTTCAGTGTCGTCTCAATGATTGTATAGAAAGCTAACTTAAATTAAAAATGCATAGTCATATGAACTACTTTCTTATGGATTTCTTTGCCCCATTTACATTTTAATGATCTGTGTATTTGAACCTCATTTAACCTAAAAACCTCTAAACACAATTGTTTCTTTACTCTGTGACATGTAGTTAGCATCTATCAGTACAGTCCTCAATAACCACCACCCATGAGGTTCACTTATGACACAAGACCTTGGATGGAACATCATAAAATAAATCATTTTAACGTAATAAACTTTGCAGTAGAGACTTAAATGTACACGATAACTGTCTAAAAATAAGAAATGCTTCTAATATTTTAAAATACCCTGCAAGTTATCACATAACACAGAACTCACATTAGTATGATTTTCCCAGTGACACATCTTGCCTTTAGCCCCCACGAGGGTCAGGGATCAATTATGTTTCGTACCATTTCTTGCCAGATAATAAGTGGAGGTTTCACAACATTAATAATGGAGGCAGCATAGTGTTATTTTTATTATTAGAGTGTGTGTGTGTGTGTGGGGGGGGGGGGGGGGGGGGTCGTGTTTTACTGTGCAGTATTGGTTAGACAAATTACATGTAACATTCTAGCTACAGAGTAGCAGCACATCATCAGTGGTGAACATAATGATTCTGGGTTCAGACCACCTGGGTGTGTTTCTGTGTGGAAGTGGCTACTTCACTTCTTTCCGTAGTCCAAGACATGCAATGTGGGTTAATTTTTTGAGTCTAAACAGGTTGTAGGTGGAGGTTTGAATGGTTATCTTCCTCTATAAGTCAGAGAATGCCATGTCAAAAAATATTTCCCCATGCTTTTTTTAAATAAGTTGATAAATAATACTGCATATACAGAGGCATTGCTTGCCACCAGGCACAGCAGACAACTGCTTATAGGCCCCAGGCCACTGGGAGACCTCTAAGGCCTGACAAACTTTAAACTACAGCAGTGCCATTTTAAAAAAGGAGAGACTTAACCTCCCTGCATGATAGTGTTTAACCAAACCTAATGACAACATTGAAGCTCAGCAAAATTTGAGAGGAGAGAAAAGAGAAGGGAAAAAAAGGGGTGAAGTGGATAAATAAAGCAAGACCAAGGTGAGTGGAGCAGATAAGGATTAAATATGTTAACATCTAAATGCTGCTAGCCTTAACAGTAGGGGAGTGACACTTGAGTAATGCAACTTCCACTAGAATCACATCATTTCTTTCTTTCTTTCTTTCTTTTTTTTACATTGGTTAACTTAGCTAGCAGAGGGGTTTAGTGTGTCCAACTCTGCATGGCCAGCAGTTAGAGTCAGGACCCCAACAAACACTAGAATCACCACTGCACATTAACAGTACTTTAAGTACATCTACTCCAATGAGCTAACAAAATCTTGGCTGCAGTTCATATAACAGCAAAGAAATTACTGACTTGAATAGATGTCAATAAAACAGAGTGCAACTCTCTAGCACAAACAGTTTCAGTTTTTTATCCCCTAGTTATTTAGAAATGCCAAACTCTTACTGTTAAAATTTGCATTCATATGGCTTGAGGCAGTGAAGATGGCTGCAACGTTCACCTTTTACATCCCAAATCTCATTCATCAAAGAGAATGGGACATCCCATTAACTCATTGCTTATTCAAATACAGAATCCCAGCAGGTGGATCCTTTGCCTTTCATGGCAAAAAGGGTCAGCGATCAAGAGCTGGTCAGAAAGGAACTAAATGTATGAATATCACTTCAGAGTTCTCTCACCGAGGGGATGACTGATGACTGTTTTTCTGCCTGACTGCCACTGTGGGTTAAGACAAGGGGCTTTATGATGCATGGACATCCTTTGTTACTAATTAACCTTCATACCACACTAATTAATTAGATTCTTCCAAGGTCAAGCTTTCTAAATGGGACAATTAAGTGCCTTCCTCTTAAAGTATTTTGCAATAAATAGCCCAAAGAATGTTTAAAAAAGAATGTGAACGTATATATTTAAAAGAAGAAATGGTAAAAAGAAAAAATGTTGTAAACATATCATTATCATTATAAGTAAATATTAAATGTGAAATATTATGAATTGCAGAATTATTTTAGCATGCAGTAAACCATCTCTCATGACAAGTGATTTTAAAATACCAATTTAAATAATTCAAGGTCAAATAATAATCTGAGAAAGGAGGCTAAAATAGCATTATTTATTTATAAAATGAGTATTTATTATTATTGTTATTGTTATTATTATTATTAATAAAAATAATAACGAGCATAAAGTGAGATCAAGACCAAGGATGCATCTGGCTCGGGAATTTCAAAGAACAGTTTAAAAAAATATACTGTAGTGACAGGCAAGCAAGGTAAAATGTGATGATGTTAGCATGCTGTGGGCCTAACAATGTTTTAACAACACATTAGATTTCACTAATGATACTGGTAGCTGCAAAGCAGTAAACATTAACACACATTTTTATTTTCTTCACACAGATAGACAGACTCATTACAGATTACAAAAAGATGTGGTAAAGGAGAAAAAGTGAGAGTCAGGAAATTAAGCCTGCTTGAGTACACACATTTTCACTAGAAGGCGTAATGGACCAGTTGGACAGGACAGCTTGCTTGTGTTTAGAAGGAAAAAAAAACATATCAAATAATGACAGAAGCAAATGCTTGCACTGCCATAGTCCTTTACATACACATATGCACATATGCATGCATTTCACATTTGAATAGAGTGCACAAAGATGTGAAGACATAAACAGACTGTGGGCTAGGTATCATTTGAAAGACAATTCCCCCTGTACAATGGAGCCGATATCTGACTAACGGTGTGGAACCAGCCAAATGTGGCAGCCAACTGGTGCCCATCCTCGGGCTATCCCTGGATTTGGACCAAGTACAAAAAATTGTATCAAAGTGTGTGTGTGTGCGTGTGTGTGTGTGTGTGTGTGCATGTGCGTGTATGTGGTATAGGGCTGTACAGACAGTAAGCTCTGGCTCATGAGATAAAATAATTGCCTGGAATGGAATATTGTGGTTGACTTGAGGTTGTGCGTGTGTGTGTGTGTGTGTGTGTGTGTGTGTGTGTGTGTATGTGTGTGTGTGTGTGTGCGTGTGTGTGCGCAAAGGTGGTTTATGAGGACATTTCACAAGAATACACGCCACACTGTCCGGACATTTGGAATTATGAGGACAGGGCCGATGTCCTCACAATTCATGGAATGAAAACTCGATGTGAGGGTGCTTAAATAGGTGTCAAAAGCCTAAATTCAAAATTTCAGCGAAATCGAAAAAAAGTCCTTACTATTCACAATTACCCAACTTTTGTGTATAATCTGTGTATCAACACAGCTCCCCTGTAGACCGGTTTGGGTACTGCACCTGGTCATGAATATTCACACAACGTGTATTTTTTAAGGCTTCTGATTGGCTAACAGCCGGAAGGTCCCTATAATTACGGTTTTTGTCAGATAGTGTGTGTTACATAAAACAATTCTGTGTTCTGATTGGCTGGCAGGCAGAAGGTCCTTATAATTACGTTTTTTTTTTTAAAAAAGATTGTGTGTTACATAACAAAGTTCTGTATTCTGACTGGCTGACAGTTGGAAGGTACCCATTGTTGTAGTTTTTATTAAAAATAGTGTTTCAAAACATGACCATAGATAAATCCTTAAAACTCTGTTAAATTTAAAACTCCACTTTCAGTGATACTGAGATGACTAAACTACTTAATCTAGCACTTAATATATACTGTAGTTATGCTTTATTAACTCTTGACTGTGTGATGGTTAATTTTTTAAGCATTTCTTTTTTCATATTTTGCTCTAGGAATCCTTTATATTATATATATTATATGTATTATTATATATTATAATAGAGGAGAGGAGAAAAGTGCGACCGCCTTCGTCAAGAGCAGTTTTCCTATTTTATTGTGAAGGTCCTGTGTTTCCATGTTCATTCTGTTCAGTTTTGCTCCCCCTGTCTCGTTATGGTTATTCGTGTTACTGTGTTCCTTGTGTGTTCTCACTTCCTTTATATCCTTCTGTGTATTTAGGTCAGTGTCTCCCTCAGTCCTGTGTTGCTTCCTCCCTCCTTACTATGTGCGTGTCCCTGTGTCCTTCCTCATGTATTTAGGGCTCCCATTATAGTTCATGTTATTTTTCCCAGTTTCGGTTTTGTATGACTTTTTTGTGCTCAGTAATAAAGCTGTATTTTAAGTTCACATTTCACCCTAGTGAGTTTGCGTTTGGGTCCTATCCTGCATGAAATCAGCTGCTTTATGACACCATCTGTCATGGCTGGGCAACACTCGTTGCCTTGTTGTTGTTCGTGTGTAATTTACGTTGAGTACGCTAACCACGTTATTAAATTAATGCACGTAAGGTGAACTAGCAAACACCGTCATATTTACATGCAGCTGTCTTCTTGTTTGATGGCAGATACTCCCTTCACCCTGGCCAAAGGCTAAAATGACCAAAGAAAAAGAGGGAAACAGCTAAACATGAGAGGTTTTTGGATAAAGTTTGTGTTTTTTTCCATTGTTTAAGCACTGCTTCCAGCCAAGAGTAATGCCATAAATCCCCTATAGCTGCAGAAACGGCTAACATTCTTATCTTTTTACAAAAAAACAGCTAAACATGAGAGGTTTTTGGACAAAGTGTGTGTTCTCCATTCTTTAAGCACCGGTTCAAGCACCGTTTAAGCACCGGCACCGTTTCAAAAGTACCGGTTTGGTACTGGTATCGGATAAAACCTAAACGATACCCATCCCTAATCATCAGTGCATCAGGACGATAAACACAAGTGATTAGGTGCTTAGTAAATAGTTCAAGCAGCTGAAACCTCAGGAGGAGGAGGTGGAGCAGGAAGCATCATGGAAGGACAAACCCTTGTAGGATGAAGCACTAATCAGGGCTCCAAGTGCAAGACCAGTAGAGGCTGGTGTTTACCACACCAGGCAGGACCCTAGATCCAGTCTGTGCAAAGATGCCTGCCATATATGATCTCTCACCTTCTCAACAAAATCCAAAGGGTTCTGGATGTGGTGTTTGGAGCTGCATATAAATGGGTTGTGGACAGAAGACAGAAATGTTGAGATGTTATAGGTGACCAAATTGATCATCCAAACAATTGTTCTTAAACATACACCCTGGCCTCATCAGTTCTCATGGCCACTGATCAATGGTCATGACAAATTGGATACTAATGATCATGGAACTGACCTCACAGCCCATTGTTGATGCTAGTTTCTGTCATTATGTAAATGTACTGTTTATAAGGTTGGGGAAACCTGCAGTAGGCTGAGACTGAAGAATTCACCAGTTGGGGATGAAACATTTCTAAAAATCACTAAAAATAGTATATCCAGATGAACAGATTCAGCATTCTGGTACTCTTTAAAGAATGTAAAAGTAAGGTTTGAGATTAGCCTATAATTAGATAAGTCAGCTGGGTAAAGTGATGACTTTTCTCTTGTTTATAGTCCCCTCATGCTTCAAGAGGACCACCGTCCTGAAGAAACCTAATGTGAGCTGACTCAGTGACTGTCACCCAAGAGCACTTACGCCCATTGTTATGAAGTGCTTTGAGCATATAGTCAAAGTTCACATCACATCTTCAATGCCTGCTCGACCAGTTTCAGTTTACCTACAGGCCAGAAAGATCCACAGATGATGCAATAGCATTAGCTCAGCATATTGCCCTCTCCCACCTGGATCATAAAACACATGCAGTGGTGTGAAAAAGTATTTGCCCCCTTCCTAATTTCTTAGTTTTTTTTATTTTGTTTTTTTGCATATTTATCACACTCACATGTTTCAGATCATCAAACACGTTTTCATATTACACAAAGATAATATGAGTAAATACAAAATTTACTAAGGGAAATAAGCTATCCATACCTACCCGGTCCAGTGTGAAATAGTAACTGCCCCCTCTTGTTAAATCATCAATTAACAGTTTTTGTAAAGCTGAGTTCAGTTTCACTGGCCACACCCATACCTGATTATTACAGACCTGCTGAATGAAGAAATCACTTAAAGAGAACCTGTCTGACAAAGTGAAGAAGGCTAAAAGATCTCAAAAAGCCAAAGAGCTTCACAATCTACAAAAACAATATGAGAAACAAAGTCATTGACATCTATCCATCTGGGAAGGGTTACAAAGACATTTCCATCGCTTTGGCACTGCAGAGAGTCATTATCCACAAATGGAGAAGACTTAAAACAGTGCTGAACCTTCCCAGGAGCAGCCTGCCTACCAAAATTACTCTAAGAGCGCACTGCCAACTCATCAAGGAGGTCACAAGAGAACAGCCAGAACAGCATCTAAAGAACTGCAGACCTCACTTGTCTCAGTTAAGATCAGAGTTCATTATTCAACAATAAGAAAAGGTCTGGGCAAAAATGGCATCCATGGGAGAGGTCCAAGGAAAAAACTACCATTGACCAAAAAGAACACAAGGGCTCCTCTCATATGTGCCAAAAAACATCTTAATGATCCTGAAGACTTTTGGGAAAATATTCTGTTGACTGACAAGACAAAAGATGAACATTTTGGAAGCTTTGAATCCCGTTACATCTTTTATCAAACTAACACAACATTTCATAAAAAGAACATATAGCAACAGTCACACATGGTGGTGTTATGTGATGGTCTGGAACTGCTTTGCTTCATGACACCTTGCTGTAATTGATGGAACCATGACTTCTGCTCTCTACCAGAAAATCCTGAAGGAGAATGGCCGGCAATCAGTTCATGTCCTGAAGTGGACATGAACTGAACATGAACTCATGAAGTTGGGTACTTGGGTTATACAAAAGGACAATGATCTGAAACACATCAGTAAGTCCACCTTTGACTGGTTAAAAACCCTCAAAAGGAAACCAAAATAAAGGTTTTGGATGGGCAGGTGACACTACCATCATTCGTTGTATTTCAGATGGAGACGAGTCTGCTTACAGAGCAGAGGTGAGAGCCCTGACATGGTGTCAGGAAAACAACCTACTGCTACCTACCCTGTCACTTGGTGTTCGCTCGCTCTGTAGTAGAGTATCACTTCCTGTTCCTGCTCAAACACAGTGGTGTTTCTGAGTAGCTTATTTGCTTAGCAGTTTAATTAACAACTTTTAAATACATTCTTTTTTCAGAGTATAATCTTCACGTGCTTCATCCGAAGCACACTTTCTGTGTACTCACTACCTAATTTATAGCCAAAGTTTTCACTCACTGTCTCTGTACTGTTTTGCTAGCTTAGCTTAGCTCGTAGCCGACTCGTTAGCACCATGGCTACTTCACCTGTCCCTCCTGCACTTTCTTGCTCATTGTGTCAGATGTTTAGTTACTCCTCGGCCTCCTTTAGCAGTAATGATATCTGTAACAAATGTAGCATATTTGCAGCTCTGGAGGCCAGGATTACTGAATTGGAGACTCGGCATCGCACCCTTCATTCACCCTTAGCTAGCCAGGCCCCTGTAGCTGGTGCAGCCGAAGATAGCGTAGGCCCCGCTAGCTGTTCCCCGGCAGATCCTAAGCAGCTGGGGAAAGAGGGCGGCTGGGTGACGGTGAGGAGGAAGCATAGTCCTAAACAGAAGCCCCAGGTACACCACCAACCCGTTCATGTGTCTAACCGTTTTTCCCCACTCTGCGACACACCCGCTGGGGGTCAAACTCTGGTAATTGGTGATTCTGTTCTCAGACATGTGAAGCTAGAGACACCGGCAACCATAGTCAATTGTCTTCCAGGGGCCAGAGCAGGCGACATTGAAGGAAATTTAAAACTGCTGGCTAAGGGTAAACGTAAATTCAGTAAAATCATAATTCACGTCGGCAGTAATGACACCCAGTTACGCCAATCGGAGGTCACTAAAATCAATATTGAATCGGTGTGCAACTTTGCCAAAACAATGTCGGACTCTGTAGTTTTCTCTGGTCCCCTCCCCAATCAGACCAGGAGTGACATATTTAGCCGCATGTTCTCCTTAAATTGCTGGCTGTCTGAGTGGTGTCCCAGAAACGATGTGGGCTTCATAGATAATTGGCAAACCTTCTGGAGGAAACCTGGTCTTGTTAGGAGAGACGGCATCCATCCCACTTTGGATGGAGCAGCTCTCATTTCTAGAAATATGGACAAATTTATTAAACCCCTCAAAATATGACTATCCAGAGTTGGGACCAGGAAGCAGAGTTGCAGTCTTACACGCCTCTCTGCAGCTTCTCTCCTCCTGCTACCCCCCCAAAAACCCATCTTCATAAAGACTGTGTCTGCTTCCAAAAAGAAAAAAAACAAACTAAAAACCAGCAACAAACAACTTAAACATAAACAATTACAAAGAAAGAACAATACAGTATCCACATCTGAACCAAAGAGTAAAACAGTGAAATGTGGATTATTAAATATTAGGTCTCTCTCCTCCAAGTCTCTGTTAGTACATGACTTAATAATTGATCAACAAATTGATTTACTCTGCCTTACAGAAACCTGATTGCAGCAGGATGATTATGTTAATTTAAATGAATCAACACCCCCGAGTCATTCTAACTACCAGAAATCTCGAAGCACAGGTTGAGGGGGCGGTGTGGCAGCAATTTTTCACACCAGTCTATTAATTAATGAAAGACCAAGACAGACTTTTAATTCATTTGAAAGCCTGATGCTTAACATTGTCCACCCCAGCTGTGAAACTCAGAAACCAGTCTTACTTGTTATCATCTATTGTCCACCCGGCCTTACACAGCAGGGTGAACATGGTTGAAACGCAGACAGACCAGCGACCAGCACATGAGAAGACACGACTTAAATATACACAGAAGAACATCGGGAGATTACACACAGGTGGGGAACATAGCTAGAAGTAATTGACGAGACGAGACAAGGGACAGAAACAAAAAAAAAAAAAAAAAAAAAGACAAGGAGCATAAGTCCAGAAACACATGAAAACGATTCAAAACAAAGCTAAACCAGATCAAACATGAGTCCACAAAAAAGTTCAGGGGGGTCGACAGCACATGAGCCAAATCCAGAACAGTTCAGGGGGGCGGCCGTGTGGACAGCAGCGGCGGCGGCAACGCAGGCGAAACAAGTCAGGAGGAAGGCAGTGGCGGCAACAGAGCAGGTCCGGAGGCCAACGGCAGTGTAGCAACCGCAGCACCAGACGAGGAGGGACCAGACGAGGAGGGACCAGACGAGGAGGGACCAGACGAGGAGGGACCAGACGAGGAGGGACCAGACGACAGCGTGGCAGCTGCAGGTGGTGACGCTGCAGGCGATGGTGTGTAAGTTGCAGGTGGTGGCTGAACGGACTCCCTAGAGCCGTCAGCGGACACGAGGATATGCTGGCTGGGTCCTCCGGGACCCCCAGCTAACGAGACGTGATGCCGGACGGGCTCCTCGGACCGTGCAGCTGACGAGGCGTGACGCTGACTAGGCTCTCCTGAACCCCCAGCTGACGAGACGTGACACTGGCGGGGCTCTCCAGAACCCCCAGCCGTGCTACTGGCTGAGCTAGCAGCAACACAGGAGACTGAATGGCAGACTGAACTCAGGGCAGCTGGGCAGCAGACTGAACTGAGGGCGACTGAAGTAATGGTTGAGATGATAATGGTGGTGGAGTTGGCAACTGAGCTAAAGGCAGCAGGGCTGCAGACCGAGCTGCAGGCAGCGGGGCTGCAGACTTGAGCTGCAGGCGGGGCTGCAGACTGAGAGGGGGAGGGTGAAGATGAAGTTTGTGGAGAATGAAATCCTGAATGAGCGGGTGCAGTTAGTCCAATAGCCAGGGGTGGCCGGAAATGAGCTGCTGTAGCCTGGCTTCCACAGCGCAGAGCAGCTCACTCTCCCTTATGCTCTAGCCATAGGTTGACCAACCTGGAAGCAGAGTCGATTATGACCTCCTGAAGTTCCTTGGGTGGGGCAAATGCCGATGGATCCATAATGTGGCTGGTCAGTAATGTCACAGCGAACGGGATGAGACATGTGGAGGAATTAAATGAGGATCCAAGCGCAGGTACTCGTAGATGCGAAGGAGATTTATTGAAAAAATAAAGCACAAGGTGGAAATGGCAAAACGGAAACAAAACTAATCTATACTGGGACAAACTAAACTACTGAACAGCAAACATGAACACGAACATGAAGGAAGGTGAGCAGTTGAACCTGAAGTTGGACAGCAGGGTGAACACGGTTGAAACACAGACAGACCAGCGACCAGCACACGAGAAGACACGACTTAAATACACACAGGTGGGGAACACAACTGGAAGTAATTGACGAGACGAGACAAGGGAAGCTAAACTGAATACACTCACATAAGACACGGACCTTCACAATAAAACAGGAAACAAGAAACAACTACACAAAGATGCAGACTAGACACTAAACTAAACCTACAGGAGGGCACCAGAACAAATCTACACTAAACATGAGACACAAAACCTAAGAACTAATCCCTTAACAAGAATAAACAAAAACATAGAATTCTACTAATAATCAACAAAGCACAAGAATCAGAATACAATCCAAAATTAAACCAAAACACAAGAACTCAAAATGCTGGGTCAAAATGACCCAGAACCGTGACACCTTACTTTTTTTCATGTTTGTCAAATAAAGGATGGTTAAAATTCTTTGAGCCTTTAAAAAACACACCTGATTTGTCTGCTAGATGTGGATGTGATTGTTAGCTTCAAGCCACGGCACATCTTGGAGCCACTTTTCTGAAAAAAGTCTTTTCTCTGGCTCTGGTTGGTGTTTCTTAGCTAGTGGTGGCACACCAAAGAAGCTGCTTAATGTCTGTTGTTTTTTTGGACATTTAGCTGGTGACAAGCAACACATGTAAGATTAAATGAGACAGTCAAGTACGCAAAGTGTCACTACGCATTCCTAATTTTTGTCACGCATTCGTACCTGCGTACCAGTTATGTGCACCCCTGTCTATAACACACAGCCAAACAACTACTCACTCAATAACTACTATCAAATTATCATATCTATTCAACCTAACATACATGTTTTGCATTTAATCTGTCAAGTTTGTTGTTATAACTAATAACTAATGCAGGAAAATGGCATGTTTCTTTAAGGTTTTGTTCTGCTTGTTCTATATTGTAAACAGAGCCAATTTTACACTGTATAATTTCCATAGGATTTATTAGTTTCAGATTTTTTTAGTCATATCATATGATCTCATTTATTCTGTACTGCTAAACAAAACAATGTTTGGTTTCTCAAACTGTCCATAATTGCTAGTGATAAATTCATTGGTTTCAGGATGCACCTTCTGTATCTTCAAACAAAAGATCAGAACAAAAATATAATAATTAAATACATTTTTCCGAAGAAAGCCACATCTTGATACATGCTGGTTTAACATAAGGATCTAAAATATGTCACACTATGTTGTTGGTTGAATCTCAGATTTGTTTAACATATGCAGATGCAAGTGTAAAACCATTGCTTCAGTGGTGGACCTCGGCTGGTGGTGTGTGAGGAAACATGTATTCCCTTGTAGTGTACCTTTGCCTCAAATAAATAACTAAATACTTTTTAAAAGAGGAATTTCCTATAAACAAACAAATGCAATAAAACTCAGTCCTTCGTCACTGTAAATGTTTCACTGAAATTCCATAAAAAAGTCAGAACTCTCATCACCTGACCACTTTTTAGCCAATGAGCTGTTTTTCACCCCTCCCCCTCACTTCGTGACTTCGAGTCAGTGTTGCCAACTTAGCGACTTTGTCGCTATATTTAGCGAGTTTTCAGACCCCCTTAGCGACTTTTTTTCTAAAAAGCGACTAGCGACAAATCTGGCGACTTTTTCTGGTGTTATTGGAGACTTATTTATGACGTCTTTTTGATGTGAAAGCGTGTATAGCTCTTACTCTCAACAAGCAGCGGGTGCTGCCGTGGGCACCTCGCCCGTGCCAAAGCGCTCACGGGTGGAGGATAGTCCTCCCCCAGCTGCTATCAGGGCAGGAGACGTTCACACCTGTGCATCCAAACTGCAAATGAATCGCGCATGAGCGAAGCCGGTGCTCCAGCACTGACTGTAAGGCAATCAGTTCTTCTTTTACTGTTATGCTGTTTTGTGGATCAGGTTTAAAACACACACACACACACAAAGTAACTCCACCAGAGTGCCTATTTCAGGTCACTTTTGCCGGTCCAAGCCCAGATAAAGGAGCAGGGTTGGAATTGTGACATTAAAAAACAATAAATGCTAAAATAAATTTAATTCGTAGTTCTAAATAAACTCTAAATGCATTTAGGACGTTTTTTACTCACTTTATGTCTCTCCAACAACGTAGGTTACAATTATATTAGCATGACCAATTATGCAAATTAGGCGATGACATCATTTAGCGACTTCTGGCGACTTTTAGGACAGCCAATAGCGATTTTTCTTACTGAGGAGTTGGCAACACTGCTTCGAGTTGAGGAGTACCGACACCGATGCTGGTGTGGAGAAGCCAACAGGTAACTTTAAACTTTAAACTTTCGAATTTTGCCAGCTTTGTAGCCCAGCAACTGGTCAGATTTAGTTTTGTTGAGATTTTTCTTTGGTGTATATTCCTTGATTGAGTTTTGTATTTCAATGTAATTCTCATGCTAAAGCTAGCTTTTTTGATGACACGGGGTTGTGTATTTAATTAGTCAAGGTTAAATACCTAGTCTAACACACACCTTTTTAGTTAAACTGTAACATTTGAAATTACTGAGATGTTAATATTTATTCATCCATCCCACTGTCTCCAGATTTTAAGCAACGCTGAAATATAGGTGACACGCTATTAATGAGACATTTCAGATAACCGAGGTAGCTAACATTTAACTCTCTGGAGTGCAGATTATATGACCAATTTACGGTGTATCAGCAACATGCGTATATAACAGTTTTTAAAAATGTGTTGATAGGCCAAGTAAAACCAGAGTTATGATACACAATTTACGCTTTTTCCTGAAAACTGTTGTCAAGTTTAGTGCAGGAAAATATAAAAACGGTATTTTCTTAAAAAACAAAACATAGATACATTATTGCCTCTCAATTCAATTTTATTTATATAGCGCCAAATCACAACAAAAGTCGCCTCAAGGCGCTTCATAGATACAGAGAAAAACCCAACAATCTCATTTCCTATTGTGGTGGATAAATGAACATGAGCCGATAAAACAATTAAATCAAAAGTAGTCAAAAACAGCCGATTATACCATTGACTCCAGAGGGTTAAAGACACCTCCTGTGAAAGATCAGTTTTCATTATCAACTATTTTCCTGAAATATTAAATAAATTGTACTATTTTTTTTTTTCTTTTTCTGAGACAGTGTATTGCAATGAGGCCCCCGAGAGCAAAAATTAAACCAAAAGATGAAGCAGTAAAATTTTCATCTTTGGGGCAGGACAAAGATGGATTTGAAGTGAAATTCATAAATTCAGTAAAAGGTGAGGTACTAGGATACTTGTTGAGGATTTTTGGCGCAGTCATAAGTTTAACCATTGTAGTAGACCCATGTTGACATTTTCTATTTTCTTTGTAAGGTCGAGGAGTGTTTAGTAGGTGCAACTATAACAAAGGAGACTTCCTTCTGGAATATCGCGGAGACGTTGTAACCAAGAAGGAATATGAAAACAGAACAAGATTGTACCATGACACCTTAAAGGTTTTTCTTTTTGAATTCAGGTACAATGGACAACAATTGTGGTATGTAAATTAAAATAATTCATTTTTCAGCCTACTTTTTGCAAAAGTTGTGACGACCACATTAAGACAAACTGCTAGCTTGTTACAAATCCATATAATTAAAAATGTAATCAAATTGTTCAGCCTTTTTATAAACCTTGTGTAATTTTGTGTCTTACATGTTTTGTTATCTCAGCATTGATGCAGCCAGAGAGGATGGCTCATTGGGCAGACTGGTGAATGACGATCACGTGAGCCCAAACAGCAAAATGAGGACAATCACAGTAAATGGAAAGCCTCATCTCTGTTTATTTGCCATAAAAGACATCAAGCCGGGGGAAGAAATAACATACAACTACGGTGACTCTGACTGGCCATGGAGAGTAAAGGTACATATTATATTTACATTTACCGTAGTGTAGTGTAGTATTGTATAGTCTCAACTTATCTGTGTTGAATGGATGTTAACATACTTTTGTGTTTGCTTGCACAAGGTTTCAGAGCACCCTGACCGTTCTCAAGCTGATGTGCCCATGGCATCGTCCTCCTTTGAAGTTGATGAGCAGGTGACTAATTTTCTGGTGTTGTTATTATTGCAACAAGAACACAGCCGAGTTGTGTGGATGTTGATAGTGAGGGTGTTAGACACAAGTCCTATAGTGTTGGTTAATGTAAGATACCTACATTATGAGGACTGTGTGTGTTTTGGATGCGTAAGTCTATTGAAAGATGGGCTCTGAAGTCTTTGTGTAACAGAGACCCTGCAGTGTATGAAGCTTTCAGGTACATTATTATGAGGACTGTGTGTGGATACTGCCGAGAGTCATGTTGGTTCACACTGGAGAATTAATTTTCACTCAATATTACTTCATTACATTTACCTCATTTATGTCAATAACCAGTGTACCTTCATAACTGTATTGTATAGTCTCAACGTATCTGTGTTGAATGGATGTTAATGTACTTTTGTGTTTGCCTGCACAAGGTTTCAGAGCACCCTGACCGTCCTCAAGCTACTGTGCCCATGGCATCGTCCTCCTTTGAAGTTGATGAGCAGGTGACTAATTTTCTGGTGTTGTTTTTATTGTAACAAGAATACAGCCGAGTTGTGTGGATGTTGATAGTGAGGGTGTTAGACACAAGTCCTATAGTGTTGGTTAATGTAAGATACCTACATTATGAGGACTGTGTGTGTTTTGGATGCGTAAGTCTATTGAAAGATGGGCTCTGAAGTCTTTGTGTAACAGAGACCCTGCAGTGTATGAAGCTTTCAGGTACATTATTATGAGGACTGTGTGTGGATACTGCCGAGAGTCATGTTGGTTCACACTGGAGAATTAATTTTCACTCAATATTACTTCATTACATTTACCTCATTTATGTCAATAACCAGTGTACCTTCATAACTGTATTGTATAGTCTCAACATATCTGTGTTGAATGGATGTTAATGTACTTTTGTGTTTGCTTGCACAAGGTTTCAGAGCACCCTGGCCGTCCTCAAGCTGCTGTGCCCATGGCATCGTCCTCCTTTGAAGTTGATGAGAAGGTGACTAATTTTCTGGTGTTGTTATTATTGCAACAAGAACACAGCCGAGTTGTGTGGATGTTGATAGTGAGGGTGTTAGACACAAGTCCTATAGTGTTGGTTAATGTAAGATACCTAGATTATGAGGACTGTGTGTGTTTTGGATGCGTAAGTCTACTGAAAGATGGGCTCTGAAGTCTTTGTGTAACAGAGACCCTGCAGTGTATGAAGCTTTCAGGTACATTATTATGAGGACTGTGTGTGGATACTGCCGAGAGTCATGTTGGTTCACACTGGAGAATTAATTTTCACTCAATATTACTTCATTACATTTACCTCATTTATGTCAATAACCAGTGTACCTTCATAACTGTATTGTATAGTCTCAACATATCTGTGTTGAATGGATGTTAATGTACTTTTGTGTTTGCTTGCACAAGGTTTCAGAGCACCCTGACCGTTCTCAAGGTGATGTGCCCATGGCATCGTCCTCCTTTGAAGTTGATGAGCAGGTGACTAATTTTCTGGTGTTGTTATTATTGCAACAAGAACACAGCCGAGTTGTTTGGATGTTGATAGTGAGGGTGTTAGACACAAGTCCTATAGTGTTGGTTAATGTAAGATACCTACATTATGAGGACTGTGTGTGTTTTGGATGCGTAAGTCTATTGAAAGATGGGCTCTCAAGTCTGTGTGTAACAGAGACCCTGCAGTGTATGAAGCTTTCAGGTACATTATTATGAGGACTGTGTGTGGATACTGCCGAGAGTCATGTTGGTTCACACTGGAGAATTAATTTTCACTCAATATTACTTCATTACATTTACCTCATTTATGTCAATAACCAGTGTACCTTCATAACTGTATTGTATAGTCTCAACGTATCTGTGTTGAATGGATGTTAATGTACTTTTGTGTTTGCTTGCACAAGGTTTCAGAGCACCCTGACCGTCCTCAAGCTGCTGTGCCCATGGCATCGTCCTCCTTTGAAGTTGATGAGCAGGTGACTAATTTTCTGGTGTTGTTATTATTGTAACAAGAACACAGCCGAGTTGTTTGGATGTTGATAGTGAGGGTGTTAGACACAAGTCCTATAGTGTTGGTTAATGTAAGATACCTACATTATGAGGACTGTGTGTGGATACTGCCGAGAGTCATGTTGGTTCACACTGGAGAATTAATTTTCACTCAATATTACTTCATTACATTTACCTCATTTATGT
This sequence comes from Neolamprologus brichardi, assembly GCF_056152115.1. Lineage (NCBI taxonomy): Eukaryota > Metazoa > Chordata > Actinopteri > Cichliformes > Cichlidae > Neolamprologus > Neolamprologus brichardi. The sequence goes on along the minus strand of NC_142114.1, from coordinate 5,391,175 downwards.
CAATAACCAGTGTACCTTCATAACTGTATTGTATAGTCTCAACGTATCTGTGTTGAATGGATGTTAATGTACTTTTGTGTTTGCTTGCACAAGGTTTCAGAGCACCCTGACCGTCCTCAAGCTACTGTGCCCATGGCATCGTCCTCCTTTGAAGTTGATGAGCAGGTGACTAATTTTCTGGTGTTGTTATTATTGTAACAAGAATACAGCCGAGTTGTGTGGATGTTGATAGTGAGGGTGTTAGACACAAGTCCTATAGTGTTGGTTAATGTAAGATACCTACATTATGAGGACTGTGTGTGTTTTGGATGCGTAAGTCTATTGAAAGATGGGCTCTGAAGTCTTTGTGTAACAGAGACCCTGCAGTGTATGAAGCTTTCAGGTACATTATTATGAGGACTGTGTGTGGATACTGCTGAGTGTCATGTTGGTTCACACTGGAGAATTAATTTTCACTCAATATTACTTCATTACATTTACCTCATTTATGTCAATAACCAGTGTACCTTCATAACTGTATTGTATAGTCTCAACGTATCTGTGTTGAATGGATGTTAATGTACTTTTGTGTTTGCTTGCACAAGGTTTCAGAGCACCCTGGCCGTCCTCAAGCTGCTGTGCCCATGGCATCGTCCTCCTTTGAAGTTGATGAGCAGGTGACTAATTTTCTGGTGTTGTTATTATTGTAACAAGAACACAGCCGAGTTGTGTGGATGTTGATAGTGAGGGTGTTAGACACAAGTCCTATAGTGTTGGTTAATGTAAGATACCTACATTATGAGGACTGTGTGTGTTTTGGATGCGTAAGTCTATTGAAAGATGGGCTCTGAAGTCTTTGTGTAACAGAGACCCTGCAGTGTATGAAGCTTTCAGGTACATTATTATGAGGACTGTGTGTGGATACTGCCGAGAGTCATGTTGGTTCACACTGGAGAATTAATTTTCACTCAATATTACTTCATTACATTTACCTCATTTATGTCAATAACCAGTGTACCTTCATAACTGTATTGTATAGTCTCAACGTATCTGTGTTGAATGGATGTTAATGTACTTTTGTGTTTGCTTGCACAAGGTTTCAGAGCACCCTGGCCGTCCTCAAGCTGCTGTGCCCATGGCATCGTCCTCCTTTGAAGTTGATGAGCAGGTGACTAATTTTCTGGTGTTGTTATTATTGTAACAAGAACACAGCCGAGTTGTGTGGATGTTGATAGTGAGGGTGTTAGACACAAGTCCTATAGTGTTGGTTAATGTAAGATACCTACATTATGAGGACTGTGTGTGTTTTGGATGCGTAAGTCTATTGAAAGATGGGCTCTGAAGTCTTTGTGTAACAGAGACCCTGCAGTGTATGAAGCTTTCAGGTACATTATTATGAGGACTGTGTGTGGATACTGCCGAGAGTCATGTTGGTTCACACTGGAGAATTAATTTTCACTCAATATTACTTCATTACATTTACCTCATTTATGTCAATAACCAGTGTACCTTCATAACTGTATTGTATAGTCTCAACGTATCTGTGTTGAATGGATGTTAATGTACTTTTGTGTTTGCTTGCACAAGGTTTCAGAGCACCCTGACCGTCCTCAAGCTGCTGTGCCCATGGCATCGTCCTCCTTTGAAGTTGATGAGCAGGTGACTAATTTTCTGGTGTTGTTATTATTGTAACAAGAACACAGCCGAGTTGTTTGGATGTTGATAGTGAGGGTGTTAGACACAAGTCCTATAGTGTTGGTTAATGTAAGATGCCTACATTATGAGGACTGTGTGTGGATACTGCCGAGTGTCATGTTGGTTCACACTGGAGAATTAATTTTCACTCAATATTACTTCATTACATTTACCTCATTTATGTCAATAACCAGTGTACCTTCATAACTGTATTGTATAGTCTCAACGTATCTGTGTTGAATGGATGTTAATGTACTTTTGTGTTTGCTTGCACAAGGTTTCAGAGCACCCTGACCGTCCTCAAGCTGCTGTGCCCATGGCATCGTCCTCCTTTGAAGTTGATGAGCAGGTGAGTAATTTTCTGGTGTTGTTATTATTGTAACAAGAACACAGCCGAGTTGTTTGGATGTTGATAGTGAGGGTGTTAGACACAAGTCCTATAGTGTTGGTTAATGTAAGATGCCTACATTATGAGGACTGTGTGTGGATACTGCCGAGTGTCATGTTGGTTCACACTGGAGAATTAATTTTCACTCAATATTACTTCATTACATTTACCTCATTTATGTCAATAACCAGTGTACCTTCATAACTGTATTGTATAGTCTCAACGTATCTGTGTTGAATGGATGTTAATGTACTTTTGTGTTTGCTTGCACAAGGTTTCAGAGCACCCTGACCGTTCTCAAGCCGCTGTGCCCATGGCATCGTCCTCCTTTGAAGTTGATGAGCAGGTTGCTGTACTGTTATCACCAGACATGGTTGAAGCCCTAACGCAGCTCATAAGCAGAAGACTAGAGTGTGGAGTCCCGGAAGAAAACCCCTTCCTCTTTGCAAGATCCAACTGTTTGACTCCTTACAGAGGACAGGACTGTCTCAGGATTTATGCAAATGACTGTGGTGCACAAAGTCCTGAACTCCTTAGGTCAACACAGCTACGCAAGCATGTTGCAACTTTGTCACACGTCTTGAACCTAAAAAATCACGAGCTTGACCAAGTTGCTGACTTTCTAGGCCATGATATCCGTGTCCACAGAGAATTTTACAGACTTCCAGAGGCTACAACCCAGCTGGCAAAAATATCAAAACTACTACTTGCCATGGAGAAAGGGACCCTTGGAAATCTCCAAGGCAAAACATTGGAAGAGATTGAAATTGAAGGTATTTCTAAGTAGATAGTATTTTAAGGTGTCTAGTTTTTAAGCTTTTGAGTGTTCTTAACACAATATATTTAATAACCTTACTTTTACATTAAAGCTGTTAAGAGAAACAAGGAATGTTTGTACCTGCTGTTTAACATCTCCAAAAAGTTGATTCTGTTCATCTGGACATAGCTGAAGTTGATTCTGTTCATCTGGACATAGCTGAAGTTGATTCTGTTCATCTGGACATAGTGTTTTGTGGGAGAAATGTTTCGTCACTCATCCAAGTGACTTCTTCAGTCTCAGCTGACTGCAGGTTTCAATCTTATAAACAGTACATTTGCATAATGACTGAAACCAGCCCACTGAAGGAACAATGGGCTTGGAGGTCAGTCCTTAATCTTAATTATGCAAATTCTCACGACCATTGATCAGCAACCACTGACCAAAACCCACTGATCAAAGACCACTGATCAATGGCCATGAATACCATTCACAGAGAGCTCTTCTGTGTTGTGCCATGCGCTTCGCCAGAGGTTGTTTGGTTTCCCCGATGTATAAATCCTGGCAATCCTCCTGGCACTTAACAGCGTACACTATTTTACTCAGTTTGTGTCGGGGGACCCGATCCTTGGGGTGGACTAGTTTTTGGCACAGTGTTTTGGGGTTTGAAAGCCACAGAGACCCAGTGTTTAGATAAAATGCGTCTCAACTGCTCCGATACTCCTGACACATACGGGATCACTACAGGTTTTCGCTTGGGCAGCAGTTGTCCTTCTCTCCTGGATCGGCTGGAGCTTTCTTTAGGTGCCTTTCCAGCTTTGACAAAAGTCCAGCTGGGATAACCACATTTACTCAGGGCCTTCCTGATGTGATGTTCTTCTGCCTCCTTGGCCGCTGTGTCAGTGGGGATGGTGTTCGCTCCTAATGACACCCAGTTTGTGCTCCAGTGGATGATGAGAGTCAAACCTTAAATACTGATCCGTATGTGTAGGTTTACGGTACACGTCAGCTTTTAGATGTCCCCCATTACTGATGGAAATCTCAGTCTAAGAAAGCTAACCTGCCACTTTTCATAGCCTCCCTGGTGAATTTCATGTGTCGGTCCACAGAGTTCATGTGATCCGTGAATTGTGGTACGTCCTGAGATTTGATTTTCACCCAGGTGTCATCCACATACCTGAACCAATGGATTGGTGGTGTTCCAGGGTAGGATAGCAAAGCCCTCTTTTCCACTTCTTCCATGTACAAATTGGCCACGATGGGTGAAACTGGGGAGCCCATGGCACACCCATGTTTCTGCCTGTAGAACTGACCCTTGTATGTGAAGTAGGTGGAATGAAGACACAGTTCCAAAAGCAAACACACTTGGTCGATGCTGAGAGTGGTCCTGTTGCTGAGGTTGGTGTCATAATCTCTTACGGACTACCTTCAATGCTTCCGTGACTGGGATGCAAGTGAAGAGAGATGTAACGTCGTACAAGACCATGGTTTCATCTGCCTCCGTAATGACATCTCTCACCCGTCCATCCATCCATCTTCATCCGCTTTATCCGAGGCCGGGTCGCAGGGGCAGCAGCCTAAGCAGAGGCCCAGACCTCCCTCTCCCCAGCCACCTCCTCCAGCTTATCCGGGGGAACACCAAGGCGTCCCCAGGCCAGCCGAGAGATATAATCTCTCCAGCGTGTCCTGGCCTGCCCCGGGGCCTCCTCCCGGTGGGACATGCCCGGAACACCTCGCCCAGGAGGCGCCCAGGAGGCATCCTTGTCAGATGCCCGTACCACCTCAGCTGGCTCCTTTCAATGTGGAGCAGCAGCGGCTCTACTCTGAGCCCCTCCCGGATGGCCGAACTTCTCACCCTATATCTGAGGGAGAGGCCAGCCACCCTTCGGAGGAAGCTCATTTCTGCTGCTTGTGTCCGCAATCTCGTTCTTTCGGTCACCCTCTTCACCACGACGGACCGGTGAAGCGTCCGCATCACTGCAGCCGCAGCCCCAATCCGTCTGTCAATCTCCGGCTCCCTTCTCCCATCACTCGTGAACAAGACCCCGAGATACTTGAACTCCTCCACTTGGGGCAGGAACTCATCCCCGACCCGGAGTGGGCACTCCACCCTTTTCCGGCTGAGAACCATGGCCTCAGATTTGGAGGTGCTGATCCTCATTCCCGCTGCTTCACCCTCGGCTGCGAACCGTTCCATTGCGAGCTGGAGGCCCTCACCCGATGAAGCCAACAGAACCACATCATCCGCAAAAAGCAGACTTGAGATTCTGAGGCCACCAAAGTGAAAGCCCTCCACTTCTTGGCTGCGCCTAGAAATCCTGTCCATAAGAATTATGAACAAAACCGGTGACAAAGGGCAGCCCTGGCGGAGCCCATCACCCACCGGGAACGAGTCCGACTTACTGCCGGCAACGCGAACCAAGCTCTGGCAACGGTTGTATAGGGATCGAATGGCCCGTAATAATCGGCCTGATACACCATACTCCCGCAACACCTCCCACAGGACACCCTGAGGGACACGGTCGAATGCCTTCTCCAAGTCCACAAAACACATGTAGACTGGTTGGGCAAACTCCCATGCACCCTCAAGTATCCTTGAGAGGATAAAGAGCTGGTCCAGTGTTCTGCGACCAGGACGAAAACCGCATTGTTCCTCCTGTGTCCGAGGTTCGACTAGCAGACGAACTCTCCTTTCCAGCACCCTGGCATAGACTTTCCTAGGGAGGCTGAGGAGTGTGAGCCCCCTGTAGTTGGAACACACCCTCCGGTCTCCCTTCTTAAAGATGGGGACCACCACCCCGGTCTGCCAGTCCAGGGGTACTGCCCCTGATCTCCACGCAACATTGTAGAGGCGTGTCAACCAGGACAGCCCTACAACGTCCAGAGCCTTCAGGAACTCGGGGCGGACCACATCAACACCAGGGGCTCTGCCACCAAGGAGTTGTTTAACTGCCTCAGTGACCTCGCCGCCGGAAATTGGTAGGTCATTCCCCTCATCCCCAGACTCTGTTTCCTCCTCGGAAGACGTGTCAGTGGGATTAAGGATGTCCTCGAAGTATTCCTTCCACCGCCTGACAATTTTCTCAGTCGACGTCAGCAGCGCTCTGCCAGCACTATACACAGCGCAGGTAGAGCACCGCATTCCCCTCCTGAGACGCCTGACGATTTGCCAGAATCTCTTCGAGGCAGTCCGAAAGTCTTTTTCCATGGCCTCCCCGAACTCCTCCCACACCCGAGTTTTTGCTTCAGCCACTGCCCGAGCCGCATTCCGCTTGGCCTGTCGATACCTGTCGACTGCCTCCGGAGTCCCACAGGCTAACCAAGCCTGATAGGACTCCTTCTTCAGCCTGGTGGCTCCTTTCACCTCTGGTGTGCACCATTTGGTTAGGTGATTACCACCACGGCAGGCACCAACCACCTTGCGGCTGCAGCTCAATGCAGCAGCTTCGGCAATGGAGACGCTGATCATGGTCCATTCGGACTCAATGTCCCCAGTCTCCCTCGGAATGCTGTTGAAGCTCTGCCGGAGGTGTGCGTTGAAGATCTTGCGGACTGGGGCCTCTGCTAGACGTTCCCAGCACACCCTCACTACGCGTTTAGTAGGGGTGCAACGATACACAAAATTCACGGTTCGGTTCAGTTCGATACTTTGGTGTCACGGTTCGATATTTTTTCGATACAAAAAAAATGTTCATGCCTTTTTATTAATTTGTCATTTATTAAATTTTCACGGCACATTCTGCACCACATCTCTGTGCGTTCATCATTTGTTTGAAGCCAGCTCACCTCCTGCAACCACTTTTCTGAGAATACGCGCTTCTTTTGTGGTTCAGACTCCATTTCTTTGGAGGTGAAGGAACACCAAAGTAATTGCTTAAAGGATTTTGCTTCTTCAACATCTTTAAGAGTTCTAAACAAATGTCTGTCCTCCTCCAAAAAATCCTATGTACGCAAACACGCGTTGCAACTTCTTATCTTGTGCGCGTTTTTTATTTTGACAGCGAATGCGCACCTGCGGACCACTTATGTGCAGCCCTGGTTATTTAGCTCGTCATATTGCAGCCACAGAAATTCTTTTGTCCATGAAACCATAAAGCTGCACTTTCTTTTTGCCTTATAGTCTGATTTGTCATAACTTTTCCGTTTTGTGGTAAGCTTTGTTTGGCTGTCACTTCTTCACGCTGACCTGTCTTATTTGGCTCAGCAGAACTAAAATATATATCCTGCTGCTTTTACACATGCACTCACATAACGCTCAGCGATTCTCTGCGCGATCAACCTCTCACATGTTTAAGCTTGCTGCGGGAGATTTCACTTGTCATGTTTGCATAGTAAGCTAACGATTGATAAGATGTCAGAGGAATTGGTGCGCAAATTATCATCACTCACCAATCAGTACTGTCGCTCTCTATACGCAGTTCGCACGATTGCAAAGTGAAAGCAAAAAACAAGCGCAAATTCAAACGCAATTTCAATATGTCACATATTGACAGTGGCTCACCGATGCCAATGATATAATTACCCAGCTACATTTCCGAAAGAATGCAAAAGCATTGACATATATTTTGCGAGCCCTGTGTCTGATTGAGGAATCACTCATCTTTGGAAAAGAGAGTTTATTACAGAGAAATGGCTCTTTCCAAAATAAAAGCTATACTATACGCTTCTTCTGGGCTATATTCTCAGCACCATATTAAATATATCAGGTCCCCATAAGGAGAATCATGTGCTAACGGCTGTCTAAATGACTCGGGTAAAGTTTGTAGCATGCGTGCTTGTTGTTTTTGTCTGCTTCCACTTGTCTTTTCACTAGGATGATGTCGGAGTAAATGTGCAGTCATATTCGTTGTGTTCCCACTAGTGCTGTCAGCGTTAATCTGAAATGAGGTTAACGACACAACACCTCCGTTAACGAGCTACTGCGGATTGCCTTGTGCGTGGGGCTGGACGGCCAACACAACGAGCTAACTGCGCTAACACACTAGTTCCCACCCATGTAATTGAGCATTGCTGGCACATCCAACATACTGTTTTACTTTAATCCATGACGCGCTTACCTTCAGGGTCATACTTCACATGAAAACCAAAATAGTTCCAAACGCCAGATCTGAATGAGGGTGGGGGAGGTTCAATTTGCCATGTTGCAACGAGCTTAGCTTCTGTCTCGCTAGCTTGCCCTGCGCTCAGTGAATCTGCGTTCGACTACTCCGCCTAGGCTGCACTGTCGAGCGCAGATCCACTGAGCGCTCAACACAGACAGCATCGTCAGAAGGGAAGTTGATAAAATAAATTAAAAATGTTGTATTGTTCGATACATATGCGTACCGAACCGAAAGCACTGTATCAAACGGTTCAATATCGATACGAGTATCGTTGCACCCCTAGCGTTTAGGTGCACCGGTTCTGTCCAGCGTCCTCTCCTGCCACCTGATCCAACTCACCACCAGGTGGTGATCAGTTGACAGCTCAGCCCCTCTCTTTACCTGAGTGTCCAGAACATATGTTCGCAGGTCTGGTGATACGATTACAAAATCAATCATCGATCTGCGGCCTAGAGCGTCCTGGTGCCACGTGCACTTGTGGACACTCTTATGTTCGAACAAGGTGTTTGTTATGGCCAAACTGTGATTTGCACAGAAGTCCAATAACAAAACACCGCTCGGGTTCAGATCAGGGAGGCCGTTCCTCCCAATCACGCCCCTCCAAGTCTTGCTGTCGTTACCCACGTGAGCATTGAAGTCTCCCAGCAGGACAACAGAGTCTCCAGGTGGAGCACCTTCCTCTCCATGGTGATTTTGGATGCTGGGGGCTTTGCATTGCTGAGACAGCCAAAACTTTCGTCTGTAGTTGCTATGCTTCCATTTCTGCAATATTGTTGTTACGAATTGCTGTTTCTGTGGCTGTGATCAGCTCCACTAGCGGGATTTGTGGACACTCTTATGTTCGAACAAGGTGTTTGTTATGGCCAAACTGTGATTTGCAGCAAAATTCAGCCCTTGAGCAAGGATGTTTTTCTCTGTTTCGGTGAGCTGTCTGTCAGACAAATTCTTCACCCACTTGTCCACATCCTCTGTGTCGCATCCTTGTCTCTTCTGGTCACTGAGGACACTCTCCGTATTTTGCCGTGGTTTCCGATGTACAACAAGTAAGTCAAACTTCCTTTGTTGCCTGGTCTTAGACTTCTTGTGCTGTGCTAGACGAGCCTTCTCAGTAAAGTCAAACACCTTTTTAAGAGTATTCTCATCTAGAAGCATTGTCAGTCTCTGTTGGATCCGCTCCTCTTGAGATTTTAGCATGTCCATGGTAAAATTTGTTTGCCTCGTTCATTAAGCAACTGATGCTGTGCCTTCTGGAGGATTTTTGTTGCCCGGAAGCCTTTAACGAAGAGCTCATTTGCAGACTTTTAGGAGTAATCCGGTTTTGTCTGCATCTGAGGCTGAATCTTAGGTGGTTCCTGTAATCCACCATCTTACGTGCTGTTTGCTCATACTGACGTACAAGCTTCAGGCCGTCCTTGCCAAAGTGGGTTAAAATGTCTTGATGCATTCAGAATGCCTCGATTCATAATCAAGGAGGGGGCCTAAGGCCATCTTACAGTGCTGTGATTGCAGCCATTCCCCAACTCTCTGTGTATGGTACTCATGGCTATTGATCAGTGGTCTTTGATCAGTGGGTTTTGGTCAGTGGTTGTTGATCAATGGTCATGAGAATTTGCATAATTAAGATTAAGGAACTGACCTCCCAGCCCATTGTTCCTTCAGTGGGCTGGTTTCAGTCATTATGCAAATGTACTGTTTATAAGATTGGGGAAACCTGCAGTAAGCTGAGACTGAAGAAGTCACTTGGATGAGTGACGAAACGTTTTTCCCACAAAACGCTATGTCCAGATGAACAGAATCAACTCTTGGAGATTTACTTACCTGGATGATTGAGAATGCATCAAGATGCTGCTTAACATATTTTTTTGTCAGATAACCTAGACTTGACAGACTCTGGTGAGAGTGAAGACGGCGAGGCTGACAAAGAATACCCACCAGCACAAACAAAAATGGGTAAATGCACCAACAAACAACTCATATTTATGTAGTATTCAGTTGAATGCAATATTGTGAGATGTTTCAGGTATACACAGTTATTTAAAAGGTAGTAGTAAGGATTATATGTGCACTGTAAGTCTTAAGTATTGAAAATGTCTTAATTTGTTTTGGGCTGAGGTTAATACACTGCTTAAGCTATTCTTGACATAGTCATAAAGATTGATGTCTGTCAAATAATGTCACTAAAGAAAGGTCTAACCAGATCAGTACAAAAAATGTAATAGTACTTACATTGATAGTTTTGTGTTGTGATGCTACAGATATCTAGCCAGAGATGTGTGTAAATGAATCAACCACAACGCAACAGAGCATTAATATTGAGCTACACTATTCAACTACAGAAAAGGGAACTAGGCAATTTGTTGAGGTACCTCCAGGGACCTCTGACAGTATTACCCACTTCCTACAGTGTGCCCACTGATGATGATTGTCTTATAACTGGACTGTTGGAGTATTGTGTTTACATTTTTACAAGGTATGCCGAGAACATCTCTTCCGCTTATCCTAACCCCAGCAAGTGCACTTATTGGACTTGGCTGCCCAGTCGATAAGGCGGGACGTTAGCATAGTGGTTAGCACTGTTGCCTCACAGCAAGACGGTCCTGAGTTCATCGGTCCAGGGTCCGCAAACATGGAGTTGTTTTCTCCATGTTTGCGTGGGTTCTCTCGGCATACTTCAGCTTCCTCGCACAGTCCAAAGAAACTGGGGTTAGGTTAATTGGTCACTCTAAATTGCCCATTGATGTGAATGTGATTGCATATAGTTGTTTTTCTCTGTGTTAGTCCTGTGGGAGACTGGCGACCTCAGTCATTTTAGGACTGAGCTATGGACCTGAGGATTACTTGTATTTATGGATGCCTCTCTCCTTGTTAGTGAAAATCATTGTCTTGTTAAAGGAAAGTCTAAACAGGAACAGAAAATGTGACTGCTATATTGAGCTAAAATACTCCTTGTACTATAGGGAGGAGTACTATGCCACCTGTAGAGGAACCTTCAAACACCTCAAACGGTATAACTATCCATCACCCTACATATTGATGGCTCTTCCATGATTACCAAGCCACTCATATTGTTTGTGATATTTTTGTTTTACTTTTCTATTTACAGATGTGGACTCGGCTGGAGAAGGCACATCACGAGGTACCACAAGAATAAAATATTTTAAAATATCAAGACACCTTTGAACAGATTATTTGAACAACAGACTAGCAAATGGTTATCTCTGTAACAGTGTTTGACAAGCTTTTTGATGTCTTTCATCTGTGTGGATGGCTTTTATGTTTTATTTCTAGTAAAATAGGTGTGTCCAAAGTTTTAACTGGTACTGCAGATATATCATGACAATTCACTGATATGCCAGCTGAACAAATGGTCAATGTAACTTTAAACTTCCTCAGTCATTTTAGGACTGAGCTATGGACCTGAGGATTACTTGTATTTATGGGTGCCTCTCTCCTTGTTAGTGAAAATCATTGTCGTGTTAAAGGAAAGTCTAAACAGGAACAGAAAATGTGACTGCTATATTAAGCTAAAATACTCATTGTACTACAGGGAGGAGTACTATGCCACCTGTAGAGGAACCTCCAAACACCTCAAACGGTATAACTATCCATCACCCTACATATTGATGGCTCTTCCATAATTACCAAGCCACTCGTGTTGTTTGTGATATTTTTGTTTTACTTATCTATTTATAGATGTGGACTCGGCTGGAGAAGGCACATCACAAGGTACCACAAGAATAAAATATTTTAAAATATCAAGACATCTTTGAACAACAGACTAGCAAATGGTTATCTCTGTAACAGTGTTTGACGGGATTTTTGATGTCTTTCATCTTTGTAGATGGCTTTTATGTTTTATTTCTAGTAAAATGCTTTCTAGTTTTGGGAAATGCAGTTAAGATTACTTTGAAAAGACACAATGCTTATTCAAATTCAGAATGAATAAACAGGTGTGTCCAAAGTTTTAACTGGTACTGCAGATATATCATGACAATTCACTGATATGCCAGCTGAAGAAATGGTCAATGTAACTTTAAACTTCTTCAGTCATTTTAGGACTGAGCTATGGACCTGAGGATTACTTGTATTTATGGGTGCCTCTCTCCTTGTTAGTGAAAATTATTTTCGTGTTAAAGGAAAGTCTAAACAGGAACAGAAAATGTGACTGCTATATTGAGCTAAAATACTCCTTGTACTATAGGGAGGAGTACTATGCCACCTGTAGAGGAACCTCCAAACACCTCAAACGGTATAACTATCCACCACCCTGCATATTGATGGCTCTTCCATGATTACCAAGCCACTCATGTTGTTTGTGATATTTTTGTTTTACTTTTCTATTTACAGATGTGGACTCGGCTGGAGAAGGCACATCATGAGGTACCACAAGAATAAAATATTTTAAAATATCAAGACACCTTTGAACAGATTCTTTGAACAACAGACTAGCAAATGGTTATCTCTGTAACAGTGTTTGACAAGATCTGATATGAAAGTTTGGTCAATATGACATGCCAGAATTTTACAAACATTGCATAGTTCATGACTAATATCCAGTATGACCTTAAAGTTGGCATGAGGAATTTTCTTCTCAGGTTCAACATTAGAATACTTTTCTTATTTTGGTTCTTATTTCAGTTTTGGGATTTGAAAGCCACAGAGACGTTATCTTTTAAGAAAATCCGTATCAGCTGTTCTTGTCCTTCTTCGCTCCTGGATTGGCTGGAGCGTTCTTTAGGTGCCTTCCCAGGTTTGACAAAAGTCCAGCTGGGATAACCTCATTTACTCGGGGCCTTCTTGATGTCATGTTCTTGTGCTTCCCTGGCCGCTGTGTCTTTGCTCTATTTTGTAATATCTTGATGACGCCCAAGTTGTGCTCCAGTGGATGGTGAGAGTAAAGCCTTAAATACTGATCTGTCTGCATAGGTTTACAGTACACATCGACTTGAAAGTTGGCTCACTTAAAGCTCCAGTAAACTCAGCTTAAATACTAATATTGCATATTAATACTTACCATTAATCATCTTCAAAAGCCTGATTAACAGTTCAAATGTTCATAACTATTCGAAAACAAAGATGGGAAACTGCTTATCTTGCTTTTTAAACCATATATGAAAACTACATTGGCATGTTAGATCACCTTTTGATTGAAATCTTTTTATTTTTATTTTAAGAGACAATATGAGAGTTTATTGTCAGTGTTGGTGATTCTGTAAATGTGTACATCTTTAAACTAATATTTTTTTGCACGAGTTATTTCTGACTCAAATGTTTTTTAATCTCCCATGTTTCACGGTTTTTATCAAATGAGAAAGAGGTTTCATGTGAGTCATCTTGTTTTGCTGAGTATGACATCAGAGTAGACTGTCCTACATTGTCTTCGGAACAGATTGTTTTGACTTTCAGAGGAATGGAAACAAATGTGTGCCTTACATCACTGGATCTTGAATGAGTCCTCAAAGTATCCTGGATATCTTTAGAGTTTTCATTAATGCTGGTTGTATCTGATCACCCAGAACTTGTCATAATGCCAGGTCTGAACTGGGCTACTGTTACAGTACAAAATCACATGAGAATAAGAGTGGTGGAAATGAGGAATAATTTGCTTGACAAACTAAGTGAAAAGATCAGAGGACAAAGCTGAAGTAATGGGTTGAACCTGGATTCTGCATGATTGGAAGTAGAGGACAATAAAGGAGGACATGATGAAACTGGATGGGAACTAATGTCACTTTGTAATTGGGTGTCCCGTGGCATTCACATAGTTAGAAGTTCTATCTTTAATAGTTTTCTTTGAGTTAATGTTTTTGCGGGAAAGAACGAGCTAGATCTTCTAATCAGAATATAGCTTTTAAGACACTGTATTTATCTAACATGGCAAAAAGCCAAACCCCCGTGTAAATCTAAAGCCCCACAGCTATTTAAACCAAGTGAAAAAATGCTGTGGTTAATGCCTGGACTTCTTTTTGATATGTGTACCATGAAATGGATTTGATGTTTACATCCATATTGTTCTTGAAGAGTAACTTTATAATAACTTAATAATTAACAAATCAAAAGTAAGCTGATCTTATTTTCTCTCCCCCTTGTAGCATTCCCTGGAAATGGCGCAGAAGGGGAAAATCCTCGAAGGAGACAAAAATGTCCATGGTCTCCCAAAGAGATTGCAGCAGTCATGAGACATTTCCGTGGGCACATTGCAAATGGGAAACTAGCCACTGTGACAGAAATCAAACAGTGTAAAAATGCTGAACGTCCTGTATTAGACAGTCGCTCTGTTCAAAATGTGAGAGACTTCGTCAGGAACCGCGGCATAACTCTAAAAAAAAGGAACAGCCGCTAAACGATTAATCAAGTTACAAAAATATATACACAGATGTTTGACATATATGTCATGTTTGCAAAAAGCACGTGTTCTTGTTGAAATAAACTTGAGTATTCACCATCAGATTGGCTATTATTTATATATATATATATATATATAATTTTTTTTTGTCTCTAAAGACCGTACTTAAAGGGAACATGATATGTGAAAAGCACCTTTTCTGTGCTTGAGCATGTATCTTATTACCAATTCAAGAACTCTGAAGATACACAACCCTGGAACCTTTTCTTTTGGAACTGAATATTTGTCTTTCAGTGAGGCTTTCTTATACTGAGGGGAAAAGTTCCTAAAAGCAAATTCTCATCAGCAGTTGTATAACTCAAATTAAGGAAGATATGTGCTTAATGTAAATGCATAATATACCAACTAGGAAATCTAACCTTTAATTGCTAGCCTTTAACAGAGAAGACCTGTAAATTCATGGTTGAAAAGTTACCTTTGGAACTCTTATCCCTGTATTGCTTTGACTTGAGCATTAGACATTTCATAAAGACTATAGGGAATTCACATTATAAATATGTGATGGCTCCAATACAAATCTAAGAATAAGGTTTGTCTTTGCAAATTGCATTGAGCTAGTTCTCAAATTCAGGTCTTTGTGTTTTGTGATGTTCGATTTTTGTCATAAGACCACGTTTTGTTAACTATTAATTTTAATATGCAGTAGTAGTGTTTGAGTTTAGCCATGTCCCACTTATTCATTTTTGGCCCTATAATATACTTTGGTGACAGGTATGTGTGTTGTATAGCCAGTGTCCTTACAAATCCTGTTGGGTGTTAAAATGTCTAATATTTTCATAGGCGGGGCTTCTCACCTAATTATCTATGTCCTGATAAGGTTGCAAAAAAACAGGTTCTTATATCTCTAGTTGTGTTGCGTGTATAGGAACTTTGAAGTGAGATCTGTGCTCTGTGGCTCAAAACAGATTTTTTGACGTATTCAGCATCTCTCAGGGGCAAGCGGAAAGTGGTGTCCCCATAGTCCACCACCTGGGCTGGTTTGGAAAAAGTGTCCTTGCAATACATAGAAACCCGTATAGGTGTGTGTGTGTGTGTGTGTGTGTGTGTGTGCGCGCCATGGAAATACCATAGAACCTTTTTCTCGTGTGTACTTTGCTAGGGGAACAGTTATGTCTCACCATCAGTCAATCAGTAGTACATATACAGCAACTTTGATAAATGGCTAATTGTTTTCCTCATTCTCAGTTGAAAAAACTTCTTCAGAAAACTGTGTATCTGACAGAGATTAATAAACAGCAACGCCATCTTGGATCTCTCATGGATACATCCAATGTTTTATTAAACCCCATATAAATAAAAGCATAGGGTGCCTTTTGCTTTTAAATACAGCAATGTTCTTTAATGTGAGCATGGTGGAAATTTAGATAAGTTTATTTATAGAAGGCAGATAAGTGATAGAAAATGTAAAGAAAACTCAACATGAGCCTTTAGAATTCAGATTTCTACTATCATTATCATTATTCCCAATTCACTGGTATGATACTGTTAGATGACAGGGTCGGTTAGAATATTTTGTGGGACAAATTAACAACTCTAACGAGGTAAAGACTGAAGATACAAGTTACCCAAAGTAGATACTCTCAGAAATTCTGCTGTGCTTTTACTACATAAAAACAGAAGATTTCACACTTTATATTTAGTATCACTGACATGGATCAGAGGTTCAGTATTCAACAACCAGCAAAGGCTAGAGCCAGTGGCTTTCTACATACCTACCTGACCAAAACACAGATGATTCATGGAAAGTGTTTAACACATTAGTAACACTCTGCTCATAAATAGATTGAGTTTTGTTTTTTGTAAGATACATTTTTTGACAGAGCACAACTGTTTTACTGTGATTCCACTGTGTATGTGTTTTCAGTACATATTATGAATTTAAGTCTGTTTAATTCTGTTGCAATTTTTTTAAATACCATATCAAATGTATTTTGGATAAAATCACACTGGGCATTCTGTGCCGTGCCAGACTCCCAAAATTTAGTGGGCAAACACCTCCAGGCATTAACTTCCTTATTAAACTAAACTGATTTTTGTTTGTTGCAAGAGCTGAATCTCCAGCTATGCCAGAGGAGTCTTCTGCAGCTTTCTGTTGAAGAGTCCAAATTCTCCAACACTTTTTGAGACAGTGTTATGCAGTGTCAGCTTGTCCCAAAGTGTAAGACTATCTAGGTTTTCTGTCAAATTAAGAGCTATGGGGCTTTTAAAATGAAATCCTTAAAGGAAATGTTGAATTTGCCTTAACAGCACTCTACAATATACTTCAGGTCAACAGATGATGAAAGTAGATCTTGTTCAAATATAAACAATTGTTCTTGCAGTTGTTACTGTTTTATTAAATGTGTTGTAAATAATCTTAATACAGTGTCATGGCATCATGAGAAGGCATTTGGTGACAGTTTGCCAGATGCATCTGATAACTAAAGTTTTATTTTGGACAGTACAAAATTAATAACACCACTTAAGTCATATAATTTTCTGTAGTATTAAGTCCAATAATTTGTATGTCAGTGGCACATTTTAAACAGCAGGTGCTGACTCAAAGTGCTTTGCAGAAAATGATGGATATATTTTGTAAAATTCTGGGAAATTATTTGTTATTTGTCTGTGTTTATTAATTTACCAAATAATAAATATTTGTAGACTGCACAGAATCCTGTTTTCCTTAATGTATCATTTTGCAAAAATGCACGTTTTCCACATCTTAACAAATGTGTTATACATGTATAAGCATATAAAAACCTGAAGACAGAAAACAGAGAGAATGTGTGGGTGTTAGCAAGAGAGAGGAAGGGCTAATTAGAGAACACTGTATTATATTCATTCTCATACACTAGGGACACCCAGTAACACAATGCCTTGGCACAACGAGACAAAATGCCACATCTCCAGGTAAAATTTATTAGGGAGTGATGCTAGATAATATGGATGCCCTGGCTCACATAGGAAACAATGTGTTATCCAGTTACCATTACACCCAGCTTGCTGTGGAAAGAGCTTAGATTAATGATGCACCTGTTTGGTCTATATGGAGTACTTGATAATGGCCTGCATGTTAGGGCTTATTAAGATGCCAGAGAAGGAGAAAATGAGTGGATAGTAGGAGACCAAAATGAGGAAAATAGGGCTTCAAGAAAAATAAAGAAAGGGGAAAAGACAAATGCAAACTGAAAGAAAGAGGCAAGAACTGAATAATATAAAATGGGAAAGAAGAAAAAAAGTGTGAAAAAGAGACTCGAACACATAATATTATTTTATAAATTTAACCTTTTGTTCATGAGGGTCATCTTGTATACATTTAGACAGTTTCCAGGTTTGCTGTTTTCACGTTCTTTTTGAAAGTCCCCTTTCAGGGTGTACTGGCACAAGATGGCACACACAATAGCTCTATTTCCCCTCTACCTCAGATGCCTTGGGATGTTACAGTAGAATTCCTAACTGACTGCCTGTGGGGGATGATTTTATGGTGCAAAACCCCATAAATGTTGAAAAAATGACAAGCAGGGTACTTTTTGTGCTCAGACCTTATGTGACAATTTTGGGTTTAGAAATTGCAGTTTCTTCCATTTACCAATGATCTTTGGCCTGTAGGTCATTGCCTTTGATTTTGTATGGATGCGGTTGTGAAAGTTACTGATCATTTGTGTCATCACTTTTTCGATGAAACAATGCACACGCAATTGTCTTTTTTTGCCTACATGAAAAACATTCTCAGAAGAGACAGTCTGAAGTTCCATTTACTCCACTATGAAAGAAATACTGAGAGCAAAGAGTGACAATCATCCACCTGCTATGACAACCTGCTATCATTACAGTGTCAAATGACCCCTTGGGCTATATTATATCCACCCAGTGACACCAATTACTAAACAAAGATAAGTTGTAATATCACCAACATACATTTATACTGTGTTTTGTCAAATGTTAATGTTACATGGAGGTCATTTGGGTGTACTTTGAGTATGTGTTGAGGCATTTGATGAACTGTAATGCAGCCAAGTCTGCACCAAAAAATGATGAAGGAGCCTAAGATGTTTCCTTTTGGGTCAACAGTATTTCACAGTGATGGCTACAAAATGCAGTTTCACAGCTCACAGATCTCTGTGCACACATTTGTGCAGAAGAATAAATATATTTGTATTATTTTGCTGAATAATTTCGAAGTTAAAGAATCAGTTGCTTTTCCATATTTTACAGTCAGAGCCCTGAGAAAGAACTGACGATGTTCTGTTCTGAGCCTATTGCTTCCATTATGGAATATGCTTTTGAACAATACCAGCATTAACTTAGCTATAAATTCATCTTATTACCATACAGTCTACTAATCTGCACTCTGGAAAAGCAAGTTATGTTATTCCTGTGATGACCTGTAGGGTACAGTGGTATTGTTAGGATGCCTGGGTCGTTGATCCAGGATTTTGAGTTTATTGTATTATTTATCTTTGCTATTCTTTGGTTTCTTCGTTAGAGTTATGTCTTATGGTTTGTCTCTGTGTAATCCTTAGTTGCTGTCTCCCCTGTTTGCTCTATCCCCGTGTCCAGTCAGTGTCTGTGTCTGCCCTGGTCCCACGTCTCTGTTCCCTCTGTTGCAGTGTGCGCGTGTTAGTCTGTGTCTTTAGTTCAGTCTGTGCCATGTTTCCTGTTTTATTTTGAAGGTCCTTGTCTGATGTTAATGTATCTGGTTTCGCTTCCCCTTGTCTCGTTAGGCTTGATTTGCCCCAGCTGTGATTCCCTCCTGTTACCCATTCCCTGATTGCTCCCTCTGTGTATTTAAGCCCTGTGTTTCTCTGTGTCCATGTCGTGATCTACTGTTTATCTAGCTGTGTGTTCTGTCAGTCTCCCGGTGTAAGTTTATTTTGATATTTCCAATTATGTTATATTTGAGTTTAACATTAAAAGCTGTTTTGAGTTCAGGTTTTGCCTCCGAGTGTCTGCACCTTGGGTCCTATTCCTGTCTGCACACAGCCGTTCCATAACAGGTATGACAGTTGGAAAAGGCTCCCTTGGAAACCTTAATGGGATAAGTGACTAAGAAAATAAATCAGTCCTTCTCTAACTATTAATTAGGCATGAAGAAAGAAAATACATAGTTTAAGAGGATTGCCATTCCATGTTAGACATTTTAAATATGTATCGAATATACATTGTATATAGCTGTTGTGGGAAATTGCTTGAAATCTTGCCAGTTACAGTCCTGAAACTGCTGAAACTGAAGATAATATGGCAAGCATCCTTGTTTAAGACTTGTAATACATTTTAACCCAAATTGTGTAGTTTGCATTTCAATAGCTTAATAAATAATCTTATTCAGCATAAATTGAGGAGTTTGTTCCTATGTCTCAGGTGGGAGTCAATGGAATGACTATAGGAACCAGCAAATCATAAGAGGAGTGCATTTGCCATTACACACTGCACATTCCCACAGGGACAGTTGAAAAGAAAGGAATGGATAATTTGCTGATCAGGGCATATTCCTTTCCTCATCTCTCTTGCTGTGCATGCATAGTGTCTCCATACCAGAACCTGTGACTGTGTGCGTGCTTGTAAAGGCAGTGATGTGTGTCTGTGTACATGTGCCGCATAGGGAAGAATAAATGAAGATGAACATTCCAGACCCTCTGCTCTTTTCTTGTGTTTTCTATTTTTCTGTCCCCCACCACCAAATATGTATTGATTGCCATGCATATTTATTATCTGTGCTGAACCAGTGGCTCTCTGGGGCTTTTAGAGGTGATAGGCCTCCTCCATAGAGCAGAATCAACAATATTGAACAGACAAGGAATCTCCAAACCTGCCTTTAAGCACTGATGATATAAAGCATTCACTTCTGACTCATTGCATACTCATTATCCACTGTGTGCATATTATGTACATTGCATGCAATCAGATGTTGGTTTTATGCTGTTATTAAACAATGAACAAACTTTTTTTTTTCATTTAAATTTTGTATTTTTTGGACTGTATGTGCTGGCATTTTTATTTTTTTTATACATATTCAGGTGTTGTTGGTGCATCAGCTGATCACACTTCTCTAGAGGTTGTAAACCCTGAAGGTGGTGCTTTAGTGCCTGTAAGCTACAGCTTTAGCACACTTAAATCTACGAAGTCAGAGTGCTGTTTCTCATCCGCTCACTCAGGGCAGGGAATTAATCTCTTGCAGACTGTTCTTTCTAGGCCCGCCTCCCAGGGCCCTTGTGCTCTAGGGATAGCTGTAGCCCAGCACTCCCCTGCACCTGCCTCAGTTCCCCAGGTGAGGGGGGCTGGCACCCAGCTGGTCCCTGTTCCGGTTTCCGGGTCGGCTGAGGCTCTGCTGGTCCCTGCACCCGTATCAGCTCCTCGGGTGGGAGGTGGGAGCGACTGGTGTCCAGCAGGTGCCTGCACCCTTCATCCGCATTGCAGGCTCAGGGGAACCTACACCACCAGCTGTCCTACATCCGCTCCCACAACCATCACTACACTCAGCTGCTCAGGATGCTCCTCAGTCAGTCATTCAGCCTTCTCCCCAGTGCACAGTCCAGCCTTCTAACTAAACGGCCTTTACTAAACTAGTTCAGTTTGTTACCCAGTTTCCCTCAGTTCAATCTGTAACTCCGTCTCGTGTGTCCCCGCTAGCTCTGTCTCCTGTGTCCCCCGCACCTTAGTCATCTACCCCACCACAAGCTCCATTTTCACCTCTACCATCACTTCAGTCATCAGTTCGGTCTGTCACTCAGTCGCCCTTAGCTCCATCATCCACACTACCACCTGCTTCTCTTCCACCACAACCATCACTACACTCAGCCATTCAGGCTGCTGCTCAGTCAGTCATTCAACCTGTAGTCCTGCCATTAATCATGTCAGCACAGAAACAATCTTTGAACACAAGATCCATAGAGGCTGTGTAAAGATGCCCCTGAGACAATCCAACGCATAACAGCAGAGTGCAAGATATTAGCAGGCAGGGCATACATGGAACGCCATAGTATACAGAAATATCTGTGCTGAGTATGGCCTGGAAATCCCAAGGTCAAAATGGGATACGCCCCCTAGGGTGGTTAAAATTGACTTCCAGATACAGACGGATAAAATGGTGATGGCTAACCAACCAGATATAGTAGTGAAAGACAAGCAGAGGAAGATGGCAACAGTGATAGATGTAGCGATACTGAATGACAGCAACATCAGGATGAAGGAACATGAGAAGCTGGAGACATACTAAGGGCTCAGAGAAGAGCTCAAGAAGATCTGGAGTGTGACGGTAACAGTGGTCCCAGTGGTAATCGGAGCACTAGATGCAGTGACTCCCAAACTAGGTGAGTGGCTCCAGCAGATCCCACGAACATCAGAGAAGCGCAGTCCCACGAACAGCTAAGAAACTTTGCAGGACCCTCAAGTGCCTGGACCTCTGGTAAAGGACCTGAGCTTGAAGGATAGACCATCTGGCTTTATGTCAGGACTTCTTGTTTGTAGAGGAAGAGTCTGAATTTGAGTTCTGAACTAGTCTGCCAGATATCTGGACAATTTACCAAGTCACCAACCAAAATCGATTTGAGCATGAATAACTCGATATCGATTCATTAAAATCCTGAATCAATTTTTAAATATTAAATTATTTTGCCCATAACTCCAGAATCTACAGAATCCAGGTCAAACCTCACAAAATTTCGACAACCACCAAACAGCTAAAACAGTAAATGAGAGCAGGAACACGGATTCTGCACAAAGACATAAACACAAAGTGCGGACCCGGTGACGCATCAGAATCAGTGAGATGTTGGCTTTCTCACACGGACACGCCGTCGGGGCTAAAAGCCGACAGCTCACAGATTCTCATGTGTTTGCCGGGTCTGCGCTTTGTGTTTACGTCTTTTTTGCATTAGATTCGGAAGCTCCAGGTTTCATCACTCTCCAAACAATATTGACTGAACCAGCAGCAAAAGAAGATCCAATCTACACTTCACATAAACATTGTCATGAATTCCCTCTTACTTTTGCTGTTGCTTCCACCACGATAAAATGACACTTCATGTACAGCTCTTTCTCTCTCTCCCTCTCTCAGTGTACTCCAAGAACAGTTTCCCATCTAGAAATGTGTGTTTCCTGCATTATTCGCTTGCTTATTAACCACCAGTCTACCATTTTTTACAGTGCTGTCAGCCGCTGTTTTTTTTTCTTTATTTCTTTTTTTATTTAACTGATTTCCAACAAGTAAGTCTCAATACTCAATAAATGTAAACTTTTTATAGTTATGCAAAACTGCAAAACGCTTGGCTGTGTCTCTAATAAAACCTCTGTAACTTTGCTCTGCTTCACTTCAGCAGCACCAGGTAATGTTTATATGTTGATTTATGGTTTTCTTCAGTTTTTTTTGAGTGCAGAATATTTTTAAGGTTATCTGATTTACCACCCTCATAACTGACATTAAAGTACAGTAGTATAGGCCTATTTAACTCCACATACATTTTACAGGAGACAATTTTATTTCTTATATGAATGTTATATATTTCAACTGTCATAAACAGGATGTGACAAATGATAATGATAACAACTGTACTGGATTAAAACATCCACTCTTTGTACATTAATGCTTTGTAATTTGTTCTATTTAATCTGAACAAGCACCTAAAAAACAGTCAGTGATCACTGTTGGCCTCTCTTGGTTGAGAACCACTGGCTTAAAACGTATTGCACAGCACTATATACTGCTTCCTTGTGGTCATCTTACAAGCAGTGCAGCATGCAGAAGCTGCATGTTGCAATGAGAATCCTGCGTGGGATACCTAGAGGGGTAGTGCCAGTCAGATGTTTGTAACTGTGGGTATTTGGACTTTTAACAAAGTTAATGTTCACTTTTAGGGAACGACAGAATGGTGGTTCTCTAAGGATTGATTGATTGACAGATGGGTAGAGCAAAGGATTCTAACCTTTCAACTATGTCTCTGCAACTGAAACGAATGACTCTTCAAACGTGTGCTGCACCAATATTTATTTAGAGTTGGAATGGAAAAGAAACAGAAAGTGTAATATGTTTTGTAAAATATTACATGTGATACAACAGATAAAGGCAAAATTTATTTAATACATGAATGGAAGCATTCAGTAAAAACTGATTGATTAGAATAGAATTTCCCTGCAGTGTGTGGTGAACATTAGGGGGTATAAAAAAGAGTCACTAAAAAGTTGCAAAAAACTTGAACTAAATGACCCTTATTGTCACACACCTAAGGAATACTACAAGACTAAATGATTTTATTTAGACCCAGCTACACTCAGATTCATTGTAAGAATCGAGTTGTGTACCATCAACTTCCACCTACTTCTTAACCTGTTAAGCCCGGTGCAAAGTATGCAACGCCACGATTCCCATCAATGACCTTTTCCGGTTTGGCATTCACATACTTTGAAGGCTGAGCCACTTGTCCAAGTCTGGCAACATTAGTCTCTGAAAAGTTAAAAATATAGCAATAATATGATAAGAACTCCAAAAACCATTATGTTTTCATTTAACCCAGAATACGCGAGAAGAATTGGACAAGATTTACCTGAAAGTGTGCCATCCATTCCATTGCATGCAAAGGTTTGTGATGCCCCAGCAGCGATAGTAGAGATTACAGCACATCTGAAAACAAATTACAAGAAAAAAGATTTACAAGTAACATAAGATTAATGTAAAACAAAAATTTGTATAAATGTCCCTCTCAGATAGTAGATGCTGCTCGAAATTGTATGGTGGACTTAACTCTAAAAAAGGAGGTAGAAGTAGAATTTTTTTTGTAAACATAATTAATGATTGCCACATATATGACGGTTATGACAAAATTTGAATCAAGTATAAGATAAATAGTTCATTTACCTGGGATTCACATTGCCATTGTCATTAAGTGAATTTCCAATGCGGATCTCAGCTCCATTGATCCTCTCAGGGCAACAGTCTTGTCTGTTGGTGATAGTCACAGAGTTGATTTTATATGTCTTCAAAAGGTCAAGTCTCCACCATGGATTCAAGTTGTTGTTTGTATGGGCACAGGATCCCTGGTTGAAGTTGCTGGCACGATTCCCATCAATGGCATTTTCGGGTTTGACATTCCCATACGTTGAAGACTGAGCCACTTGTCCAAGTCTGGCAACATTTTCACCTTAATATTTAAAAGATAGAAAGATGCACAGAATTACCAAATGTAATTAACAGTGGTGTAAGTAATTTCACAAAAATATCTACAGTCAGCTTCTTTAATTGAATTTTTCCTATAATCTTTTTGAAAACACTTACTGATCTAATTAAAATATATAATTAAATATGAATTCTTCAAACCAGTTATTTACTTTTAATATCTTTTCGTGTGTTGAATTAACCAAGTCCTAGAATTGTAATGAATTCACTTTTACTTATTATATTTCTTAGATACATTTTTTAATCTCACCCAAATTTCCACTCAGCTTTCCTAGAACAGACAACAAGACAAATATTCCAGCCGTAGTCAACATCCTATAGACAAAAGAAAACATTATCATATTTAATTTGACAGATGTACAATTTTTGTTAATGGTTTGCAATTTGCAATTCCTTCTAGAGTATTTTTTTAAATACAATTGTCAATTTTTAAATTATAACAGTAATTAAGCCTTGATAAGGTAGAATATTTCCAAAAATATAATTTTTTGACAATTGAAGGTTATTAATGACATTACTGTCACATTTAAGTTTTTTTTTTTTCCCTTTGATTTTTTTTTTTCTTTCTTTTTTTTCTGGTAATATATATCTATATAGATATATATATATCTATATAGATATATTTTACAAAATACATGGAAAAACTGATATCATCCTATTCTACCAAGGAATTACCTTCAGTTGTAGGTAGGAGTCTCATAGTAGGTGCAATCTGCATTTTCACAAACTGAGCCATTATTATATATGCTTACAGTGGTCATGTGACTGACAGTTGTTTAACGAATGAAAATTTATGTTCAAATAATAAATGTTATTCTTGTAACTTTGCTTAGTTTCATATACACCCTTGTCAAATACCAGGTGACTCCCTTTTTCATAACAGTGCTGTGCATACAACAGAACATTTTGTCACGGACCCAACCAGACGACCTCACTTATTATATTTCTCTATTCTGAAAACATCATGGGAAGTCATGTAATAATTCAGAATTTCCTAGTTGTTGCCATAACTATTTGACTAGTTATAAACTAGTTTAAAAGATATTGATTAAATGTTTTGAACACTTACACAATTTAAGGAGAAGATTTAAGGGGAAAAAATCCCAACAAGAATAAAATATGTGCAAAACTGATTTTTGTCTCGGTTTTTAATTTTCTTGTTCTTTACCAGCACTACAGTGTTTTTTAAGGTGTGTCTTTAACACACTTTATCGCTATTGCTACACCAGGAGACCAGACAATGTATGCATTGTGGATGACGTCAGTGCTGAGGAGGATGTGTGGAAGTGCTTCAAAAAGGTGAATGCACGCAAAGCTAATTGGTCTGGATGTGAATCCCGGCTGTGTCCTCAAGTCATGCTTGAGGTCGAGCTGGCTGGAGTGTTTCCACACATCTTCAACCATCATCACCATCAACGGCGTTGCTGTGGAGAGAGTGAACAGCTTCCATTTCCTAGGTGTACTTCTGGCAGAGGATCTCACATGGTCTGTTTACATGAACAAAACAGTGAAGAATGCGCAGCAGCACCTCTTCTTTCTCAGGAGATTGAAGAGAGTTGGCATGAGCCCCCGCATCCTCAGGCCCTTCAACCGCAAAGCTCTTCAGAGAGTGATGCGGTGTTCTGAACGGATAATTGGAGGTGAGCTTCCCCCCCTCCAGGACGTCTACAAGAAGTGGTGCCTGAGAAAAGTGGGGAAGATCACAGACCGGACACTTCATAGACACCTTACCTTCACTTACTGGAACTTTGACTTTTTCAGGCTCAGTCTTGCCTAACTTTATGTTATTGCTGTCACATTTAAGTTGTACTTCTTTTTTTGCTTTTTGTTGTTATTGTTGTTTTGTTTTGGGGGGGTTTGTTGGGGCGGGATTAAATATATATATATATATATATATATATATATATATATATATATATATATATAATATAAAATACATGAAAAACTGGAAAGATATTCTACCAGGACTTACCTTTAAGCATAGGTATGTGTCTCAAAGTAGGTTCGATCTGCATTTTCATATACTCAGCCATTGTTATACATGCTTACTGTGATCATGACTACAAGTTGTTTAAAGAATGAAAAATCATATTCAAATAATAAATGTTGTTCTTGTAACTTTGCTTAGTTTCATACAAACCCATGTCAAATACCAGGTGTCTGCCTCCCTTGAAGGTGACTGTCACTCCACATACATGTTGTTTGTAACCCACATACAATGAGGGTACCACTTTAAGGACTGATATGAGGAGAGATGGACAGCCGGCCTAACCAATCGAAATGCATAAGTCCCAGTATGCTTTGACCAATGGGAGAGCAGCCTGCTACTGTATGTCTCACCCACGTGCTCTGTGTTCGCTGCTATGTGTGGAGGTAGTCCCGTGCTGGCAGGAGAAAAGAGAGACTGAAGCGTTTGAGCTGGAAAAAAGTATTAGATGTAAGTTGCAACCAACTGTGCTGCAAACTGAGCCATTATTGTATATGCTTACAGTGATCATATGACTGACAGTTGTTTAACGAATGAAAATTTATGTTCAAATAATAAATGTTATTCTTGTAACTTTGCTTAGTTTCATATACACCCTTGTCAAATACCAGGTGACTCCCTTTTTCATAACAGTGCTGTGCATACAACAGAACATTTTGTCACGGACCCAACCAGACGACCTCACTTACTATATTTCTCTATTCTGAAAACATCATGGGATGTCATGTAATAATTCAGAATTTCCTAGTTGTTGCCACAACTATTTGCCTAATTATCAACTAGTTTAAAAGATATTGATTAAATGTTTTGAACACTTACACAATTTAAGGAGAAGATTTAAGTGGAAAAAATCCCAACAAGAATAAAATTTGTGCAAAACTGATTTTTGTCTCGGTTTTTAATTTTCTTGTTCTTTACCAGCACTACAGTGTTTTTTAAGGTGTGTCTTTAACACACTTTATTGCTATTGCTACACCAGGAGACCGGACAATGTATGCATTGTGGATGATGTCAGTGCTGAGGAGGATGTGTGGAAGTGCTTCAAAAAGGTGAATGCACGCAAAGCTAATTGGTCTGGATGTGAATCCCGGCTGTGTCCTCAAGTCATGCTTGAGGTCGAGCTGGCTGGAGTGTTTCCACCCATCTTCAACCATCATCACCATCAACGGCGTTGCTGTGGAGAGAGTGAGCAGCTTCCATTTCCTAGGTGTACTTCTGGCAGAGGATCTCACATGGTCTGTTCACATGAACAAAACACCACCACACTGGCGTTCCTTACCACTGCCACTGGATGTGCGGAAGCGACGCAGGAGACGGGGTAACCGTGGAGGTCGCCTCGTCAAACTGAGACTAAGGATTTCTTGTTTTCCTCATGAGTTTCTCTCCATTTGTCAATCCTGCCTGCAACTCTTGGTGCTGTTGCATGCTTTGGACCCGGTGGACTCCTGCTTGGTTCCTCTTGTGGGATCTCTCGAGAAGGGTTCTGCAAAATCCCCTCTTCTCCGACATCTGCGTTGGCGTGGAGTGGACCGAACAAACCTCCGACCTGTGGATCTGGTTGTTACCGCCTCGGAAGCTCCCAAGCCAATTCCTCTCAGGTTGCGTTTAATTAATGCCAGATGGCCGGTGGCAAATAAGACATTCATTTTGAAGGAATTTCTCTCTTCCCATGCGCTGGATTTTCTTTTCTTGGCTAAAAACTTGGATTCCACACGATGAGTTAAGGGCCTTTTCTGAATTTTTGCCGGCTGGCTGTGCCTTCTTTAGTGTTCCGAGAGTTTCTGGTCGCGGAGGAGGACTAGCTCTTGACTTTAAGCAGCTATCCCCATCGACACGCCACACCAGTTTTGAACTCTGTTTGTGCAAACTGGGCCACTCGTCTTTGCTGTTGTGTGCGATTGTTTATCGGCCCCCAAAATATAATAAGGAGTTTTTATCCAAGTTCTCAGAGTTTCTTGCTGACTGTGCATCATGGTATGACCAGATCCTTTTGCTTGGTGATTTTAATATACACGTCTGCTGCCTGGGGAAGCCCCTGGCTAAGGACTTTCTGGACTTAGTGAACTCTTTTAATTTTGTTTAGTCTGTTAAAGGTGCCACTCAAGAACGTGGTCACACACTGGACTTGGTTTTATCACATGGTTTATCTGTCCGTAACGTACTCGTCGAGGATGTTGTGCTTTCTGACCATATGCCTATTTTATGTGACATTGTTCTTTTTAATCCTGTTGTTAAGCGGGCTGTACCTGCTCGATGTTATCGTGCTTTTGGCTCAGATACTACCGAGCGGTTTTCCATATTGTTTGACCAACTTATTTCTTATCCTCCTGAGTTGTACACCTCAGATGGATTACTTTCTTATTTGGATTCTGATTGTAAATCTGTCCTCGACGTTGTCGCTCCTTTTATATTCAGACAGTGTAAGCCAAAGGCTAGTCCTTGGCTAAGTGATTTTACCAGAGCCGCTAGAAAAAAATGTAGAAGATATGAAAGACAGTGGAAAAAAGATAGGCTGCATGTCTCTCTGGAAGCTCTTAAGACTAGCTTGAAAGTCTATCAGAGAGCAGTAAAGGCTGCCAAGCACTCCTATTTTTCCCAACTTATTGCTGCCAGCTCGCATAACCCTCGTGTTCTATATAACACTATAAATTCTGTACTTAATACGGAAGGCTATATTATTTTGCACTCTTCTGCGGTTATGTGCAATAAGTTTCTTATTATTCTTATTTTGTGGACAAGGTTGCTAGTTTGAGACCTCCGACTCTATCTATTGCTGACCCAGCAATGCATGGTTCTTGCTCAAGTCTGTTCTCTGCTTTTCTACCAATTGTTTTATCTGATTTAGAGAAACTTGTGTTGAATGCTAAACCGTGTGGCTCTCCAAATGACGTTGATCCTCCCCATTTTCTTAAAAAGGTATTTCCTACCATCGGACCACACATTCTGAACATTATTAATACTAGTCTTTTGTCTGGTCAAGTACCTAGGGAATTTAAGCATGCAGTCATACATCCTTTACTTAAGAAACCAGGCTTAGATAGTTCAGTCATATCAAATTTTAGACCGATCTCTAAGCTTCCCTTTCTTAGTGAGATTCTGGAAAGGATTGTTTATACTCAGTTGATGGATTACTTGAATGACTCTAATTTGTCAGAAATCTTTCAGTCCGGCTTTAAGCCATTTCACAGTACGGAGACAGCCCTCGTAAAAGTTATGAATGACATCCTGATAGCGACAGACTGTGGTAAATATGTAGTGCTGGTCTTGTTGGACATGACCGCTGCATTTGACACAGTGGATCACGATTTGCTAATCTCCCGCTTACAGCACTGTGTGGGAATTTCTGGTTTGGCACTTTTGTGGTTAAAGTCCTATCTCTTAAATAGGACCTTTTGTGTTAAGTTGGGGTCGTCTTCATCCTCTGTGGCCCCTCTGCTTTGGGGTGCGCCATAGGGATCTATTCTTGGGCCATTATTGTTTTCACTGTACCTTTTGCCTCTTGGCGCGAATTTCCGAAAACATAAAGTGCCATTCCATCTATATGCAGATGACTGCCAGCTTTATTTACCTTTTAGTCATTCTGATAGTCTCCCAAGTCGACCTCTGCTTGACTGCCTTACTGATGTTAAAGCATGGATGGCAAAAAACTTTTTAAATTTTAATGATCGGATCGTTTTTCTCACACTCCAGATGTTGATCTTGCAGCTTTGACTTCCCAACTAAAGAGTTTGATCACAAATCTCGGAGTAAAAATTGATTCTGCACTGACCTTTGATGACCACGTAAACGGGGTGGTAAAATCAGCATTCTATCACCTCAGACGTTTAACGAAGGTTAAGCCCTTTCTTCCAAGCGTGACTTGTTATTCATGCCTTTATTACTTCACGTTTAGATTATTGCAATTCTCTTTTAATAGGGGTTGGGCAGGGCACTTTGTCACGCTTGCAATTAGTGCAAAATGCCTCAGCAAAATTTTTAACTGGCAGAAGGAAATTTGATCACATCACTCCGATTTTGGCCTCTCTACACTGGCTTCCAATTGAATTTAGAATTCGTTTTAAAGTCCTTTTATTGTTTTTTAAATTTCTAAATGGTCTGGCATCTGTTTATTTATCTGACTTGTTGAAGCCCCACGTCCCCACTCATTCCCTTCGGTCAGCTGAGCAGTTGCTGCTTTGGGTCCCAAAGTCACGGCAGAGGAGACCGAGCGTTCTCTGTTGCAGTGCCGATGCTTTGGAATAACCTTCCTCTCCATATTAGACAGGCTACATCAGTGCCAGTTTTTAAGTCTTTATTAAAAACCTGTTTTTATTCCCTGGCGTTTAACTCTGTGGGTAACTGACATTTTTCTTCTTTTTTTTAATTCATTTTATTGCTATGTCTGGTTTCTGCTATCTTATTACTATATGCATATTTGTATTGTACAGCACTGGTCTACCAGGTGTGTTTTTAAAGTGCTATATTAATAAATGATGATGATGATGAGGAGGAGGAGGAGGAGGTGACTGTGAAGGCCAGGCCATCTGGAGCAGCACTCCATCACTCTCCTTCTTGGTCGAACAGCTCTTACACAACCTGGAGGTGTGTTTGGGGTCACTGTCCTGTTGAAAAATAACTAAACTAAACTCAAACCGGATGGGATGGCATGTCAGTGCAGGATGCTGTGGTAGCCATGCTGGTTCAGTGTGCCTTCAATTTTGAAAAAATCCCCAACAGTGCCACCATCAACCACTTCCATACCATCACCTCCTCCTCCATGCTTCATGGTGGGAACCATACATGTAGAGACCATCGTTCACCTTTTCTGCGTCACACAAAAACACGGCGGGTAGAACCAAAGATCTCAAATTTGGACCTAAGTACAGATTTCCACTGGCCTAATGTCCATTCCTTATGGGTTTTTTTTTTTGCCCAAACAAATCTCTTCTGCTTGTTGCTTGGTCTTAGTAGTGGTTTCTTGGCGGGTATTTGACCACAAAAACCTGATTAGTGCAGTCTCCTCTCAACAATTGATGTAGAGATGTGCCCTCTACTGTAACTCTGTGTGGCATTTATCGGGGCTCTAATCTGAGGTGCTGTTAACTTGAAATTTCTGAGGCTGGTGACTCGGATGAATTTATCCTCAGCAGTAAAGGTGAATCTTGGTCTTCCTTTCCTGGGGTGGTCCTCATGTAAGCCAGTTTTGTCGTAGCGCTTGGTGGTTTTTGCAACTACAGATGGTGACACATTCAAAGTTTTAGCAAATTTCCAGACTGACCGACCTTCAGTTCTTAAAGTAATGATAGACTGTCGTTTCACTTTTCTTAGCTGATTGGTTCTTGCCATAATATGAATTCTAACAGTTGTCAAATAGGGCTATCAACTGTTGTATAGGAATTTCTTTTACTTATGTATTAACCACATTATTATATTGTATAATGCCTTGGTGCCACTGGATTTTAACAAGTCTCACACTCATACATTAAGACAAATGGTGGGGGTCCAGTAAGGAAGTTGGGAGAAGCAGCCAGCTCCACAGGAAGAAACTTTTGTCTCTTCGAGGACTCTGGGAGGTAGCAAGGGAGTGTGAACCTTAAGTTGTGAAACAGCTGTGTACTGCTTTTTGTTCCTGAAGAAGGTATTTAACTGACAGCCATGCTAGACTCAGTGAGACTCTGCTGACCGTCTGCCCCGCGGTCATGCAGGCTCTCCACAAGCTTGGTTGTCTGTTCTTTGTATGTTTTAATTAAAGAATGTTAGCTACTGCTCACCGCTTGTCTGTAGGCTTTATTTAAATGGAAAACTTCCACAACACTGTGTACCAACCTGACTTCTGCACAACACAACTGATGGTCCCAGCCCAATTAACAAGGCAAGAAATTCCGCAAATGAACCCTGACAAGGCAAACCTGTAAAGTGAAAACCATTTCAGGTGACAACATCATGAAGCTCACTGAGAGAAGGCCATGGGTTTGCAGTCCTGTCAACAAAGCAAAGGGTGGCTACTTTGAGGAATCTAAAATATAAGTCATTTTTAGAGTTATTTACCTATTTTTTCTTTGCTACATAATTCCAAATATACACTCCCTATTGTTGATGTCTTTAGAATGTCTCTACAATGCAGAAAGCAAAAGACATAACAAAAAAGCATTAAATGAGAAGGTGTGTCTAAACCTTTGACCTGTAGAGTGTAAGCAGGGCACACAAAGGAATTGGCAGGAATACCAGAGGGGGGAAACACCATCTCCTGGTAGACATAGCAGTTATTGCCTGAGACTGCAACACCAAGCTCACCAACCCATGTGCGCCATGCATCACCATCCAGTGTGGGATATACCAAGGAGATGCACTGTCCCCACTGCTGTTCTGAATAGGCCTGAAGCCTCTCAGTGAGATCATTGACAAGACTGATTATGGATACCGACTACAGAATGGAGCAAGCCACCTCCTCTACATGGATGACATCAAGCTGTATGCCAAGAGTCAACTAGACATCAATTCACTAATCCACACCACCAGGATATACAGATATACAGGTAGTCAGAACTGAAGGGCTTGCACTACCAGAAGGCAACACTAGAGACATTGAGGACAGCTACAAGTACCTGGGAATCCCACAGACAAATGGGAACCATGAAGAGGCCTCTGGGAAAGCTGCAACCACTAATTACCTGCAGAGGGTCAGGCAAGTCCTGAGGAATCAACTGAACAGTGAGAACATGATCTGGGGTATCAACACCCATGCCCTGCCCATGATCAGGTACCCTGCTGGGATAATAAGCTGGCCAAAGGAAGAGAAAGAAGCGACTGACATCAAGACCAGGAAGCTTCTGACCTTGCATGGAGGGTTTCACCCCAAGTCCAGCACCCTGACGCTGTATGCTAAGGAAGGAGGCCGGGGACTGGTGAGTGTCAGCACCACGGTCCAGGATGAGAGAAAGAACATCCACAAATACACCAGGAAGATGGCCCCAACCGACCACATGCTCAGTGAATACCTCAGGCAACAGAAACCCAAGAAAGAGGAGCAAGAGGAGGAACGATCATGGAAGGAAAGGCCCCTGCACAGTATGCAACAATGGCAAATAGAGGAAGTAGCTGACATCCAGAAGTCCCACCAGTTGCTGGACAAAGCTGGAATGAAAGACAGCACAGAGGTGTTAATCATACAGAAACTTGTACAGAAACAATCTTTGAACACAAGATCCATAGAGGCTGTGTAAAGATGCCCCTGAGACAATCCAACGCATAACAGCAGAGTGCAAGATATTAGCAGGCAGGGCATACATGGAACGCCATAGTATACAGAAATATCTGTGCTGAGTATGGCCTGGAAATCCCAAGGTCAAAATGGGATACGCCCCCTAGGGTGGTTAAAATTGACTTCCAGATACAGACGGATAAAATGGTGATGGCTAACCAACCAGATATAGTAGTGAAAGACAAGCAGAGGAAGATGGCAACAGTGATAGATGTAGCGATACTGAATGACAGCAACATCAGGATGAAGGAACATGAGAAGCTGGAGACATACTAAGGGCTCAGAGAAGAGCTCAAGAAGATCTGGAGTGTGAAGGTAACAGTGGTCCCAGTGGTAATCGGAGCACTTGGTGCAGTGACTCCCAAACTAGGTGAGTGGCTCCAGCAGATCCCACGAACATCAGAGAAGCGCAGTCCCACGAACAGCTAAGAAACTTCGCAGGACCCTCAAGCGCCTGGGCCTCTGGTAGAGGACCTGAGCTTGAAGGATAGACCATCTGGCTTTATGTCAGGACTTCTTGTTTGTAGAGGAGGAGTCTGAATTTGAGTTCTGAACTAGTCTGCCAGATATCTGGACAATTTACCAATTCACCAACCAAAATCGATTTGAGCATGAATAACTCGATATCGATTCATTAAAATCCTGAATCAATTTTTAAATATAAAATTATTTTGCCCCATAACTCCAGAATCTACAGAATCCAGGTCAAACCTCACAAAATTTCGACAACCACCAAACAGCTAAAACAGTAAATGAGAGCAGGAACACGGATTCTGCACAAAGACATAAACACAAAGTGCGGACCCGGTGACGCATCAGAATCAGTGAGATGTTGGCTTTCTCACACGGACACGCCGTCGGGGCTAAAAGCTGACAGCTCACAGATTCTGATGTGTTGCCGGGTCTGCGCTTTGTGTTTACGTCTTTTTTGCACTAGATTTGGAAGCTCCAGGTTTCATCACTCTCCAAACAGTATTGACTGAACCAGCAGCAAAAGAAGATCCAATCTACACTTCACATAAACATTGTCATGAATTCCCTCTTACTTTTGCTGTTGTTTCCTCCACGATAAAATGACACTTCACGTACAGCTCTTTCTCTCTCTTTCTCTCTCTCTCTCTCAGTGTACTCCAAGAACAGTTTCCCATCTAAAAATCTGTGTTTCCTGCATTATTCGCTTGCTTATTAACCACCAGTCTACCATTTTTTACAGTGCTGTCAGCCGCTGTTTTTTTTCTTTATTTCTTTTTTTATTTAACTGACTTCCAACAAGTAAGTCTCAATACTCAATAAATGTAAACTTTTTATAATTATGCAAAACTGCAAAATGCTTGGCTGTGTCTCTAATAAAACCTCTGTAACTTTGCTCTGCTTCACTTCAGCAGCACCAGGTAATGTTTATATGTTGATTTATGGTTTTCTTCAGTTTTTGTTCGAGTGCAGAATATTTTTAAGGTTATCTGATTTACCACCCTCATAACTGACATTAAAGTACAATAGTATAGGCCTATTTAACTCCACATACAGTTTACAGGAGACAATTTTATTTCTTATATGAATGTTATATATTTCAACTGTCATAAACAGGATGTGACAAATGATAATAATAACAACTGTACTGGATTAAAACATCCACTCTTTGTACATTAATGCTTTGTAATTTGTTCTATTTAATCTGAACAAGCACCTAAAAAAACAGTCAGTGATCACTGTTGGCCTCTCTTGGTTGAGAACCACTGGCTTAAAACGTATTGCACAGAACTATATACTGCTTCCTTGTGGTCATCTTACAAGCAGTGCAGCATGCAGAAGCTGCATGTTGCATATAATGATGCAATGAGAATCCTGCGTGGGATACCTAGAGGGGTAGTGCCAGTCAGATGTTTGTAACTGTGGGTATTTGGACTTTTAACAAAGTTAATGTTCACTTTTAGGGAACGACAGAATGGTGGTTCTCTAAGGATTGATTGATTGACTGATGGGTAGAGCAAAGGATTCTAACCTTTTAACTATGTCTCTGCAACTGAAACGAATGGCTCTTCAAACGTGTGCTGCACCAATATTTATTTGGAGTTTAAACATGTGCATGGAAAAGAAACAGAAAGTGTAATATATTTTGTAAAATATTACATGTGATACATCAGATAAAGGCAAAATTTATTTATGAGGTAATATATGAATGGAAGCATTCAGTAAAAAGTGAATGATCAAAATAGAATTTCCCTGCAGTGGGTCGTGAACAGTAGGGGGTATAAAAAAGAGTCACTAAAAAGTTGCAAAAAACTTGAACTAAATGACCCTTATTGTCACACACCTACTTTAAAACTTAAGGAATACTACAAGACTAAATGATTTTATTTAGACCCAGCTACACTCAGATTCATTGTAAGAATCGAGTTGTGTACCATCAACTTCAACCTCACAAAGTGTCAGGTATTCTGTTCTCCCAGGAATAACGATGTTTATGTAGCGACCTTCCATTCCATTGCATGCAAAGGTTTGTGATGCCCCAGCAGCAATAGATGAGATTACAGCACATCTGAAAACAAATGACAAGAAAAAGGATTTACAAGTAACATAAGATTAATGTAAAACAAAAATTTGTATAAATGTCCCTCTCAGAAAGTTAAGATGTTGCTCGAAATTGTATGGTGGACTTAACTCTAAAAAAGGAGGTAGAAGTAGAATTTTTTATGAACATAATTAATGATTGCCACATATATGACTGTTTTGAAAAAGTTTCAACGATAAATAGTTCATTTACCTGGGATTCACATTGCCATTGTCATTAAGTGAATTTCCAATGCGGAGCTCAGCTCCATTGATCCTCTCAGGGCAACAGTCTTGTCTGTTGGTGATAGTCACAGAGTTGATTTTATATGTCTTCAAAAGGTCAAGTCTCCACCATGGATTCAAGTTGTTGTTTGTACAGGCACAGGATCCCTGGTTGAAGTTGCTGGCACGATTCCCATCAATGGCATTTTCGGGTTTGGCATTCCCATACGTTGAAGACTGACTCACTTGTCCAAGTCTGGCAACATTAGTCTCTGAAAAGTTAAAAATATTAGCAATAATATGATACGAAGAACTCCAAAAACCATTATGTGTCCATTTAACCCAGAACACACGAGAAGAATTGGACAAGATTTACCTGAAAGTGTACCATCAACTTCCACCTCACAAAGTGTCAGGTATTCTGTTCTCCCAGGAATAACGATGTTTATGTAGCGACCTTCCATTCCATTGCATGCAAAGGTTTGTGATGCCCCAGCAGCGATAGATGAGATTACAGCACATCTGAAAACAAATGACAAGAAAAAAGATTTACAAGTAACATAAAGTTAATCGAAAGTAAAGTTTGTTTAAATGTCAATTTTAGATAATCAAGGTGCTGCTCTTTATTGCCTGATGAACTTAACTCTAAAAAAACAAAGATAGAAGTAGAATCCTTTTGCAAACATATTTAATGATTGCCACATATGTGACGGTTATGACAAAATTTGAATCAAGTATAAGATAAATAGCTCATTTACCTGGGATTCGCATTGCCATTGTCATTAAGTGAATTTCCAATGCGGATCTCAGCTCCATTGATCCTCTCAGGGCAACAGTCTTGTCTGTTGGTGATAGTCACAGAGTTGATTTTATATGTCTTCAAAAGGTCAAGTCTCCACCATGGATTCAAGTTGTTGTTTGTATGGGCACAGGATCCCTGGTTGAAGTTGCTGGCACGATTCCCATCAATGGCATTTTCGGGTTTGACATTCCCATACGTTGAAGACTGACTCACTTGTCCAAGTCTGGCAACATTAGTCTCTGAAAAGTTAAAAATATTAGCAATAATATGATACGAAGAACTCCAAAAACCCATTATGTATTCATTAAACGTGGAACACACAAGAAGAATTGGACAAGATTTACCTGAAAGTGTACCATCAACTTCCACCTCACAAAGTGTCAGGTATTCTGTTCTCCCAGGAATAACGATGTTTATGTAGCGACCTTCAGTTCCATTGCATGCAAAGGTTTGTGATGCCCCAGCAGCGATAGATGAGATTACAGCACATCTGAAAACAAATGACAAGAAAAAAGATTTACAAGTAACATAAGATTAATCTAAAGTAAAAGGTTGTATAAATGTCAATTTTAGATAATTAAGGTGCTGCTCTTTATTGCCTGATGAACTTAACTCTAAAAAAACAGAGGTAGAAGTAGAATTTTTTATAAACATAATTAATGATTGCCACATATATGACGGTTATGACAAAATTTGAATCAAGTATAAGATAAATAGCTCATTTACCTGGGATTCGCATTGCCATTGTCATTAAGTGAATTTCCAATGCGGATCTCAGCTCCATTGATCCTCTCAGGGCAACAGTCTTGTCTGTTGGTGATAGTCACAGAGTTGATTTTATATGTCTTCAAAAGGTCAAGTCTCCACCATGGATTCAAGTTGTTGCTTGTACAGGCACAGGATCCCTGATTGAAGTTGCTGGCACGATTCCCATCAATGGCATTTTCGGGTTTGGCATTCCCATACGTTGAAGACTGAGCCACTTGTCCAAGTCTGGCAACATTAGTCTCTGAAAAGTTGTAAAAATTAGCAATAATATGATAAGAAGTACTCCAAAAACCCATTATGTGTCCATTTAACCAAGAACACACGAGAAGAATTGAACAAGATTTACCTGAAAGTGTACCATCAACTTCCACCTCACAAAGTGTCAGGTATTCTGTTCTCCCAGGAATAACGATGTTTATGTAGCGACCTTCCATTCCATTGCATGCAAAGGTTTGTGATGCCCCAGCAGCGATAGATGAGATTACAGCACATCTGAAAACAAATGACAAGGAAACAGATTAACAGGTAACATAAGATTAATCTAAAGTAAAAGTTTGTATAAATGTCAATTTTAGATAATCAAGGTGCTGCTCTTTATTGCCTGATGAACTTAACTCTAAAAAAACAGAGGTAGAAGTAGAAATCTTTTATAAACATAATTAATGATTGCCACATATATGACGGTTATGACAAAATTTGAATCAAGTATAAGATAAATAGCTCATTTACCTGGGATTCGCATTGCCATTGTCATTAAGTGAATTTCCAATGCGGATCTCAGCTCCATTGATCCTCTCAGGGCAACAGTCTTGTCTGTTGGTGATAGTCACAGTGTTGATTTTATATGTCTTCAAAAGGTCAAGTCTCCACCATGGATTCAAGTTGTTGTTTGTATGGGCACAGGATCCCTGATTGAAGTTGCTGGCACGATTCCCATCAATGGCATTTTCGGGTTTGACATTCCCATACGTTGAAGACTGAGCCACTTGTCCAAGTCTGGCAACATTTTCACCTTAATATTTAAAAGATAGAAAGATGCACAGAATTACCAAATGTAATTAACAGTGGTGTAAGTAATTTCATAAAAATATCTACAGTCAGCTTCTTTAATTGCATTTTTCCTATAATCTTTTTTAAAACACTTTTTCACTGATCTAATTAAAATATATAATTAAATATGAATTCTTCAAACCAGTTATTTACTTTTAATATCTTTTCTTGTGTTGAATTAACCAAGTCCTAGAGTTGCAATGAATTCACTTTTACTTATTATATTTCTTAGATACATTTTTTAATCTCACCCAAATTTCCACTCAGCTTTCCTAGAATAGACAACAACACAAATATTCCAGCCGTAGTCAACATCCTATAGACAAAAGAAAACATTATCACATTTAATCTGGAGTAGAGGATTTGACAGATGTACAATTTTTGTTAATGGTTTGCAATTTGCAATTCCTTCTAGAGTATTTTTTTAAATACAATTGTCAATTTTTAAATTATAACAGTAATTAAGCCTTGATAAGGTAGAATATTTCCAAAAATATAATTATTTGACAATTGAAGGTTATTAATGACATTACTGTCACATTTAAGTTATTTTTTTTTCCCTTTGGTTTTTTTTTCTTTTTTTTCTTCTGGTAATATATAGCTATATATTTATATCTATATAGATATATTTTATAATATACATGGAAAAACTGATATCATCCTATTCTACCAAGGAATTACCTTCAGTTGTAGGTAGGAGTCTCATAGAAGGTTCAATCTGCATTTTCACAAACTGAGCCATTATTATATATGCTTACAGTGGTCATGTGACTAAGAGTTGTTTAAAGAATGAAAAATCATGTTCAAATAATAAACGTTATTCTTGTAACTTTGCTTAGTTTCGTATACACCCTTGTCAAATACCAGGTGACTCCCTTTTTCATAACAGTGCTGTATTTCTCTATTCTGAAAACATCATGGGATGTCATGTAATAATTCAGAATTTCCTAGTTGTTGCCATAACTATTTGACTAGTTATAAACTAGTTTAAAAGATATTGATTAAATGTTTTGAACACTTACACAATTTAAGGAGAAGATTTAAGGGGAAAAAATCCCAACAAGAATAAAATATGTGCAAAACTGATTTTTGTCTCGGTTTTTAATTTTCTTGTTCTTTACCAGCACTACAGTGTTTTTTAAGGTGTGTCTTTAACACACTTTATTGCTATTGCTACACAATGTATGCATTGTGGATGACGTCAGTGCTGAGGAGGATGTGTGGAAGTGCTTCAAAAAGGTGAATGCACGCAAAGCTACTGGTCTGGATGTGAATCCTGGCTGTGTCCTCAAGTCATGCTTGAGGTCGAGCTGGCTGGAGTGTTTCCACCCATCTTCAACCATCATCGCCATCAACGGTGTTGCTGTGGAGAGAGTGAGCAGCTTCCATTTCCTAGGTGTACATCTGGCAGAGGATCTCACATGGTCTGTTCGCATGAACAAAACAGTGAAGAATGCGCAGCAGCACCTCTTCTTTCTCAGGAGACTGAAGAGATTTGGCATGAGCCCCCGCATCCTCAGGACCTTCAACCGCAAAGCTCTTCAGAGAGTGATGCGGTGTTCTGAACGGATAATTGGAGGTGAGCTTCCCCCCCTCCAGGACATCTACAAGAAGTGGTGCCTGAGAAAAGTGGGGAAGATCACGGACCGGACACTTCATAGACACCTTACCTTCACTTACTGGAACTTTGACTTTTTCAGGCTCAGTCTTGCCTAACTTTATGTTGTTGCTGTCACATTTAAGTTGTACTGCTTTTTTTGCTTTTTGTTGTTATTGTTGTTTTGTTTTGGGGGGGGGGGGGGGTTGTTGGGGGGGATTAAAAAAAAATATATATATAATATAAAATACATGAAAAACTGGAAAGATATTCTACCAGGACTTACCTTTAAGCATAGGTATGTGTCTCAAAGTAGGTTCGATCTGCATTATCATATACTCAGCCATTGTTATATATGCTTACTGTGATCATGACTACGAGTTGTTTAAAGAATGAAAAATCATGTTCAAATAATAAATGTTGTTCTTGTAACTTTGCTTAGTTTCATACAAACCCATGTCAAATACCAGGTGTCTGCCTCCCTTGAAGGTGACTGTCACTCCACATACATGTTGTTTGTAACCCACATACAATGAGGGTACCACTTTAAGGACTGATATGAGGAGAGATGGACAGCCTGCCTAACCAATCGAAATGCACAGGTCCCAGTATGCTTTGACCAATGGGAGAGCAGCCTGCTGCTGTATGTCCCACCCACTGCTCTGTGTTCGCTGCTATGTGTGGAGGTAGTCCCGTGCTGGCAGGAGAAAAGAGAGACTGAAGCGTTTGAGCTGGAAAAAGTATTAGATGTAAGTTGCAACCAACTGTGCTGCAAACTGAGCCATTATTGTATATGCTTACAGTGATCATATGACTGACAGTTGTTTAACGAATGAAAATTTATGTTCAAATAATAAATGTTATTCTTGTAACTTTTCTTAGTTTCATATACACCCTTGTCAAATACCAGGTGACTCCCTTTTTCACAACAGTGCTGTGCATACAACAGAACATTTTGTCACGGACCCAACCAGACGACCTCACTTACTATATTTCTCTATTCTGAAAACATCATGGGAAGTCATGTAATAATTCAGAATTTCCTAGTTGTTGCCATAACTATTTGACTAGTTATCAACTAGTTTAAAAGATATTGATTAAATGTTTTGAACACTTACACAATTTAAGGAGAAGATTTAAGGGGAAAAATCCCAACAAGAATAAAATTTGTGCAAAACTGATTTTTGTCTCGGTTTTTAATTTTCTTGTTCTTTACCAGCACTACAGTGTTTTTTAAGGTGTGTCTTTAACACACTTTATTGCTATTGCTACACCAGGAGACCAGACAATGTATGCATTGTGGATGACGTCAGTGCTGAGGAGGATGTGTGGAAGTGCTTCAAAAAGGTGAATGCACGCAAAGCTACTGGTCTGGATGTGAATCCTGGCTGTGTCCTCAAGTCATGCTTGAGGTCGAGCTGGCTGGAGTGTTTCCACCCATCTTCAACCATCATCACCATCAACGGTGTTGCTGTGCAGAGAGTGAGCAGCTTCCATTTCCTAGGTGCACATCTGGCAGAGGATCTCACATGGTCTGTTCACATGAACAAAACAGTGAAGAATGCGCAGCAGCACCTCTTCTTTCTCAGGAGACTGAAGAGATTTGGCATGAGCCCCCGCATCCTCAGGACCTTCAACCGCAAAGCTCTTCAGAGAGTGGTGCGGTGTTTTGAACGGATAATTGGAGGTGAGCTTCCCCCCCTCCAGGACGTCTACAAGAAGTGGTGCCTGAGAAAAGTGGGGAAGATCACAGACCGGACACTTCATAGACACCTTACCTTCACTTACTGGAACTTTGACTTTTTCAGGCTCAGTCTTGCCTAACTTTATGTTATTGCTGTCACATTTAAGTTGTACTCCTTTTTTTGCTTCTTGTTGTTTTGTTGTGTTGTTTTGGGGGGTTTTGTTGGGGGGGGGGGGGGGGGGATTAAAAATATATATATAACATAAAATACATGAAAAATTGGAAACATATTCTACCAAGGACTTACCTTAAAGCATAGGTATGTGCAGTTTTGGGAAGCTTACTTTTAAAATGTATTCCACTACAGATTACAGAATACATGCCCCAAAATGTATTCTGTAACGTATTCCGTTACGTTACTCAATGAGAGTAACGTATTCTGAATATTTTGGATTATTTAATATATTATCATGCTGTTTACAACTACATGAATGTGATTTATTACTATTACTGAAGGTCCGCGGCTCCGAACCGTAGTAAAGGGACCTCTGGCTAATACATCGGTTCGGTGTGGGGCTCATAGCTGAAAACTAGCTTTACTTTGTTGTCTGGGTCAAGTTTGCTAGCGAGAGACAGAGAGAGGCGTTTAAAAGCTGCTCCGGTGTACAGTCGAGTCTTAATAGCTTACTTACAACTGGGCTCGTCATGCACTCTTCTTGGCTGCAGTGGTTATTGTTGTGGAAGTTTTCCACTTAAATGTTCCCCATTTTCAACATTTTGTAACCCCATTTTTCACTGTTTTTACACACACATCAACGTTTCCCACACAACCATTCTCTGCAATCTTACACACCACACATTTACTCAATTCTTACCATACAGTCACGTACTGAGTTTTGTCTCTGGCCGCCCGGTGTAACGTCTGCCGATCTACTGGATCTAGGTCCCATTTTACTACACGAAGCGTCCCCCGTGAGGTCCTTGCCTTCTACGGACCAAGGAACGAACACCGCCACTCCGTGCACTATAGTACGCAGAAATGGATTCCGACAGTGTACCCGAACCGCTGTCCCTGTGACGTACTTGGACCGAACACAGGTCTGGGCCGGCTTCTCCCCAACAGCGCGCTCGAGCCAATGTCCTTGTGATGGACCGTACCCAACAC
Source organism: Neolamprologus brichardi (assembly GCF_056152115.1). NCBI lineage: Eukaryota > Metazoa > Chordata > Actinopteri > Cichliformes > Cichlidae > Neolamprologus > Neolamprologus brichardi. The sequence goes on along the minus strand of NC_142114.1, from coordinate 5,347,630 downwards.
AAGCCTGGGGCCTCAAACCACCAGGTTTTCCTCCCGGAGACTCGAACTCCGGGGTCGGCCAGCGTTCCCCCCCTCGGCCAGACAAAAAACTCTCCATGACTGTATACAAGTTAGCTACAACTCACCCATCTGCAGAGGTCCCCTCAAAATCAATGATCTCGGTGGTGACTGAAACACACGGCTCCGTGACTCCTCCATTTCCTTCGCTTCAACAGCTGGTAGGACAAAGGTACCTTTTTCCTCAGGGGTGATCAGCCCATCCACGGAACCGTTGTTCAGCGACCACACGGACCATCCCATTCTTGTCGCCATTTTGTTGTGGAAGTTTTCCACTTAAATAAAGCCTGCAGACGAGCGGTGAGCGGTAGCTAACATTCTTAAATCCAAGCACACAAAGACAACATACAACCAAGCTTGATGAAGTCCCTGCATGACCACGGGGCAGGGTCAGCAGAGTCTCACTGAGTCTAGCATGGCTCTCAGTTAAATACCTTCTCCAGGAACAAAGGCAGTACACACCTGTTTCACACCTTAAGGTTCACACTCCCTCGCTACTTCCCAGAGTCCTCGAAGAGACAAAAGACTGGTCCTCTGGAGTTCCTGTTTCCCCCAACATCCTTACTACACCCCCTACCATTTGTCTTAAGTATGAGTGTCAGACATGTTAAAATCCAGTGGCACCGAGGCATTACAATAACGTGATTAACACCTAAGTGAAAGAAATTCCTATACATTATTATTATATTTACATGCTTCCAGCTCCAGTTTCTGCTCAATGATACTTTTCCACTCTCCCTTTTCTCCCTCCTCGCACTCACAGACACATAACGGGTATGGCAGTCCATTCTCCCTGCAGCACGGACTACACTGCCCATGAGGCTACATTCTTTAGGGCTATGTCTGTAACACTCTACCTTTTAGCTTAGCACAACAACAACAACAAAAAAAGGTGCTCTCTCACCCAGGAAACACACAGTCGCAAAGAGAGCGTCGCCATGTAACCATGGCAACCGTAACGCTGCCGCCTGGAACAACAGAACGTAGCTGTCAAACAAAACCCAAACAATCCTGACCTGCGATATGAAACAGGAAAGTAATCCATTTATTTCCACAAAGTAACTGTATTTAAAATACCACCTTTTTAAACGGTAACTGTAACGGAATACAGTTACTCATATTTTGTATTTTAAATACGTAACGGCGGTACATGTATTCCGTTACTCCCTAACACTGGGTATTAGTGATGGGTCGTTCGCGAACGAAATGGCTCTTAGAGCCGGGTCTTTGAAGTGAACGACGCGAGCCGGCTCCTTATTGGGAGCCGTGAGGTTTTTTTTTCTTTCTCTCACCCTCTCTCTCGCCCTTTTTTCCGCTAAACTCGCACGGGCGGCCTGTATTTTGCGCTGGGCAGAGGGGGGAGGGGCGTTAGTTACACTCGCAGTAGCACAGGATCAGAGCCAGAGAGAAAGAGAGCGAGGGACAACAACGTCACATTAGAAAGGTATAGTAATCATCCACTATTTTCAGTTGCAGATGATAAAGGATTCAGAAATCATGCAGGCCCATATGACAGAGAATGTGCATCTTCTTTTTGTTTTAATATTTTAATTTATATTTAATTGTGTTGTGGTTTGTAATGTTTTGTGTTGTTTCACGTTAAATTTGTTTAAAAGGAAAAAGCTGAAATTTTAAATAGTTAAAAGTTTAAAATGTAAATAGTTGTTCTTTGTATTATATGATTTATTTATTACATTTTATGTGGAGTGAATAAATAAAGTATATTTATGGTGGCCCTTAGAGACAAAGCACGTACAAACTCCAAAACACGTAAAAACTCCAAAACGCGTAAAAACTCCAAAACACGTAAAAACTCAGACGCACTTACAAACCCCGAAGCATGTACAAACTCCAAAACACGTAAAAACTCAGAAGCACGTACAAACTCCAAAACACGTAAAAACTAAGAAGCACGTACAAACTCAGAATCAAGTACAAAAGCCAACAGAAGTGCTACAGGATGCTAGGGCGCAGTGTTGAGCTTTTGTTACCTAGTGGCTACACAAGCCAGGAAGTATCAACAACCGGATTTGGTGTGTGGTAGTAACAGGTAAATGATTTTTTTTTTAATTATTTGAATAAATATGAGTGCTTGTCTATAAATACACAAACAATACACACATGCTTTCAATTGTGTAATTTAATTGATTTGGGTAGCTCTGTTTTGGAAGTTCAGTTCATGCTAGAAATGTGTTTTGGAGTTTGTACGTGCTTTTTGGAGTTTGTATATGCTTTAGAGTTTGTACGTGCTTTGTCTCTAAGGGCCATATATAAACATATATAAATAAAACCACTTTTTTTACATTAGTAATTCCTTTTCTGCATAATTTTATATTATTGTTAATGATTAAATAATTAAAGCAACAAAACAACCTGAAGAGTCGGTTCGGAGCCGAAAGAGCCGGCTCTTTTTAGTGAGCCGAGCCGAAAGAGCCGGATCTCTAAAAAGAGCCGGAAATCCCATCACTACTGGGTATGTGTCTCAAAGTAGGTTCGATCTGTATTTTCATATACTCAGCCATTGTTATACATGCTTACTGTGATCATGACTACGAGTTGTTTAAAGAATGAAAAATCATGTATAAATAATAAATGTTGTTCTTGTAACTTTTCTTAGTTTCATACAAACCCATGTCAAATACCAGGTGTCTGCCTCCCTTGAAGGTGACTGTCACTCCACATACATGTTGTTTGTAACCCACATACAATGAGGGTACCACTTTAAGGACTGATATGAGGAGAGATGGACAGCCTGCCCAACCAATCGAAATGCACAGGTCCCAGTATGCTTTGACCAATGGGAGAGCAGCCTGCCGCTGTAGGAGAAAAGAGAGACTGAAGCCTTTGAGCCGGAAAAAGTATTAGATATAAGTTGCAACCCATTGTGCTGCACATAAGTTCGCTGGTTATCAGCTACCTTTCATGTTAAAAGAAGCCACAGTGAGTAAACAGGCAAATGCTGCAGTTTTCTGGTGACTTTAGAAAGTACCGCGTGGAGCTAAACTGTTAGCCTTCATTAGCTCTAGTTGTTATCAACTGCCTGAAAGTTCATCTCAGTCTGCTTCCAGAAGTAAGGTAACACTTGAAGCGCAACTTATGTTTATTTTCCTTCACGTCGTATTACAGTTATTAAAGAGAAAAACAACATGTCCTGTTACGTTATTTAGAGCCCCGCATTGTCCGACCTAGAGACACCATACCATTGTCTTCGGCCATGATGGACTGAGATCGGTGAGCACATATTGTATGTGTCAGTTAAGTCTGTTTTGCATTTTATCATTGAGAAACTGAATTTATCTGAATTGTTTGATTAATAACTGTCGTATATGCACTGACTTTACTTGGTTTAATGCATAGTTTGTGTAAAAGAGATGTTTTATTTTTGCAAATTTGAGTATTTTAATTGCAAATTGATGTTGAATGTGATTTCAACAAAATCCTAAGTTGTGAATTATAGCTAAAACAGCATAATTAATATTTGAATGGCTCTTCTGACCCTGTCTGTTGACAGGTCAGGGTTTTTTTTTTGTATGCTGAATTGTTCCTGAGGTGGATTCCTCCGTGAAATAGATGGCGAGCCTTCCCACCTGGACTTAGAGAGACTGAGATTCACTTCTTTTCCACTTGATGGTCTGCTGCACCTTGCGGTGTGGTAGGACTGTATCACTCACACTTTCACGCACAGCTGGTTATACATAAGACCACTGACTGACATTCTCTCACCCCTATTTTCTTTCACACCCTGGGATTTTTTTGGACACTACCCCTTGGACATTTTTTATTTGGGACTTTAAATAATGAGCTGTTGTGTAGAACATTCTCCCCATGTGAAAAGAGTGTGAGATTTTCATTTGAATGTACATTGGATTTGTGTAACTGTTTCTATAAGAGTTAAGGAGTCATATTACTAGGGTGCACCCAAACATTGAAACCCGGACACTGAAAACCAAAAGTAACACTTGGCCAAGTCATTGCTTTAGTAGTTTAGGTGTTTTACTTTTCTTTTAATTTTTGTAAGCTTCCTTTCTACCATTGTAAAGTGTCTTTAACCTGTGCTTGTCAACCTTATGGTTTATTTCACTAAAGTTGGCTGGTTCTTTTGAGTTACATTCTTGTCTCTGTGTCTCATTTAAACACACCCCTGTGCTCCTATAGTCGAGCCTATTGGCCCATTGATATACTCTTTTCAACGATTCCCCTTACTGTGTTACATTTGCTATATAAATTAAACAATATTACAAAAAAATAGATATATTATACTGAACATGTTTATTTATTTATTTGCATTGCATGCAAATAAATAAATAAACACGTTTGCCTTCACTCTGCTCTCCATCTCAATTAGGTTTAGGTCAGGTGGCCAAGATGGCACCTGTGTGTTTGGCATGCCGTCTATCGCTCTCTTTTATTAGTTTTATTTTATTGCTTTTAGTCAATTTTGTGCAACATGTCAGCCCTACATTGTTTTATGATCGCCAGACATTATTGGAAATAGGCTTATCTAGCCAAGCTTTATTTTGGTTTGGAAATGACAACCAAGGCTTTCTGCCTCCTGATTTGGAAGTAACACCACCACACTGGCGTTCCTTACCACTGCCACTGGATGTGCGGAAGCGACGCAGGAGACGGGGTAACCGTGGAGGTCGCCTCGTCAAACTGAGACTAAGGATTTCTTGTTTTCCTCATGAGTTTCGCTCCATTTGTCAATCCTGCCTGCAACTCTTGGTGCTGTTGCATGCTTTGGACCCGGTGGACTCCTGCTTGGTTCCTCTTGTGGGATCTCTCGAGAAGGGTTCTGCAAAATCCCCTCCTCTCCGACATCTGCGTTGGCGTGGAGTGGACCGAACAAACCTCTGACCTGTGGATCTGGTTGTTACCGCCTCGGAAGCTCCCAAGCCAATTCCTCTCAGGTTGCGTTTAATTAATGCCAGATGGCCGGTGGCAAATAAGACATTCATTTTGAAGGAATTTCTCACTTCCCATGCGCTGGATTTTCTTTGCTTGGCTGAAACTTGGATTCCACCCGGTGAGTTAAGTGCCTTTTCTGAATTATTGCTGGCTGGCTGTGCCTTCTTTAGTGTTCCGAGAGTTTCTGGTTGCGGAGGAGGACTAGCTGTTGTTTTTAAGGCACATCTTGACTTTAAGCAGCTATCCCCATCATATCAGTTTTGAACTCTGTTTGTACAAACTGGGCCACTCGTCTTTACTGTTGTGTGTGATTGTTTATCGGCCCCCAAAATATAATAAGGAGTTTTTATCCGAGTTTTCAGAGTTTCTTGCTGACTGTGCATCACGGTATGACCAGATCCTTTTGCTTGGTGATTTTAATATACACGTCTGCTGCCTGGGGAAGCCCCTGGCTAAGGACTTTCTGGACTTAGTGAACTCTTTTAATTTCGTTTAGTCTGCTAAAGGTGCCACTCAAGAACGTGGTCACACACTGGACTTGGTTTTATCACATGGTTTATCTGTCCATAACGTACTCGTCGAGGATGTTGTGTTTTCTGACCATATGCCTATTTTATGTGACATTGTTCTTTTTAATCCTGTTGTTTAGCGGGCTGTACCTGTTCTTAATTATTTTGTGGACAAGGTTGGTAGTTTGAGACCCCCGACTCTATCTATTGCTGACCCAGCCATGCGTGGTTCTTGCTCAAGTCTGTTCTCTGCTTTTCTATCAATTGTTTTATCTGGTTTTTGTCATGGTCCTGGGTCATTTTGACCCAGTGTTCTTAGTTTTCCTGTGGTTTTGTATTTTTTTCTTCATGTTCATAGGATTGTTTGGTTTGGTATTTGGATTCCCGCTGTGTCCGTGCTTATATTGTGGTGTTTGTTCTGGTACCGTGTTCCCACCCTTTGTGTTCTGTGTTCTCCTCATATCCTCATGTATTCCTTCTTGTTCTCTGCCTCTCTCTGTGCTCCTCTCTGTGTACTCTGTGTTGTGTTTAAGGTCCACATCTTGGTGTCAGTATTTTCAGTTTCGTGTCCTCCCTGCTCTGTCATGAGTAATTGTCCTCAGCTGTGTTCCCTGTGTGTTCCCACTTCCCTCATTACCTTCTGTGTATTTATGTCAGAGTATCCCTTTGTTCCATGTTGCGTTGTCCCTCTAGGTTGTGTGCATTACTTCGTGTCTTCCCAGTGCCTCAGCTTTAGTTCCTCCCAGTATAGTTTTGTATGACTTCTTATGTTCCTATTAATAAAGACCTGCCTTTTGAGTTTATCCCCGCGTGTCTTGAGCCGTGCATTTTTTTTTTTTTTTTTATAACATAGATTAGATCATAAGTGGGGAAAACTGAGTATGAAATGTGAAGTTTAGGTTTTGTTTTTAGGAAGTTCCAAGGATGCAGGTTCTGGATAGAGGCAGGAGTTCGAAAAGATGTGACATGATGGTTAACTTGATTTCATTCCTTAAACACAGGTTTGCAGGGCCGGAGCAGATATACCTGAGAGGAGGATTGTTAAGGTGTTTTGAGAGATGATATGACTAACTTTTTTCTTTTAATTTCCTAAGCTTGGGTGAAGCATTCTGAGTTTGACACATGAGATGTGTCAAAGAGAGGGAGTTAAGGTTTAATTTGAAATAGGTTTTAGGATCATTTTATGACTTTTGGAGTTTTTGATAATTTAGATATGGAAAAACTGAGGCAGAAATTGTTATTTTCATGTTTAAGTTAAAGGATACCTTTTTTAATTTTAAGATGGACTGAATCCTGGTTAGAAGATAAAATGCCGGTGTTCATAAGAAGCTGTGTACAAAACTTAAAGGGAAATTGTGGGACGCTTTGACAAAAAGATATGCTTTGGGGAAACTAGTGAAGGTTGTAGGAGTAGAAAATGTTTGATTTCTTTTTGATTTCTAGAAGAAGTGGTTATAATGTAGGCTTACACATACAGATATTACATAGATTTATTTTTAGGATAGAGAGCTTATACGTAGAAATGATTTTTTATACACATTGCATTTTGGTGCTTATTAAAGAGTTGTGGCTCAGTCTATTAATTGAAGGTCAAAAGCTTTGTCTGGACATTCGCGCCAAACAACCTATTGTGTAAGAGACTTAGAGCATAGAAGGCCGCACATGCTTACAAACACATAGAATCCATAAACCTGTCATGCCAAAGGCCTGAAATTCATTTAGCTTATAACGGAATCTGAGCTGGCCTAGCAACAAGTGATAGAAAAGAGGAACTGAAATGAAATTTTGCTTGTAATGAAACTGTGTGACGTGTAAAGTACCGAAATAACACATGCAGATCCACAGGTGTCTTATGTGTTGTTAATGCTAAAAGAGGAGAAACTTGTTGATATAATTCGGGCCATTAACAAAAGAGGCTACTGTAGAAGTCAACTAAAGTTTATAGAGGAGATAATGAAATAAAGATGCTGTATCAACAACAGGTTATGACACAGGAAATGTGAGTTTTAAAATGAAGTAGTGTTAACACACAGGAGTTGTTTCTAGGCAGCGTTTAGCTATGATGAAATTTACGCATGAGTAATTGCTTATATGCTTAAACTTAATTGATTAAAATGGTTGTCAGTAGAATAGGCGTTTATAATGATTTGCTTGTGACCTATTGTGAAAGGTGACTTTTAGGTCAGAGTGGAGGCACTTGCAGCAGCGACAGTTTTGATGATCACATAAGGAAGAATAGAGCGAGCAACAGGAAACATATGCAGGGTCGTGAAAGCAGTGCTTTAAGAGTGTTAAAATAATGATTACTGAGATGAGTAACGTTGAAGAATATGTATAAATAATAGTTAATAAGTCAAACATAATTAGGATCATGCTTTTGATTAAAGAGTCCCAAACATGATAAGTTAGGGAGGTGTAGGCAAAGGTGTTTTGTTCCCTTTACAGGAGGTCTCGGCGACCACAGGGGGTGAGGATCCTGGAGGCCCGTGACTTAACGGAGCCACAAGAGAGGGGCCCAGAAAAAGGACAGACCAGTGGAGATTGACAAGTGTAAGGGGTATCTCACCAGTGTCAGTGAGTCCAGTGGTGAGGGAGGAGTGCTGATTGAGCTCAGCTCGCACTCTCATTCTCTCTAGCCTCTGACCAGCTTTAGGCTCACTGATACATTGGTGTGACTAACCTCACGCATGGAGTGTTACTGGACCACTTATATGACATGAGCTTGTTGTCTGATTTGCTGAGCCAGAGGACGGCTAGAGAGGGTCAGAGCGATGACACAAATAAAGTGTAGTGACCCTCTTTTTAGGAAAAAAGGGTCAAAAGAGGGAGTGTGGAGATTAGAGAAATATTTTACTGCTATGGTTCATAATCATCATTACCATTGCATTAATAATACAATCTGCAGTATTGATATTGCATTCAGATGTTTAAACATATTGGTACCCAATTAGCCCTTATTACAGGTGCAGTTATAACCACGTTAAACTGTTGAGTTAAATCAATAATCTTAAATGCTTTTGAAGGCTTGTTATAATCTTAAATGTGTATGTGCTGATTCTGTTGCATTATGAAAGAAAAGCCTAACTCTGAGTACACTCTGTGCTAAAGTAGACAGGAAGTGCAGGCTTTTGCAGAGCGTGTTTGTGAAAGTGAAAGTTACTTTGAGGAGCTGTCTGGATGAGGTTATTTGAATAACCAGGTTATTCATTATTGTCTTTTATACTTTTATATTTTTTGATTAAGCTTTTAGTAGAGGTTCTTGATTAAAACATTTATTCAACATATTACAGATATAGTTTCAGTTAGGTTATTATGCACATGAGAATTGGCCTCTCTTCTCATAAGACAAAGTTCGTGGGAAGTCGAGACACACACACACCTGCACGCACTGTAGGTAGGCTTATGTTCTAGGTGAAAGTTCAGATATATTTGCTTGCAACTGCATTTTTGTGCGTGCAGAATTGCTAGTTTGTTGCAGAGCATGGCCTGAGGTTTTGGAGAAGCGAGAGTCAGAAGGCTGACAGGAAGCACCTGCCGTGGAGACGGAGACAATGTTCTTCTCAAACTGTGCTAAAAGTCATTGTGGTTTTGATTTGACGTATGCATGTATTGTATCTGATGACGCATGAGGGGGCGTTAACCCTGATGAATCAAAAGCAATCTGAAGTGTCTTTTTGGGTGGAGATCTAGAGCTGATGTTTTGCAGTGTACATCTCTCCACGTGTGGTCATTAAAATCAATTGTTTGACCAAGCTCTTCTGGACAATGGTTGTTTTTACTCTCCTCCTCAATATTTGAACCCTTAACAGTCCTCTCTTGCTTTCACACAGCCGCCGCCTGACAGAACGACGCAACCACGAAATGGACCCAGCAGGCTCCGCCCGTGAGTAAGACATTCTCCGTGTACACAGTCTGACGAGGCAAATAACCCACGCCTCGGACAATTTCTGTCGGACTTAATGCCATAAAGGCAATAGTCGAGGGAAACCCTTTCCTTCGCCAGCTCACCTGCTATGAGGGCTTTATTGATGAACTCAGCTGAGCCAAGGAGGCGTTACAAGCTCGTGAACTGGCAGACCGCGTCTGTTCCCGGGATTCCACGCCACAGCAGCAGCAGACGGGGCTCTCAGTAGCGCAACAGCAGCTGCTACAACGAGACTATTTCCAGCGATCTGGAGGTAAAAGACGTTGTTTCATCTGCCTTTCCGGTGCACGGGACTATGTTTACATTGGCTATTAACCCCTCCTCTGACATTATAAGCATGGTTAGTTCTGAAGAAAGAAGCTCAAAGACTGTTGGTGCATCAGCTGATCACACTTCTCTAGAGGTTGTAAACCCTGAAGGTGGTGCTTTAGTGCCTGTAAGCTACAGCTTTAGCACACTTAAATCTACGAAGTCAGAGTGCTGTTTCTCATCCGCTCACTCAGGGCAGGGAATTAATCTCTTGCAGACTGTTCTTTCTAGGCCCGCCTCCCAGGGCCCTTGTGCTCTAGGGATAGCTGTAGCCCAGCACTCCCCTGCACCTGCCTCAGTTCCCCAGGTGAGGGGGGCTGGCACCCAGCTGGTCCCTGTTCCGGTTTCCGGGTCGGCTGAGGCTCTGCTGGTCCCTGTACCCGTATCAGCTCCTCGGGTGGGAGGTGGGAGCGACTGGTGTCCAGCAGGTGCCTGCACCCTTCATCCGCATTGCAGGCTCAGGGGAACCTACACCACCAGCTGTCCTACATCCACTCCCACAACCATCACTACACTCAGCTGCTCAGGATGCTCCTCATTCAGTCATTCAGCCTTCTCCCCAGTGCACAGTCCAGCCTTCTAACTAAACGGCCTTTACTACCACTAGTTCAGTTTGTTACCCAGTTTCCCTCAGTTCAATCTGTAACTCCGTCTCGTGTGTCCCCGCTAGCTCTGTCTCCTGTGTCCCCCGCACCTTAGTCATCTACCCCACCACAAGCTCCATTTTCACCTCTACCATCACTTCAGTCATCAGTTCGGTCTGTCACTCAGTCGCCCTTAACTCCATCATCCACACTACCACCTGCTTCTCTTCCACCACAACCATCACTACACTCAGCCATTCAGGCTGCTGCTCAGTCAGTCGTTCAACCTGTAGTCCTGCCATTAATCATGTCAGCACAGAAACAAGCTTTGAACACAAGATCCATAGAGGCTGTGTAAAGATGCCCCTGAGACAATCCAACGCATAACAGCAGAGTGCAAGATATTAGCAGGCAGGGCATACATGGAATAGAGATGGACCGATCCGATATTACGTATCGGTATCGGTCCGATACTGACCCAAATTACTGGATCGGATATCGGCGAGAAATAAAAAATGTAATCCGATCCATTAAATATCAAAAAAGCACCTCACAAAGCTTACTACACGGCGTAACTCGGCTCATAACCGTAGCACGTCGCAGCAGTATGCGTCACGTGATAGAGCCGCTGTGCGTATTTGTAGCCTTGCTAGCAAACCAGCATTTCATCTCCGAGGACGTTTTCCCAGAGAGAAGTAAAGCAAGTGTGTAAGTTCATCTCTGAGTGTTTGTAAAGCATTCCCACGTTAAGCTTAACAACAGATATATGGAGCAACTGCCTCTCTCTCTCTCTCTTGCTGCTACTTCAATCGTGAAACTGCTTAATGATCAGCTGATCGGCTTTTCTGTCGAGAGTCTATCTCTCTTCTTTGTTTTTGGCCCACTTCTCACCAGAAAGAGGAAACCAGCGGCTGAACAACAGCAGCACGTTTAAGCTTGATAAGCTGTTGTTAGAATTTATTTAATATTACTTTCTACACCAGGATCCTTTTCTACGCAGCTGACGGCTGGTAACTGTGCAGGGGCGGATCTACAAAGTTTAGCCAGGGGGGCCGATAGGGCATGAACAGGGAAAAGGGGGCACAAAGACATACTTTTCTTTCTTATTCTCATTTAAAATGTCTAGCTTTTAATAAATAATTATCTGACTTTACACCCAAAGTTTTAATCTGATGTAAAATATATAGAAGTCCATTACTGTATATAGTAACTGTTAAGTCTAATATACCCTAGTAAGCTATAGTACTTTTTCCTTTGGGAACCATCTGTGCAGTCTGCAATTCTGTTGAAGAAAGATGTTGAATCTATTTAATTATTCTTGAAAAATAATTTCTTTCTGTGCATTTTTCCCCCTGCATCAAATTAAATTTGATTACATCGATTAAGCATCATGAGCTGGAGGGTGGTTCCCTATTTTTTTTTTTTTTTTTGCTGGGAGTTTGCAACCCTATTAGTTAGGTTGCTTGATATTTCTGCTAAGTACTCTTTAAAATACCAGAATAGGGAGGATGGAGTAGGTTTAAGTTTATTAGATTGATCAGTGTTGCTGAACTATGAAATATTTTGTTGTATTTTTTACATACAGGTATAACAGAATAGCTTTAGTGTTGTTATTTATTTAAACTTGAGTATAAACTTATACAAAATGCAGCAAGATATTAAAAAAAACGTTTTATTGATTAAAAAACGCACTATATCGGATTCATATCGGTATCGGCAGATATCCAAATTTATGATATCGGTATCGGACATAAAAAAGTGGTATCGTGCCATCTCTAACATGGAACGCCATAGTATACAGAAATATCTGTGCTGAGTATGGCCTGGAAATCCCAAGGTCAAACTGGGATACGCCCCCTAGGGCGGTTAAAATTGACTTCCAGATACAGACGGATAAAATGGTGATGGCTAACCAACCAGATATAGTAGTGAAAGACAAGCAGAGGAAGATGGCAACAGTGATAGATGTAGCGATACTGAATGACAGCAACATCAGGATGAAGGAACACGAGAAGCTGGAGACATACTAAGGGCTCAGAGAAGAGCTCAAGAAGATCTGGAGTGTGAAGGTAACAGTGGTCCCAGTGGTAATCGGAGCACTTGGTGCAGTGACTCCCAAACTAGGTGAGTGGCTCCAGCAGATCCCACGAACATCAGAGAAGCGCAGTCCCACGAACAGCTAAGAAACTTCGCAGGACCCTCAAGTGCCTGGGCCTCTGGTAGAGGACCTGAGCTTGAAGGATAGACCATCTGGCTTTATGTCAGGAATTCTTGTTTGTAGAGGAGGAGTCTGAATTTGAGTTCTGATTTAGTCTGCCAGATATCTGGACAATTTACCAATTCACCAACCAAAATCGATTTGAGCATGAGTAACTCGATATTGATTCATTAAAATCCTGCATCAATTTTTAAATATTAAATTGGTCTGTCTGTCTGTCTGTCTGTGCTGAAGACATGCAGCTTGTGGGGATAGGTTAATTGGATAATACAAATTGTCACTAGGTGTGAATGTGCGAATGGATGTGAGTGCGAATGGTTGTCTGTCCCTGTGTGTTAGCCCTGCGACAGACTGGCGACCTGTCCAGGGTGTACCCTGCCTCTCGCCCTATGACAGCTGGGATAGGCTCCAGCGCCCCCCGCGACCCTGAAAAGGATAAGCGGATGGAAGGATGGATAGATATATATGTGTGTGTGTGTGTGTGTGTGTGTGTATATGTATATATAGACAATGTTGTAAGTTCTATATCCAGGCAAATACCACTGCATGTAAGTTCAGCTTCTGTTCAGTTCCATTTAAAGTGGCTTTGCTTAAAGCAATGGTTCTCAAACTTTTCTCAATGAGTACCACCTCATAAAATATGTGGCTCTTGAAGTACCACCCTCATAACTGACATTAAAGTACAGTAGTATAGGCCTATTTAACTCCACATACATTTTACAGGAGACAATTTTATTTCTTATATGAATGTTATATATTTCAACTGTCATAAACAGGATGTGACAAATGATAATGATAACAACTGTACTGGATTAAAACATCCACTCTTTGTACATTAATGCTTTGTAATTTGTTCTATTTAATCTGAACAAGCACCTAAAAAACAGTCAGTGATCACTGTTGGCCTCTCTTGGTTGAGAACCACTGGCTTAAAACGTATTGCAAAGAACTATATACTGCTTCCTTGTGGTCATCTTACAAGCAATGCAGCATGCAGAAGCTGCATGTTGCATATAATGAGGCAATGAGAATCCTGCGTGGGATACCTAGAGGGGTAGTGCCAGTCAGATGTTTGTACCTGTGGGTATTTGGACTTTTAACAAAGTTAATGTTCACTTTTAGGGAACGACAGAATGGTGGTTCTCTAAGGATTGATTGATTGACTGATGGGTAGAGCAAAGGATTCTAACCTTTCAACTATGTCTCTGCAACTGAAACGAATGACTCTTCAAACGTGTGCTTCACCAATATTTATTTGGAGTTTAAACATGTGCACGGAAAAGAAAAAGAAAGTGTAATATGTTTTGTAAAATATTACATGTGATACAACAGATAAAGGCAAAATTTATTTATGAGGTAATATATGAATGGAAGCATTCAGTAAAAAGTGATTGATCAGAATAGAATTTCCCTGCAGTGGGTCGTGAACAGTAGGGGGTATAAAAAAGAGTCAGTAAAAAGTTGCAAAAAACTTGAACTAAATGACCCTTATTGTCACACACCTACTTTAAAAGTTAAGGAATACTACAAGACTAAATAATTTTGTTTAGACGCATCTACACTCTAGATTCATTGTAAGAATCGAGTTGTGTACCATCAACTTCCACCTCACAAAGTGTCAGGTATTCTGTTCTCCAAGGAATAACAATGTTTATGTAGCGACCTTCCATTCCATTGCATGCAAAGGTTTGTGATGCCCCAGCAGCGATGGATGAGATTACAGCACATCTGAAAACAAATGACAAGAAAAAAGATTAACAAGTAACATAAGACTAATGTAAAACAAAAAATTGTATACATGTCCCTCTCAGATAGTTAAGATGCTGTTCGAAATTGTATGGTGGACTTAACTCTAAAAAAGGAGGTAGAAGTAGAATTTAAAAAAAAAACATAATTAATAATTGCCACATATATGACTGTTATGACAAAGTTTCAATCAAGTATAAGATAAATAGCTCATTTACCTGGGATTCACATTGCCATTGTCATTAAGTGAATTTCCAATGCGGATCTCAGCTCCATTGATCCTCTCAGGGCAACAGTCTTGTCTGTTGGTGATAGTCACAGTGTTGATTTTATATGGCTTCAAAAGGTCAAGTCTCCACCATGGATTCAAGTTGTTGTTTGTACAGGCACAGGATCCCTGGTTTAATTTGCTGGCACGATTCCAATCAATGGCATTTTCGGGTTTGGCATTCCCATACGTTGAAGACTGAACCACTTGTCCAAGTCTGGCAACATTCGTCTCTGAAAAGTTGCAAATATTAGCAATAATATGATAAGAAGAACTCCAAAAACCATAATGTATTCATTAAACGTGGAACACACAAGAAGAATTGGACAAGATTTACCTGAAAGTGTACCATCAACTTCCACCTCACAAAGTGTCAGGTATTCTGTTCTCCCAGGAATAACGATGTTTATGTAGCGACCTACCATTCCATTGCATGCAAAGGTTTGTGATGCCCCAGCAGCGATAGATGAGATTACAGCACATCTGAAAACAAATGACAACAAGTAACATAAGATTAATCTAAAGTAAAAGTTTGTATAAATGTCAATTTCAGATAATTAAGGTGCTGCTCTATATTGCCTGATGAACTTAACTCTAAAAAAAGAGGTAGAAGTAGAAATCTTTTACAAACAAAAATAATGATTGCCACATATATGACGGTTATGAAAAAACTTTGAATCAAGTATAAGATAAATAGCTCATTTACCTGGGATTCACATTGCCATTGTCATTAAGTGAATTTCCAATGCGGATCTCAGCTCCATTGATCCTCTCAGGGCAACAGTCTTGTCTGTTGGTGATAGTCACAGTGTTGATTTTATATGTCTTCAAAAGGTCAAGTCTCCACCATGGATTCAAGTTGTTTTTTGTACAGGCACAGGATCCCTGGTTGAAGTTGCTGGCACGATTCCCATCAATGGCATTTTCTGGTTTGGCATTCCCATAAGTTGAAGACTGAGCCACTTGTCCAAGTCTGGCAACATTAGTCTCTGAAAAGTTGCAAATATTAGCAATAATATGATAAGAAAAACTCCAAAACCCATTATGTGTTCATTAAACGTGGAACACACAAGAAGAATTGGACAAGATTTACCTGAAAGTGTACCATCAACTTCCACCTCACAAAGTGTCAGGTATTCTGTTCTCCCAGGAATAACGATGTTTATGTAGCGACCTACCATTCCATTGCATGCAAAGGTTTGTGATGCCCCAGCAGCGATAGATGAGATTACAGCACATCTGAAAACAAATGACAACAAGTAACATAAGATTAATCTAAAATAAAAGTTTGTATAAATGTCAATTTCAGATAATTAAGGTGCTGCTCTATATTGCCTGATGAACTTAACTCTAAAAAAAGAGGTAGAAGTAGAAATCTTTTACAAACAAAATTAATGATTGCCACATATATGACGGTTATGAAAAAACTTTGAATCAAGTATAAGATAAATAGCTCATTTACCTGGGATTCACATTGCCATTGTCATTAAGTGAATTTCCAATGCGGATCTCAGCTCCATTGATCCTCTCAGGGCAACAGTCTTGTCTGTTGGTGATAGTAACAGTGTTGATTTTATATGTCTTCAAAAGGTCAAGTCTCCACCATGGATTCAAGTTGTTTTTTGTACAGGCACAGGATCCCTGGTTGAAGTTGCTGGCACGATTCCCATCAATGGCATTTTCTGGTTTGGCATTCCCATAAGTTGAAGACTGAGCCACTTGTCCAAGTCTGGCAACATTAGTCTCTGAAAAGTTGCAAATATTGGCAATAATATGATAAGAAATACTCCAAAAACCCATTATGTGTTCATTAAACGTGGAACACACGAGAAGAATTGGACAAGATTTACCTGAAAGTGTACCATCAACTTCCACCTCACAAAGTGTCAGGTATTCTGTTCTCCCAGGAATAACGATGTTTATGTAGCGACCTTCCATTCCATTGCATGCAAAGGTTTGTGATGCCCCAGCAGCGATAGATGAGATTACAGCACATCTGAAAACAAATGACAACAAGTAACATAAGATTAATCTAAAATAAAAGTTTGTATAAATGTCAATTTCAGATAATTAAGGTGCTGCTCTATATTGCCTGATGAACTTAACTCTAAAAAAAGAGGTAGAAGTAGAAATCTTTTACAAACAAAAATAATGATTGCCACATATATGACGGTTATGAAAAAACTTTGAATCAAGTATAAGATAAATAGCTCATTTACCTGGGATTCACATTGCCATTGTCATTAAGTGAATTTCCAATGCGGATCTCAGCTCCATTGATCCTCTCAGGGCAACAGTCTTGTCTGTTGGTGATAGTCACAGTGTTGATTTTATATGTCTTCAAAAGGTCAAGTCTCCACCATGGATTCAAGTTGTTTTTTGTACAGGCACAGGATCCCTGGTTGAAGTTGCTGGCACGATTCCCATCAATGGCATTTTCTGGTTTGGCATTCCCATAAGTTGAAGACTGAGCCACTTGTCCAAGTCTGGCAACATTAGTCTCTGAAAAGTTGCAAATATTAGCAATAATATGATAAGAAAAACTCCAAAACCCATTATGTGTTCATTAAACGTGGAACACACAAGAAGAATTGGACAAGATTTACCTGAAAGTGTACCATCAACTTCCACCTCACAAAGTGTCAGGTATTCTGTTCTCCCAGGAATAACGATGTTTATGTAGCGACCTACCATTCCATTGCATGCAAAGGTTTGTGATGCCCCAGCAGCGATAGATGAGATTACAGCACATCTGAAAACAAATGACAACAAGTAACATAAGATTAATCTAAAATAAAAGTTTGTATAAATGTCAATTTCAGATAATTAAGGTGCTGCTCTATATTGCCTGATGAACTTAACTCTAAAAAAAGAGGTAGAAGTAGAAATCTTTTACAAACAAAATTAATGATTGCCACATATATGACGGTTATGAAAAAACTTTGAATCAAGTATAAGATAAATAGCTCATTTACCTGGGATTCACATTGCCATTGTCATTAAGTGAATTTCCAATGCGGATCTCAGCTCCATTGATCCTCTCAGGGCAACAGTCTTGTCTGTTGGTGATAGTAACAGTGTTGATTTTATATGTCTTCAAAAGGTCAAGTCTCCACCATGGATTCAAGTTGTTTTTTGTACAGGCACAGGATCCCTGGTTGAAGTTGCTGGCACGATTCCCATCAATGGCATTTTCTGGTTTGGCATTCCCATAAGTTGAAGACTGAGCCACTTGTCCAAGTCTGGCAACATTAGTCTCTGAAAAGTTGCAAATATTAGCAATAATATGATAAGAAAAACTCCAAAACCCATTATGTGTTCATTAAACGTGGAACACACGAGAAGAATTGGACAAGATTTACCTGAAAGTGTACCATCAACTTCCACCTCACAAAGTGTCAGGTATTCTGTTCTCCCAGGAATAACGATGTTTATGTAGCGACCTACCATTCCATTGCATGCAAAGGTTTGTGATGCCCCAGCAGCGATAGATGAGATTACAGCACATCTGAAAACAAATGACAACAAGTAACATAAGATTAATCTAAAATAAAAGTTTGTATAAATGTCAATTTCAGATAATTAAGGTGCTGCTCTATATTGCCTGATGAACTTAACTCTAAAAAAAGAGGTAGAAGTAGAAATCTTTTACAAACAAAATTAATGATTGCCACATATATGACGGTTATGAAAAAACTTTGAATCAAGTATAAGATAAATAGCTCATTTACCTGGGATTCACATTGCCATTGTCATTAAGTGAATTTCCAATGCGGATCTCAGCTCCATTGATCCTCTCAGGGCAACAGTCTTGTCTGTTGGTGATAGTAACAGTGTTGATTTTATATGTCTTCAAAAGGTCAAGTCTCCACCATGGATTCAAGTTGTTTTTTGTACAGGCACAGGATCCCTGGTTGAAGTTGCTGGCACGATTCCCATCAATGGCATTTTCTGGTTTGGCATTCCCATAAGTTGAAGACTGAGCCACTTGTCCAAGTCTGGCAACATTAGTCTCTGAAAAGTTGCAAATATTGGCAATAATATGATAAGAAATACTCCAAAAACCCATTATGTGTTCATTAAACGTGGAACACACGAGAAGAATTGGACAAGATTTACCTGAAAGTGTACCATCAACTTCCACCTCACAAAGTGTCAGGTATTCTGTTCTCCCAGGAATAACGATGTTTATGTAGCGACCTTCCATTCCATTGCATGCAAAGGTTTGTGATGCCCCAGCAGCGATAGATGAGATTACAGCACATCTGAAAACAAATGACAACAAGTAACATAAGATTAATCTAAAATAAAAGTTTGTATAAATGTCAATTTCAGATAATTAAGGTGCTGCTCTATATTGCCTGATGAACTTAACTCTAAAAAAAGAGGTAGAAGTAGAAATCTTTTACAAACAAAAATAATGATTGCCACATATATGACGGTTATGAAAAAACTTTGAATCAAGTATAAGATAAATAGCTCATTTACCTGGGATTCACATTGCCATTGTCATTAAGTGAATTTCCAATGCGGATCTCAGCTCCATTGATCCTCTCAGGGCAACAGTCTTGTCTGTTGGTGATAGTCACAGTGTTGATTTTATATGTCTTCAAAAGGTCAAGTCTCCACCATGGATTCAAGTTGTTTTTTGTACAGGCACAGGATCCCTGG
Organism: Neolamprologus brichardi; assembly: GCF_056152115.1. Classification (NCBI taxonomy): domain Eukaryota; kingdom Metazoa; phylum Chordata; class Actinopteri; order Cichliformes; family Cichlidae; genus Neolamprologus; species Neolamprologus brichardi. Next base: position 5,328,435 of record NC_142114.1, on the reverse strand, counting down.
TTGAAGTTGCTGGCACGATTCCCATCAATGGCATTTTCTGGTTTGGCATTCCCATAAGTTGAAGACTGAGCCACTTGTCCAAGTCTGGCAACATTAGTCTCTGAAAAGTTGCAAATATTAGCAATAATATGATAAGAAAAACTCCAAAACCCATTATGTGTTCATTAAACGTGGAACACACGAGAAGAATTGGACAAGATTTACCTGAAAGTGTACCATCAACTTCCACCTCACAAAGTGTCAGGTATTCTGTTCTTCCAGGAATAACGATGTTTATGTAGCGACCTTCCATTCCATTGCATGCAAAGGTTTGTGATGCCCCAGCAGCGATAGATGAGATTACAGCACATCTGAAAACAAATGACAAGAAAAAAGATTAACAAGTAACATAAGACTAATGTAAAACAAAAATTTGTCTAAATGTCCCTCTCAGAAAGTTAAGATGCTGCTCGAAATTGTATGGTGGACTTAACTCTAAAAAAGGAGGTAGAAGTAGATTTTTAAAAAAAAAAACCCATAATTAATGATTGCCACATATATGACTGTTATGACAAAGTTTCAATCAAGTATAAGATAAATAGCTCTTTTACCTGGGATTCACATTGCCATTGTCATTAAGTGAATTTCCAATGCGGATCTCAGCTCCATTGATCCTCTCAGGGCAACAGTCTTGTCTGTTGGTGATAGTCACAGAGTTGATTTTATATGTCTTCAAAAGGTCAAGTCTCCACCATGGATTCAAGTCATAGTTTGTATGGGCACAGGATCCCTGGTTGAAGTTGCTGGCACGATTCCCATCAATGGCATTTTCGTGTTTGGCATTCCCATACGTTGAAGACTGAGCCACTTGTCCAAGTCTGGCAACATTAGTCTCTGAAAAGTTGCAAATATTAGCAATAATATGATAAGAAGAACTCCAAAAACCATAATGTATTCATTAAACGTGGAACACACAAGAAGAATTGGACAAGATTTACCTGAAAGTGTACCATCAACTTCCACCTCACAAAGTGTCAGGTATTCTGTTCTTCCAGGAATAACGACGTTTATGTAGCGACCTTCCATTCCATTGCATGCAAAGGTTTGTGATGCCCCAGCAGCGATAGATGAGATTACAGCACATCTGAAAACAAATGACAACAAGTAACATAAGATTAATCTAAAATAAAAGTTTGTATAAATGTCAATTTCAGATAATTAAGGTGCTGCTCTATATTGCCTGATGAACTTAACTCTAAAAAAAGAGGTAGAAGTAGAAATCTTTTACAAACAAAATTAATGATTGCCACATATATGACGGTTATGAAAAAACTTTGAATCAAGTATAAGATAAATAGCTCATTTACCTGGGATTCACATTGCCATTGTCATTAAGTGAATTTCCAATGCGGATCTCAGCTCCATTGATCCTCTCAGGGCAACAGTCTTGTCTGTTGGTGATAGTAACAGTGTTGATTTTATATGTCTTCAAAAGGTCAAGTCTCCACCATGGATTCAAGTTGTTTTTTGTACAGGCACAGGATCCCTGGTTGAAGTTGCTGGCACGATTCCCATCAATGGCATTTTCGGGTTTGGCATTCCCATACGTTGAAGACTGAGCCACTTGTCCAAGTCTGGCAACATTAGTTTCTGAAAAGTTGCAAATATTAGCAATAATATGATAAGAAGAACTCCAAAAACCATAATGTATTCATTAAACGTGGAACACACAAGAAGAATTGGACAAGATTTACCTGAAAGTGTACCATCAACTTCCACCTCACAAAGTGTCAGGTATTCTGTTCTTCCAGGAATAACGACGTTTATGTAGCGACCTTCCATTCCATTGCATGCAAAGGTTTGTGATGCCCCAGCAGCGATAGATGAGATTACAGCACATCTGAAAACAAATGACAACAAGTAACATAAGATTAATCTAAAATAAAAGTTTGTATAAATGTCAATTTCAGATAATTAAGGTGCTGCTCTATATTGCCTGATGAACTTAACTCTAAAAAAAGAGGTAGAAGTAGAAATCTTTTACAAACAAAATTAATGATTGCCACATATATGACGGTTATGAAAAAACTTTGAATCAAGTATAAGATAAATAGCTCATTTACCTGGGATTCACATTGCCATTGTCATTAAGTGAATTTCCAATGCGGATCTCAGCTCCATTGATCCTCTCAGGGCAACAGTCTTGTCTGTTGGTGATAGTAACAGTGTTGATTTTATATGTCTTCAAAAGGTCAAGTCTCCACCATGGATTCAAGTTGTCGTTTGTATGGGCACAGGATCCCTGGTTGAAGTTGCTGGCACGATTCCCATCAATGGCATTTTCGGGTTTGGCATTCCCATACGTTGAAGACTGAGCCACTTGTCCAAGTCTGGCAACATTATTCTCTGAAAAGTTGCAAATATTAACAATAATATGATAAGAAGAACTCCAAAACCCATTATGTGTTCATTTAACCCAGAACACACGAGAAGAATTGGACAAGATTTACCTGAAAGTGTACCATCAACTTCCACCTCACAAAGTGTCAGGTATTCTGTTCTTCCAGGAATAACGATGTTTATGTAGCGACCTTCCATTCCATTGCATGCAAAGGTTTGTGATGCCCCAGCAGCGATAGATGAGATTACAGCACATCTGAAAACAAATGACAAGAAAAAAGATTAACAAGTAACATAAGACTAATGTAAAACAAAAATTTGTCTAAATGTCCCTCTCAGAAAGTTAAGATGCTGCTCGAAATTGTATGGTGGACTTAACTCTAAAAAAGGAGGTAGAAGTAGATTTTTAAAAAAAATATATAATTAATGATTGCCACATATATGACTGTTATGACAAAGTTTCAATCAAGTATAAGATAAATAGCTCATTTACCTGGGATTCACATTGCCATTGTCATTAAGTGAATTTCCAATGCGGATCTCAGCTCCATTGATCCTCTCAGGGCAACAGTCTTGTCTGTTGGTGATAGTCACAGAGTTGATTTTATATGTCTTCAAAAGGTCAACTCTCCACCATGGATTCAAGTCATAGTTTGTATGGGCACAGGATCCCTGGTTGAAGTTGCTGGCACGATTCCCATCAATGGCATTTTCTGGTTTGGCATTCCCATACGTTGAAGACTGAGCCACTTGTCCAAGTCTGGCAACATTAGTCTCTGAAAAGTTGCAAATATTAGCAATAATATGATAAGAAGAACTCCAAAAACCATAATGTATTCATTAAACGTGGAACACACAAGAAGAATTGGACAAGATTTACCTGAAAGTGTACCATCAACTTCCACCTCACAAAGTGTCAGGTATTCTGTTCTTCCAGGAATAACGACGTTTATGTAGCGACCTTCCATTCCATTGCATGCAAAGGTTTGTGATGCCCCAGCAGCGATAGATGAGATTACAGCACATCTGAAAACAAATGACAACAAGTAACATAAGATTAATCTAAAATAAAAGTTTGTATAAATGTCAATTTCAGATAATTAAGGTGCTGCTCTATATTGCCTGATGAACTTAACTCTAAAAAAAGAGGTAGAAGTAGAAATCTTTTACAAACAAAATTAATGATTGCCACATATATGACGGTTATGAAAAAACTTTGAATCAAGTATAAGATAAATAGCTCATTTACCTGGGATTCACATTGCCATTGTCATTAAGTGAATTTCCAATGCGGATCTCAGCTCCATTGATCCTCTCAGGGCAACAGTCTTGTCTGTTGGTGATAGTAACAGTGTTGATTTTATATGTCTTCAAAAGGTCAAGTCTCCACCATGGATTCAAGTTGTTTTTTGTACAGGCACAGGATCCCTGGTTGAAGTTGCTGGCACGATTCCCATCAATGGCATTTTCGGGTTTGGCATTCCCATACGTTGAAGACTGAGCCACTTGTCCAAGTCTGGCAACATTAGTCTCTGAAAAGTTGCAAATATTAGCAATAATATGATAAGAAGAACTCCAAAAACCATAATGTATTCATTAAACGTGGAACACACAAGAAGAATTGGACAAGATTTACCTGAAAGTGTACCATCAACTTCCACCTCACAAAGTGTCAGGTATTCTGTTCTTCCAGGAATAACGACGTTTATGTAGCGACCTTCCATTCCATTGCATGCAAAGGTTTGTGATGCCCCAGCAGCGATAGATGAGATTACAGCACATCTGAAAACAAATGACAACAAGTAACATAAGATTAATCTAAAATAAAAGTTTGTATAAATGTCAATTTCAGATAATTAAGGTGCTGCTCTATATTGCCTGATGAACTTAACTCTAAAAAAAGAGGTAGAAGTAGAAATCTTTTACAAACAAAATTAATGATTGCCACATATATGACGGTTATGAAAAAACTTTGAATCAAGTATAAGATCAATAGCTCATTTACCTGGGATTCACATTGCCATTGTCATTAAGTGAATTTCCAATGCGGATCTCAGCTCCATTGATCCTCTCAGGGCAACAGTCTTGTCTGTTGGTGATAGTAACAGTGTTGATTTTATATGTCTTCAAAAGGTCAAGTCTCCACCATGGATTCAAGTTGTCGTTTGTATGGGCACAGGATCCCTGGTTGAAGTTGCTGGCACGATTCCCATCAATGGCATTTTCGGGTTTGGCATTCCCATACGTTGAAGACTGAGCCACTTGTCCAAGTCTGGCAACATTATTCTCTGAAAAGTTGCAAATATTAACAATAATATGATAAGAAGAACTCCAAAACCCATTATGTGTTCATTTAACCCAGAACACACGAGAAGAATTGGACAAGATTTACCTGAAAGTGTACCATCAACTTCCACCTCACAAAGTGTCAGGTATTCTGTTCTTCCAGGAATAACGATGTTTATGTAGCGACCTTCCATTCCATTGCATGCAAAGGTTTGTGATGCCCCAGCAGCGATAGATGAGATTACAGCACATCTGAAAACAAATGACAAGAAAAAAGATTAACAAGTAACATAAGACTAATGTAAAACAAAAATTTGTCTAAATGTCCCTCTCAGAAAGTTAAGATGCTGCTCGAAATTGTATCGTGGACTTAACTCTAAAAAAGAAGGTAGAAGTAGAATTTTAAAAAAAATATATAATTAATGATTGCCACATATATGACTGTTATGACAAAGTTTCAATCAAGTATAAGATAAATAGCTCATTTACCTGGGATTCGCATTGCCATTGTCATTAAGTGAATTTCCAATGCGGATCTCAGCTCCATTGATCCTCTCAGGGCAACAGTCTTGTCTGTTGGTGATAGTCACAGTGTTGATTTTATATGTCTTCAAAAGGTCAACTCTCCACCATGGATTCAAGTTGCTGTTTGTATGGGCACAGGATCCCTGGTTGAAGTTGCTGGCACGATTCCCATCAATGGCATTTTGGGGTTTGGCATTCCCATACGTTGAAGACTGAGCCACTTGTCCAAGTCTGGCAACATTAGTCTCTGAAAAGTTGCAAATATTGGCAATAATATGATAAGAAATACTCCAAAAACCCATTATGTGTTCATTAAACGTGGAACACACGAGAAGAATTGGACAAGATTTACCTGAAAGTGTACCATCAACTTCCACCTCACAAAGTGTCAGGTATTCTGTTCTCCCAGGAATAACGATGTTTATGTAGCGACCTTCCATTCCATTGCATGCAAAGGTTTGTGATGCCCCAGCAGCGATAGATGAGATTACAGCACATCTGAAAACAAATGACAACAAGTAACATAAGATTAATCTAAAATAAAAGTTTGTATAAATGTCAATTTCAGATAATTAAGGTGCTGCTCTATATTGCCTGATGAACTTAACTCTAAAAAAAGAGGTAGAAGTAGAAATCTTTTACAAACAAAAATAATGATTGCCACATATATGACGGTTATGAAAAAACTTTGAATCAAGTATAAGATCAATAGCTCATTTACCTGGGATTCACATTGCCATTGTCATTAAGTGAATTTCCAATGCGGATCTCAGCTCCATTGATCCTCTCAGGGCAACAGTCTTGTCTGTTGGTGATAGTAACAGTGTTGATTTTATATGTCTTCAAAAGGTCAAGTCTCCACCATGGATTCAAGTTGTTTTTTGTACAGGCACAGGATCCCTGGTTGAAGTTGCTGGCACGATTCCCATCAATGGCATTTTCTGGTTTGGCATTCCCATAAGTTGAAGACTGAGCCACTTGTCCAAGTCTGGCAACATTAGTCTCTGAAAAGTTGCAAATATTAGCAATAATATGATAAGAAAAACTCCAAAACCCATTATGTGTTCATTAAACGTGGAACACACGAGAAGAATTGGACAAGATTTACCTGAAAGTGTACCATCAACTTCCACCTCACAAAGTGTCAGGTATTCTGTTCTTCCAGGAATAACGATGTTTATGTAGCGACCTTCCATTCCATTGCATGCAAAGGTTTGTGATGCCCCAGCAGCGATAGATGAGATTACAGCACATCTGAAAACAAATGACAAGAAAAAAGATTAACAAGTAACATAAGACTAATGTAAAACAAAAATTTGTCTAAATGTCCCTCTCAGAAAGTTAAGATGCTGCTCGAAATTGTATGGTGGACTTAACTCTAAAAAAGGAGGTAGAAGTAGATTTTTAAAAAAAAAAAACATAATTAATGATTGCCACATATATGACTGTTATGACAAAGTTTCAATCAAGTATAAGATAAATAGCTCATTTACCTGGGATTCACATTGCCATTGTCATTAAGTGAATTTCCAATGCGGATCTCAGCTCCATTGATCCTCTCAGGGCAACAGTCTTGTCTGTTGGTGATAGTCACAGAGTTGATTTTATATGTCTTCAAAAGGTCAAGTCTCCACCATGGATTCAAGTCATAGTTTGTATGGGCACAGGATTCCTGGTTGAAGTTGCTGGCACGATTCCCATCAATGGCATTTTCGGGTTTGGCATTCCCATACGTTGAAGACTGAGCCACTTGTCCAAGTCTGGCAACATTAGTCTCTGAAAAGTTGCAAATATTAGCAATAATATGATAAGAAGAACTCCAAAAACCATAATGTATTCATTAAACGTGGAACACACAAGAAGAATTGGACAAGATTTACCTGAAAGTGTACCATCAACTTCCACCTCACAAAGTGTCAGGTATTCTGTTCTTCCAGGAATAACGATGTTTATGTAGCGACCTTCCATTCCATTGCATGCAAAGGTTTGTGATGCCCCAGCAGCGATAGATGAGATTACAGCACATCTGAAAACAAATGACAACAAGTAACATAAGATTAATCTAAAATAAAAGTTTGTATAAATGTCAATTTCAGATAATTAAGGTGCTGCTCTATATTGCCTGATGAACTTAACTCTAAAAAAAGAGGTAGAAGTAGAAATCTTTTACAAACAAAAATAATGATTGCCACATATATGACGGTTATGAAAAAACTTTGAATCAAGTATAAGATCAATAGCTCATTTACCTGGGATTCACATTGCCATTGTCATTAAGTGAATTTCCAATGCGGATCTCAGCTCCATTGATCCTCTCAGGGCAACAGTCTTGTCTGTTGGTGATAGTAACAGTGTTGATTTTATATGTCTTCAAAAGGTCAAGTCTCCACCATGGATTCAAGTTGTTTTTTGTACAGGCACAGGATCCCTGGTTGAAGTTGCTGGCACGATTCCCATCAATGGCATTTTCGGGTTTGGCATTCCCATACGTTGAAGACTGAGCCACTTGTCCAAGTCTGGCAACATTAGTCTCTGAAAAGTTGCAAATATTAGCAATAATATGATAAGAAGAACTCCAAAAACCATAATGTATTCATTAAACGTGGAACACACAAGAAGAATTGGACAAGATTTACCTGAAAGTGTACCATCAACTTCCACCTCACAAAGTGTCAGGTATTCTGTTCTTCCAGGAATAACGACGTTTATGTAGCGACCTTCCATTCCATTGCATGCAAAGGTTTGTGATGCCCCAGCAGCGATAGATGAGATTACAGCACATCTGAAAACAAATGACAACAAGTAACATAAGATTAATCTAAAATAAAAGTTTGTATAAATGTCAATTTCAGATAATTAAGGTGCTGCTCTATATTGCCTGATGAACTTAACTCTAAAAAAAGAGGTAGAAGTAGAAATCTTTTACAAACAAAATTAATGATTGCCACATATATGACGGTTATGAAAAAACTTTGAATCAAGTATAAGATAAATAGCTCATTTACCTGGGATTCACATTGCCATTGTCATTAAGTGAATTTCCAATGCGGATCTCAGCTCCATTGATCCTCTCAGGGCAACAGTCTTGTCTGTTGGTGATAGTAACAGTGTTGATTTTATATGTCTTCAAAAGGTCAAGTCTCCACCATGGATTCAAGTTGTCGTTTGTATGGGCACAGGATCCCTGGTTGAAGTTGCTGGCACGATTCCCATCAATGGCATTTTCGGGTTTGGCATTCCCATACGTTGAAGACTGAGCCACTTGTCCAAGTCTGGCAACATTATTCTCTGAAAAGTTGCAAATATTAACAATAATATGATAAGAAGAACTCCAAAACCCATTATGTGTTCATTTAACCCAGAACACACGAGAAGAATTGGACAAGATTTACCTGAAAGTGTACCATCAACTTCCACCTCACAGAGTGTCAGGTATTCTGTTCTTCCAGGAATAACGATGTTTATGTAGCGACCTTCCATTCCATTGCATGCAAAGGTTTGTGATGCCCCAGCAGCGATAGATGAGATTACAGCACATCTGAAAACAAATGACAAGGAAAAAGATTAACAAGTAACATAAGACTAATGTAAAACAAAAATTTGTCTAAATGTCCCTCTCAGAAATTTAAGATGCTGCTCGAAATTGTATCGTGGACTTAACTCTAAAAAAGGAGGTAGAAGTAGAATTTTTAAAAAAAACATAATCAATGATTGCCACATATATGACTGTTATGACAAAGTTTCAATCAAGTATAAGATAAATAGCTCATTTACCTGGGATTCACATTGCCATTGTCATTAAGTGAATTTCCAATGCGGATCTCAGCTCCATTGATCCTCTCAGGGCAACAGTCTTGTCTGTTGGTGATCGTCACAGTGTTGATTTTATATGTCTTCAAAAGGTCAAGTCTCCACCATGGATTCAAGTTGTTTTTTGTACAGGCACAGGATCCCTGGTTGAAGTTGCTGGCACGATTCCCATCAATGGCATTTTCTGGTTTGGCATTCCCATAAGTTGAAGACTGAGCCACTTGTCCAAGTCTGGCAACATTAGTCTCTGAAAAGTTGCAAATATTAACAATAATATGATAAGAAGAACTCCAAAACCCATTATGTGTTCATTTAACCCAGAACACACGAGAAGAATTGGACAAGATTTACCTGAAAGTGTACCATCAACTTCCACCTCACAAAGTGTCAGGTATTCTGTTCTCCCAGGAATAACGATGTTTATGTAGCGACCTTCCATTCCATTGCATGCAAAGGTTTGTGATGCCCCAGCAGCGATAGATGAGATTATAGCACAACTAAAACAAAATGACAAGGAAAAAGATTTACAAGTAACATAAGACTAATGTGAAACAAAAATTTGTATAAATCTCCCTCTCAGAAATTTAAGATGCTGCTCGAAATTGTATTGTGGACTTAACTCTAAAAAAGGAGGTAGAAGTAGAATTTTTAAAAAAAACATAATCAATGATTGCCACATATATGACTGTTATGAAAAAACTTTGAATCAAGTATAAGATAAATAGCTCATTTACCTGGGATTCACATTGCCATTGTCATTAAGTGAATTTCCAATGCGGATCTCAGCTCCATTGATCCTCTCAGGGCAACAGTCTTGTCTGTTGGTGATCGTCACAGTGTTGATTTTATATGTCTTCAAAAGGTCAAGTCTCCACCATGGATTCAAGTTGTTTTTTGTACAGGCACAGGATCCCTGGTTGAAGTTGCTGGCACGATTCCCATCAATGGCATTTTCTGGTTTGGCATTCCCATAAGTTGAAGACTGAGCCACTTGTCCAAGTCTGGCAACATTAGTCTCTGAAAAGTTGCAAATATTAGCAATAATATGATAAGAAAAACTCCAAAACCCATTATGTGTTCATTAAACGTGGAACACACGAGAAGAATTGGACAAGATTTACCTGAAAGTGTACCATCAACTTCCACCTCACAAAGTGTCAGGTATTCTGTTCTTCCAGGAATAACGATGTTTATGTAGCGACCTTCCATTCCATTGCATGCAAAGGTTTGTGATGCCCCAGCAGCGATAGATGAGATTACAGCACATCTGAAAACAAATGACAAGAAAAAAGATTAACAAGTAACATAAGACTAATGTAAAAAAAAAATTTGTCTAAATGTCCCTCTCAGAAAGTTAAGATGCTGCTCGAAATTGTATGGTGGACTTAACTCTAAAAAAGGAGGTAGAAGTAGAATTTTTAAAAAAAACATAATTAATGATTGCCACATATATGACTGTTATGACAAAGTTTCAATCAAGTATAAGATAAATAGCTCATTTACCTGGGATTCGCATTGCCATTGTCAATAAGTGAATTTCCAATGCAGATCTCAGCTCCATTGATCCTCTCAGGGCAACAGTCTTGTCTGTTGGTGATAGTCACAGAGTTGATTTTATATGTCTTCAAAAGGTCAAGTCTCCACCATGGATTCAAGTCATAGTTTGTATGGGCACAGGATTCCTGGTTGAAGTTGCTGGCACGATTCCCATCAATGGCATTTTCGGGTTTGGCATTCCCATACGTTGAAGACTGAGCCACTTGTCCAAGTCTGGCAACATTCGTCTCTGAAAAGTTGTAAATATTAACAATAATATGATAAGAAGACTTCCAAAAATCATTTTGTATTCATTAAACGTGGAACACACAAGAAGAATTGGACAAGATTTACCTGAAAGTGTACCATCAACTTCCACCTCACAAAGTGTCAGGTATTCTGTTCTCCCAGGAATAACGATGTTTATGTAGCGACCTTCCATTCCATTGCATGCAAAGGTTTGTGATGCCCCAGCAGCGATAGATGAGATTACAGCACATCTGAAAACAAATGACAACAAGTAACATAAAATTAATCTAAAATAAAAGTTTGTATAAATGTCAATTTCAGATAATTAAGGTGCTGCTCTTAATTGCCTGATGAACTTAACTCTAAAAAAGGAGGTAGAAGTAGAATTTAAAAAAAAAACATAATTAATGATTGCCACATATATGACTGTTATGACAAAGTTTCAATCAAGTATAAGATAAATAGCTCATTTACCTGGGATTCGCATTGCCATTGTCATTAAGTGAATTTCCAATGCGGATCTCAGCTCCATTGATCCTCTCAGGGCAACAGTCTTGTCTGTTGGTGATAGTCACAGTGTTGATTTTATATGTCTTCAAAAGGTCAAGTCTCCACCATGGATTCAAGTTGTTGTTTGTACAGGCACAGGATTCCTGGTTGAAGTTTCTGGCACGATTCCCATCAATGGCATTTTCGGGTTTGGCATTCCCATACGTTGAAGACTGAGCCACTTGTCCAAGTTTGGCAACATTAGTCTCTGAAAAGTTGCAAATATTAGCAATAATATGATAAGAAAAACTCCAAAACCCATTATGTGTTCATTAAACGTGGAACACACGAGAAGAATTGGACAAGATTTACCTGAAAGTGTACCATCAACTTCCACCTCACAAAGTGTCAGGTATTCTGTTCTCCCAGGAATAACGATGTTTATGTAGCGACCTTCCATTCCATTGCATGCAAAGGTTTGTGATGCCCCAGCAGCGATAGATGAGATTACAGCACATCTGAAAACAAATGACAAGAAAAAAAATTAACAAGTAACATAAGACTAATGTAAAACAAAAATTTGTCTAAATGTCCCTCTCAGAAAGTTAAGATGCTGCTCGAAATTGTATGGTGGACTTAACTCTAAAAAAGGAGGTAGAAGTAGATTTTTTTTTTAAAAAAAAAAACATAATTAATGATTGCCACATATATGACTGTTATGACAAAGTTTCAATCAAGTATAAGATAAATAGCTCATTTACCTGGGATTCACATTGCCATTGTCATTAAGTGAATTTCCAATGCAGATCTCAGCTCCATTGATCCTCTCAGGGCAACAGTCTTGTCTGTTGGTGATAGTCACATAGTTGATTTTATATGTCTTCAAAAGGTCAAGTCTCCACCATGGATTCAAGTCATAGTTTGTATGGGCACAGGATTCCTGGTTGAAGTTGCTGGCACGATTCCCATCAATGGCATTTTCAGGTTTGGCATTCCCATACGTTGAAGACTGAGCCACTTGTCCAAGTCTGGCAACATTCGTCTCTGAAAAGTTGTAAATATTAACAATAATATGATAAGAAGACTTCCAAAAATCATTTTGTATTCATTAAACGTGGAACACACGAGAAGAATTGGACAAGATTTACCTGAAAGTGTACCATCAACTTCCACCTCACAAAGTGTCAGGTATTCTGTTCTTCCAGGAATAACGATGTTTATGTAACGACCTTCCATTCCATTGCATGCAAAGGTTTGTGATGCCCCAGCAGCGATAGATGAGATTACAGCACATCTGAAAACAAATGACAACAAGTAACATAAAATTAATCTAAAATAAAAGTTTGTATAAATGTCAATTTCAGATAATTAAGGTGCTGCTCTATATTGCCTGATGAACTTAACTCTAAAAAAGGAGGTAGAAGTAGAATTTTTAAAAAAAACATAATTAATGATTGCCACATATATGACTGTTATGACAAAGTTTCAATCAAGTATAAGATAAATAGCTCATTTACCTGGGATTCACATTGCCATTGTCATTAAGTGAATTTCCAATGCAGATCTCAGCTCCATTGATCCTCTCAGGGCAACAGTCTTGTCTGTTGGTGATAGTCACAGAGTTGATTTTATATGTCTTCAAAAGGTCAAGTCTCCACCATGGATTCAAGTCATAGTTTGTACAGGCACAGGATTCCTGGTTGAAGTTGCTGGCACGATTGCCATCAATGGCATTTTCTGGTTTGGCATTCCCATACGTTGAAGACTGAGCCACTTGTCCAAGTCTGGCAACATTAGTCTCTGAAAAGTTGTAAATATTAGCATTAATATGATAAGAAGAACTCCAAAAACCATAATGTATTCATTAAACGTGGAACACACAAGAAGAATTGGACAAGATTTACCTGAAAGTGTACCATCAACTTCCACCTCACAAAGTGTCAGGTATTCTGTTCTTCCAGGAATAACGATGTTTATGTAGCGACCTTCCATTCCATTGCATGCAAAGGTTTGTGATGCCCCAGCAGCGATAGATGAGATTACAGCACATCTGAAAACAAATGACAACAAGTAACATAAGATTAATCTAAAATAAAAGTTTGTATAAATGTCAATTTCAGATAATTAAGGTGCTGCTCTATATTGCCTGATGAACTTAACTCTAAAAAAAGAGGTAGAAGTAGAAATCTTTTACAAACAAAATTAATGATTGCCACATATATGACGGTTATGAAAAAACTTTGAATCAAGTATAAGATAAATAGCTCATTTACCTGGGATTCACATTGCCATTGTCATTAAGTGAATTTCCAATGCGGATCTCAGCTCCATTGATCCTCTCAGGGCAACAGTCTTGTCTGTTGGTGATAGTCACAGTGTTGATTTTATATGTCTTCAAAAGGTCAAGTCTCCACCATGGATTCAAGTTGTTTTTTGTACAGGCACAGGATTCCTGGTTGAAGTTGCTGGCACGATTCCCATCAATGGCATTTTCGGGTTTGGCATTCCCATACGTTGAAGACTGACTCACTTGTCCAAGTCTGGCAACATTAGTCTCTGAAAAGTTGCAAATATAGCAATAATATGATAAGAAAAACTCCAAAACCCATTATGTGTTCATTTAACCCAGAACACACGAGAAGAATTGGACAAGATTTACCTGAAAGTGTACCATCAACTTCCACCTCACAAAGTGTCAGGTATTCTGTTCTCCCAGGAATAACGATGTTTATGTAGCGACCTTCCATTCCATTGCATGCAAAGGTTTGTGATGCCCCAGCAGCGATAGATGAGATTATAGCACAACTAAAACCAAATGACAAGGAAAAAGATTTACAAGTAACATAAGACTAATGTGAAACAAAAATTTGTATAAATGTCCGTCTCAGAAATTTAAGATGCTGCTCAAAATTGTATCGTGGACTTAACTCTAAAAAAGGAGGTAGAAGTAGAATTTTTAAAAAAAACATAATTAATGATTGCCACATATATGACTGTTATGACAAAGTTTCAATCAAGTATAAGATAAATAGCTCATTTACCTGGGATTCGCATTGCCATTGTCATTAAGTGAATTTCCAATGCGGATCTCAGCTCCATTGATCCTCTCAGGGCAACAGTCTTGTCTGTTGGTGATAGTCACAGTGTTGATTTTATATGTCTTCAAAAGGTCAAGTCTCCACCATGGATTCAAGTTGTTGTTTGTACAGGCACAGGATTCCTGGTTGAAGTTGCTGGCACGATTCCCATCAATGGCATTTTCGGGTTTGGCATTCCCATACGTTGAAGACTGAGCCACTTGTCCAAGTCTGGCAACATTAGTCTCTGAAAAGTTGTAAATATTAGCAATAATATGATAAGAAGAACTCCAAAAACCATAATGTATTCATTAAACGTGAAACACACGAGAAGAATTGGACAAGATTTACCTGAAAGTGTACCATCAACTTCCACCTCACAAAGTGTCAGGTATTCTGTTCTTCCAGGAATAACGATGTTTATGTAGCGACCTTCCATTCCATTGCATGCAAAGGTTTGTGATGCCCCAGCAGCGATAGATGAGATTACAGCACATCTGAAAACAAATGACAAGAAAAAAGATTAAAAGGTAACATAAGACTAATGTAAGACAAAAATTTGTCTAAATGTCCCTATCAGAAATTTAAGATGCTGCTCGAAAATTTATGGTGGACTTAACTCTAAAAAAGGAGGTAGAAGTAGAATTTTTAAAAAAAACATAATTAATGATTGCCACATATATGACTGTTATGACAAAGTTTCAATCAAGTATAAGATAAATAGCTCATTTACCTGGGATTCACATTGCCATTGTCATTAAGTGAATTTCCAATGCGGATCTCAGCTCCATTGATCCTCTCAGGGCAACAGTCTTGTCTGTTGGTGATAGTCACAGTGTTGATTTTATATGTCTTCAAAAGGTCAAGTCTCCACCATGGATTCAAGTTGTTGTTTGTACGGGCACAGGATTCCTGGTTGAAGTTGCTGGCACGATTCCCATCAATGGCATTTTCGGGTTTGGCATTCCCATACGTTGAAGACTGAGCCACTTGTCCAAGTCTGGCAACATTAGTCTCTGAAAAGTTGTAAATATTAGCAATAATATGATAAGAAGAACTCCAAAAAACATAATGTATTCATTAAACGTGGAACACACAAGAAGAATTGGACAAGATTTACCTGAAAGTGTACCATCAACTTCCACCTCACAAAGTGTCAGGTATTCTGTTCTTCCAGGAATAACGATGTTTATGTAGCGACCTTCCATTCCATTGCATGCAAAGGTTTGTGATGCCCCAGCAGCGATAGATGAGATTACAGCACATCTGAAAACAAATGACAACAAGTAACATGAGATTAATCTAAAATAAAAGTTTGTATAAATGTCATTTTCAGATAATCAAGGTGCTGCTCTTAATTGCCTGATGAACTTAACTCTAAAAAAAGAGGTAGAAGTAGAATTTTAAAAAAAAACATAATTAATGATTGCCACATATATGACAGTTATGAAAAAATTTGAATCAAGTATAAGATAAATAGCTCATTTACCTGGGATTCACATTGCCATTGTCATTAAGTGAATTTCCAATGCGGATCTCAGCTCCATTGATCCTCTCAGGGCAACAGTCTTGTCTGTTGGTGATAGTCACAGTGTTGATTTTATATGTCTTCAAAAGGTCAAGTCTCCACCATGGATTCAAGTTGTTGTTTGTACAGGCACAGGATCCCTGGTTGAAGTTGCTGGCACGATTCCCATCAATGGCATTTTCGGGTTTGGCATTCCCATACGTTGAAGACTGAGCCACTTGTCCAAGTCTGGCAACATTATTCTCTGAAAAGTTGCAAATATTAGCAATAATATGATAAGAAAAACTCCAAAACCCATTATGTGTTCATTTAACCCAGAACACACGAGAAGAATTGGACAAGATTTACCTGAAAGTGTACCATCAACTTCCACCTCACAAAGTGTCAGGTATTCTGTTCTTCCAGGAATAACGATGTTTATGTAGCGACCTTCCATTCCATTGCATGCAAAGGTTTGTGATGCCCCAGCAGCGATAGATGAGATTACAGCACATCTGAAAACAAATGACAAGAAAAAAGATTAACAAGTAACATAAGACTAATGTGAAACAAAAATTTGTCTAAATGTCCCTCTCAGAAAGTTAAGATGCTGCTCGAAAATTTATGGTGGACTTAACTCTAAAAAAGGAGGTAGAAGTAGAATTTTAAAAAAAAACATAATCAATGATTGCCACATATATGACTGTTATGACAAAGTTTCAATCAAGTATAAGATAAATAGCTCATTTACCTGGGATTCACATTGCCATTGTCATTAAGTGAATTTCCAATGCGGATCTCAGCTCCATTGATCCTCTCAGGGCAACAGTCTTGTCTGTTGGTGATAGTCACAGTGTTGATTTTATATGTCTTCAAAAGGTCAAGTCTCCACCATGGATTCAAGTTGTTGTTTGTACAGGCACAGGATCCCTGGTTGAAGTTGCTGGCACGATTCCCATCAATGGCATTTTCGGGTTTGGCATTCCCATACGTTGAAGACTGACTCACTTGTCCTAGTCTGGCAACATTAGTCTCTGAAAAGTTGCAAATATTAGCAATAATATGATAAGAAAAACTCCAAAACCCATTATGTGTTCATTTAACCCAGAACACACGAGAAGAATTGGACAAGATTTACCTGAAAGTGTACCATCAACTTCCACCTCACAAAGTGTCAGGTATTCTGTTCTTCCAGGAATAACGATGTTTATGTAGCGACCTTCCATTCCATTGCATGCAAAGGTTTGTGATGCCCCAGCAGCGATAGATGAGATTATAGCACAACTAAAACCAAATGACAAGGAAAAAGATTTAAAAGTAACATAAGACTAATGTGAAACAAAAATTTGTATAAATGTCCCTCTCAGAAATTTAAGATGCTGCTCGAAATTGTATCGTGGACTTAACTCTAAAAAAGGAGGTAGAAGTAGAATTTAAAAAAAAAAACATAATTAATGATTGCCACATATATGACTGTTATGACAAAGTTTCAATCAAGTATAAGATAAATAGCTCATTTACCTGGGATTCGCATTGCCATTGTCATTAAGTGAATTTCCAATGCGGATCTCAGCTCCATTGATCCTCTCAGGGCAACAGTCTTGTCTGTTGGTGATAGTCACAGAGTTGATTTTATATGTCTTCAAAAGGTCAAGTCTCCACCATGGATTCAAGTTGTTGTTTGTATGGGCACAGGATTCCTGGTTGAAGTTGCTGGCACGATTCCCATCAATGGCATTTTCGGGTTTGGCATTCCCATACGTTGAAGACTGAGCCACTTGTCCAAGTCTGGCAACATTATTCTCTGAAAAGTTGCAAATATTAGCAATAATATGATAAGAAAAACTCCAAAACCCATTATGTGTTCATTTAACCCAGAACACACGAGAAGAATTGGACAAGATTTACCTGAAAGTGTACCATCAACTTCCACCTCACAAAGTGTCAGGTATTCTGTTCTTCCAGGAATAACGATGTTTATGTAGCGACCTTCCATTCCATTGCATGCAAAGGTTTGTGATGCCCCAGCAGCGATAGATGAGATTACAGCACATCTGAAAACAAATGACAAGAAAAAAGATTAACAAGTAACATAAGACTAATGTGAAACAAAAATTTGTCTAAATGTCCCTCTCAGAAAGTTAAGATGCTGCTCGAAAATTTATGGTGGACTTAACTCTAAAAAAGGAGGTAGAAGTAGAATTTTAAAAAAAAACATAATCAATGATTGCCACATATATGACTGTTATGACAAAGTTTCAATCAAGTATAAGATAAATAGCTCATTTACCTGGGATTCACATTGCCATTGTCATTAAGTGAATTTCCAATGCGGATCTCAGCTCCATTGATCCTCTCAGGGCAACAGTCTTGTCTGTTGGTGATAGTCACAGTGTTGATTTTATATGTCTTCAAAAGGTCAAGTCTCCACCATGGATTCAAGTTGTTGTTTGTACAGGCACAGGATCCCTGGTTGAAGTTGCTGGCACGATTCCCATCAATGGCATTTTCGGGTTTGGCATTCCCATACGTTGAAGACTGACTCACTTGTCCTAGTCTGGCAACATTAGTCTCTGAAAAGTTGCAAATATTAGCAATAATATGATAAGAAAAACTCCAAAACCCATTATGTGTTCATTTAACCCAGAACACACGAGAAGAATTGGACAAGATTTACCTGAAAGTGTACCATCAACTTCCACCTCACAAAGTGTCAGGTATTCTGTTCTTCCAGGAATAACGATGTTTATGTAGCGACCTTCCATTCCATTGCATGCAAAGGTTTGTGATGCCCCAGCAGCGATAGATGAGATTATAGCACAACTAAAACCAAATGACAAGGAAAAAGATTTAAAAGTAACATAAGACTAATGTGAAACAAAAATTTGTATAAATGTCCCTCTCAGAAATTTAAGATGCTGCTCGAAATTGTATCGTGGACTTAACTCTAAAAAAGGAGGTAGAAGTAGAATTTAAAAAAAAAAACATAATTAATGATTGCCACATATATGACTGTTATGACAAAGTTTCAATCAAGTATAAGATAAATAGCTCATTTACCTGGGATTCGCATTGCCATTGTCATTAAGTGAATTTCCAATGCGGATCTCAGCTCCATTGATCCTCTCAGGGCAACAGTCTTGTCTGTTGGTGATAGTCACAGAGTTGATTTTATATGTCTTCAAAAGGTCAAGTCTCCACCATGGATTCAAGTTGTTGTTTGTATGGGCACAGGATTCCTGGTTGAAGTTGCTGGCACGATTCCCATCAATGGCATTTTCGGGTTTGGCATTCCCATACGTTGAAGACTGAGCCACTTGTCCAAGTCTGGCAACATTCGTCTCTGAAAAGTTGTAAATATTAACAATAATATGATAAGAAGAACTCCAAAATCCATGTTGTATTCATTAAACGTGGAACACACAAGAAGAATTGGTCAAGATTTACCTGAAAGTGTACCATCAACTTCCACCTCACAAAGTGTCAGGTATTCTGTTCTCCCAGGAATAACGATGTTTATGTAGCGACCTTCCATTCCATTGCATGCAAAGGTTTGTGATGCCCCAGCAGCGATAGATGAGATTACAGCACATCTGAAAACAAATGACAACAAGTAACATAAGATTCATCTAAAATAAAAGTTTGTATAAATGTCATTTTCAGATAATCAAGGTGCTGCTCTTAATTGCCTGATGAACTTAACTCTAAAAAAAGAGGTAGAAGTAGAAATCTTTTACAAACAAAATTAATGATTGCCAAATATATGATGGTTATGAAAAAATTTGAATCAAGTATAAGATAAATAGCTCATTTACCTGGGATTCACATTGCCATTGTCATTAAGTGAATTTCCAATGCGGATCTCAGCTCCATTGATCCTCTCAGGGCAACAGTCTTGTCTGTTGGTGATAGTCACAGTGTTGATTTTATATGTCTTCAAAAGGTCAAGTCTCCACCATGGATTCAAGTTGTTGTTTGTACAGGCACAGGATCCCTGGTTGAAGTTGCTGGCACGATTCCCATCAATGGCATTTTCGGGTTTGGCATTCCCATACGTTGAAGACTGACTCACTTGTCCTAGTCTGGCAACATTAGTCTCTGAAAAGTTGCAAATATTAGCAATAATATGATAAGAAAAACTCCAAAACCCATTATGTGTTCATTTAACCCAGAACACACGAGAAGAATTGGACAAGATTTACCTGAAAGTGTACCATCAACTTCCACCTCACAAAGTGTCAGGTATTCTGTTCTCCCAGGAATAACGATGTTTATGTAGCGACCTTCCATTCCATTGCATGCAAAGGTTTGTGATGCCCCAGCAGCGATAGATGAGATTACAGCACATCTGAAAACAAATGACAAGAAAAAAGATTAACAAGTAACATAAGACTAATGTAAAACAAAAATTTGTCTAAATGTCCCTCTCAGAAAGTTAAGATGCTGCTCGAAATTGTATGGTGGACTTAACTCTAAAAAAGGAGGTAGAAGTAGATTTTTTTAAAAAAAAAAAAAACATAATTAATGATTGCCACATATATGACTGTTATGACAAAGTTTCAATCAAGTATAAGATAAATAGCTCATTTACCTGGGATTCACATTGCCATTGTCATTAAGTGAATTTCCAATGCAGATCTCAGCTCCATTGATCCTCTCAGGGCAACAGTCTTGTCTGTTGGTGATAGTCACATAGTTGATTTTATATGTCTTCAAAAGGTCAAGTCTCCACCATGGATTCAAGTCATAGTTTGTATGGGCACAGGATTCCTGGTTGAAGTTGCTGGCACGATTCCCATCAATGGCATTTTCAGGTTTGGCATTCCCATACGTTGAAGACTGAGCCACTTGTCCAAGTCTGGCAACATTCGTCTCTGAAAAGTTGTAAATATTAACAATAATATGATAAGAAGACTTCCAAAAATCATTTTGTATTCATTAAACGTGGAACACACGAGAAGAATTGGACAAGATTTACCTGAAAGTGTACCATCAACTTCCACCTCACAAAGTGTCAGGTATTCTGTTCTTCCAGGAATAACGATGTTTATGTAACGACCTTCCATTCCATTGCATGCAAAGGTTTGTGATGCCCCAGCAGCGATAGATGAGATTACAGCACATCTGAAAACAAATGACAACAAGTAACATAAAATTAATCTAAAATAAAAGTTTGTATAAATGTCAATTTCAGATAATTAAGGTGCTGCTCTATATTGCCTGATGAACTTAACTCTAAAAAAGGAGGTAGAAGTAGAATTTTTAAAAAAAACATAATTAATGATTGCCACATATATGACTGTTATGACAAAGTTTCAATCAAGTATAAGATAAATAGCTCATTTACCTGGGATTCACATTGCCATTGTCATTAAGTGAATTTCCAATGCAGATCTCAGCTCCATTGATCCTCTCAGGGCAACAGTCTTGTCTGTTGGTGATAGTCACAGAGTTGATTTTATATGTCTTCAAAAGGTCAAGTCTCCACCATGGATTCAAGTAATAGTTTGTACAGGCACAGGATTCCTGGTTGAAGTTGCTGGCACGATTGCCATCAATGGCATTTTCTGGTTTGGCATTCCCATACGTTGAAGACTGAGCCACTTGTCCAAGTCTGGCAACATTAGTCTCTGAAAAGTTGTAAATATTAGCATTAATATGATAAGAAGAACTCCAAAAACCATAATGTATTCATTAAACGTGGAACACACAAGAAGAATTGGACAAGATTTACCTGAAAGTGTACCATCAACTTCCACCTCACAAAGTGTCAGGTATTCTGTTCTTCCAGGAATAACGATGTTTATGTAGCGACCTTCCATTCCATTGCATGCAAAGGTTTGTGATGCCCCAGCAGCGATAGATGAGATTACAGCACATCTGAAAACAAATGACAACAAGTAACATAAGATTAATCTAAAATAAAAGTTTGTATAAATGTCATTTTCAGATAATCAAGGTGCTGCTCTATATTGCCTGATGAACTTAACTCTAAAAAAAGAGGTAGAAGTAGAAATCTTTTACAAACAAAATTAATGATTGCCACATATATGACGGTTATGAAAAAACTTTGAATCAAGTATAAGATAAATAGCTCATTTACCTGGGATTCGCATTGCCATTGTCATTAAGTAAATTTCCAATGCGGATCTCAGCTCCATTGATCCTCTCAGGGCAACAGTCTTGTCTGTTGGTGATAGTCACAGTGTTGATTTTATATGTCTTCAAAAGGTCAAGTCTCCACCATGGATTCAAGTTGTTGTTTGTACAGGCACAGGATCCCTGGTTGAAGTTGCTGGCACGATTCCCATCAATGGCATTTTCGGGTTTGGCATTCCCATACGTTGAAGACTGAGCCACTTGTCCAAGTCTGGCAACATTAGTCTCTGAAAAGTTGCAAATATTAGCAATAATATGATAAGAAAAACTCCAAAACCCATTATGTGTTCATTAAACGTGGAACACACGAGAAGAATTGGACAAGATTTACCTGAAAGTGTACCATCAACTTCCACCTCACAAAGTGTCAGGTATTCTGTTCTCCCAGGAATAACGATGTTTATGTAGCGACCTTCCATTCCATTGCATGCAAAGGTTTGTGATGCCCCAGCAGCGATAGATGAGATTACAGCACATCTGAAAACAAATGACAAGGAAAAAGATTAACAAGTAACATAAGACTAATGTAAAACAAAAATTTGTCTAAATGTCCCTCTCAGAAAGTTAAGATGCTGCTCGAAATTGTATGGTGGACTTAACTCTAAAAAAGGAGGTAGAAGTAGATTTAAAAAAAAAAAAAAAACATAATTAATGATTGCCACATATATGACTGTTATGACAAAGTTTCAATCAAGTATAAGATAAATAGCTCATTTACCTGGGATTCACATTGCCATTGTCATTAAGTGAATTTCCAATGCGGATCTCAGCTCCATTGATCCTCTCAGGGCAACAGTCTTGTCTGTTGGTGATAGTCACAGTGTTGATTTTATATGTCTTCAAAAGGTCAAGTCTCCACCATGGATTCAAGTTGTTTTTTGTACAGGCACAGGATTCCTGGTTGAAGTTGCTGGCACGATTCCCATCAATGGCATTTTCGGGTTTGGCATTCCCATACGTTGAAGACTGACTCACTTGTCCAAGTCTGGCAACATTAGTCTCTGAAAAGTTGCAAATATAGCAATAATATGATAAGAAAAACTCCAAAACCCATTATGTGTTCATTTAACCCAGAACACACGAGAAGAATTGGACAAGATTTACCTGAAAGTGTACCATCAACTTCCACCTCACAAAGTGTCAGGTATTCTGTTCTCCCAGGAATAACGATGTTTATGTAGCGACCTTCCATTCCATTGCATGCAAAGGTTTGTGATGCCCCAGCAGCGATAGATGAGATTATAGCACAACTAAAACCAAATGACAAGGAAAAAGATTTACAAGTAACATAAGACTAATGTGAAACAAAAATTTGTATAAATGTCCGTCTCAGAAATTTAAGATGCTGCTCAAAATTGTATCGTGGACTTAACTCTAAAAAAGGAGGTAGAAGTAGAATTTTTAAAAAAAACATAATTAATGATTGCCACATATATGACTGTTATGACAAAGTTTCAATCAAGTATAAGATAAATAGCTCATTTACCTGGGATTCGCATTGCCATTGTCATTAAGTGAATTTCCAATGCGGATCTCAGCTCCATTGATCCTCTCAGGGCAACAGTCTTGTCTGTTGGTGATAGTCACAGTGTTGATTTTATATGTCTTCAAAAGGTCAAGTCTCCACCATGGATTCAAGTTGTTGTTTGTACAGGCACAGGATTCCTGGTTGAAGTTGCTGGCACGATTCCCATCAATGGCATTTTCGGGTTTGGCATTCCCATACGTTGAAGACTGAGCCACTTGTCCAAGTCTGGCAACATTAGTCTCTGAAAAGTTGTAAATATTAGCAATAATATGATAAGAAGAACTCCAAAAACCATAATGTATTCATTAAACGTGAAACACACGAGAAGAATTGGACAAGATTTACCTGAAAGTGTACCATCAACTTCCACCTCACAAAGTGTCAGGTATTCTGTTCTTCCAGGAATAACGATGTTTATGTAGCGACCTTCCATTCCATTGCATGCAAAGGTTTGTGATGCCCCAGCAGCGATAGATGAGATTACAGCACATCTGAAAACAAATGACAAGAAAAAAGATTAAAAGGTAACATAAGACTAATGTAAGACAAAAATTTGTCTAAATGTCCCTATCAGAAATTTAAGATGCTGCTCGAAAATTTATGGTGGACTTAACTCTAAAAAAGGAGGTAGAAGTAGAATTTTTAAAAAAAACATAATTAATGATTGCCACATATATGACTGTTATGACAAAGTTTCAATCAAGTATAAGATAAATAGCTCATTTACCTGGGATTCACATTGCCATTGTCATTAAGTGAATTTCCAATGCGGATCTCAGCTCCATTGATCCTCTCAGGGCAACAGTCTTGTCTGTTGGTGATAGTCACAGTGTTGATTTTATATGTCTTCAAAAGGTCAAGTCTCCACCATGGATTCAAGTTGTTGTTTGTACGGGCACAGGATTCCTGGTTGAAGTTGCTGGCACGATTCCCATCAATGGCATTTTCGGGTTTGGCATTCCCATACGTTGAAGACTGAGCCACTTGTCCAAGTCTGGCAACATTAGTCTCTGAAAAGTTGTAAATATTAGCAATAATATGATAAGAAGAACTCCAAAAAACATAATGTATTCATTAAACGTGGAACACACAAGAAGAATTGGACAAGATTTACCTGAAAGTGTACCATCAACTTCCACCTCACAAAGTGTCAGGTATTCTGTTCTTCCAGGAATAACGATGTTTATGTAGCGACCTTCCATTCCATTGCATGCAAAGGTTTGTGATGCCCCAGCAGCGATAGATGAGATTACAGCACATCTGAAAACAAATGACAACAAGTAACATGAGATTAATCTAAAATAAAAGTTTGTATAAATGTCATTTTCAGATAATCAAGGTGCTGCTCTTAATTGCCTGATGAACTTAACTCTAAAAAAAGAGGTAGAAGTAGAATTTTAAAAAAAAACATAATTAATGATTGCCACATATATGACAGTTATGAAAAAATTTGAATCAAGTATAAGATAAATAGCTCATTTACCTGGGATTCACATTGCCATTGTCATTAAGTGAATTTCCAATGCGGATCTCAGCTCCATTGATCCTCTCAGGGCAACAGTCTTGTCTGTTGGTGATAGTCACAGTGTTGATTTTATATGTCTTCAAAAGGTCAAGTCTCCACCATGGATTCAAGTTGTTGTTTGTACAGGCACAGGATCCCTGGTTGAAGTTGCTGGCACGATTCCCATCAATGGCATTTTCGGGTTTGGCATTCCCATACGTTGAAGACTGAGCCACTTGTCCAAGTCTGGCAACATTATTCTCTGAAAAGTTGCAAATATTAGCAATAATATGATAAGAAAAACTCCAAAACCCATTATGTGTTCATTTAACCCAGAACACACGAGAAGAATTGGACAAGATTTACCTGAAAGTGTACCATCAACTTCCACCTCACAAAGTGTCAGGTATTCTGTTCTTCCAGGAATAACGATGTTTATGTAGCGACCTTCCATTCCATTGCATGCAAAGGTTTGTGATGCCCCAGCAGCGATAGATGAGATTACAGCACATCTGAAAACAAATGACAAGAAAAAAGATTAACAAGTAACATAAGACTAATGTGAAAGAAAAATTTGTCTAAATGTCCCTCTCAGAAAGTTAAGATGCTGCTCGAAAATTTATGGTGGACTTAACTCTAAAAAAGGAGGTAGAAGTAGAATTTTAAAAAAAAACATAATCAATGATTGCCACATATATGACTGTTATGACAAAGTTTCAATCAAGTATAAGATAAATAGCTCATTTACCTGGGATTCACATTGCCATTGTCATTAAGTGAATTTCCAATGCGGATCTCAGCTCCATTGATCCTCTCAGGGCAACAGTCTTGTCTGTTGGTGATAGTCACAGTGTTGATTTTATATGTCTTCAAAAGGTCAAGTCTCCACCATGGATTCAAGTTGTTGTTTGTACAGGCACAGGATCCCTGGTTGAAGTTGCTGGCACGATTCCCATCAATGGCATTTTCGGGTTTGGCATTCCCATACGTTGAAGACTGACTCACTTGTCCTAGTCTGGCAACATTAGTCTCTGAAAAGTTGCAAATATTAGCAATAATATGATAAGAAAAACTCCAAAACCCATTATGTGTTCATTTAACCCAGAACACACGAGAAGAATTGGACAAGATTTACCTGAAAGTGTACCATCAACTTCCACCTCACAAAGTGTCAGGTATTCTGTTCTTCCAGGAATAACGATGTTTATGTAGCGACCTTCCATTCCATTGCATGCAAAGGTTTGTGATGCCCCAGCAGCGATAGATGAGATTACAGCACATCTGAAAACAAATGACAAGGAAAAAGATTTAAAAGTAACATAAGACTAATGTGAAACAAAAATTTGTATAAATGTCCCTCTCAGAAATTTAAGATGCTGCTCGAAATTGTATCGTGGACTTAACTCTAAAAAAGGAGGTAGAAGTAGAATTTTAAAAAAAAAACATAATTAATGATTGCCACATATATGACTGTTATGACAAAGTTTCAATCAAGTATAAGATAAATAGCTCATTTACCTGGGATTCGCATTGCCATTGTCATTAAGTGAATTTCCAATGCGGATCTCAGCTCCATTGATCCTCTCAGGGCAACAGTCTTGTCTGTTGGTGATAGTCACAGAGTTGATTTTATATGTCTTCAAAAGGTCAAGTCTCCACCATGGATTCAAGTTGTTGTTTGTATGGGCACAGGATTCCTGGTTGAAGTTGCTGGCACGATTCCCATCAATGGCATTTTCGGGTTTGGCATTCCCATACGTTGAAGACTGAGCCACTTGTCCAAGTCTGGCAACATTCGTCTCTGAAAAGTTGTAAATATTAACAATAATATGATAAGAAGAACTCCAAAATCCATGTTGTATTCATTAAACGTGGAACACACAAGAAGAATTGGTCAAGATTTACCTGAAAGTGTACCATCAACTTCCACCTCACAAAGTGTCAGGTATTCTGTTCTCCCAGGAATAACGATGTTTATGTAGCGACCTTCCATTCCATTGCATGCAAAGGTTTGTGATGCCCCAGCAGCGATAGATGAGATTACAGCACATCTGAAAACAAATGACAACAAGTAACATAAGATTCATCTAAAATAAAAGTTTGTATAAATGTCATTTTCAGATAATCAAGGTGCTGCTCTTAATTGCCTGATGAACTTAACTCTAAAAAAAGAGGTAGAAGTAGAAATCTTTTACAAACAAAATTAATGATTGCCAAATATATGATGGTTATGAAAAAATTTGAATCAAGTATAAGATAAATAGCTCATTTACCTGGGATTCACATTGCCATTGTCATTAAGTGAATTTCCAATGCGGATCTCAGCTCCATTGATCCTCTCAGGGCAACAGTCTTGTCTGTTGGTGATAGTCACAGTGTTGATTTTATATGTCTTCAAAAGGTCAAGTCTCCACCATGGATTCAAGTTGTTGTTTGTACAGGCACAGGATCCCTGGTTGAAGTTGCTGGCACGATTCCCATCAATGGCATTTTCGGGTTTGGCATTCCCATACGTTGAAGACTGACTCACTTGTCCTAGTCTGGCAACATTAGTCTCTGAAAAGTTGCAAATATTAGCAATAATATGATAAGAAAAACTCCAAAACCCATTATGTGTTCATTTAACCCAGAACACACGAGAAGAATTGGACAAGATTTACCTGAAAGTGTACCATCAACTTCCACCTCACAAAGTGTCAGGTATTCTGTTCTTCCAGGAATAACGATGTTTATGTAGCGACCTTCCATTCCATTGCATGCAAAGGTTTGTGATGCCCCAGCAGCGATAGATGAGATTATAGCACAACTAAAACCAAATGACAAGGAAAAAGATTTAAAAGTAACATAAGACTAATGTGAAACAAAAATTTGTATAAATGTCCCTCTCAGAAATTTAAGATGCTGCTCGAAATTGTATGGTGGACTTAACTCTAAAAAAGGAGGTAGAAGTAGAATTTTAAAAAAAAAACATAATTAATGATTGCCACATATATGACTGTTATGACAAAGTTTCAATCAAGTATAAGATAAATAGCTCATTTACCTGGGATTCGCATTGCCATTGTCATTAAGTGAATTTCCAATGCGGATCTCAGCTCCATTGATCCTCTCAGGGCAACAGTCTTGTCTGTTGGTGATAGTCACAGTGTTGATTTTATATGTCTTCAAAAGGTCAAGTCTCCACCATGGATTCAAGTTGTTGTTTGTACAGGCACAGGATTCCTGGTTGAAGTTGCTGGCACGATTCCCATCAATGGCATTTTCGGGTTTGGCATTCCCATACGTTGAAGACTGACTCACTTGTCCTAGTCTGGCAACATTAGTCTCTGAAAAGTTGCAAATATTAGCAATAATATGATAAGAAAAACTCCAAAACCCATTATGTGTTCATTTAACCCAGAACACACGAGAAGAATTGGACAAGATTTACCTGAAAGTGTACCATCAACTTCCACCTCACAAAGTGTCAGGTATTCTGTTCTTCCAGGAATAACGATGTTTATGTAGCGACCTTCCATTCCATTGCATGCAAAGGTTTGTGATGCCCCAGCAGCGATAGATGAGATTATAGCACAACTAAAACCAAATGACAAGGAAAAAGATTTAAAAGTAACATAAGACTAATGTGAAACAAAAATTTGTGTAAATGTCCCTCTCAGAAATTTAAGATGCTGCTCGAAATTGTATCGTGGACTTAACTCTAAAAAAGGAGGTAGAAGTAGAATTTTAAAAAAAAAACATAATTAATGATTGCCACATATATGACTGTTATGACAAAGTTTCAATCAAGTATAAGATAAATAGCTCATTTACCTGGGATTCGCATTGCCATTGTCATTAAGTGAATTTCCAATGCGGATCTCAGCTCCATTGATCCTCTCAGGGCAACAGTCTTGTCTGTTGGTGATAGTCACAGTGTTGATTTTATATGTCTTCAAAAGGTCAAGTCTCCACCATGGATTCAAGTTGTTGTTTGTATGGGCACAGGATTCCTGGTTGAAGTTGCTGGCACGATTCCCATCAATGGCATTTTCGGGTTTGGCATTCCCATACGTTGAAGACTGAGCCACTTGTCCAAGTCTGGCAACATTCGTCTCTGAAAAGTTGTAAATATTAACAATAATATGATAAGAAGAACTCCAAAATCCATGTTGTATTCATTAAACGTGGAACACACAAGAAGAATTGGTCAAGATTTACCTGAAAGTGTACCATCAACTTCCACCTCACAAAGTGTCAGGTATTCTGTTCTCCCAGGAATAACGATGTTTATGTAGCGACCTTCCATTCCATTGCATGCAAAGGTTTGTGATGCCCCAGCAGCGATAGATGAGATTACAGCACATCTGAAAACAAATGACAACAAGTAACATAAGATTCATCTAAAATAAAAGTTTGTATAAATGTCATTTTCAGATAATCAAGGTGCTGCTCTTAATTGCCTGATGAACTTAACTCTAAAAAAAGAGGTAGAAGTAGAAATCTTTTACAAACAAAATTAATGATTGCCAAATATATGATGGTTATGAAAAAATTTGAATCAAGTATAAGATAAATAGCTCATTTACCTGGGATTCACATTGCCATTGTCATTAAGTGAATTTCCAATGCGGATCTCAGCTCCATTGATCCTCTCAGGGCAACAGTCTTGTCTGTTGGTGATAGTCACAGTGTTGATTTTATATGTCTTCAAAAGGTCAAGTCTCCACCATGGATTCAAGTTGTTGTTTGTACAGGCACAGGATCCCTGGTTGAAGTTGCTGGCACGATTCCCATCAATGGCATTTTCGGGTTTGGCATTCCCATACGTTGAAGACTGACTCACTTGTCCTAGTCTGGCAACATTAGTCTCTGAAAAGTTGCAAATATTAGCAATAATATGATAAGAAAAACTCCAAAACCCATTATGTGTTCATTTAACCCAGAACACACGAGAAGAATTGGACAAGATTTACCTGAAAGTGTACCATCAACTTCCACCTCACAAAGTGTCAGGTATTCTGTTCTTCCAGGAATAACGATGTTTATGTAGCGACCTTCCATTCCATTGCATGCAAAGGTTTGTGATGCCCCAGCAGCGATAGATGAGATTATAGCACAACTAAAACCAAATGACAAGGAAAAAGATTTAAAAGTAACATAAGACTAATGTGAAACAAAAATTTGTATAAATGTCCCTCTCAGAAATTTAAGATGCTGCTCGAAATTGTATGGTAGACTTAACTCTAAAAAAGGAGGTAGAAGTAGAATTTTAAAAAAAAAACATAATTAATGATTGCCACATATATGACTGTTATGACAAAGTTTCAATCAAGTATAAGATAAATAGCTCATTTACCTGGGATTCGCATTGCCATTGTCATTAAGTGAATTTCCAATGCGGATCTCAGCTCCATTGATCCTCTCAGGGCAACAGTCTTGTCTGTTGGTGATAGTCACAGTGTTGATTTTATATGTCTTCAAAAGGTCAAGTCTCCACCATGGATTCAAGTTGTTGTTTGTATGGGCACAGGATTCCTGGTTGAAGTTGCTGGCACGATTCCCATCAATGGCATTTTCGGGTTTGGCATTCCCATACGTTGAAGACTGAGCCACTTGTCCAAGTCTGGCAACATTAGTCTCTGAAAAGTTGTAAATATTAGCAATAATATGATAAGAAGAACTCCAAAAACCATAATGTATTCATTAAACGTGGAACACACAAGAAGAATTGGACAAGATTTACCTGAAAGTGTACCATCAACTTCCACCTCACAAAGTGTCAGGTATTCTGTTCTTCCAGGAATAACGATGTTTATGTAGCGACCTTCCATTCCATTGCATGCAAAGGTTTGTGATGCCCCAGCAGCGATAGATGAGATTACAGCACATCTGAAAACAAATGACAACAAGTAACATGAGATTAATCTAAAATAAAAGTTTGTATAAATGTCATTTTCAGATAATCAAGGTGCTGCTCTTAATTGCCTGATGAATTTAACTCTAAAAAAAGAGGTAGAAGTAGAATTTTTTAAAAAAACATAATTAATGATTGCCACATATATGACAGTTATGAAAAAATTTGAATCAAGTATAAGATAAATAGCTCATTTACCTGGGATTCACATTGCCATTGTCATTAAGTGAATTTCCAATGCGGATCTCAGCTCCATTGATCCTCTCAGGGCAACAGTCTTGTCTGTTGGTGATAGTCACAGTGTTGATTTTATATGTCTTCAAAAGGTCAAGTCTCCACCATGGATTCAAGTTGTTGTTTGTACAGGCACAGGATCCCTGGTTGAAGTTGCTGGCACGATTCCCATCAATGGCATTTTCGGGTTTGGCATTCCCATACGTTGAAGACTGACTCACTTGTCCTAGTCTGGCAACATTAGTCTCTGAAAAGTTGCAAATATTAGCAATAATATGATAAGAAAAACTCCAAAACCCATTATGTGTTCATTTAACCCAGAACACACGAGAAGAATTGGACAAGATTTACCTGAAAGTGTACCATCAACTTCCACCTCACAAAGTGTCAGGTATTCTGTTCTTCCAGGAATAACGATGTTTATGTAGCGACCTTCCATTCCATTGCATGCAAAGGTTTGTGATGCCCCAGCAGCGATAGATGAGATTATAGCACAACTAAAACCAAATGACAAGGAAAAAGATTTAAAAGTAACATAAGACTAATGTGAAACAAAAATTTGTATAAATGTCCCTCTCAGAAATTTAAGATGCTGCTCGAAATTGTATCGTGGACTTAACTCTAAAAAAGGAGGTAGAAGTAGAATTTAAAAAAAAAAACATAATTAATGATTGCCACATATATGACTGTTATGACAAAGTTTCAATCAAGTATAAGATAAATAGCTCATTTACCTGGGATTCGCATTGCCATTGTCATTAAGTGAATTTCCAATGCGGATCTCAGCTCCATTGATCCTCTCAGGGCAACAGTCTTGTCTGTTGGTGATAGTCACAGTGTTGATTTTATATGTCTTCAAAAGGTCAAGTCTCCACCATGGATTCAAGTTGTTGTTTGTATGGGCACAGGATTCCTGGTTGAAGTTGCTGGCACGATTCCCATCAATGGCATTTTCGGGTTTGGCATTCCCATACGTTGAAGACTGAGCCACTTGTCCAAGTCTGGCAACATTAGTCTCTGAAAAGTTGTAAATATTAGCAATAATATGATAAGAAGAACTCCAAAAACCATAATGTATTCATTAAACGTGGAACACACAAGAAGAATTGGACAAGATTTACCTGAAAGTGTACCATCAACTTCCACCTCACAAAGTGTCAGGTATTCTGTTCTTCCAGGAATAACGATGTTTATGTAGCGACCTTCCATTCCATTGCATGCAAAGGTTTGTGATGCCCCAGCAGCGATAGATGAGATTACAGCACATCTGAAAACAAATGACAACAAGTAACATGAGATTAATCTAAAATAAAAGTTTGTATAAATGTCATTTTCAGATAATCAAGGTGCTGCTCTTAATTGCCTGATGAACTTAACTCTAAAAAAAGAGGTAGAAGTAGAATTTTTAAAAAAAACATAATTAATGATTGCCACATATATGACAGTTATGAAAAAATTTTAATCAAGTATAAGATAAATAGCTCATTTACCTGGGATTCGCATTGCCATTGTCATTAAGTGAATTTCCAATGCGGATCTCAGCTCCATTGATCCTCTCAGGGCAACAGTCTTGTCTGTTGGTGATAGTCACAGTGTTGATTTTATATGTCTTCAAAAGGTCAAGTCTCCACCATGGATTCAAGTTGTTGTTTGTACAGGCACAGGATCCCTGGTTGAAGTTGCTGGCACGATTCCCATCAATGGCATTTTCGGGTTTGGCATTCCCATACGTTGAAGACTGAGCCACTTGTCCAAGTCTGGCAACATTATTCTCTGAAAAGTTGCAAATATTAGCAATAATATGATAAGAAAAACTCCAAAACCCATTATGTGTTCATTTAACCCAGAACACACGAGAAGAATTGGACAAGATTTACCTGAAAGTGTACC
This sequence comes from Neolamprologus brichardi, assembly GCF_056152115.1. Lineage (NCBI taxonomy): Eukaryota > Metazoa > Chordata > Actinopteri > Cichliformes > Cichlidae > Neolamprologus > Neolamprologus brichardi. The sequence goes on along the minus strand of NC_142114.1, from coordinate 5,295,366 downwards.
ATCAACTTCCACCTCACAAAGTGTCAGGTATTCTGTTCTCCCAGGAATAACGATGTTTATGTAGCGACCTTCCATTCCATTGCATGCAAAGGTTTGTGATGCCCCAGCAGCGATAGATGAGATTACAGCACATCTGAAAACAAATGACAAGAAAAAAGATTAACAAGTAACATAAGACTAATGTAAAACAAAAATTTGTATAAATGTCCCTCTCAGAAAGTTAAGATGCTGCTCGAAAATTTATGGTGGACTTAACTCTAAAAAAGGAGGTAGAAGTAGAATTTTTAAAAAAAACATAATCAATGATTGCCACATATATGACTGTTATGACAAAGTTTCAATCAAGTATAAGATAAATAGCTCATTTACCTGGGATTCACATTGCCATTGTCAGTAAGTGAATTTCCAATGCGGATCTCAGCTCCATTGATCCTCTCAGGGCAACAGTCTTGTCTGTTGGTGATAGTCACAGTGTTGATTTTATTTGTCTTCAAAAGGTCAAGTCTCCACCATGGATTCAAGTCATAGTTTGTATGGGCACAGGATTCCTGGTTGAAGTTGCTGGCACGATTCCCATCAATGGCATTTTCGGGTTTGGCATTCCCATACGTTGAAGACTGAGCCACTTGTCCAAGTCTGGCAACATTCGTCTCTGAAAAGTTGTAAATATTAACAATAATATGATAAGAAGAACTCCAAAATCCATGTTGTATTCATTAAACGTGGAACACACAAGAAGAATTGGTCAAGATTTACCTGAAAGTGTACCATCAACTTCCACCTCACAAAGTGTCAGGTATTCTGTTCTCCCAGGAATAACGATGTTTATGTAGCGACCTTCCATTCCATTGCATGCAAAGGTTTGTGATGCCCCAGCAGCGATAGATGAGATTACAGCACATCTGAAAACAAATGACAACAAGTGACATAAGATTCATCTAAAATAAAAGTTTGTATAAATGTCATTTTCAGATAATCAAGGTGCTGCTCTTAATTGCCTGATGAACTTAACTCTAAAAAAAGAGGTAGAAGTAGAAATCTTTTACAAACAAAATTAATGATTGCCAAATATATGATGGTTATGAAAAAATTTGAATCAAGTATAAGATAAATAGCTCATTTACCTGGGATTCACATTGCCATTGTCATTAAGTGAATTTCCAATGCGGATCTCAGCTCCATTGATCCTCTCAGGGCAACAGTCTTGTCTGTTGGTGATAGTCACAGTGTTGATTTTATATGTCTTCAAAAGGTCAAGTCTCCACCATGGATTCAAGTTGTTGTTTGTACAGGCACAGGATCCCTGGTTGAAGTTGCTGGCACGATTCCCATCAATGGCATTTTCGGGTTTGGCATTCCCATACGTTGAAGACTGACTCACTTGTCCAAGTCTGGCAACATTAGTCTCTGAAAAGTTGCAAATATTAGCAATAATATGATAAGAAAAACTCCAAAACCCATTATGTGTTCATTTAACCCAGAACACACGAGAAGAATTGGACAAGATTTACCTGAAAGTGTACCATCAACTTCCACCTCACAAAGTGTCAGGTATTCTGTTCTCCCAGGAATAACGATGTTTATGTAGCGACCTTCCATTCCATTGCATGCAAAGGTTTGTGATGCCCCAGCAGCGATAGATGAGATTACAGCACATCTAAAACCAAATGACAAGGAAAAAGATTAACAAGTAACATAAGACTAATGTGAAACAAAAATTTGTATAAATGTCCCTCTCAGAAATTTAAGATGCTGCTCGAAATTGTATCGTGGACTTAAATCTAAAAAAGGAGGTAGAAGTAGAATTTTAAAAAAACATAATTAATGATTGCCACATATATGACTGTTATGACAAAGTTTCAATCAAGTATAAGATAAATAGCTCATTTACCTGGGATTCGCATTGCCATTGTCATTAAGTGAATTTCCAATGCGGATCTCAGCTCCATTGATCCTCTCAGGGCAACAGTCTTGTCTGTTGGTGATAGTCACAGTGTTGATTTTATATGTCTTCAAAAGGTCAAGTCTCCACCATGGATTCAAGTTGTTGTTTGTACAGGCACAGGATCCCTGGTTGAAGTTGCTGGCACGATTCCCATCAATGGCATTTTCGGGTTTGGCATTCCCATACGTTGAAGACTGAGCCACTTGTCCAAGTCTGGCAACATTATTCTCTGAAAAGTTGCAAATATTAGCAATAATATGATAAGAAAAACTCCAAAACCCATTATGTGTTCATTTAACCCAGAACACACGAGAAGAATTGGACAAGATTTACCTGAAAGTGTACCATCAACTTCCACCTCACAAAGTGTCAGGTATTCTGTTCTTCCAGGAATAACGATGTTTATGTAGCGGCCTTCCATTCCATTGCATGCAAAGGTTTGTGATGCCCCAGCAGCGATAGATGAGATTACAGCACATCTAAAAAAAAATGACAAGAAAAAAGATTAACAAGTAACATAAGACTAATGTAAAACAAAAATTTGTCTAAATGTCCCTCTCGGAAAGTTAAGATGCTGCTCGAAAATTTATGGTGGACTTAACTCTAAAAAAGGAGGTAGAAGTAGAATTTTTAAAAAAAACATAATCAATGATTGCCACATATATGACTGTTATGACAAAGTTTCAATCAAGTATAAGATAAATAGCTCATTTACCTGGGATTCACATTGCCATTGTCATTAAGTGAATTTCCAATGCGGATCTCAGCTCCATTGATCCTCTCAGGGCAACAGTCTTGTCTGTTGGTGATAGTCACAGTGTTGATTTTATATGTCTTCAAAAGGTCAAGTCTCCACCATGGATTCAAGTCATAGTTTGTATGGGCACAGGATTCCTGGTTGAAGTTGCTGGCACGATTCCCATCAATGGCATTTTCGGGTTTGGCATTCCCATACGTTGAAGACTGAGCCACTTGTCCAAGTCTGGCAACATTCGTCTCTGAAAAGTTGTAAATATTAACAATAATATGATAAGAAGAACTCCAAAATCCATGTTGTATTCATTAAACGTGGAACACACAAGAAGAATTGGTCAAGATTTACCTGAAAGTGTACCATCAACTTCCACCTCACAAAGTGTCAGGTATTCTGTTCTCCCAGGAATAACGATGTTTATGTAGCGACCTTCCATTCCATTGCATGCAAAGGTTTGTGATGCCCCAGCAGCGATAGATGAGATTACAGCACATCTGAAAACAAATGACAACAAGTGACATAAGATTCATCTAAAATAAAAGTTTGTATAAATGTCATTTTCAGATAATCAAGGTGCTGCTCTTAATTGCCTGATGAACTTAACTCTAAAAAAAGAGGTAGAAGTAGAAATCTTTTACAAACAAAATTAATGATTGCCAAATATATGATGGTTATGAAAAAATTTGAATCAAGTATAAGATAAATAGCTCATTTACCTGGGATTCACATTGCCATTGTCATTAAGTGAATTTCCAATGCGGATCTCAGCTCCATTGATCCTCTCAGGGCAACAGTCTTGTCTGTTGGTGATAGTCACAGTGTTGATTTTATATGTCTTCAAAAGGTCAAGTCTCCACCATGGATTCAAGTTGTTGTTTGTACAGGCACAGGATCCCTGGTTGAAGTTGCTGGCACGATTCCCATCAATGGCATTTTCGGGTTTGGCATTCCCATACGTTGAAGACTGACTCACTTGTCCTAGTCTGGCAACATTAGTCTCTGAAAAGTTGCAAATATTAGCAATAATATGATAAGAAAAACTCCAAAACCCATTATGTGTTCATTTAACCCAGAACACACGAGAAGAATTGGACAAGATTTACCTGAAAGTGTACCATCAACTTCCACCTCACAAAGTGTCAGGTATTCTGTTCTCCCAGGAATAACGATGTTTATGTAGCGACCTTCCATTCCATTGCATGCAAAGGTTTGTGATGCCCCAGCAGCGATAGATGAGATTATAGCACAACTAAAACCAAATGACAAGGAAAAAGATTTACAAGTAACATAAGACTAATGTGAAACAAAAATTTGTATAAATGTCCCTCTCAGAAATTTAAGATGCTGTTCGAAATTGTATCGTGGACTTAACTCTAAAAAAGGAGGTCGAAGTAGAATTTTTAAAAAAAACATAATTAATGATTGCCACATATATGACTGTTATGACAAAGTTTCAATCAAGTATAAGATAAATAGCTCATTTACCTGGGATTCGCATTGCCATTGTCATTAAGTGAATTTCCAATGCGGATATCAGCTCCATTGATCCTCTCAGGGCAACAGTCTTGTCTGTTGGTGATAGTCACAGTGTTGATTTTATATGTCTTCAAAAGGTCAAGTCTCCACCATGGATTCAAGTTGTTGTTTGTACAGGCACAGGATCCCTGGTTGAAGTTGCTGGCACGATTCCCATCAATGGCATTTTCGGGTTTGGCATTCCCATACGTTGAAGACTGAGCCACTTGTCCAAGTCTGGCAACATTATTCTCTGAAAAGTTGCAAACATTAGCAATAATATGATAAGAAAAACTCCAAAACCCATTATGTGTTCATTTAACCCAGAACACACGAGAAGAATTGGACAAGATTTACCTGAAAGTGTACCATCAACTTCCACCTCACAAAGTGTCAGGTATTCTGTTCTTCCAGGAATAACGATGTTTATGTAGCGACCTTCCATTCCATTGCATGCAAAGGTTTGTGATGCCCCAGCAGCGATAGATGAGATTACAGCACATCTGAAAACAAATGACAACAAGTAACATGAGATTAATCTAAAATAAAAGTTTGTATAAATGTCATTTTCAGATAATCAAGGTGCTGCTCTTAATTGCCTGATGAACTTAACTCTAAAAAAAGAGGTAGAAGTAGAATTTTTAAAAAAAACATAATTAATGATTGCCACATATATGACTGTTATGACAAAGTTTCAATCAAGTATAAGATAAATAGCTCATTTACCTGGGATTCGCATTGCCATTGTCATTAAGTGAATTTCCAATGCGGATCTCAGCTCCATTGATCCTCTCAGGGCAACAGTCTTGTCTGTTGGTGATAGTCACAGTGTTGATTTTATATGTCTTCAAAAGGTCAAGTCTCCACCATGGATTCAAGTTGTTGTTTGTACAGGCACAGGATCCCTGGTTGAAGTTGCTGGCACGATTCCCATCAATGGCATTTTCGGGTTTGGCATTCCCATACGTTGAAGACTGAGCCACTTGTCCAAGTCTGGCAACATTATTCTCTGAAAAGTTGCAAATATTAGCAATAATATGATAAGAAAAACTCCAAAACCCATTATGTGTTCATTTAACCCAGAAAACACGAGAAGAATTGGACAAGATTTACCTGAAAGTGTACCATCAACTTCCACCTCACAAAGTGTCAGGTATTCTGTTCTTCCAGGAATAACGATGTTTATGTAGCGACCTTCCATTCCATTGCATGCAAAGGTTTGTGATGCCCCAGCAGCGATAGTTGAGATTACAGCACATCTAAAAACAAATGACAAGAAAAAAGATTAACAAGTAACATAAGACTAATGTGAAACAAAAATTTGTATAAATGTCCCTCTCAGAAATTTAAGATGCTGCTCGAAATTGTATCGTGGACTTAAATCTAAAAAAGGAGGTAGAAGTAGAATTTTAAAAAAAATATATAATTAATGATTGCCACATATATGACTGTTATGACAAAGTTTCAATCAAGTATAAGATAAATAGCTCATTTACCTGGGATTCACATTGCCATTGTCATTAAGTGAATTTCCAATGCGGATCTCAGCTCCATTGATCCTCTCAGGGCAACAGTCTTGTCTGTTGGTGATAGTCACAGTGTTGATTTTATATGTCTTCAAAAGGTCAAGTCTCCACCATGGATTCAAGTTGTTGTTTGTACAGGCACAGGATCCCTGGTTGAAGTTGCTGGCACGATTCCCATCAATGGCATTTTCGGGTTTGGCATTCCCATACGTTGAAGACTGAGCCACTTGTCCAAGTCTGGCAACATTATTCTCTGAAAAGTTGCAAATATTAGCAATAATATGATAAGAAAAACTCCAAAACCCATTATGTGTTCATTTAACCCAGAACACACGAGAAGAATTGGACAAGATTTACCTGAAAGTGTACCATCAACTTCCACCTCACAAAGTGTCAGGTATTCTGTTCTTCCAGGAATAACGATGTTTATGTAGCGACCTTCCATTCCATTGCATGCAAAGGTTTGTGATGCCCCAGCAGCGATAGATGAGATTACAGCACATCTGAAAACAAATGACAAGAAAAAAGATTAACAAGTAACATAAGACTAATGTGAAACAAAAATTTGTATAAATGTCCCTCTCAGAAATTTAAGATGCTGCTCGAAATTGTATCGTGGACTTAAATCTAAAAAAGGAGGTAGAAGTAGAATTTTAAAAAAAATATATAATTAATGATTGCCAAATATATGACTGTTATGACAAAGTTTCAATCAAGTATAAGATAAATAGCTCATTTACCTGGGATTCGCATTGCCATTGTCATTAAGTGAATTTCCAATGCGGATCTCAGCTCCATTGATCCTCTCAGGGCAACAGTCTTGTCTGTTGGTGATAGTCACAGTGTTGATTTTATATGTCTTCAAAAGGTCAAGTCTCCACCATGGATTCAAGTCATAGTTTGTATGGGCACAGGATTCCTGGTTGAAGTTGCTGGCACGATTCCCATCAATGGCATTTTCGGGTTTGGCATTCCCATACGTTGAAGACTGAGCCACTTGTCCAAGTCTGGCAACATTATTCTCTGAAAAGTTGTAAATATTAGCAATAATATGATAAGAAGAACTCCAAAAACCATAATGTATTCATTAAACGTGGAACACACAAGAAGAATTGGACAAGATTTACCTGAAAGTGTACCATCAACTTCCACCTCACAAAGTGTCAGGTATTCTGTTCTCCCAGGAATAACGATGTTTATGTAGCGACCTTCCATTCCATTGCATGCAAAGGTTTGTGATGCCCCAGCAGCGATAGATGAGATTACAGCACATCTGAAAACAAATGACAAGAAAAAAGATTAACAAGTAACATAAGACTAATGTAAAACAAAAATTTGTCTAAATGTCCCTCTCAGAAAGTTAAGATGCTGCTTGAAAATTTATGGTGGACTTAACTCTAAAAAAGTAGGTAGAAGTAGAATTTTTAAAAAAAACATAATCAATGATTGCCACATATATGACTGTTATGACAAAGTTTCAATCAAGTATAAGATAAATAGCTCATTTACCTGGGATTCACATTGCCATTGTCATTAAGTGAATTTCCAATGCGGATCTCAGCTCCATTGATCCTCTCAGGGCAACAGTCTTGTCTGTTGGTGATAGTCACAGTGTTGATTTTATATGTCTTCAAAAGGTCAAGTCTCCACCATGGATTCAAGTTGTTGTTTGTACAGGCACAGGATCCCTGGTTGAAGTTGCTGGCACGATTCCCATCAATGGCATTTTCGGGTTTGGCATTCCCATACGTTGAAGACTGAGCCACTTGTCCAAGTCTGGCAACATTCGTCTCTGAAAAGTTGTAAATATTAGCAATAATATGATAAGAAAAACTCCAAAAACCATAATGTATTCATTAAACGTGGAACACACAAGAAGAATTGGACAAGATTTACCTGAAAGTGTACCATCAACTTCCACCTCACAAAGTGTCAGGTATTCTGTTCTCCCAGGAATAACGATGTTTATGTAGCGACCTTCCATTCCATTGCATGCAAAGGTTTGTGATGCCCCAGCAGCGATAGATGAGATTATAGCACAACTAAAACCAAATGACAAGGAAAAAGATTTACAAGTAACATAAGACTAATGTGAAACAAAAATTTGTATAAATGTCCCTCTCAGAAAGTTAAGATGCTGCTCGAAATTGTATTGTGGACTTAAATCTAAAAAAGGAGGTAGAAGTAGAATTTTAAAAAAAATATATAATTAATGATTGCCACATATATGACTGTTATGACAAAGTTTCAATCAAGTATAAGATAAATAGCTCATTTACCTGGGATTCGCATTGCCATTGTCATTAAGTGAATTTCCAATGCGGATATCAGCTCCATTGATCCTCTCAGGGCAACAGTCTTGTCTGTTGGTGATAGTCACAGTGTTGATTTTATATGTCTTCAAAAGGTCAAGTCTCCACCATGGATTCAAGTTGTTGTTTGTACAGGCACAGGATCCCTGGTTGAAGTTGCTGGCACGATTCCCATCAATGGCATTTTCGGGTTTGGCATTCCCATACGTTGAAGACTGAGCCACTTGTCCAAGTCTGGCAACATTATTCTCTGAAAAGTTGCAAATATTAGCAATAATATGATAAGAAAAACTCCAAAACCCATTATGTGTTCATTTAACCCAGAACACACGAGAAGAATTGGACAAGATTTACCTGAAAGTGTACCATCAACTTCCACCTCACAAAGTGTCAGGTATTCTGTTCTTCCAGGAATAACGATGTTTATGTAGCGACCTTCCATTCCATTGCATGCAAAGGTTTGTGATGCCCCAGCAGCGATAGATGAGATTACAGCACATCTGAAAACAAATGACAAGAAAAAAGATTAACAAGTAACATAAGACTAATGTGAAACAAAAATTTGTATAAATGTCCCTCTCAGAAATTTAAGATGCTGCTCGAAATTGTATCGTGGACTTAAATCTAAAAAAGGAGGTAGAAGTAGAATTTTAAAAAAAATATATAATTAATGATTGCCAAATATATGACTGTTATGACAAAGTTTCAATCAAGTATAAGATAAATAGCTCATTTACCTGGGATTCGCATTGCCATTGTCATTAAGTGAATTTCCAATGCGGATCTCAGCTCCATTGATCCTCTCAGGGCAACAGTCTTGTCTGTTGGTGATAGTCACAGTGTTGATTTTATATGTCTTCAAAAGGTCAAGTCTCCACCATGGATTCAAGTCATAGTTTGTATGGGCACAGGATCCCTGGTTGAAGTTGCTGGCACGATTCCCATCAATGGCATTTTCGGGTTTGGCATTCCCATACGTTGAAGACTGAGCCACTTGTCCAAGTCTGGCAACATTATTCTCTGAAAAGTTGTAAATATTAGCAATAATATGATAAGAAGAACTCCAAAAACCATAATGTATTCATTAAACGTGGAACACACAAGAAGAATTGGACAAGATTTACCTGAAAGTGTACCATCAACTTCCACCTCACAAAGTGTCAGGTATTCTGTTCTCCCAGGAATAACGATGTTTATGTAGCGACCTTCCATTCCATTGCATGCAAAGGTTTGTGATGCCCCAGCAGCGATAGATGAGATTACAGCACATCTGAAAACAAATGACAAGAAAAAAGATTAACAAGTAACATAAGACTAATGTAAAACAAAAATTTGTCTAAATGTCCCTCTCAGAAAGTTAAGATGCTGCTTGAAAATTTATGGTGGACTTAACTCTAAAAAAGTAGGTAGAAGTAGAATTTTTAAAAAAAACATAATCAATGATTGCCACATATATGACTGTTATGACAAAGTTTCAATCAAGTATAAGATAAATAGCTCATTTACCTGGGATTCACATTGCCATTGTCATTAAGTGAATTTCCAATGCGGATCTCAGCTCCATTGATCCTCTCAGGGCAACAGTCTTGTCTGTTGGTGATAGTCACAGTGTTGATTTTATATGTCTTCAAAAGGTCAAGTCTCCACCATGGATTCAAGTTGTTGTTTGTACAGGCACAGGATCCCTGGTTGAAGTTGCTGGCACGATTCCCATCAATGGCATTTTCGGGTTTGGCATTCCCATACGTTGAAGACTGAGCCACTTGTCCAAGTCTGGCAACATTCGTCTCTGAAAAGTTGTAAATATTAGCAATAATATGATAAGAAAAACTCCAAAAACCATAATGTATTCATTAAACGTGGAACACACAAGAAGAATTGGACAAGATTTACCTGAAAGTGTACCATCAACTTCCACCTCACAAAGTGTCAGGTATTCTGTTCTCCCAGGAATAACGATGTTTATGTAGCGACCTTCCATTCCATTGCATGCAAAGGTTTGTGATGCCCCAGCAGCGATAGATGAGATTATAGCACAACTAAAACCAAATGACAAGGAAAAAGATTTACAAGTAACATAAGACTAATGTGAAACAAAAATTTGTATAAATGTCCCTCTCAGAAAGTTAAGATGCTGCTCGAAATTGTATTGTGGACTTAAATCTAAAAAAGGAGGTAGAAGTAGAATTTTAAAAAAAATATATAATTAATGATTGCCACATATATGACTGTTATGACAAAGTTTCAATCAAGTATAAGATAAATAGCTCATTTACCTGGGATTCGCATTGCCATTGTCATTAAGTGAATTTCCAATGCGGATCTCAGCTCCATTGATCCTCTCAGGGCAACAGTCTTGTCTGTTGGTGATAGTCACAGTGTTGATTTTATATGTCTTCAAAAGGTCAAGTCTCCACCATGGATTCAAGTTGTTGTTTGTACAGGCACAGGATCCCTGGTTGAAGTTGCTGGCACGATTCCCATCAATGGCATTTTCGGGTTTGGCATTCCCATACGTTGAAGACTGAGCCACTTGTCCAAGTCTGGCAACATTATTCTCTGAAAAGTTGCAAATATTAGCAATAATATGATAAGAAAAACTCCAAAACCCATTATGTGTTCATTTAACCCAGAACACACGAGAAGAATTGGACAAGATTTACCTGAAAGTGTACCATCAACTTCCACCTCACAAAGTGTCAGGTATTCTGTTCTTCCAGGAATAACGATGTTTATGTAGCGACCTTCCATTCCATTGCATGCAAAGGTTTGTGATGCCCCAGCAGCGATAGATGAGATTACAGCACATCTGAAAACAAATGACAACAAGTAACATGAGATTAATCTAAAATAAAAGTTTGTATAAATGTCATTTTCAGATAATCAAGGTGCTGCTCTTAATTGCCTGATGAACTTAACTCTAAAAAAAGAGGTAGAAGTAGAATTTTTAAAAAAAACATAATTAATGATTGCCACATATATCACGGTTATGAAAAAATTTGAATCAAGTATAAGATAAATAGCTCATTTACCTGGGATTCACATTGCCATTGTCATTAAGTGAATTTCCAATGCGGATCTCAGCTCCATTGATCCTCTCAGGGCAACAGTCTTGTCTGTTGGTGATAGTCACAGTGTTGATTTTATATGTCTTCAAAAGGTCAAGTCTCCACCATGGATTCAAGTTGTTGTTTGTACAGGCACAGGATCCCTGGTTGAAGTTGCTGGCACGATTCCCATCAATGGCATTTTCGGGTTTGGCATTCCCATACGTTGAAGACTGAGCCACTTGTCCAAGTCTGGCAACATTATTCTCTGAAAAGTTGCAAATATTAGCAATAATATGATAAGAAAAACTCCAAAACCCATTATGTGTTCATTTAACCCAGAACACACGAGAAGAATTGGACAAGATTTACCTGAAAGTGTACCATCAACTTCCACCTCACAAAGTGTCAGGTATTCTGTTCTTCCAGGAATAACGATGTTTATGTAGCGACCTTCCATTCCATTGCATGCAAAGGTTTGTGATGCCCCAGCAGCGATAGTTGAGATTACAGCACATCTAAAAACAAATGACAAGAAAAAAGATTAACAAGTAACATAAGACTAATGTGAAACAAAAATTTGTATAAATGTCCCTCTCAGAAATTTAAGATGCTGCTCGAAATTGTATCGTGGACTTAAATCTAAAAAAGGAGGTAGAAGTAGAATTTTAAAAAAAATATATAATTAATGATTGCCACATATATGACTGTTATGACAAAGTTTCAATCAAGTATAAGATAAATAGCTCATTTACCTGGGATTCACATTGCCATTGTCATTAAGTGAATTTCCAATGCGGATCTCAGCTCCATTGATCCTCTCAGGGCAACAGTCTTGTCTGTTGGTGATAGTCACAGTGTTGATTTTATATGTCTTCAAAAGGTCAAGTCTCCACCATGGATTCAAGTTGTTGTTTGTACAGGCACAGGATCCCTGGTTGAAGTTGCTGGCAAGATTCCCATCAATGGCATTTTCGGGTTTGGCATTCCCATACGTTGAAGACTGAGCCACTTGTCCAAGTCTGGCAACATTATTCTCTGAAAAGTTGCAAATATTAGCAATAATATGATAAGAAAAACTCCAAAACCCATTATGTGTTCATTTAACCCAGAACACACGAGAAGAATTGGACAAGATTTACCTGAAAGTGTACCATCAACTTCCACCTCACAAAGTGTCAGGTATTCTGTTCTTCCAGGAATAACGATGTTTATGTAGCGACCTTCCATTCCATTGCATGCAAAGGTTTGTGATGCCCCAGCAGCAATAGATGAGATTACAGCACATCTGAAAACAAATGACAAGAAAAAAGATTAACAAGTAACATAAGACTAATGTGAAACAAAAATTTGTATAAATGTCCCTCTCAGAAATTTAAGATGCTGCTCGAAATTGTATCGTGGACTTAAATCTAAAAAAGGAGGTAGAAGTAGAATTTTAAAAAAAATATATAATTAATGATTGCCAAATATATGACTGTTATGACAAAGTTTCAATCAAGTATAAGATAAATAGCTCATTTACCTGGGATTCGCATTGCCATTGTCATTAAGTGAATTTCCAATGCGGATCTCAGCTCCATTGATCCTCTCAGGGCAACAGTCTTGTCTGTTGGTGATAGTCACAGTGTTGATTTTATATGTCTTCAAAAGGTCAAGTCTCCACCATGGATTCAAGTCATAGTTTGTATGGGCACAGGATTCCTGGTTGAAGTTGCTGGCACGATTCCCATCAATGGCATTTTCGGGTTTGGCATTCCCATACGTTGAAGACTGAGCCACTTGTCCAAGTCTGGCAACATTATTCTCTGAAAAGTTGTAAATATTAGCAATAATATGATAAGAAGAACTCCAAAAACCATAATGTATTCATTAAACGTGGAACACACAAGAAGAATTGGACAAGATTTACCTGAAAGTGTACCATCAACTTCCACCTCACAAAGTGTCAGGTATTCTGTTCTCCCAGGAATAACGATGTTTATGTAGCGACCTTCCATTCCATTGCATGCAAAGGTTTGTGATGCCCCAGCAGCGATAGATGAGATTATAGCACAACTAAAACCAAATGACAAGGAAAAAGATTTACAAGTAACATAAGACTAATGTGAAACAAAAATTTGTATAAATGTCCCTCTCAGAAAGTTAAGATGCTGCTCGAAATTGTATTGTGGACTTAAATCTAAAAAAGGAGGTAGAAGTAGAATTTTAAAAAAAATATATAATTAATGATTGCCACATATATGACTGTTATGACAAAGTTTCAATCAAGTATAAGATAAATAGCTCATTTACCTGGGATTCGCATTGCCATTGTCATTAAGTGAATTTCCAATGCGGATCTCAGCTCCATTGATCCTCTCAGGGCAACAGTCTTGTCTGTTGGTGATAGTCACAGTGTTGATTTTATATGTCTTCAAAAGGTCAAGTCTCCACCATGGATTCAAGTTGTTGTTTGTACAGGCACAGGATCCCTGGTTGAAGTTGCTGGCACGATTCCCATCAATGGCATTTTCGGGTTTGGCATTCCCATACGTTGAAGACTGAGCCACTTGTCCAAGTCTGGCAACATTATTCTCTGAAAAGTTGCAAATATTAGCAATAATATGATAAGAAAAACTCCAAAACCCATTATGTGTTCATTTAACCCAGAACACACGAGAAGAATTGGACAAGATTTACCTGAAAGTGTACCATCAACTTCCACCTCACAAAGTGTCAGGTATTCTGTTCTTCCAGGAATAACGATGTTTATGTAGCGACCTTCCATTCCATTGCATGCAAAGGTTTGTGATGCCCCAGCAGCGATAGATGAGATTACAGCACATCTGAAAACAAATGACAAGAAAAAAGATTAACAAGTAACATAAGACTAATGTAAAACAAAAATTTGTCTAAATGTCCCTCTCAGAAAGTTAAGATGCTGCTTGAAAATTTATGGTGGACTTAACTCTAAAAAAGTAGGTAGAAGTAGAATTTTTAAAAAAAACATAATCAATGATTGCCACATATATGACTGTTATGACAAAGTTTCAATCAAGTATAAGATAAATAGCTCATTTACCTGGGATTCACATTGCCATTGTCATTAAGTGAATTTCCAATGCGGATCTCAGCTCCATTGATCCTCTCAGGGCAACAGTCTTGTCTGTTGGTGATAGTCACAGTGTTGATTTTATATGTCTTCAAAAGGTCAAGTCTCCACCATGGATTCAAGTTGTTGTTTGTACAGGCACAGGATCCCTGGTTGAAGTTGCTGGCACGATTCCCATCAATGGCATTTTCGGGTTTGGCATTCCCATATGTTGAAGACTGAGCCACTTGTCCAAGTCTGGCAACATTCGTCTCTGAAAAGTTGTAAATATTAGCAATAATATGATAAGAAAAACTCCAAAAACCATAATGTATTCATTAAACGTGGAACACACAAGAAGAATTGGACAAGATTTACCTGAAAGTGTACCATCAACTTCCACCTCACAAAGTGTCAGGTATTCTGTTCTCCCAGGAATAACGATGTTTATGTAGCGACCTTCCATTCCATTGCATGCAAAGGTTTGTGATGCCCCAGCAGCGATAGTTGAGATTACAGCACATCTAAAAACAAATGACAAGAAAAAAGATTAACAAGTAACATAAGACTAATGTGAAACAAAAATTTGTATAAATGTCCCTCTCAGAAATTTAAGATGCTGCTCGAAATTGTATCGTGGACTTAAATCTAAAAAAGGAGGTAGAAGTAGAATTTTAAAAAAAATATATAATTAATGATTGCCACATATATGACTGTTATGACAAAGTTTCAATCAAGTATAAGATAAATAGCTCATTTACCTGGGATTCACATTGCCATTGTCATTAAGTGAATTTCCAATGCGGATCTCAGCTCCATTGATCCTCTCAGGGCAACAGTCTTGTCTGTTGGTGATAGTCACAGTGTTGATTTTATATGTCTTCAAAAGGTCAAGTCTCCACCATGGATTCAAGTTGTTGTTTGTACAGGCACAGGATCCCTGGTTGAAGTTGCTGGCAAGATTCCCATCAATGGCATTTTCGGGTTTGGCATTCCCATACGTTGAAGACTGAGCCACTTGTCCAAGTCTGGCAACATTATTCTCTGAAAAGTTGCAAATATTAGCAATAATATGATAAGAAAAACTCCAAAACCCATTATGTGTTCATTTAACCCAGAACACACGAGAAGAATTGGACAAGATTTACCTGAAAGTGTACCATCAACTTCCACCTCACAAAGTGTCAGGTATTCTGTTCTTCCAGGAATAACGATGTTTATGTAGCGACCTTCCATTCCATTGCATGCAAAGGTTTGTGATGCCCCAGCAGCAATAGATGAGATTACAGCACATCTGAAAACAAATGACAAGAAAAAAGA
The DNA here is from genome assembly GCF_056152115.1 of Neolamprologus brichardi. Lineage (NCBI taxonomy): Eukaryota > Metazoa > Chordata > Actinopteri > Cichliformes > Cichlidae > Neolamprologus > Neolamprologus brichardi. Next base: position 5,279,874 of record NC_142114.1, on the reverse strand, counting down.
TTAACAAGTAACATAAGACTAATGTGAAACAAAAATTTGTATAAATGTCCCTCTCAGAAATTTAAGATGCTGCTCGAAATTGTATCGTGGACTTAAATCTAAAAAAGGAGGTAGAAGTAGAATTTTAAAAAAAATATATAATTAATGATTGCCAAATATATGACTGTTATGACAAAGTTTCAATCAAGTATAAGATAAATAGCTCATTTACCTGGGATTCGCATTGCCATTGTCATTAAGTGAATTTCCAATGCGGATCTCAGCTCCATTGATCCTCTCAGGGCAACAGTCTTGTCTGTTGGTGATAGTCACAGTGTTGATTTTATATGTCTTCAAAAGGTCAAGTCTCCACCATGGATTCAAGTCATAGTTTGTATGGGCACAGGATTCCTGGTTGAAGTTGCTGGCACGATTCCCATCAATGGCATTTTCGGGTTTGGCATTCCCATACGTTGAAGACTGAGCCACTTGTCCAAGTCTGGCAACATTATTCTCTGAAAAGTTGTAAATATTAGCAATAATATGATAAGAAGAACTCCAAAAACCATAATGTATTCATTAAACGTGGAACACACAAGAAGAATTGGACAAGATTTACCTGAAAGTGTACCATCAACTTCCACCTCACAAAGTGTCAGGTATTCTGTTCTCCCAGGAATAACGATGTTTATGTAGCGACCTTCCATTCCATTGCATGCAAAGGTTTGTGATGCCCCAGCAGCGATAGATGAGATTATAGCACAACTAAAACCAAATGACAAGGAAAAAGATTTACAAGTAACATAAGACTAATGTGAAACAAAAATTTGTATAAATGTCCCTCTCAGAAAGTTAAGATGCTGCTCGAAATTGTATTGTGGACTTAAATCTAAAAAAGGAGGTAGAAGTAGAATTTTAAAAAAAATATATAATTAATGATTGCCACATATATGACTGTTATGACAAAGTTTCAATCAAGTATAAGATAAATAGCTCATTTACCTGGGATTCGCATTGCCATTGTCATTAAGTGAATTTCCAATGCGGATCTCAGCTCCATTGATCCTCTCAGGGCAACAGTCTTGTCTGTTGGTGATAGTCACAGTGTTGATTTTATATGTCTTCAAAAGGTCAAGTCTCCACCATGGATTCAAGTTGTTGTTTGTACAGGCACAGGATCCCTGGTTGAAGTTGCTGGCACGATTCCCATCAATGGCATTTTCGGGTTTGGCATTCCCATACGTTGAAGACTGAGCCACTTGTCCAAGTCTGGCAACATTATTCTCTGAAAAGTTGCAAATATTAGCAATAATATGATAAGAAAAACTCCAAAACCCATTATGTGTTCATTTAACCCAGAACACACGAGAAGAATTGGACAAGATTTACCTGAAAGTGTACCATCAACTTCCACCTCACAAAGTGTCAGGTATTCTGTTCTTCCAGGAATAACGATGTTTATGTAGCGACCTTCCATTCCATTGCATGCAAAGGTTTGTGATGCCCCAGCAGCGATAGATGAGATTACAGCACATCTGAAAACAAATTACACGAAAAAAGATTAACAAGTAACGTAAGACTAATGTAAAACAAAAATTTGTATAAATGTCCCTCTCAGAAAGTTAAGATGCTGCTCGAAATTGTATGGTGGACTTAACTCTAAAAAAGGAGGTAGAAGTAGAATTTTTTTTTTATAAACATAATTAATGATTGCCACATATATGACTGTTATGACAAAGTTTCAATCAAGCATAAGACAAATAGCTCGTTTACCTGGGATTCACATTGCCATTGTCATTAAGTGAATTTCCAATGCGGATCTCAGCTCCATTGATCCTCTCAGGGCAACAGTCTTGTCTGTTGGTGATAGTCACAGAGTTGATTTTATATGTCTTCAAAAGGTCAAGTCTCCACCACGGATTCAAGTTGTTGTTTGTAACGGCACAGGATCCCTGGTTGAAGTTGCTGGCACGATTCCCATCAATGGCATTTTCGGGTTTGGCATTCCCATACGTTGAAGACTGAGCCACTTGTCCTAGTCTGGCAACATTTTCACCTTAATATTTAAAAGATAGAAAGATGCACAGAATTTCCAAATGTAATTAACAGTGGTGTAAGTAATTTCACCATTGAATTTTTCCTATAATCTTTTTGAAAACACTTTATCACTGATCTAATTAAAATATATAATTAAATATGAATTCTTCAAACCAGTTATTTACTTTTAATATCTTTTCGTGAGTTAAATCAACCAAATCCTAGAATTGTAATAAATTCACATTTACTTATTATATTTCTTAAATACATTTTTCAATCTCACCCAAATTTCCACTCAGCTTTCCTAGAATAGACAACAAGACAAATATTCCAGCCGTAGTCAACATCCTATAGACAAAAGAAAACATTTTTCAGATAAAGTTTATCATATTTAATCTGAAGTAGAGGATTTGACAGATGTACATTTTTTTTTAATGGTTTGCAATTTGCAATTCCTTCTAGAATATTTTTTTAAATACAATTGTCAGTTTTTAAATTATAACAGTAATTAAGCCTTGATAAGGTAGAATATTTCCAAAAATATATTAGTTTGACAATTGAAGGTTATTAATGATATTACTGTCACATTTAAATTAAGTACTTTTTTTTCCCTTTGGTTTTTTGTTTTCTTTTTTGTTTTTCTTTTTTCTGTTAATATATATCTATATACATCTATATAGATATATTTTACAAAATACATGGAAAAAGTCATATCATCCTATTCTTTCAAATATGCTTGAGGTCGAGCTGGCTGGAGTGTTTCCACACATACTAACCCTAACCCTTATCACCAAAGGTGATGAGACGGCCTACAGGGAGGAAGTCAGCGCCCTGACACAGTGGTGCCCGGAGAACCATTTCACCCTCAAAGTCATAAAGACAAAGGAGTTGATAGTGGACTTCCAGAGTTGTAGAGAAGCACACACCCCCATCACCATCAACGGTGTTGCTGTGGAGAGAGTGAGCAGCTTCCATTTCCTAGGTGTACATCTGGCAGAGGATCTCACATGGTCTGTTCGCATGAACAAAACAGTGAAGAATGCGCAGCAGCACCTCTTCTTTCTCAGGAGACTGAAGAGATTTGGCATGAGCCCCCGCATCCTCAGGACCTTCAACCGCAAAGCTCTTCAGAGAGTGATGCGGTGTTTTGAACGGATAATTGGAGGTGAGCTTCCCCCCCTCCAGGACATCTACAAAAAGTGGTGCCTGAGGAAAGTGGGGAAGATCACGGACCGGACACTTCATAGACACCTTACCTTCACTTACTGGAACTTTGACTTTTTCAGGCTCAGTCTTGCCTAACTTTATGTTATTGCTGTCACATTTAAGTTGTACTCCTTTTTTTGCTTTTTGTTGTTATTGTTGTTTTGTTTTGGGGGGGGGGGGGTTGTTAGGGGGGGATTAAAAATAATATAAAATATATAATTTTATAATATAAAATACCTGAAAAACTGGAAACATATTCTACCAAGGACTTACCTTAAAGCATAGGTATGTGTCTCAAAGTAGGTTCGATCTGCATTTTCATATACTCAGCCATTGTTATATATGCTTACTGTGATCATGACTAAGAGTTGTTTAAAGAATGAAAAATCATGTTCAAATAATAAATGTTGTTCTTGTAACTTTGCTTAGTTTCATACAAACCCATGTCAAATACCAGGTGTCTGCTTCCCTTGAAGGTGACTGTCACTCCACATACATGTTGTTCATTAATGTAACTACAGATTTTCATTATTTCTTTGTCCACAATCTTATTTCCCCATTACATGACATATTTTCTGTCTGCATTTATGCATTAATTGCAGCTCCTTTGGCTTTTAGCTACAAACTACATCCTAACTGCAAAAGAAACAGACATTGACAGAAACAGACATTGCATGGCAGACCTGAAACAGTCAGGTCTGCCATGCAAATATGCTATTTATCGTGATGCTATTAGCTGGCAGCCTGATTGTACTATTGTACCATACTGTCAGGCTGCCTTATCTGATGACATGCCTTGTATTAGCATGGTGTCTGTGCAGATGTTTGCAAAGAGCTGGAGTTCTCCTAGAAGTATAATGCTGTTGTGTCTGTCCTCGATGCAGTTTCCATTTTACCATAATGCACTTGTCCTTTTGTGCAATAAAAATTCAAATACTGTGCATATTCCTGCTGTAGACAACTCCTCTATTTTCGTCCTCGATCACATGAACTGAAATCAGCTGATTATAGTGCAAGTGCAAGTGCAAATGGAACCGATAAAAAGAATCATTAGGCAAACAGACTAACAAATCAAAGGAACTATACAGCTCCATCTCTTATAGACTCCAATTTGTTAATATAAATGGGAGATCCTCTTTGCTTTATCGATACATGAAGCCAGATAACACACACTGTAGGAAAGTCTTAAAGACTTACCTGAATGAAATACCTGAATGACTAATAATTTCATGCTTCTAAATCCAAATAAATTCACTAGAAATATATTGTCTAACCAGATGTTTAATCTGGATGGCAAGCATCTGGTGCTTAACCAGACAGACCATGGCTTTCACTCTTTGGCTCTGTCAAATTGGGCAGATTGATACTGATATAAGTTATACTGTGTGATTTTTTTCCCCCTATTACCTCAACCTGATACTGCTGGAGACTTCTTCCTGTCAGAAGGGAATTTTTCCTTCCCACCAAGTACTTACTCAAAAGAAGGTTCCTTTGATTTGGGTTTTTTTCTCTGTAATATTGAAGGATCTATACCTTGCGATAGTGCTTTAAAGTTCCTTAAGGTAATTGCTGTTGTGATTTGGCACTATCTAAATTTAATTGAATTGAACTAAATTGAATTGAATTAAAAAGTGACAACATGTGCATTGGACAGGCAATAACAAGGCAACTCCCAAAATGGAACGGTTTACCAGGTGGTGGCTACAGATTATTGCTCCTTCTACCTCCTGACTGATTTTTCTTCCATCATCTGAGGTTTGAGAGATACTCCAGCTCCTGCAGCATGGCACATCCATGTGTGCCATTATTTGTTGTGTTTCCCAAACAAGTCATGCTAGATGACATTTTAAACAACATAAAGTATGCATACAGTACAGTGTCTCTGCCAATTCTGTGTTTGAGTAGCACAGTGTTAGGCTGTGAACACAGGTCCCATTAACTGATGGCAGGCCTTCATGCCACCCTCATAGAGTCTGTCTCTCACCTGTTGTTCAGAAATATGTGCAGAAGTAGCCTGAAGGAGGTCATGTTATAAGGTTTGGGAAGTGCTCCTCCTGTTCCTTCTTATACAAAGGAGCAGGTATCTACTCCTGCTGCTCAGTTGATCCTTTTCTATAGTTTAGCTTCCCTCATGTAACAGCTACTTTTCTGGTTTCCTTGACAATATAAACATTGTGTTGGGAGCTGATGGCACAATTGAAAGAGATGGACTACCTAGAGTAAGTAAACAGAATGGGCTGCAGGTACTATCTAACGTTACCAGCTGTGACAAGGCTCTTGGCCTCAAAGGCAGCTCTGGAACTGAATTGGAGACTCGGCTTCGGACCCTTGAAAAACCTGAAGCTAACCAAGCCCCCACTAAGCTAACCCGAAAGTAGCGTTAGCTCTCCCCTGTCAAATTGTCCCCAAAGGCCAGGAAAGCAAGATGGCAAGTTGACGGTAAGGAGGAAGCATAGTCTTATCTGTCTGAGACATGTTCACGTGTTGAACCATTTCCCCCACTTGGTGACACACCTGCTGGGGATCAAACTCTGGTAATCGGTGATTCTGGTTTCAGACATGTAAAGCCAGAGACACCCTAACCCTAACCATGGTCAATTGTCTCCCAGGGTCAAAGCAGGTGACATTGAGGGAAATTGAAAACTGCTGGCTAAGGATAAAGGTAAATTCAGTAAAATTATAATTCAGTTTGGCAGTAGTGACACCTGGTTACGTCAATTGGAGATCACTACAACTGAAATTGAATCGGTGTGTAACTTTGCCAAAACAATGATAGACTCTGTAGTTTTCTCTGATCCCTTTCCCAATTGGACCAGGAGTGCCATGTTTAGCCACATGGTCTCTTGAAATTACTGGCTGTTTGAGTGGTGTCCAGAAAACAATGTGGGCTTTATAGATAATTGGGAAACTTTCTGGCGGAAACCCGGTCTTGTTAGGAGAGATGGCATCTATCCCTCTTTGGATGGAGCAGCTCTCATTTCTAGAAATCTGGCCAAATTTATTCAACCCCCTAAAACATGACTATCCAGAGTTGGGGCCAGGAAGCAAAGTTGCAGTCTTACATGCCTCTCTGCAGCTTCTCCCCTCCTGTTATCACCCCAGAGCCCCCATGCCCTTAGAGACCGTGTCTGCTCCTAAACAGACAAGCAACAAACTAAAAATTGGCAAAAAACATGAAAAATCACGAAGAAAGAACAATACAGTATCCACATCTGCACCAAGAAGAACTGTTATTATTAAACATTACTCGATTACATCAATTTACTCTGCCTTACAGAAACCTCGTTTCTGGCTTGGTCTGCAGGGCAGGTGGACGGACACACCTGAGCGGCATCCACAATCACACCTCAACAGCTTAAAAGTCTGTGCTGGGTCCTGAGCTATATTCTTGTTGGTGTGTGTTCGGTTGGTGGCTGAAAAGCTGCAGCAGCGTGTAAACAAGCAGCCATAATAAAGTGTGCTGAAAAGCGTTGAGATGTGGTTGGGTCTGTCATGGATTGTTTACAGTACCATCAACTTCTACCTCACAAAGTGTGAGATGTTTTTTTTCTTCCTGGAATCACAATGTTTACATACCGTCCTTCCATCCCATTACACATAAACGTTTGGGAGGCCTTATATCTTTAAACTATGATCATCTGTAGTAAACCCAACTTTTTTTCCATCCTTCCATCAGCTTTCAGAAGGGATGCAGGGGGACTGGAGTCTATCCCAGCAATTATAGAGGGTGAGAGTGTACACCCTGGGCAGGGCACTCGCAGATACATAGAATAAAAAAATGCAGAATAATTAGGGATCATTCTGCAATACGAACCACATCTAGAAGTCCAGGAGTGAAAATAGATCCAGTCTGTATAAGAAAATCTATTATTTTCCTATGCTGAGCTTTGTTGAGAAACGTTTGATGACCATCCTGCTGAAATAATAATTGTTTGGGATTTTTTTGTAACTTTATACACAGTCTTGTCAAATGTCAATATATCCAATTGAAGGATATGTTAAAGAGATGTATCTGTTTTATATTTAAATTTTCATATAAACTGTTCATCAACGTCATCATCATCATCAAAAACAGCAGCAAGAATTCTACAATAATAATCCATGAACTGAGCAGACTAGTCACTGGACTTTAGGGATACGAATATTGTCCCATTCCTATCTGATAAAGAATTCTAGCTGCTCAATAGTCCTGTGTCTTCTTTGCCATATCTTTTATTTCACGACGTGCCCAGGCAGTCCGCAGGCAGGCCGTTGCTGTTGTAATGCCATATGCAGTTTACCATTGTCTTGCTGAAAAATGCCATAAGAGATATGCTTTACTGAAAAAGCTATAATTTGGATAGGTACATTTGTTGCTCTAAAACCTTTATACACCTTACATCATAGATAGTGCCTTTCCAGATGTGTAAGCTGTCAGTTTAAGGCACTAATGTTCCACCATACCATCAGAGATGCCGACTTTGTAACGAATGCTGATAACAAGCTGGATGGTGCATCTCCTCTTTGATTGGACCCTATCCTCTTTAGCCTGTTTTTTTTTTAGACTTTTCGCTGCTGCAATATTCAAAATAAGGTAATATTTTTCATGAAATAGTAAAGTTTCAGTTTAAACATTTGTTGTTTGTAATTGTTTGGTTGTAAATATTATTACACATGATTTATTTTTCACCATAATAAAAACAAACAAACAAAAAATTGAAAACCTTGCTTTATAATTTTCAGTGATTCTATTTGATAGATTGTGAAAAGGGTTACACGAATCCTCAATTGAATGGCAGAAACATGGTGCTTCCTTTGGAGTTTATGCCATGACACTTCAGACCAATTTCATTCCAGATATGTTACACACAGTATAGTCGATTGATCAAGACACCAAATTTTTCAATGTACAATGTTAATGTAGTGAAGAGGCATATTCTCAAAAAAGAAGAAGAAAAAAAAGTACCAAGAAGAAAACTAAATATCTGAAATTAAAACATAAGTCTCCCTATTTGGAGAGTTGTATAACTAAGTGCCATGTTGACTGAGCGTCCCACAAGAAATATCTGAAATTATTATTTGTTTAAGAAGTTTTTGTTTTGTTTGGGTTTTTTTTTTTTTACTGTTGTTGTTGTAGTAGGTATGAAAGTACAAAATGCAAAATAATTAATTTAATTAGACGACTCCACAAGGACAATTAACAGAACTGTATCACGAGTGTGCAGATGAGAATTCCAGCAAAGCAGACTCAGTTTTCAAAAAGAAACAATTTGCATAAAAATAGCTTCATATATTTGTTAAACCTGAGAAGATACCATATATTCGATAGAAGCAAGCAAGAAAGGAAGAAAGATGACGAGGAATGTTCAGAGGGAATATCAATGAAAGAACCAACTCTCCAGGGAAGCACTCTGCTCAATTGCTTGCTCTCGGGTCCTCCCTAATGACATCTCTAGCTCCAGATTGCCTCCCCCGCTCAAGTACTTGTTTCACTCTATTGTCCCAGAGAGATGTTCCTATCATGGGGTGTTGAACATGTGGAGGTGGAGGGATGTAGTCAGACAATCAAATGATAGGATTTTCTCTTCCAATCATTTTGTCTTTTTTCTCTCCCTGGCTTTGAATGCGCCAAAGAGAAGACAAAGCATTGCTAGCTGAAACTGCCCTTATGCCCTTTGACTTTGTGTCCAAAAAGATCACTTATATTTTCAAATGATCTATTTTTTGGTCTTTCTCCTTTCCAAATATAAGATATATATTATTTCATTTCCCACAGGATTTCAAAACTGAAATCAAATTTAAGAAGAAGAGGAGGAAAAACATTATTACAAACATTATTTTGTTTTAGAATTGTCTGGTCCTTTTTTATAGCAGTTCTTTACAGAATTAGAGTTTAAATTTTGACACGTCATTAGTGTTTACACTTCAAGTTTAAAATATGAAAAATGATGATTTGACAAACAGTCTATAATGAGCCTAAAAAGACAGGAATCCTAGAGGCAGTGACAATTGTTTGCTGACTGTAGAAGTACCACCAACATTTAGATAAGGTTAAGTGGGATTAAAAGACTGTGTCACCAATGACCGACATGTGATAAATAACAAAGGGACGGCATAGTTTCAGTAGAATGCACAGTTCTCTTTGTCATTTGTGTTTAAGAGCAGACATCAGTGGGTGTGCCCTACACTCTTACTGTGCATCCAAGTAGTCGCCATAGGCCTTACCACTGCAGCCACAATGTTTACTTTAAGGAACAGAGTCTCCATTTCCGTATGCATAACACTTTTTATGGTTTCACCACCATTTTAGCTTGGTTTGCAATTGTTTGTGGACATATCCATATGCTCTAATGATTTCTTCTTATCCAAAAAAAATGACAAAAAATGGCATAGCATTGAAAAATATATTTTCATTCTTTTAAAGCTATTTAAGATGCTAACACTATATATATATATATATATATATATATATATATATATGTACACCACATTATATATTGTCAGAAAATAAGGCAATATATAATGAATCAGTATTGCATAGTACAAAAATATGTGCGCAAGTTTTCTCAGTATCCCTATTTTAAGAAAATATAGTGTTTACTTTGCATTTAATATTTACGGTCATTTGTGGTCTTCAATAGAATGCTCAACAAATATATTTTTGAATGTTATATGTGAGAATATTCTTTTTTAACTGTTTGTTGATGTTATTTATTTTTTCTACTTGGAAGGTAGGGTAGCTTTAATAATAAGAATATAGGCCATAAATAAATAGGCATCGCTTCCGCCTGAGCCTGTTCAGGCATTATTTGTAATATAGGTATAACTCTTTCATTAATTGTTTTGCAAAGTCTGTGTAATATGTAACTAACTGCTGTCAACATTAAAAGTCCAGCTAAGTAGATTCTTTGTCCAATAAGCATAGCATATTTTTGTGTAATTTGGGTAGATTTCTGGTGTGCATTATTTACCAATAATTAACAGAAAAAATACCTTCCTTTTCTAATGTCACTTTATATACTGGAGCAGCAGTTTCACCCTAAAGGGCAAAAAAAAAAAAGATGCAAAAATGAAACTGAAACAAATTTGTTAACTTATTTATATTCGACACATTTGTAGTAAGTCATATCAACTTTTGCTTCTTAGCTACCAAGATCCTGTAAAATGCACACTCTGTTTAAAAAACAGTTTTGTCTTAAGTTTTATCTTGTAATCATTAAAAAACATGATCACACCCAAGGCTCTGTATTTGTTTTAAACAGTACTCCATCCCTTTTTCTAAATAGTGTTGTGCAAACTATAGATGACTTTTTGTCATGGTCCAGTACATTCCTAAATGGTCGCTGAGCTTATTATATTTACTCTCTTCTTAAAACATTGGAAGGCTCTGTGTTTGTGTCTGTGTCTGTTTTTTCATAAAGATGTTAAGGTGTGTCTTTATGAAAGCACCATTGTAAATTGCAGTCTAGCAGCCAAAAGATAATATGTCTAAGTTCCGAGGTTGACGTGCACAAACAATTACTTTAAACCATATTGCTGTACAGAGTTACAAATGAACATAAAAGTGCACTAAATGCAAACCAAGGATCAGTATATTCCAAAACAAAACAAAACAAAACAAATTAACAAACAAAAAACTGATAAAAAAAATATCTCTCTGAAACAAAAAGCTATCTGTCTCATAATCTCTATTCCTTTTAGTATGAATCTTTCTACATGCTGTATATTTTCCTACACTCATCTTGTCTCACTCCCCTTACATACACTGTCTGCGTCACTCTTTTCTAGCTCCCTTCTCAATTGCTCTCTTCTAGCTCCTTAATCCTCGTACTTCTATAGTGCACTGTTTGTCGCCACAACCTGCACACCCCTTGGTGTCTACACCCTTCCTGCTTTTTCCTCAGCTCTGAGCAGGGTCAAGTGCAGACTTTTGTCTCAAAACATGTGGAGGGAATTAATTGGCTTCAGTGTTTGGCTCTCTCCAGCTGGCTGCTTCTACAAGGCTGTCACCTGGCTCCACTCCTATTTCTTTTGCATCACTTCTCCTTTTCACATATTCTCACTCCTCCTTATGTTCATTTTTTTATTCTTCTACTTTTCTTTCTCTTTCCTCATCTTTGCGCGCTCGTGGTGTCAGGGCCCCCCTTGTAAGATCAAGGCCTCTCTTGCACCTGAAGGACCCTTACATTGTGTCTAATAAGAAAGGATAATGTGTAGTGCTAGTTGATAGACATATATCATAGAAAATTGTGAGAGGTCTGTGAATTATCTTGTGTCCCTTCATTCTCATATCTTTACCCGCCACTCACAATAACATGAATTGATCCTCCAGTTGTCCTTACACCATTTAAGCACACATTCTCACTTTCACACCCCAAAATCAGAATAAAGAATAATTAATCTCCCCTGTCCAACTTTTTTTTTACACCAACTACCAGACCCCATTCACCCTGACACCCAAGACATACACCCCATTCTAAGAAAAACAGATAAGTCAGACTGCATATTAATTGGATTTAAAGGCACAACCACGTGCCTGGCGTTCTCCTTGTTTCCATGACAACTGAATCAGGATCCAGAAAGATTTCAGGGCCAAATGGAGTTTTGTGGGTGGGCGTCACCCCAACAGAGGATAAGCATAATTACAGTGAGGCACATAGACAGCCAGAGAATAGTGAAGTCTGTAAGCAAGTGCCCCAGCCATACAATAATAATCTGTTTTATTTTTTGTATGAAATTTGATGATCTGTATAATACATGTAGTCTAAGATTATCTATTTAATTATCTGTCTGTCTAAATATTTTTGCATTTACTTTTGCTTCCAAGCCTTTTTTATGTTTCAGAAGAATAATCATGCTGCTGAGTCACTTATCTACATGAAAGTGCTTGAGCTTGAGTCAATGTTGGTTTAGAAGAGAAAAAAAATAGAAATATTATATGTGTACAGGAAGTGTACACATACTATTTAAAATAGTATGTGTACACATCCTGTGTGTTTTGAGGGTTTTTTTGTATGTCTAGCAGCATTCTCAATATTATATGCAGTGTCAGGAATAATGGCCCCACCCATTTTTTTGTCCCAAGGATATGAAGCAGCAGGGAGGCAGACTTTCTGCAAACACACACACACACACACACACACACACACAGGCAGAGAGAGAGTAAGGTAGCTCAATGTTTTATGCATGAATTTGGTTTAATTACAGTGATCCCATTTACATAACCTTTCCTAGTTTGATCAGATATGCTCATCTATATTGCAGCCCTCTGACACTGACTGTTGATAGGTTAATTCTTGTGCATATGTATTTGCGATTGTGATGCGTGTGATTATCTATATAAAGGCATATACGAGGCAATTTTATTTCTTATATGAATGTTACTTATTTTAACTGTCATAAACAAGATGTGATAATAATAACAACTGTACTGCATTAAAACATTCACAACAGGTGGGATCTCCAATCTTTAAGTGGTGACCTGATGAAACCTGCTTCTGGGTCCAAGCTACTCCTGTTGTATTTTTAACATGTTTTAATGCTTTGTATTTTGTTGTATTTACTCAGAACAAGCTCCTAAAAAAGTCAGTGATCACTGTTGGCTTCTCTCGGTTTTTATCATCACTATTTATTTTAAAGCTCAGTTTTTAAAACCTTACAATGTAACTACAGCCCAGCCCATGAAGCAGTATATTAATGACTGCAGTTGTTCTCCTGACTGAAGTTTGGTCCGTTAACAGCATCCTGCCATGCAATTACATTTGTTCATCTTCCAGCTTCAGTGTTTATATTATGCTAACCATAGCTGTGTAGCTAACCACCACACAGCACATCATTATATATCAGCTCGCCCAACTTCAGTAACCCTACAAATGTCACTGCTGTTTAGTTTTCTGTCTTCATTTATGTTGGAAGTGATAGCAGAGCTGTACGTTTAAATTTTTCCTGTGGGGGTCAAGCTGTAGGATTTTTGGCTTCATGACCCTTCTTCGTGGTTCGTGCACGTCGAAACTCAGTTTGCCCTTCGTGGCGTTTCAGCCGACAACACGAAATACCATCATGTGGTGGCCTTGCTGGATACGCTTTCCACCCACCGTGTGATGACCCTCCTCCAGGATTCCCCCACCCAAGGGAAATATACCGCTCTCAAGGCGCTGCTGCTGTCGCGCTACTCCCTCTCCGATGCAGAATGGCCAAGAAATTCCTCTCTCTCTCGGGCCTGGGTGATGGTACCGCACTCGAGCTCATGGAGAGCATGCTGTCCTTGCTAGGAACGGATGATGGCAGATTTCTCTTCACTCATGTCTTCCTCCAACAGTTGCTGGTACGAGCTGGCGTCGCCAACTCCCCACTGCTGGGGAGATTACCACTCACTTGCAGAAGAAGCGGATCGCATTCACCTGGCTACCAGGAGCTTCGGCATCAAGGGGATAGTTCCCTATTCACCGCCTCCCGCACCCCCACCAATCCTCCCTGGGGCCTCCAACTCATCAATGGTGGCTGGGATCGTGGCACCGCGGAAAAGGGCCATGTTTTTACCATCAGTGTGACAGCGCTGTGCCGCCTTTGCAGGGAAACAAGCCCACTAGTGCTCCGTAGTGGCAGCGACCACTGGCGATAAGGAAAGGCTACTCTTTATAAAGGACTCACACTTGGGGACATGTTTTCTGGTTGACTCCGGCACTCTCATGTCATCTTTGCATACCTTCACAATGGTATATTATTTAATCTTTAAAAAAAAATGGAGCTTTCCCGCGTGCCACTAGTGGTACATGTACCACACTTTGAGAAAGACTGGAATAGATACATGGATGGGGGCAGATTGGTGGACTGAAAAATGAATTGGCAGATATGTGGATGGGTGGATGTGCTTTTAGACATGGCTTTCTGTCTGCATTCCTGTCAAGTGTGCGTAAATAAAGACACAGCCTTTATTTTTGTGTTCCTATGAGTCCAATATGGTATTTTCTTATCATAGAGGGGAAGAATTGATTACTGCTTGGACCATTTGTTACTTCAACAATATAGTACCTGTATATGAGATATATATAACATGACAATCCGCAAAAAATGGGAGACATCCCTGAATTTTGTCACAGGCTTGATGAATGTAGAGTATGTAGAAAGGTGGCATTTAAGGAATAAGGTAACTGTAAATACCTGTGGTAAGACTGACATCCTAACCCCCTTTTACATGTATTATTATAAAATGGATATCGGTATGTCACTCTTATACATGCTTTTAAAATATGCCAAATAATTTTTATGTGTGTGTGATTTTTGTAATTTAGGATACCATTACAAATACAAAGCAATACCACCATAATGACTACATGTCAAATAACAATCTTCACTGTCCCTTGAGCATTCTAACCATATAAACCACAGATGGTGTAATTACTTTTGCTTTGCTCACTTAATAAACTTAATTTGTGCTAAATTACTGTTTTGTTTAATAAACAGGGATGTTCATTGCATTTAAATAAGTGACATTTTAACACTATTAATTTCTATAGCAATCCGTACATTTTAAATTATGTCCATTATCATTTATTATTTAATACATTTTATGTGCCATTTATACATTTAAAAGTGGTTATTCATTTTGATAGTTTGATTGCTGTAAATCCATTTTGTTTTTGTCTTTACTCTTTTTCTCCTTAGGTTTTCTGAGGTTTAAGCTGTAAATAGCAAGAACCATACAGAGGGAAAAACTGGGAATGAGTCATTAATTATGGGACAATGGTTTGGCGAGGGGCCATTGAGTGCAATCTATGAATTAGGAGCTGGCCAGCAGTGCCATTTGCATAATACTGGGGGACTAAATTGCGATTCTAGCGATCTGTTGAGAAACACTTGTGGGGCAAAGCTAATGCATCCAAGTCAAAGGAAGTTAAGCCCACATTTATAATAAATTATCCCTCATCTATGCAATCACTTGAAGAAATGATTGCTCTCTTTTATCTCATTAGCGTTTCCTCTCTATTTCTCCCCTGTGCCTTTCTCTAGTTCCTTTTTCCCCACTTCTTTACTGCATTCCTTCTCTGTGCCTATTCACATTTGTATTTGACTCAAGGGAACAAATGCATACCGTTATCAAAGTACGCTCCAGTGTTTACTTCCACCATTCCTGAGGTCACTGCTCCTCTCTGCCATTTAGGTGAGTCTCTGTCCCTGTGCATTTAGTGAGGCAATGACAGGAGATGCATGGTAATAACATCAATTACTCTGAGCTTTTTCTTAGAACATTCCGCTCATGTAAAAGCAACATAAATGTTTATATAAATTAGGGGCTTTTAGAGGTTCCAGGTTTTTGTATTAATCCTGCAGAGGGGGAATAATTCCACAGGGCAAAAGATCAAAAACGTATATCTTACGATTAATTTTAGCTTAAAACTTATGCATCTTAGATATTGTTGCTAAACACATTACCTTGTCAAAAAAAAAAAAAGTGCAAATTCGAAAACAATCAATTTAAGAAATTACTAGAGAAAATTTCATTAGAGAAGGTTAGAGAAATGTTTTATACGTACAACAAGAAAATTATGGGATTCAAAAACTGTCACAGTTTGCAACCATGTTCGGTAACTGATGAGGACCCAGGAGCAGACACAGGCAAGGAGACGGTATTGAACTTGAAACAAATGGCTAATAGACGGAGACAAAAACAAAGCAGCAAGGACAGTGGTGAAATTAAACTAGAACCTAAACTGGAAAAACTGGAAAAACTGAACACTAAGAAAACTGTGACTCAACTGTGATAACTAGGAAGACGAGGACTAAGAACACTAAGAACACTTTGCTATGAATACTATGAACACACTATGAACACTATGACTATGGCAGATTAAATACACACAGGAGGTGATCAGGGGAAGTGGAAGCACATGAGGAAACAGCTGACCCAAATGAACATCATGACTTTCAAAACAAAACAGGAAACATAACGAGACGCCGACATGACACAAGCTTGACAAAATGAAACGCGCAAACATGAAACATGACATGTTTACACACACGAACCAACAAGAGAGACTTAAACACAGGGGGTGATAACACAAAGGAATCTAATAAACAAAAAACTACAACTGAGCAGCCTAGCCCATATGGAAAAGATATGTAAATAAATCTTATAAAGTTTGTATCTGTCTTGTGTGAAACTTGTATGAAAAGCATACAAGAGTGAAAACAGATATAAGATCCATTATATCTATATAAATGAAAGTTGTATGTTTTGGATACTTCCTAAAACAATATATGAAAGTAATGAGAAAGTGGCCACTTTCATGAGTAAATCATATAAGCCTTATATGATTCACTATATGAAGTAGGCCACATCTTATGCAATTTTTTTTCTATTTCTTTTTGATATGGGAGGAGCTTAACATGACAAGATGAACTTAAAAATAAACTACATAAAAATACAAGGAAACTCAAAACACTGGGTCACACGACCCAGGACGATGACAAAAAAACACAGTACAACTTAACTTTTAAAATCACTACAAGAACATATTTTGTCTTAATTTATCAGACTGAGTAAATGGGTTCAGTTTGTATTGACTTTGAATCTTTAAATAAGATCTTCTAATAGCTAGATGAATATCAGGTATTAAAAGAAAGCATTTAATACATGGCCAATTAAATTGCAAATGTCATATAACCAAAGCATCCTTAAATCCAGTATGAGATTGTGTATCTTTAGTTGAGACATCTGGAATCCTGTCAGTGTAGCTGTAATTAAAGGTTACAGCAGCCAAGGCCAACCAGCAGGGGTCTGCCTCCCTCAACCCATGATGCATATCTAACTCTATCTAACTCCTCCACTGTCCCTCTGCATTGCCCCTAATCTAGTTTGATGTTTATTAGGAAGCAATGTGGACATGAGGCTTTCCTTAGGAAACTATGTGCCAGCAATAGTCCAATCAAATGGCAGGGCATTATAGTTCATCTTAGTGTATATCTTGAAAAGATATTCAGATGATTTAAAGCTACCCAGCATCTTACAGATAATGTAACCTGATTATATTGAAATGGTTTGTCTTTTAGTGAATGAGGGAAACCACCTAAAACTGGATAATTAGTTGGATAGCAAAACCTGCGCTATTTCACAAGAACCTACAGTGGAAGTGCTTTCACTGCCAACATTTTTGTTTGTAAAAGCTTAGAGCTACTTCTGTCAATACCAGTATGAGACACAGGCAGGCAGACAGGATTAGCTAGGGCGAAGTGTGATGTGAAAGTCCAAACTATCAGGGAAAGTGAGGAGTCAGGCATCAAGTGCCAAGGACCTAAAGATGCCACCACAAACAAAATCTTTTCTTTAAACTTTGGCATTTTGCTATTTCTGCAAAGTTTGTCATACAAACAGCTTTTGATATTTTAAAGACAGGCTTGTTCACATATTCCATACTTCCTAGAAATCTTTATTAATTTTTTGTAAGGTAAGACAAAAACTGGGTGTTTATTGCAGAACTAGCGAAGCGCCAAATTAAAGAAAAGATTTTATTTTTTGTTTCGTTTTTTTTCCCTGCACAAAAACAATTTGACTGTGCAGCCTTCTCACACTGATTCCATACTTAATACCTAATTATGTTTCTTAGATTGTTTTTTCTGACAAAGCTTGGATTTGTTATAGGTTTTGTCTATAAGTTGAGAATAACTAGAATGGTCTATGTGTATCAGGATATATTGGACACAATGTAATGTGTCCAAAGACAGAGGCTCTGCAGCTAAAATCCTGAGAATGATAGATTTCTATTTGATGTGACATTGTGATTCTAAATGCATGAATATGTCTTCACCAAAACCCACAAATCACCCTTATTGCACATGCACATATTCTGCAAACACACACACACACACACACACACACACACACACAAAAACCCAAACTACTTTATGTGATAGTTATTCATTATCTGGATTCACACTAGCAGGAAAAAATATTGCTCCCCTGCTGAGTTGTAACAACAGTGAAAACTCTTTTGCACTTCTCCTCTTTATCTACTATATTCTGTCTTCCTCTTCCAACATTACACTTTGTCATTCTACGCACTTTCAAAGTTTGTATTAACATAAGCCTAAAGGTACTACTCATATTTCCTCAGTCTTATATATGTTAATGCATAAGGGCACAACAATAGTGCCAATTTAATTAATCTTTAACATTTATTTAAAAGTCTGACTTGATAGAAAACTGGAAAGACTGGCTAGATATGATTTTCATTTTACAGCTCTCTTACAGCTAAATTAATTATTTGCAGGGTTGTAAAAGAAACTCAGAATTTGATAGGGCCTTTGTTTGTTTGCCTGTTTGTCTAATCATGTAGTTTTGTTCACTAGACTCATGGACTTAATGAAGAATGAAGAAAAAAAGGTGATGTGTGTGTGTATGTGTTCCTGTCTAGCTATCTTTGTGAGGACTGATATCTGCATTCTACTTATACTTGTGAGAACCAACAGTCACTTGTGAGGACACACACACCGGTCCTCGCAAATTTGAAGGCCTTTCTGAGGCTCAAAATGTGGTTTTAGTGTCAGGGTTACAATTAGGTTATGGTTAGGTTTAGGGCAAGGGTTAGGGATTCATTTTTAATGGTTAGGGTTAGGGTTAGGGAAACAATTATGTCAATGAAGGTTCTCACTAAGATAGCTGAACGGGCTTGTGTGTGTGTGTGTGTTGGGGGGGGGGGGGGGGGGGGGTACAGTGAGTATTGCAAAAGGGACAAACTGCAAATTACAGAAAAAATAAAGCCAGAAAACACACTGGAGAAGCAGTGACTACACCACAGAAATGTTTTTCAACTCTGTGTTGAGAGTGATGAATGGAGAGTTGTGTATGCCAGGTTCTCTTATTAAAGTGGCAACAAGTGCAGCTATTAGTACTCCATTTGGACCATATCCAATCATACACACATCACACCTACACACACATGCACAATGTCTGCCCTTGCAGGTGTTCGGTTTGCTAACAAGCATCATCTCATTATTCTTTTAGAGAGCCGATTAACCGCTGCAATCATAACAATAATGATCACCAATCAGCCCATAAATACCACAACACCTTAATTCAGAAGCGTGTACCTTGTCTTGACGACATTTTAATATTAAACTTTTAACTGTTCTCTTATTACCTGCCGTGCAGCTGTTTGTTTATACTAGTGAGAACCCTCCTAAACACACACACTCACACACTGGGCGTATGTTCCAAAGTTACTTAGTGAGACATGGTTTTTACATCTCAAGATGAAAAAAGAAAAATATACTGCATAAGTGCATCCATCTGACCATGTGGTACCATGGGATTTACCCTTGGTTTATTTCTATGAAGCAAGTAAGTAGGCGAGAGGAAATCAATGTCTGGTGATAGCTAGTCAATCTTAGACAGTGCTTAAATTCTACTCTGCTTGAAAGGGTGGATCTTCCCATATCTTCCCACATATGTTCTTTACAACAAATCCTATGGAGCTCAAGACAGAGAAATCTTCATGTATATCGGACAAAGTAGGAATAAATTGCCTGACAGCATCACTAAATAACTTTAAAACCTGCTGTACTTCCTTGCAAATTGGGTTTGAGTTAACAATGTAATGAATCCTTTGGTGGATGAGCATTTTCCTTTTCCCTTTTGAGTTCTTTTCCAGGACTTACATGTTGACAAAAAATACAATTAATAAAATAAATAATAAAACTACATGATAATAAAAATAACACAGGCTCTTTAAGACTGTAAAAAAAATCAAAAACATACAAAAATTAAATAGTTTTGAACTTACCTCCTGTTGACTTATTGGAAATGCGCTCTCTAGAGCAAAAAGCTATGATTAGTTTGCTGCTGTTCAGAAAAAATGTTCAGGAGTATGAGCAGCTAGGTTGTCCTTGCCATCTATTGTATCTTGAGTCAAAACACCCAGATAATCAGTAGACAATCAGGTCATCATAGCCTTAAATGCTCCACTGAGATAACTTATTTTAGGCCTCGTCAGCAGTCAAAAATCAGTTACATAAGGAAAGATTTATATGTTGTTGGGCCTGTGGTGCATGGCTGGAGTGTAAAACAGTAGAAAATCTGATGTATTGCAAAACTGGCTGTAGTTTGCAGGTCATGAAAGAAGCTCTTTAGCATGGAACAGGAGTGTCATTACACATGAAAAAGCAGTTTAATAAAGCAGATGATACGTTTCTGTCTACATTTAGGAGTTGATTTATCAAACTGTATCAGTAGTGATGCAAAAAAAAGTTTGAAGTTTGAACCTTTTACAATTTTTGAACTCGTTTTATACATTTTGGACTTCATTAAGGTTTTTTGGGGGTGCTGTTTTCATTGAAGTAGAGCTTCTTTTGTCTACAAACTATTGCATATTTCATTGACATTCTGACTCATGCTTAAACAAACATGACTAAACGAAAACTTGTTTAATAATAACAAGCTGATATATTGCGCTCTTGCATCAAGGTCATAGATATAGTCTGTTTTTATGTTATGAAGGCTCCAGCTTTATTTTAATATAGGTTAAATGTGGGATACAGCTCAGGTCAGGTTTCCAGGGTGGATTCTTGAATTGTTTTCCAGTTGTGGAGACACCAACAGAAACACTTCTTTTGAAAGCTATGCAGGTTTCTGCCTATGATTTAACTTGTATCACATTAATGAATAAATGGCTGAATAAATACAATATAAAATCAGTAATAATAATAATAATAATAATAATAATTATTATTATTATTATTATTATTATTATTATTATTATTACACTCTTAGTAATCCCACTTTTACATTGATCTGTTCTTTCATGGTACGTGGCAGAATGATTAAAACATTGTTATATAGCTAGTTATTTTGTTTGCTATTATTTGTAATTCCAGACTGACTGATTAATGTCAGTTGAGGAGATGGGCCATACAAGAGTAAATATTTATGACAGCAGTTCTGTGTGGTTGCAGCTGTTTGAAGAATTCATTTGGGATGACACAAATCCCTTTCTGATAGTACTGCTTGGTGTAATAATTGTTAGATTTTTTTTTACTAATAAATATTTGCTCTGGAGTCTTAGGCATATATTACACAGAGTCATTTCTAAATATTGGCTATTATAAAAGGAAAATCGATTATCTAAACATTGCCTGATAGTTACATTTAAGCAAAACTGTTTTTTCATTATAATAATCAGTACTAGTTATGTCTAGCTTTGGTCCATGGTGTTAAAAATACATTATACACATCACATTTTGTTTGTGCAGTCAGTAGTCAGTCAGGTCAATCCCTGTAGGAAGTCTACTTCGAAATCAGTGACCTTCATTCTAGTGATGGGTCGTTCGCGAACGAAATGGCTCTTAGAGCCGGCTCTTTGAAGTGAACGACGCGAGCCGGCTCCTTATTGGGAGCCGTGAGGGTTTTTTTTTCTTTCTCTCACCCTCTCTCTCGGCCTTTTTTCCGCTAAACTCGCACGCGCGGCCTGTACTTTGCGCTGGGCAGAGGGGGGAGGAGCGTTAGTTACACTGGCAGTAGCACAGGATCAGAGCCAGAGAGAAAGAGAGCGAGGGACAACAACGTCACATTAGAAAGGTATAGTAATCATCCACTATTTTCAGTTGCAGATGATAAAGGATTCAGAAATCATGCAGGCCCATATGACAGAGAATGTGCATCTTCTTTTTGTTTTAATATTTTAATTTATATTTAATTGTGTTGTGGTTTGCAGTGTTTTGTGTTGTTTCACGTTAAATTTGTTTAAAAGGAAAAAGCTGAAAATTTAAATAGTTAAAAGTTAAAAATGTAAATAGTTGTTCTTTGTATTATATGATTTATTTATTACATTTTATGTGGAGTGAATAAATAAAGTATATTTATGGTGGCCCTTAGAGATAAAGCACGTACAAACTCCAAAACACGTAAAAACTCCAAAACGCGTAAAAACTCCAAAACGCGTAAAAACTCATACGCACTTACAAACCCTGAAGCATGTACAAACTCCAAAACACGTAAAAACTCAGAAGCACGTACAAACTCCAAAACACGTAAAAACTAAGAGGCACGTACAAACTCAGAATCATGTACAAAAGCCAACAGAAGTGCTCCAGGATGCTAGGGCGCAGTGTTGAGCTTTTGTTTCCTAGTGGCTACACAAGCCAGGAAGTATCAACAACCGGATTTGGTGTGTGGTAGTAACAGGTAAATGATTTTTTTTTTAATTATTTGAATAAATATGAGTGCTTGTCTATAAATACACAAACAATACACACATGCTTTCAATTGTGTACTTTAAGTGATCTGGGTAGCTCTGTTTTGGAAGTTCAGTTCATGCTAGAAATGTGTTTTGGAGTTTGTATATGCTTTTTGGAGTTTGTATATGCTTTAGAGTTTGTACGTGCTTTGTCTCTAGGGGCCATATATGAACATATATAAATAAAACCACTTTTTTTACATTAGTAATTCCTTTTCTGCATAATTTCATATTATTGTTAATGATTAAATAATTAAAGCAACAAAACAACCTGAAGAGCCGGTTCGGAGCCGAAAGATCCGGCTCTTTTTAGTGAGCCGAGCCGAAAGAGCCGGATCTCTAAAAAGAGCCGGAAATCCCATCACTACTTCATTCCAATACCTCCAACTGCTATTTTGACAACTGCAGCCCAATCTGACAGGTAAGTTCAGACTATTATGCTCTCACTCTCTGGTGAGCACCGTGTATTTACTGTGTATAGAAATTATCTGCTTATCTGCTTCAGTTTGACGTTTCATTTCTAAGTTGCTGACCTTCGTTTACTGTCTCTTGCTAAAGAAGCACTGTATTAGCTGTAGTTAAACAATGTTGCTATAACGGCACCCTGGGAGTGAATATGCAGAAAACTTCAATATCAGAATCTTACAGAAACAACTCACATGTGAAGAGAATAAATAACAGTTAGCCATAAATATTGAGTTGTACCTAATTTGGCAAAGCAATAATACAATCAGGGAGTTCAAAAGCAGCACCCCAAATGCAGATTTGGTAAATTCTTCCTGTGATTTGATTCCAGATTACACATAAAATAAGTATATAGAATAGAAGAATACCATATTCATTTTTAATTTTGTGTAGGAGCTGGAGATAGGAGTGAAAGAAAGAAAGAAAGATGGGGAGAGAATGCAAAGCTAGTTGAGGTGACAGATCTCTGAAGCCCTGGAGCAGAGCCCAGTTGTCCTCTGTGTATGATTGGTTGGGGGGTAGGTGATGTCAACCCCTGACAGGTAATTTGGTCTGAACCAGGCTCCCCGGGGTCAAAAATGCACATAGACTAAGCTAACACATACAGAGTCACGCACTCATATACGCATACTGGCTCAATTCTGGCCCAAATCCCCATGGCTACATTATATTTATGTGTGCTCTTCAGAAGGACACTAAACCCAGGGAAAGCAACAATGTTTTAGCATCACTGGACAAACAGTTCATAATAGCCTTTCAGCTTACTGCCATTCAAGTCATCTGAAATTACCTAAAATCTTATACCTCATGCTTACTTAGTTTTAGAAAATGGTTGGTCAGTCACAAGCATTTTCAGTCAAGGTGCTGAGTAGTATATATATTTGAAAATTTGCCATAACAATGTAACTGACGATATAATTGATGTGAGACAAAATACAAAATATAACTCCACAACTTTACTAGCACAAAAAACCCATCCTTTTATTTTCACTTAAACAAGCAGCGGTTTTATATGTGCATTAAAGCTATATAAAAATTTAACAGTGCAAATCCAAATTCCTTGCTGAAAATTTAACCAAAGGGCATTTCCAGTAGAAATGGGCTGACATATCCTGAGCATAACCATGTATAATATCCACTAAAGTTAAAAAGAGGTTCTTTGCAACATTAAACTACAGTGTGCCAAATAAAAAAAGGCAAATACTTATTTTTCAGATCATAAGGTGCACGGGATTATAAGGCGCATTAAGCGAAACAAAGCAGTCAAATAAATCAAACTTTATTCAACTCATTCTTCTTGCTTCCTCCACTTCTGTACCATAGATTCATTAATGCTGTATTCTGTCACAGCTGCTCTATTCCCATGTTGTTGCAGTATATTAATGACTTACCTCGTATTGTGGATGGATTATCTCATTTGTTCTCCTGACTGAAGTTTGGTCAGTTTACAGCATCTTGCCATGTGATTGCATTTGTCCCTAACCATCAGGAACCCTCACGTTAACTTTTATCGAGTGGAAAAGTGTTAGCGTTCATCCTGCAGCTTCACTGTTTATGTTATGCTAATATAGCTGTGTCGCTAGCGATCACGTAGCACATCACTACATACCAGCTAGCCCAACTTCAGTAATCCTACAAATGTCACTGCTGTTTAGTTTTCTGTCTTCATTTATGTTGGAAGTGATAGCAGAGATGCACGTTTTAATTTTTTCAGAAATCTCTCAGTGAGAACATGCTATAAAATGCTTAGGTAACTAGCGAAATTAGAGCTAACTTCCTGCTAACTTCTAACTCCGTTAAATGTAATAAATTCTGTTTTCATGGATGCCTGGAACTTAAACTTAATTGTTACACCTGGTAAAGCAGCAATGCTGATTGTTTTATTAAAGGTGAAAGACAGTTTTTAACTCTCAATGTGCTACAGTGTTCGTTTGACTTTGGGACCTGAAGCGGACGTAGTTTTGGACGCAGATTATTCCCAGATTTACGAGCACCTTAGTCCGACAAATACAGTGATAACGACGGCCCGCTTGCATGTTCTACATAAAAATGTGATTTGGTGGGTGTCTGACGGACAAACATCAAACCAGTTCCACATCACTGAATTTGCACCATTTTTATAAACCAATTCTGGTTCATCCGTTTCACTCAACGATATGCTTTCCCCCTTCTCATTCTCCGTTGCCACCATGCTTTTTCGGCCATGTGCGTATGAAAACAAAGGCACTGCGCATTTGCGTTTTACCCATATTTTATTGCAATATTTTATTTTCTTATCGCTGCCTAGCATTATACCGGTATTACCGTGAACGGTATAATATGGCCCAGCCCTAGTACAAAGAACTTTTTAAGGCCAAGAAAGGAAAGGAAAAGCTATTAAGAGTTAAGGTTCAAATGGTTAATGCCTAATTATTGTTTATATCATCTATGTACTGTAGTAAAGATGCATCATGAGGGACTCTTCATCAGTGGCTGTAGCTCAGGAAGTTGAGCAGTTCAATTACTAATCAAAAGGTTGGTGGTTTGATCCCAGGCTGTTCCAGTTTGTGTGCCAATATCCTTGGGCAAGATACAAACTCCAAGTTCCTCTCAGATGGACTGGAGTGTGAATGTGAGATAGAATCTTAAGCATAAAAAGTGCTTGGGCGAATGAGGCATGTTGTATAAAGTCTTCAGGCATAAGAGAATAGCTGTACATTCTCTTATGTACAGCCAATGTAACACAAATGGTATTCAAGTCAAAACTGTATAGGTCAGAAAGTTTGTTTGTTTTCCCCTGTTGGCCAAGCCATCTTTTTAAAATTCTATCCCATTTAATTTTATTCATTTGTTTTTGTTATCATTAAAAAAAACAGTGTTACCTTTTCAAATTAAATGGATCAGAGGCATTTGATTTATAGTAGACTTCTCTTCTACAGCAAATAAAGCACATTACAATTACAAAAATAAATACATAAAAGAAACAATTCAGCAGAGTAAGTAAGATTATATATGATTACATATGCTTTGTAAGTGTCTTTCCATCAAATGGTTTTTATACTCTTGTAGGAAACGTGTGACAGAGGTTATGTCGCTAATGTAATATTAGATGTCGCTCTAAAAAATTGCCAACAGATCTGCAGTGTGAAAACAGGGTGAGGATATGTCTACTGGTTTATAGACTTGGTCAAACAGTGCTGCTTTGGCTGGGATTCTTGCATGTTGGCTTTGGTTTGCAGAATCTAAATAAGAAGACTGTTAATGACTTTCATTAATCCTCTACAGCTCATAACATACTGGATTGGCTGTTTTTGAATAGGCAGTAAACTGGAATGGTGATTAAACATGAAATTGAAATAAATTACTATACCAGTAAAACCTTACCTGTAAAACAAAAGGGAAAATGAAAACATAAAAACTAAAATTTTATGGTTTTTCTTTTAGTAATTATACATTTTCATACTCTGAAGCTGGGTTAAAGTTCACCTCACGCCTTTGTCAAAAATGCTATATTCATCAGTTAGCTAATTAAAGAAGCACAAGCGTTTTCTAAATTTTCCTTAACAGTTGATGGTTTATTTTACTGAAGTGGTAGTTGAGATAATAGCCTACAGGGAAAAATGTGTCCTTTACAATTAGGATTTGGTGTTGTTGTTGTTGTTTCAAGTTTAAACATATCAATTAAAAAAAGCTATGTGAAAACCAAGACATATAAGCAAGACCATCTAAAGAGAAATTCATAAATTCTATCTGAAATAGCGTCCTATATATAAATCCTGCGGTGTGTTCTGGATGTGAAAACATGTCACCATATAGGTTGGTCAGGTCACTGGTGCTTTTGCCTTACTGTACTTACTAACTGCCTGGTTTCTATCTGTCTATTTGCTACTTGGATAAATTTGGCTCGATTGTGCCCTATCTGATGCCCAATTATTTTCTCCTAGCCAGCACCCCTGAACTCTTATCCTAGTAGATCCCATGTGTGCTGTAGCACTGTCACTGAAGGTTGGCCAGGTCAGTACTGTTTCAGTGAGGCACAACATATCTGCTTGCTTTGTCTAGATTGGGCACATCAAAAGTTATGTGTGAACAATCATAGACAAAAGGAAAATTCCTGCAGTTAGTTCTCTAGTCAATTTGACCTTGTGGACACGGGTAATGAATAATAAAGGAACACCCCATAGTGCATTTTAGTGATGCACATTGACAGGGAACTCGTACATTGCCTGATAGGAAGAATGCAAGTCAATGTCTTAACAGAAGGCCTGTTGCAGCATTCAGAAACTGACACTGTATGCAGTTTACCCTTTACACAACTTTGTATTGAAGTCAATCAAGTGCTTCTGCTTGAAAAACCAGTGTTCCAGAGGCTATTAAAATTTTACAAGGAACATTGCATGTCAAACTCAACAGATGGTATCGTGCAGAACTGATATCAAAATGACATAAAACTGAAATAAACTTCTGATGAAGGACATGAGTAGAAAGATGAAAAACGGCAATCTTTTCTTTCCCCCATAGTGAAAAGGAAATAAACATATTTACAGAGATTAATCATCTCCAAAAGTTTTTGCAATTATTTACACAATAGAGTTGGAAATTTGGCATTGACAAATATCTGTGGTGTGCTCTTTGGCATTTTATATATGTCATGCAAGATTTAAAAAAACAAAACAAAACTAGAACCATCTAGAAGGAGAGGGCTCTACTGAAGTTACAGTTCCTGATAATGGTGTAAAAGAAATTTCCTCATCATCATCAAAATAACTTATTCTTAGAGAATTTCATGGCAAGCAAGGCAACCACTGTAAAACCAAAGAGAACACGATAGCTCTTCTTGCATCTCAGAGTTCTGCCTCATAAACATCTTACATTGTTTGTTAGGTGAGAATTTAATGCGTTAATTGCGATTTGAAAAATTTGAAAAAACATGTTAAAAAATAATGCATTTAAAAGCACTTTGCATTCCAAGCAAAGGGGAATTTTTGTCAATGCACGATTTCCTGGTATACTGATTACACTAATGCACACATCAGAGCTACAAAGAATCAGACGAAAGTGTGCTGCTAGGAGTGATCTGAGGCAAATTTCATTTCAAAAGACTACCTGATGGAAGCCTTGATAAAAGCGTAGTTTTGTGCAAACTGTGCAAAAAGGAGTTTGCATACCCGCAAAGCACTTCAACGTTACCAATCTAAATGCAAAGTGCACCAACCAAATCGTACCAACAAAAGGTGTCGGCAGCCCAAACTTGATGAAATGACTGGCTTCAGGACCAAAATTAGTAGGTCAGCGGTGGAATTCAACATTAGATATGGTTTCTCATCTACTAAAGAATCCAGAGGCTAGTTTTGCTTCTTTAGGCAAAAGCACAAGCAAGTCATTTTTCCATCAGAGCTGATAAAACTCCAAAAGCTGGCGACTGTCCTTGAGCCATGCAGGTAAATAAAACTATTTTTTAACTTATTGATACTGTTTCTTCAAAAAGCCCTATAGTTGACAGTTATTATGTAGATTAATAATTGCTTTCTGTCTACTACAGCTTTGTGACTAAGCTTCTTGGAGGTGAAACATATGTCTCATGTTCAGTGATTTTACCTGCTTTCTGCCACCTGCATCCCACCATGGAGGTCTCTGATGATGACTCAAACTACACGGTGAAATTTAAGGCTCCCTTCACAAAGGACCTATCTCAACGTGTAGCTACACTCAACCATCAGTGGCTCAAGATAGCTACTGTACTTGCCCCACACTTTAAGGATTTAAAGTGCCTTGCAAGGGGAGAGTGAGAGGAGGTTTGGACCAGCCTTGAGGCCCTGCTGCAGGAACAGTGTAAAGATGCCACCACAAAGGAGCAGCAAAGACAAAGAGCCTCCTCCTCTCTTCATTGTCTTCAGACTCTAATTCAGATGAGGAAGCCCTGTGTAACAGGATCCTGAGTTGGTAGAGCAGAATCCACCATCAGTGAGACAGACTGCCCACTGCAATGGTGGTCCAGTTGAGCAGGGACCCACCCACAGCTGTTTGTCCTGGCCCACAAGTATTTGATTAGTCCTGCCACTTCTGTTCCATGTGAGAGACTGTTCTCACTTGCAGGTCATATTGTAACAAAAAAGAGAGCTGCCTTGAGCTCTGAAATTGTGAGCAGGCTAGTTTGTCTAAGTAACTGGCTGTAAGAGACAGACTGTAAATAAGCATGGAGGTATTGTGAGTCCGTTGGGTTTGTTACTTTTTGCACTAAAATGTTCGATGATCACACTGTTTTAGCCTAATGTACAAAATTATTTCCTTACTCCCTTCCTCTGCCTCCCCACTGCTCCGTCTGTATGCCTTGCTTTTTAGTCTGCTGTGCTTCAGGCAGATCACACTTCATGTAATTGAAGTGTGACTAATGTTAGGACACACAATACACAACCACAAACTCTTTGATCACAATTAACAGTAAAACTGTGCACAGCAAACAAAGAATGAAAAAGTCAAGGAAAGCAGGAAACAGAAAGAAAAATTAGAGTATTATTGCTTGTTACTCTATCTTCATACCCCATCAAGCTAAACAGTCCCTCAGAAGTCAAGAAACTAGAATATATGTACAATACACAGCGTAATAATTTTTTTTAATTTAAATTATGTCAGTTGCAAACACAAATTACTACTTTTAAGCATTTTTTGTTTATTTAAATGTGCTGTCAGCTTTAATTATATGCTTGAAACATCAAAGATTCAAGATCTTTTATTTGCATAGTTATACAAGTACAACATGCAGTGAAATGTGTCCTGATACACTCCTCGAATGTGCAAAAAGAGAGAGAGAAAAAAATATACAGTAAGTACATATATACAAAGAGGACATTATGTGCAGCTAGTGAGTGAATTATATATATTAAGTAAATTAAATTAAATAAAACAATCTGGAAATTTACAGTTCAACATTTGGGAATGTACATTGTGTTAGTGGGGTGTCAAAGTGACTTGCACATCACTTCAATATTGTTTAGGCATCAATAATAAATACATTGATAATAATTTAGTGAGGGCACATTCCAACTAATAAAGACAGTGTCATGGTGCAATGCAATGCAGACCGTGGGGGTGTGGGGAAAATAGGACCCAAAACGCAGGACACTTCACTGCAACAGTGCGTTAATTTACAGTGCAGGAAAATAACAATAAATCCCTGTGTGCTCTCTTGACTCCCGTGTTGTGTCTTCTCCCAAAATTCTTCTCTTTGTGCTCTCCGCTCCCGTGTTCTCGCAATCCCTGTGCTTGCTGCCCTCTTGTTTCCACGCTCCTCCTGGGGGAAAGAATACCAGAGGCAGCCATCAAGACACACACTCCTGCAGGTATGCACACACTGACTTTAAGACACTGACATGGAGTCTTACACAGCAATCCAGCGTCAAGGAGCCCTCAGCCAAACTGCTAAATAGCTCCCTGACAAGGCTTGATCAACTTCAGGTGTGTGTGATTCTCCTCCGGAGGTGTGGCCAGGCTCCTGGCTGACATGCCCACCAGGGCTGAAGAACAGGTGCTCTGCCACACCCACACACACACACCTATACACAAATACAAGGAAACAGGACAGCTGCACCAAAAATACACATGTCCATACTTATTCAAAGACCCTGGGTCCTTCAGACCCAGGTCCGTGACAGACAGGGCGCAGATAGCTCTCCTGCTGTGGGGTGATATGACTGTATGCTGTAAGGAAGCATCTTCTCTTTGTACATATGATGGTTTTCTGGAACGAAAGAAAGGCAGTTGGAAAAATGCTTTAGTGTAAAAAGTGGAAGCTGGCGAGATGAATATTGTGTCGTGTACTGTGCAAGTAACAATAATAACAATTAGAACAATTGTTGACCACGAGAAGAAGAAAGTTCCTGCCTATAGCAAGCCTTTTTAAATTTATACATATATATATCTCAAGCAATTACGGCAGCATCGTAACATGGTTGTTAGCACTGTTGCTTCACAGCAAGAAGGTCCTGAGTTCAATTCACCATCAGGCTGGGATCTTTCTGTGTGGAGTTTGGATGTTCTCTCCATGTTTGCGTGGGTTCTCTCCAAGTACTTCAGCTTCTTCCCATAGAGTGACCCTGACAAGAATAAGCAGAAGAGAATGGATGGATGGATCTCAAGTAATTAATGAGCACATTAAAACATACTTAATGGGACAGAAATGTCTTGTACTGATCACATTTTTACAAATGTGGAGTAGCTTCTGAGAAAACAGAAGTAGTGAAGTCACCATCAAAAGTCATCCTTAACAGATCTTACAGAAAGCTGAGTTCAGTGTCACTAATAACACCCAGCCCTGATTATCACCAGACCAGAATAGAACCTGTGGAGCACAGTGAAGTAGGATTTAAGCTCTCAAAAAGCAACCATAGACTCCAGCAAGCCAAAGTGAGAGCCATTAGCCATGAATGGACGAAACTTGGAACAGTCAGTGTTCATGATTTAGTAACGAAAAAGAGAATTGGAAAACAGGGAATGGGAGAAGTTTGAAGCTAAAACTATAGCTGACCAAAAAGAACACAACAGTTGTCTAATATTTGTGAAAAACTTCTTGACAAGCCCCAAGACAGAAAATATTCTGAAAACTAACACAGCATTTCATAACACATCATAAGGTGAACACGATGGTGAAAATAGTAAAAATTGTGATATTATAATAAATGAAATTTTAAAAAATCTAATGGGTCAAAATTTATTGGAAAGTGTTACAAACACTTGAAGTATAAAAGGGTTTTAAACAAAGGAAAAGTTAAACCAGTGCTACCTAAAAGAGGCAATATGAATATGGTACCTACTTTTTTTATGTCCAGTTCTGCTTACAGTGTTTAACGTTTTAACATTAAAAATTAACCAGTCTGTTGTGTGCTGTGTAGCTTACCATACACTTGGCTTTTCTATACCAAATTCTAATAGGTTAGTTTACTAAAATATCTAATCACTGAACATATTTATAGCCTCTAAGGATTATAAAAGCTCATTTAAAACCATGCAATGTCTAGGTTATATGGCCTGGGGCATATGTTACTTATTGGAGCACAAATTAGTCACACAGTGAGGCAAATTAAATCCGAAATGACCATGCAAATGCAAATTAGAGCTGCATTTAGACATACATGTAAACACAGAAAAACGCAGACACAAATTTAGAGAGAGTGCTTCATATTGCTTGGGGATGTTAGATATGAATTCCTAAGAGGTAGCCTACTGCAAAATTATCATGTTAATCTAATGATGTAGGGGACAATATTAAAATATAATTATTTGTCTGGACTCATCATGTGTGCTTATGAGAAGTACTATAATGTACATATAGCAAAGATTAAATAGCATATAATGTGTAACATATATACATTATGATTTAATATGAGATATGAATTAAATTGCTTTCTTAAATAAATGCTCAAAATATAACTCACATAATGAAATGTGTGACTGATAGCCACACAAACTTTGGTTTACGTTAAAATAAAAGGGGCCTGCTTATAATAGTATGGCAGGCCAGTGGCTATAGCAGACAAAAGTGTACATATGTATACATATGTAGCTTTATAACTTACTTCATAATAAAATGTAGAACATACATAACAAAAACTGATACAAGTTTCAGCATATTAGAATATTTTAGAAAAATGTCAGTGAGTGTGAGAAAAAGAAAGTCATGTGATTCTAATGCAAGCCTACAAACAGGATCTATTGTTATAAATATTTATCATGTTCTTCCAGCATACTGTACTGTACTGAGCTGTACTAAGCTACTGTAAAGAGTGATAAATGTATACTACTCCCACCAATTCCGTGATTAATTATTAACTCTCCTCCAATTCAAATGTTAGCTTGGATAGCAGGGCTTTTTAAATATTATTTAGTAAGATTTTCTAAAAATGAGAGACCAGAGAGACCACACAACACTGAGACACAACTGGGTAGACCAGAGGTAAACAAACAGAGACTCAGAGACCACATATAAGAGACAGACAAAATAATGAAACTAGAATTCAGGAAATTTAAATAACAAACTCAGAGGCACTAGAACATAACATATTCAGGAACAAGAACTTACATTATCTTATAACGTTCCAACAAACAGCCAGTATAAAACTCAAAATACTAAGTCAAAGACTCAGGACCATGACTCTCTTAACTCCAGCCACAAACAAAATGTGAAAATAAATACTTTTTAAAAAATTACTTTAAATTGGCTAATTATTTTATGCATATTCTTTGCATATTTTCTGTCTCTGAAAATGTCATATTATGTATGTATTATGTCAAATGTAGTATCTGAGTATACAAAAGTGTGAGTTCTTCAAACAACTGCATTTTTCTTCTGGCACATGTGGTCGAAGTTTACTCTTTTTGTCTAGGTGCAAATTTGTCAAGTCACATTAGAGCACGTTTTGCTTTTGAACAGCAACATTTTTAAGAACTACTTGGAATGAAAAAAAAACAGGAGTCTGAAAAAGGTAAGTGCTCCAGTGAGTATCTTTCTACAGGAATGAACAGGAAGCTCTAATGGAGAGTAAATGGGGGGTTAGTGATGGTCGGGGGTAAAGTACACAGTAGAAAAAGTTGGCTGATAATTGAGGAGTGGAGTCTGAGCTCTTCTTGGATATTTCTCTCAGCAGGCAGGAAGTGAAGGGGTTACTGGTGGGCCAGAGGAATCCCAGGTGGTTGCAATACATCAACAGCCACCATGCACAGCCACTTTCAGTCAAGTGTTGCAAAAGTAATGGCAAAAGACTCCAGAACCACAAACAGTGTCAGGAGTATCTTAGCTGGACTAAGGAAAAAAGAACTAAACTGTGGCTTAACCCTTTAAGACCTACCATAGAACCAAGTCCGCCACAGCTTATATTATACTTTTACATGCTGTAGTGCCATTTTTGGGAGCATTTCAAGTCGCTATACATCAATACAACCATTATAGCCCAAATTTTAATAATATGTCTGCATTAAGTGCATAGAAAAAACATAA
Organism: Neolamprologus brichardi; assembly: GCF_056152115.1. NCBI lineage: Eukaryota > Metazoa > Chordata > Actinopteri > Cichliformes > Cichlidae > Neolamprologus > Neolamprologus brichardi. The sequence goes on along the minus strand of NC_142114.1, from coordinate 5,246,013 downwards.
ATTTCAAAAAAGTGCAATAAACTCCAAAAAAATTTAAAATCGTTTTTGTTTTTTTAAAATATATTTCTAGTTAGAGAAATTTAAGAGGCTTATCTCTCAAAACTGCAAATACAAAAAGTTGCACAAAATAGTTTATGACAACAGGAAATTTATTTTGAGTGTCTTTAAAGTTTTATTTTTGAAATACACCAATTTTTATACACTGCAGGAAAAACTAAAATAAATATTATAGTGCAAATTTGCAAAAAAAACAGCATATGCATCAAAATAAACTATTTCCAGCAGTGCAATTTGAGTTCTAAACATCCCAGAAACAATACAGGAAGTCATAAAGTCAAACATAACTTTTAAAAACACCAGTATAAGCTCATGAGGCCTTGATGGTAAAAAATTACATTTCCGCAAAATGACGTCACTTCCGGTTTTGGGCAGGTCATGGCGGACATGCGATAGTTCGTGCTGATGGACGTAGGAAGTGTTATGAACAGCTGATCGGATCGGCAAAGCGTGTTTCTGGAATATTATGTTTTTGTTGCTGCAAGTGCTTTTTATGCAGTTTTTGCAAAGCCATATGTGGAAGGAAACCGTGACCGAGGGCAAGCTGATGGCATAAGATGTAAGTACAACTCCTCCGGTTTATTGCGCTAGCTTATGTGGTTGCAATTCTACCGGGATTTACAAATAGTTACGCAAAACGGAGCGTCCCCGCTCTGACTTTAAAGGGTTAATGGTCCAAACTCCTCGTTTCAAATGAAAGTAAATTTGATTTCATTTGAAAATCAAGATCCTAGAGTCTAGAGAGACACAGATGTAAGGTGTTGAAATGCCAGTGTAAAGTTTGTGCAGTCTGTTAGGATTTATTGTGCCATGTCATCTGCTGGTGTTGTTGGTGGTTGGTCCACTCTGTTTCAACAAATCCAAAATCAACACAGCTGTCTACCAGGAGATCAGGTCACGATTCCATCTGCTGAAAAGCTTTATGCCGATGCCGGTTTCCTTTTTGATTAAACCTACCACGGTGCCAGAACTACTTCCAAATGGTTTGCTTACCATGTTATTGTCATGTGAATTTTATTGTAATGTGCTTAATTGATAAGCTGACTCACCTGGCCTGAATCCTACAGACAATTTATAGGGCACTGACAAGAGTAAGATGTGAAATACTCAGCCCAAAAGTACAGAGGAGCTGAAGACCGTTATCAAAGCAACCTGGCTTTTAGCAACAGCACAAGCTGAATGCCTCTGCATCACACTGCACTGATGCAGTAAGTCATGGTAAAGGAAACTCAATCAAGTACTGTAGAATAAAAAGCATACTCAGAAGTTCCACATTTCTGTATAGTAAATCCTTTTTTTGATTGCTGTTTGGAAATATTCTAATTACATAAGATGCTTGATTTCTGATTTTTGTGAGCCCTAAGCCATAATCATAACAATTTAAACAAAAGAATATCGGAGATGATGCCTTTTTGAATTAAATCATGAAAAAACAACTTTTCACAATATTCTATTTTCTTTTGAGCTCCACCAATATATTGTAGGGTCTTTTTCCCATCATCTTTTTAATTGCCTCCCCAGTGTTCTTTAAATTTAACTTCCCCCTTCCTGTCCCATCTCGCTCTTATTCTTACTGTTCACTGATCTATCCTCACATTCTTTTTCTTTCTCTGTGTCATTCGTTCAGTGCCAGGTCTTGGTGGTTGGTGGTTCCCTCTCTCCAGATGGCCCACTCTGATCATTTATTGATGACAGGAGAACAGAGGAAGGCATTCCCAGCTGCTGCCGCCTGGCACCCCATTCATTGTGCAAGTGCACATGCACACACACGCGCGCGCACACAAAGGCTCAAATATTTGAACAATGACTCGGATCCATACATGCATGCAGTTATTGGATTTAAACCCTATCGCACACAGACCTTTTTTTCGTTCTTCCCTTTGCCTTCTTTTTGCAGTGTCACACATTTTTGCATTGCTGCCGTCTAATGTTAGGCATGATTCTGTGCTGTACTTTTGCACAGTTTCCCTCTCCTCTCTCTTCCTGCCTGCAGCTCTCCTCCTTTCACCTCCTGCTGTGGTGTTACTGACTCTGTCACACAGGAACAGACAGAAGGAGAGGCAGAGGGTGGGGGGGGTGTCAGTGTGCTAGGTTGTGTACAGTGAGTAAAACTGCAGTTTGCTAATGTTACAAGTTAATGTGCTGCATCTTATGAGAATCTTAAAGTTTATGTTGAAGAAGAAAGAAATGTCATTTTGACCTATTTTTTTATAGAGTGAAAATATCCTGTACTGGCTTTGTTTTTTGAAAGGCTGCAGTGTTTTGTTTTTATTTTAAATAAGGAAATTGACCGCCCACAATGCACCTGGCTTCTGCAATTTATATAAAACACTTCTTTGTTTTCCCCTATCACTCTAGTGCTGTGCATTAGCAACCTGTGAAAACCCGTATACAAATTTATATACCAAGTTTTAGCGCTTGTTTTTGTGGAAATGTAATTAAAACTTTATGTTTATCCTGAATAATTATGCAAACTTCTGAGGTGAAAAATAATCCTATCCTGAATCATGTCTGAGTAGCAGTGTAAGTGTAAGTATTACACCTAAAGTTAAACACATATCTTTGCAAACATTACATTACATTTCTCTTTGAAAGTTAGTTGCTGTATTTAGTATTTATAGCGTTGGGGTTTTTTTCTGTTTAGAAAGATGAGTACCATCTCCATCTGTTCACACACATTGTCTTTTCTACATCTACATACAAAGCATTTTTTAAAATTAGTTTTAAAGTACACTCAAACACTATTGGACTCATAGGTTGGAGGCGCCAGAGATTGAAACACTGACTTTCCAATTAGTAGATCTCTTTCTTTAGTTCCTAAGCCACAACCTCAAAAGGTGGACAAGTAGTCCAGAACCACTTTGGCAGTTATTTTTTATTTTGTTTTGTTTTATTTTTTTTGTGGGATTGTAGTCTGTACATGAGAACTTTGTTTTATGTTTCTTTACAGATTACGTTTCATCTTCTTACCTCTATCCACTTTCTGTTGCAGTCTCTTTTGTTCATCTTATCCTTTCCCAGATTGTGTTGGTCCAAAAGTTTTCAGGCAAAACTGAAATACAAAGTCACAGCGCTATGAAGACAGTCAAATTCTCTACGGCAGTTTTCAAAGCATGGTTATTTCAGTTTCAAGTTGTGTGAAGGACACATAGCATGCATGTTTGCTTCCTCTGTCCAGGGCCAGAGAGATTTCTCTGCAGTCCTCCCATATAGCTCGGTAAGAAAACTTGCTGAAATGATATCTTTGAAAGAAGTACAGAGTAAGTATACGACATTATATGTACAGCAGTATGTCCAGGTTTCATAAACACGTGTGTCCTTCCGGTGACTGTGTCATGAATAGCCTGAACTGAACATGCTGTGACTTTGAAGTTACACAAGGGAGACTTGCGTGATATACAGCTGGCTTCAGCTGGGTACCCCAAGAGATGCATGAAAACACAAGCGCACACAAGCGCACACGCACACACACACACACACACACACATATACAGACTTGTGTATTTCATCTCACATATGCAAACTCACAACAGCAACTTCTCTACCCCAGAGGTGCTATTTAGAGGTAACACGCACTGTTACACTAGAAGAGTCATCCTATATCACAAGTCCAGAAGGATAGTGAAGGAGGAAAATGATGTATTTTTTTTGTGTTATACACATAAAATAATACATTTCTTTAGTGCAATATATTAATGTTAACTGTAGATTCTGGATGCAATTTCACTTTTCAAAGCACCTGGAGTTTTAAATGTATTTCGGATTATGAATGTAATATTAAAATCAATTATCATGTTAATCAATCATGTCTTCTTAGTAGCTTTCCCCCACAGATGATTTATGTATTCATTTATATAATCTAGTGATGTAAAGAATAAAATGGTATATACTAGCACATGGTCAGAAATGTGCTGTGGAGGCTCATTCATTAAGAGCATGCTAGGAGTCCTCTAGGTGGCACTGTTATCATGTTGGAAGTTAAAAGGTTGTGATTAAGACAGCAGTACTTCCAGCAGCAGTAATTCTGACATGATAAAAATATAGCTGTGCAGATAGAAATTCTGTTTAACTTAACGAAAGGGATCTTTTAGGCGTTTTTTAACCTTTAATCCATTAAGGAAAATTAGAGTTAGATATCACCTCAACAGTGAACCATGGAAAATGTAACAACTATTTTAATATCTTTAAAGACAATCTATATTTGTTACTTAAGTGTTTTAGGCATTCTTGTCTGATGGAATGACTGTCCACCTTAGTGGGGTCAATTACTTGACAGCATGGAATTTGTACTGAGAGTTGTTATGTTCAATAATTTTGAGTTGGTACACTCCTGCAAGATCACTGAGGTCTGCAGTTTAAATGCTCCTAGCTGTCCCAAGGTCCAGATTAAAGCACAGAGGAGACTGGGCCTTTGCTGTGACTGCTCCTAAATTGTGGAACAAACTGCCGCTTCACATCAGGACCTCCCCAACATTAAACAATTTCAAAACCCATCTGAAAACCCACTTTTATTCCTTGGCTTTTACATTAAAATGACTTTGTACTACTTTTATTTATCTTGTTTCTTACTCAAATCTTCTCATTTTTTACTACTTTTTCTTAAATTTTCTGTCTTCAGGTTTTCCTCTGTTTTTATCTCTTTTGATTATCTTAAATGTACAGCAACTTGCTCAACAGTTGTTGTCTGAAATGTGCTATATAAATAAATTTGACTTTGAATTTATGTTTATCCCAGTGGCTGTGCTGAGTCTGACCCCATGCTGTCAGTATACCAGACAGTATGCTTAAAAAAGACATGCTTAAATAGCAGAAAACATTTTAAAAAGTTATATTTTACATACAAACTTTTAAATCACAATCATTTTTAACTAGACTGAGTATAACTCAATGCCATGCATCTGTTGCAGATTACAGTAACATTTAACTTGTCATTTCATTGTATATCACTGCTACTTGTAAATACTCTATTAAAAGTAAAATACAGCTGTGACGATTTGGCGCAATTCTTGCCATAGATAACAGATTCTGGTCTCAGGAAACATCTGCATGTCTGTGAAAACGGTCTGTGACAAAGGTTAGAGTTAGAGGTGGAGGACAGGATGACAAGAACACATTTGGTGCGTGTCTGTGTGAGTGCGTGCCGATGTGAGTGTGTGTGTTCACCTGCATGTGTGCATATTTAGCAACTGTGAAAAGGTTGACTGCTGTAAGAACCCTGCTGTGGTTTAATCCCTCTACAGGTCAGTAGGGTTCATATGCAGGGACATGTGGTTTGTATAGACATATATGCGCATGGTTTTCACCTACAAACAGGTATTTCCAACTACTCATCTAAATGCTTCAAGGTTGGTCAGAGTTGAGCAGCACAGAGGGCTCACTGTATGTTAAAAGCCAAAGCTACATTCCTGTCTGTCCCATTGGACCTTTAATTGCTCACAGCAGCACATGGATAGTAAAATACCCTGAAAAGTACCACTGTCTCAGAGTGTGAGAAAGTATGCCTAAGGATATGACTTCAAGTCATCCATATGAGCATGTAGTTTGCAGTTTTTCATATTGAAGTTTTTATTGAAAACTCAAAACTCTTCATTCTTTTTCAGCTTCAAACTTACAGGCAAATGAACTGATATATTCTTTGTCAACTACTGTTGTTCAGGATTCAGATCTCTCGTGGACTTTCACAGTTTCAGTGAATGGAACATCATCATCTATAAAATATTTTTTTTACATAAATTCTACAAAATCTATTATAGTTTTAAAGCTATACATCTTAAGAATTTTGATCAAGGTTGAATTTTATATTACAATATAACAAAACCTTTTTCTGTCTAAGTTCATGCAAGATCAAACACAAAACAGCAAAGACTTAAAGCAAGCAAGAAAAAGAGATGTGGGTAAGAAAGCCTGGATATAGACATTCAAAATGAGCTGTACCACTGAAGCACTAGCACATTTCCTACTATGTGCTTGCCTGTATAATAAGGTCGACATAAATCAAATCTTTGTTTTTTGCTTTGTTGTTGTGCTTAAGGAGAAAGCTTGTGTTTTTTTCCTTTTTACTGCAGGATGTAAAAACATTAAGTTATTTAGTTTATTTTAATTATGCAATATTTATGATCAAATGTTGCTATCTACACTAAGCTAGTATCTTTGGAATCATGAAGTGCATTTGTTGTTAGCATGGTGAAATCTAGCATGCCTAGTAAATTAGATTGAACTCAGAAAATAGGTCTTCATCATATATGAAATGATCACCAATAACAGTAAAATACTCAAAGAGTAATCGATTGGTGATAGAACATTCATTTAAGGTCCCAGGTACTTCTGAAGCTTAATCCACAGAACAAGCACAGGACCAAAAACATGTGTTGCTATAACATCCCAGTCACACTGTTCATGCATTTACTGGAATGAAGACTGGGGATGATCTGCTCTCCTGCTTTAGGCCAGGCCTACACCTTGCAACAAAATGTTTTAGTAGGGTGCTGATCATTTCCAGGCCCTCCCATCCAAGCTGAAACTTACAGACTTTGAGCTCAATCATAAACAGTAATTGAGTTTATGAAACAAATGACTGATTAAGATTCTGTTGAAAGTGTTTCAGATGTATTGTTCATGACAAGACATCTAAGATTAGGTGAGAGGAGATGTCTTTAAGGAGCTTGGAAAGAAAAGCGTCTGGACTTCTTTAACTTGTTTGAAGACGTTTCACCTCTCATCCGAGAAGCTTCTTCAGTTCTAGGGAGTGACCCTCCCAACAGGCACAATGGAAACTCCCACAGGGCTTAAATCTGGGACTCTCCACTATTTGACCCTAGAACTGAAGAAGCTTCTCAGATGAGAAGTGAAACGTCTTCAAACAACTTAAAGAAGTCCAGACACTTTTCTTTCCAAGCTCCTTGGTTCCTACGATGACCTGGATGACTGAGAACCTTCACAGACACGAGGTGTTTTTTAATTTTTTCAATCAAATGAGGGCAAAAAGCAAATCTTCCGAGCAAAAGTTCTGCTAAACATGTGTCATGAAAAGTTTGGATATTCTCTAAAGCAGTTCAGAGAAAAAACCGTTTAAACTGTTTGCACTGAGCTGTGAGTATTTACATTCAATAAAACAGCAGAGGACTAATGACTGTGTAAGGGTAGCAAATAGGGGAAAACTGTGTCTTTAACATATTTGGCTAAACAACTTTTTTTTTTTCTTTATGGAAGAGCGTGTTTTCCCTGGAAACAATTTTTAATTTCACATGCATGCAATAAAACAACAGGTATTTCAGAAATATTCTAGGTATTAAAATCTTATGTTCAAGTATTTTATTAGGGCTTACACTGAAATCCCAGATTACTTAGTGTGGTATTAAAAATACAAAAAAAAAATCTAATTTACATAGCATACTGTTAGCTGTAGTCCAAGTAGCTAAAAGGATTTTATGAGACTCATCTGTGAGTATTTAACATAAACAAAGCCGCAGGTGTAATGAGAATGAAGGCTGCACACATGCTGGATTTCAGGTCTGGGAGGTCTTTACACTATTTTCTGTATTAGTAATATCATGCAGCTTCCCGGGTGACATTATAAGAGAAAGGTGTTTAAAGAACAACCAATTAAGGTGCAGATTTCACACAGTGCAAGTTTAGAAACTTGTCTTTCCTATATTATTAAACTTCACTTATCCAACCAATTGCACTGTATAAAAAAGGGGAAAATTTGATTAGAATGATATTTTAAGAAAAGATTACATCTTCTCTAAAGCTATATAAGCTCATTATATTTCGGCAATCTTGTGAAATCACTTCTACCCACCAAGGCTCACTGACTCTAAACACTGAGGCAGAAAATCTGACATCAGTGCCTGCCAGAGCATATCATGATGTCATGCTTTGACTTAATGTTACAACTTCAAAGTTAATGTTTCATAATCTCAATAGAAAATCACCAGAAACACAGTTTTTCTTTATTTTATGGCAGATTTATTTCATCTTGCTGTCTCTTCAGCCGCATCTCTTCAAGGAAGCCATAGTTTCAGAGGTTGAGAGGATGCAGCCCTTGTAGTTTGTCAAGTGAAGCATGACCTTAAAGTTTTGATCTTTCTATCCAGTGACGGACCTTAAATTATGTTACACTGAAAAAAAGAAATACTGTAGCGACATGTTTCTGCAATCACGAGTGAGGTTTAATGGTGTTTTAAACAAGCTTATCAAATTAAAAATGAGGCTTTATTTGCATGCATTTACATAATTTTCTAACGTTTTCGAAACAGGGTTGTACGTATTTATCAGAAACATTTTCCTTCTCTATCCACTAATTGCAGTGATGTTTTTAAAAAAATTACATACAGAAATACCTTCAATTCACAGGATTAAAGAATGTGTTGTTTGTCTTTCACAGGTAAAGAGCCAGTGTGATGCAATCTCTCTGTAGCACAGTGAAGTAGGGGTTACTAAGGAGGTGTTACTACTACTAGGGGAGTAGGAAAGGCTGTGGCTCTCCAGAAAAACATCTGATGACACTGTGTATGTTAAACAAACAGCAGTGCTCAATTAGAAAATGCGTGTAACAAATGTAAATCAATGTTTTACATGTACTTTATTAGAAGAGACTGTGATGGATTTGAAATGTGTCCACTCTGGAAAAAAAAACAATAACTCGTTTTGCTTTTTTCAGCAGTGAGAGTTATAATTCAGACTGACTTCCTCCAAAATACAATATTACAGTCATTTGACTATCAAACAAATCCAACAATATACACTTACTTGCTATATGGTCTTCAGTCAACAGGGGGAGCTATTCCACATAAGATGCAACACAACCGGTTAACATTGATTTTAAGTTCAAAGTCTGGGCTCTCTTGCAAGACAGGTGGCTATGATGTCAGCTTACATGTTGCATTCCACTCTTATTTATTGCAGAGCTTTCCATACACTTGTTTACAGTCTGAGTTTAGAATAGTACAGAGGGCTTAGCGCAAGGCTTAGAGAGACACATCTGCAGCAGAGCGCACACAACCCGGTGGAGCCAGTAGGTTTTGGAGAGCAGAGCTTGAGTGACAACTGTGTGGCACATATGACCTGAAGGAATGAATCATGTTTGAGTCAAAAGAGAAGACAGAAGCTGTTATGACAAAAAAGAACACGTGGGGCATCCACCTTTAGTTACTGTTTGTAGCTAAATAGAAAAGTAAAGATAGGAAAATAAAACCACATGCCAATGATTTCCATCTAATAAAGGCCAGGCACTTGGATATTCAGCGTTGCAACTGTACCTAAAAACAGTACATCTACAGTAAACAATTATAGTGAGATCCACTGGTGATGTGTTGCTTGTATTTTAATACACAATCTACAGTATCATAACATTCTACAATAAAATAAACATTTTCCTTTAACCTTTCTTAAATGTAATAGCTTTACTGTCAAATATGTTGCGATTTAATTGCGTTTAGTTTGGACTCATCACAAATCTTTTCCTCTGACAAAGTCATACACGTGTATATGTGTGTATGTATGTGTGTGTGTGTGTGTGTGTGTGTGTGCATGTTTAGACGTCCTTGTGGGGACAGACAATTGGCATACCACTATACTTGTGGGGACCAAAAGTCACTTATGGTGACAAAATGCCCGTCTCCATGAGCTTGAAGGCCTTTTTCAGGCTCAAAATGTAGTTTTAGTGTCACGGTTACAATTAGGTTATGGTTAGGTATAGGGTAAGGGTTAGGCATTCATTTTTGATGGTTATATTTAGGGTAAGTGGCTAGGGAGGGCACTATGTCAATTAGATGTCCTCACTAAGATATGAAAACGAGAGTGTGTGTGTGTGTGTGTGTGTGTATGTACCTATTAGAAATTACAACATGTGGGAATCAGCTCATTATCTCCCACATTTATGCACAATATTCCCTTTTCCCAGCCTGAAAAATCTTTGAGAAACAAACTCTTTGAAGGACATTGCCTTTAGGTACATCTGCCTTCAAAGCTGTGCCTCTCCTTCTCTCTCCCTCTGTCTGTCTCTAGCTCTTTATTGCTAAGCCTACACATGTGTAGCAGAGGAACGAAACTTCAGTTTTTTACATTGCCATTATCCAAAACCCTGTACACACGCACCACTGAGTGCATGTGCGTATGTGAGCGTGTGTGTGTGCATATGTGTCTATACGCTTCTGTTTAGGCAGCATCATAGCTGAGTTTAAACCAAAATCCTACAAAAAAGTTTGAAATCTGGCTTGGCTGTTGAGCTGTGGTGGGTGCTATCACACACACATACAGAGTTGTGGTGGGAACGCTATCAAAGAGAGCTATGCCTGCAAGGCACAGCAGCCTCAAGCCCAAAATTGATTTACAGAATAAAAGAGAAAGAGAAGTATAGGAGGGAAAAAAGCAACACATTAGATTTAGGATGCAGCAAACAGAGACTCGGAGAGATACTGAGAGAGTGTGGTAGATTTGGGATAAATACAAGTATGGCTGGCTAAACAGAAAGCTTGTTAAAATAATATGGCCCTTGTTAAATCACATTTTTCCTTCTTGAGGGTTTTAAGGATTTAAGGATTAACAAGTCTTGCTGCTCTATCCTTCTCGATGCTTCACTTGTGTTAATTTCAACCTTGAATTCCAAAACTTAATTTCACAGCTGAGCTTTGCTCATCACAACATTATCAGCCCATATCTTTATTGATTTATGGTAAGTCAATTCAACAGAAGAATACAAATGAAAAATTACAGCTTAATGCAGGAGTTATAAAGTTACATGTGAAGGTGGTTTTCATTTAGACTACTCACAACAGTTTTGTACCCTTGTACTTGAGTCTTGACGTTGAACAAAAACTTTAAAGAACAGACATCTTGCTTGCATCGCTTTACAGTAAACTGTTCAGCATGGATTAAGAAGGCGTTGTTAGTCAGAGCTTACAGTACATAATTGCTTACCTCGTTCTGGATGCACAGTATTTTCCCATAACAACCACCTTCTATTTTACACCCAATCTAGAAGGAATGGGCTGGGCTGGGCTTCCTGTTATTAATGCCACTATACTTGACTATTATCTACACCATGTTTGTGTGTTTGTTTTTGTTTTAATTGGTTGATTTGCACCATTCTAATGTGTTCTTTTTCCCCCATCTACTGGGCACTCCGTTCCTACTCTTCAGTGGCAAAGGGAAACAGAGCAGTAGAATAGAGGCCAAAAAAGAAAATAAAAACAGTTGACCAGAAACAGGATAACCTGCACCTGAAAAACAGACTGAAAACAAACCACTCCAAATATCTAGTCAGCCAATTACGTGGCAGCACCTCTGTGTACTTAGATGTGTTGGCAAGATTGAGGTAAGCCAAGCATCAGAATAGGGAACAAAGATGATCTAACTTTGAACGTGGCATGGTTTTTGGTACTAGAGAGGCTGGTCTGAGTAGTGGGATTTTCCCACACTGGGTGCCGCTCCTGTCAGCTAAGAACAGGAAACTGAGGCTACAATTTGCACAGGGTGAGCAAATTTGAAGGATAGGAGACTGAAAAAATATTGCCTATTCTGATGAATCTCCATTTGCGGTAAACAACATGAACACATGGATCTATCCTGCCTTGTATCAAGAGTGCAGGCTCCTGGTGGTGTAATGGTACACTTTGGGCACTTCAGTACCAACTTAGCATCATTTAACATCATAGCCTTCCTAAGTGCTGTTGCTAACCATATGACCACAGTGGTTATGAGCACAGTGTACCCATCTTCTGATAGCTGTTTCCAGCAGGATAATACGTCATGTTGTGTCACAAAGTTCAAATCATCTCAAACTGATTTTTTGAACATAACACTGAGTTCACTGTACTCAACAGTCATCAGATCTTCATTCAGTAGAACTCCTTTGGGATGTGGGGGAACAGGAGATTCTTGTCATGGATTTCCAGCTGATAAATCAGCAGCAACTGGGTTTTTGCTATCATGTCACTGTGGACCAAAATCTCTGAGAAATGTTTCCATATATATATATATATATATTTATACACACTTTTCGAATCTGTGCCATGAAGAAGTGAGACAGCTGTGAAAGCAAAAGGCGGTCCAACCCTGTACAAGCAAGGTAAGGTAAGGCTGAAGCAATGCAGTGCCTGGTGAGTGTAGGTCAATATTCAATTAACACAGTTCACAGATATCACTGTAATATACAACAACTCAGCTCCAGACTCCCAGTTATTAGACTCAGATGAAAAGAAACTCTCGTAAATCACTTGCATAAGTCAAGCACTACCTGACTTTGAGGTTTGTTTTCACCCTACCTCATGTTTCAGAGAATCGAGCAATTTTTTTAAAAAAAAAAATAGGCAAATAAGATAGATTCACTTCTACTCTCTCACTTTCTCTTTCTGACACACAGTCTTTCACATCACTGAGGGTCAGGTTAGAAAAAACAAGGACCAGAGCTCAAGGGCATCGTGGACTAGTAGTTGCTATGCAGAATGTCTGCGTGTGTACACATGACACATTTCAAAACTTTGAGTAATTTTCAGGTAATCAATAAAACTTTGACCATAACTATGTTCCAGAACATGTTCTTGTGACTTGATGTGAGTGAGCTTCGTACACACACACACACACACACACACACACATATATATATATGTGTGTGTGTGTGTGTGTGTGTGTGTGTGTATAAATATATATATATATATATATATATATATATATATATATATATATATATATATATATATATACATATATATATATATATATATATACATATACATATATACCTGTATATACTGCAGTCCAGAAAGAGGTGATTTATACCACAAAAAGAGCACCACCTCACCAGCAGTCTCAAATGTTTAAAGACACTCATAGAAGGAAAAGGTGTGAAAAGGAAGTCAAGACCAATGCAAATCTCACATTAGGAGACAACCAGCACTGAGCTGACTTTTTGACAACTTATTGGCGTGAAGATAAGTAGTGCTATTTTGGAAGGCTTGCAACCTCTGAATGTCCTGTAAAACAGGAAATAATATGTGCATAGTAAGAAACACAGTATGATAACCATAACAGCAAAATAACTATATCAGTTGTGTGCTTTCAGTTGTGTGCTTTAGTTTTTACTATACAAATGTAAGAAAATCTAGAATACCAAATGACCAATTTCTAAAATAATTTTGGATTTCATTATAAGGGTCTTTTTGATGCTTTTTAAACCTTTTGTTGCATATTCTGTGTAGTGCTCTTGAAAACACAATCTGGGTTTAAAGTACCACTGAAGCAACCCGATGTGGCAAGCTAATGACATCAAAATGCAGATTGGAAGCTTTGGCTTTGGTACAAAAACACCTCTCAGTGCAGTGACAACTGTACGCTGTGTTTCACACACACACACACGCGCACACACACATACACAGACACACACGTGTAAGCCCACACAAGCAGACACACAAACTGAACTGTAAAAGCAACCACTCCTCTACTCACACAGTTTGCACAGTTAAATCAAACTGATTTGCTACCATTGTGAGAGGAAATTAGCATAACAAGGATGGGATCAAATGAGGTAGTTACAGCTTGAATCATAAATTGCAGACTGAGCGGACGTGTGGCTGCAAATGGATTGTAGTTCACATCAGTATTCATGAAAAGAGAAAAGTAAGCTTCAGAATGGTTTGGTTTGTTTTGGTTTGGTTAGGGTTTTTTTTAACTTCATTCAGCCAGTTTTACATTAACACCCTGAATCTTTTGTCTTGTTCTCTAAATGACCAATGACAATTTCTTGTTAGGTTTTATGACTCAGGGACCAAGCCAAATGTTACACAACACTGTAAAATGAAATTTTTGGTGGGGTTTTTCATTATTATTTGTTTTCTTGTTTTTGAGATATAATGGGTAACAGATGGATGGATGCATGGATGGATGTTTAATGGGATTGCATTGTTGAGAATATCACCATAAGAATTCATGAAAACATCAAATTAAAATCACCTTTATCCATGCAAATGCACAATAAGTGCATCTGAGATGAATGTTTAAAAGGATCCATCATGATCCATGGGCAATGATCAGCAGTGACAGCCATTTTTCTTATGGCACAATCAGCAGTAAGTAAGCACTGAATGAAGTCAGCAATAATAATAATAATAATAATGGATTGGAGTTATATAGCGCTTTTCAAGGCACCCAAAGCGCTTTACAATAGAAATAGAACATAGTATAACATCTATCTATATCGTGATATCTTTTCACCAAAACACAGACACACACACACAAACACACACACACATTTACACTCACACATGAATTACTTTAGGGGACATCTGTGGCTCAGGTGGTAGAACAGGTCAGCTACCAGGCAGGTCAGTGGATCGATCTCCAGCTTCTCCTGTCCGTGTGTTAAAATATCCTCGGGCAACATACTGAGCACTACTGTATCTGTTAAAGTGAATTTTGGATAAATGTTCTAAGGTGTGAATGAAACTTCTGCTTTAGGTGCTCAAATTAAGTAGAAAGGTGCTATATAAGTACCAGTCCATTTACCATATATTAGAATTCATGCGTACTGTCTTATGAATATGATTCCCCTTAATAAACACTTCTATCTTTCAGCTGATGTCAATATAGCACTTAATCATAGCAAAATAATTGCACATTATTTTGTATTAGGAAGATGCAGATGACTGCCAGAGTATTAATCCCTTTTTAGCATCACAACTTTGATCACCTTCAAGCTGGAAAACAATTATTTATTAATTATCATAGTTTTAATTATTCATAGAAATACTATTTGGATTTAAAAACTGTTTCAGCAATTAAAACTACTCACTTTATTGCTCTGTCTATTTCTCTTTCAAGATTTTTACTGCCACACCTGCCATGGTTCCTAATTTATTCTATATCTTTTCTCATATTTCAAATTCCTCTGCTTCCCGTTTATCTTTTCAGTAGAGAGTGAATGATCAAAAAAGTTCCTAGATCAAAGCAAATTGAAATATTTGGTTGTATGCTCCACTTTAAATAACAGTATGGAGGAAAATACTTTATAGCTATATAGCGTAATTAGTTGGCAACATCTAATCATCCATTTCCTTCTCCTTACCCAGTTCAGGGAAGCTGGAGCCTATCCCAGGTGTCACAGGGCAAGAGGTGGGGTACATCCTGGACTGTTTGCCAATATATGTTGCAGCGCTAACACACTGACAAATGGCAACATGGATACAACTCACCATTCAATTTTTTAGCCAATGGGAGAATAGGACAGAAAGCACCAGGACCATTTGTAAGTGATTATTAAGAGGGAATCCTATAGCAAAGTTGCACACTGCCCACCTCTGTGTCCTCTTGATTTTAAGAAGCATAACAGAGCATGAAGCAACATTGTTCTGCACTTCACTAAATGATTACACACACACTTACAGTTTGGAAAAATCTACAAAACAACCCTGCTCAAGCTCATCCATTAAAAGGAAGAGATCAGTATAACAACTTTTAACTGGTTAAAGTCTTGTGTTTTGGGGTATTATAGTGAATGAGGAGGAAATGCCAGCATGATGTGAAAGCGCCTATACTAAACCAGAAACAGAAAGTTATGACTCTTTCCTTAATGGATTTTTAAGCATCTTTTTTCCCCAGCAGCCAGAGAAAGCTATCCAGCTTAAAAGCAGCAGCTATCCTATCCCCTCAAGGAGGTAAATAGCATGTCAGTAATGACTGACAGGAACTGAGTCATCAGCAACTGCTCGTAGACAAAAACAAAGCAAAGCAAATATAGGACTTAGTCATCAGGTTGAGACAAATACACTCCCCAAAAATATTGACGTTGCCGGTGTTGTGTCTGCTGGATATGTAAATAGCCACCTATTTTTAATATCAGTGATGATATTATGACTTGCTTTGTTGCCCCCAAGTGGCCAAAATTCCACTAAGGAAGAATTCAAAATACACTCCCACAAAATGAGAAAGGCAAGAAAACTGTTTTGCCAAAAATATATTGAAATCAGGGCCCTGATACGATAACATTATGTTATTCACATAATCAGTGTTGGGTTGTGATTTGTTATCGCTCTTATTTACAGCTGATGACAGCATTCCGTTTCTTCTGACACGCAAACAATGTCTTAATAAAAGATAAGAGGTCTGTTAAAATATCTTTAAAAAAGTGCTGTGAACCTTGTGAAAGTAATTGTATCTTGATGAAAATGTATGAAAAAGATCGACCCATGAGCCTCTTGCAACAACAACATAGCATTTAATTGTGAAGACTTGTTGTTCAGACTTCATACTGAATTCATTAAATATTAGGTTAAGACTGGTTCTTCAATTTATTAAGTGTTATGAGGCAAAGTGAAGTGGAACCGGTCTATTTTCTTTCTCTATCTGTTTGAAAGTGTTGCGAAAAAGATGTAATTGATAATGCAGCATACTGACCTTTCTCAACCGACTGCACACTGAAACACATGCATTTACACACATCCAGACTCCGGTTGAAAAGGAAAAAAGTTTATTTTAATAACTTGCATATTAAATGATTCAATATCAAAAGGTTAATACCATATTCCTGTGTGACATTTTGCTTGCTAAATATTCACCATCCTGGATTTGGAGAGCCCAACTTTCCATATGAATGTGAGGTTATTGAAAAATAAGTTTCAAACTTCCAGTCATGGCTGATATCACAAAGAATCCAGATATTAACTCATAAAAAAATAGAACCCAAAACAGAAACTATGGTCTTAATCAAAAAAGGCTTCTTTGCTTATTCTGCTCTATGGCTGATAGTGATGTCTCTTTGAATGTAATTAAACCTGAGCCTGTAAGGATCCAAAGTAAGCTTGTTATAATACATTCTGAGGGTAATGGAAAAAAAAATAAAGACAAAGAATAAAATCCACAGATTTTATTGCTTTGAAAATTATATTGGATCTAATAACTTAGAGCTGTGAGGCATCATTACGCCAAAAAAACAAGTGAAGGACAGAACAAGAGAAAAGACAGAGCTGAAAGGAGGAGTCCAGGAGAAGAGAAGAGAAGAGAAGAGAAGAGAAGAGAAGAGAAGAGAAGAGAAGAGAAGTAGCAAGTAACGCGTGGAAGCAAAAATGTGAGATTAGTGGAGACAACTGAAAGGACACGCAAGTAAACTGAATCAATAATCCAGAAGGCATCCTCTGTCTTTGTATTTCACTCCAACTTAGAAATCTCAATGAAACCAGTTAATTGCATCAGGCCAAAGAGCCCAAGCTGAGGATGATTAATGAGCTGCAACAAACCACTATGTGTTTATTAATGCTGAATTGATCATTTAGGACAAAGAAATTGTCTTTTGAGGCAGGTACTGTTTGAAGGACAGAGTGTCTTAGTGGCAAATCTAAACATATGAGCTTCTGAGTTTTTAATTAAGAGCATTCATTTACTTATGACATTAATAAACTATATTTTGTCATATTTAGCACATTTAATTTCCATAAATTCACTGTATTTCAGTTACCATTATTGTTTGCCTTTTATTTCATAAAATGTATTCAATAACTTCACATTAATGAGAATTTTTTAAACTTGCTGTCATGTGGATTTAGACCACCCACTTGTTCACTATGAGCAGTGAAAACTCAATGCAATTATTCAACCTACTAGTTCATGACCTCCATTTCTAGAGCCACCATGCTTTAAGTCTGGGTTCATGCAGTTCATTCAAATGATAATCCTCACTTCAAATAAACAAGCCTAGACTTCCTGCAGACAGCACTTGACAACATTCCATCATCAGTCTTTTGCTCCTCCTCATCGTCACCTTCGCTTTCATAGCTATATGAATGCATTAGGACATCCGTGTGCACAAAATCCCTGCTACCCAGAAACTTAAATTAACACATGCACAGATGCAACTGACTGAAAATCTCCATACGCTTGCTGCACAGGATTAGATCGGAGAACGTGCACTGATGCAGACTTAACAAACATCCCCGTCGACGAGCATGAACACATATTCTGACACATGCACTCTTCTCTTTTGAAACCCCATGCATTTCTTTGGAACAACAAAAAGAAGAGGGTGAGGAGTTGGGGCAACCTCTTCAGCAGCCCTGAGTCTTTACAGTGAGTCACGGTCAAGTCGGCTGGAGAGAGATGGAATATCCTCCCGAGCATGGATTGTGGTAATTGCCTCTGTGTCTGTGTATGGGATAGAAAGAGAGAAAAAGAAAAATGTGTGTGTGTGCGTGTGTGTGTGTGTGTGTGTGTGTGTGTGTTGCCAGCACCACCTCCAGGCTGAACTGATGAGCTCATTATTTTTGCTCCCAGAACCCCCTCCAGTTTCTGGAAACAGCAACACAGCAGAGGGGTCCCTGTGTGTGTGTGCGTGCATGTGTGTGTGTTCATGTATGTGTGTGTGTGTGTGTGTGTGTGTGTGTGTGTGTGTGTGTGTGTGTGCATGTGTGTGTGTGTGTGTGTAGGACTGTGGCCTATCCTTTGTAGTTCTGAACTATTTGTAAAAGCGATAAGGATAAAGAGAGGTAGGAGATGTAGAAAGGCAAAGAGCAAAGACAAAAGCAAGTGGAAAAGAGGACAGCGGGTGAGAGCTGTGCTCATGTCATCAGCTCTCAGAGATATTAAGTCAACTTTGTGCATGGAACAATATGATTAAAAATGTAATAATGTACAGAAACTAATCAACATGCCATATTCCAGACAACTAAATTTTGTCTTTAGTCAATAATGTGATGAAAAAAAGCCAAGTGATCACAATCAAGAATGTGATAATGAATATGATCATAAGCTTCAAAGATTAAAATATAACAGCTGATAAAAGACTGTGTTGGAATGTGTCAGGTGAAAACCAGTCACTGAATGCTGTCTCTTCTCTGCTTTTCTCAAAATACACATCACAAAGTAAAATTCCAACCAAAGCAGATAACAAACAAACGTTATATTTTTGATGCATTTGTGTTTTCGGTGATCACATTTCCGTGTAAGACCCATTTTGGCACTGTGGTCATGAAATTACATTAAGAGAAAGTGGAATTAGGTAGTGGTAATAGAGAAAAGGGAGTGCTTCTTTCGAACTCTAGCATAATGTTTTTTGACTAAACTGGGACACTTGTGTTTTTATGCTTGAACGATTCAGTGTTAAGTGGCTCAACCAACATTCCCCTTAAAATGGTCAGGTACAAGCACTGGACTTGATAATGTCCAATGAAAAACATTTTAAGACCTTCAGAAAAGTATTGCTCAAGACCCCTTTTTAAAAATTCAAAGAAAGCCTCACTTCTTTGAAGCTAAATATAAAGCATTAAGGGTTGGCTTAAGACTTTTTCACAGTATTGTAATGCTTCCAAGCAATAATGTACAGCATAGTGTACTGGTTACATAAGATTTTATGCATAGATCCCCAAGTTTTGACAATTTTAAATGCCTGCCAGAGGATCCCATACAGTGAGTAGGCTGATATATGGCGTTAATCCCCAAAAGATGACAGAGTTACTGTATAATTAGCATTTCACCCTTCTTACTAAGCAAGATTAAGGAGGTCTATATCTAAACCCACATGCATATACACATACACACAAGGCATCAGATCCCTATCATTTTTATAATTAATGCCAATATAATAAAAGGCGGGACGTTGAAATTTAAGACTCTGGGCAAGACAAGACATCATATGGCAAAATTAAGCTGGATGATAAAAAACAGACACACACCCAGCTGTGCTGGGTTTGAATGCTTTCATGTGGTTTGAGTTTGGAAAAGGCAGCCTTGGTGTGTGCATGTGTGAGTATGTGTGTGCTCAGTCAATTCATTTTTGGCCAAACGAAAATTTGGTTTTCGATTTTTATGATTTCATTATTTTTGCATGATGTAACTTAAATTTATTCTATTACACTTTATTTATTTCTTTTATTGTGTTTGTTTAAAGTAGGTTTATTTTCTTTACCTTAACAAGCTGAGTTCAGATCAGGTCAGCCGAACTATTTCTTGTGATTTTAATTTTCAGATATAAGCATGTGTGGCGATTACCCAGACAGCACTTGTATAATTAAACCCTGCTGTGTTAAAATGTAATTAACACCACCAGTCATTTCTCATATCACAAACTCGCACAAAGACGTAAGCAGTGTGGAAGTGCACTTCATCATATGAACTAAATATTCACAGTAATCATATTCAGGAAGACCTTCCTTGCATCAAAGTCTGTGTCCTCTAATTCAAATCTTCTACTTTCAGTGTATATTTTTACGGGTTTTCTTCCCCTTCCCCCCTCTGTTTCACTTTATGGACCAAATTTGCCTTTTCTTTTCACAGGTCAGCAATTGTTACTTTTTACAGTCTACAGTGAGAACAGCTCACAGTTTTCACCTGTTATATATTATTGAGATGTTAAGCCTGGTATAGCCTCAGTTTTGATATTAAATAAAAAAGTATGCATTCAGATAACTGTGTGGAGCGGTGGGCTGTTCTCTTGCAAAGGTTAGTAGAGGGGAAACGCTAACATCATAACGTTATCATTCATCGTCTAGAGTCTGGCTCACATAGTACTTCTGTGGGTTTGTGATTAAATCAAACGTGGCCAAGAGTCAAGCAGCGCTGGAGGAGACAGCCAAGTAGAGGTTGTACATTGTTAAAGACGACTTGCCCATGAACTGACATTAGCTCAGTTGAGAGCTTATTTATAATTGAAGACAATCAACATTGTAGACAACCTGGAAGAGACAGAGGTGGAATATTACATATGCATTTCATGTATTTCTGCAAATGCCTTGAAGAAAATTTGGTCAACCCTAATACAACCCTAATACAGTACACATTAAATCTGTCATCACCTCCAAACTGGAAAACTCCAAGTGGAAAAATAAGTGCATGCAACGTGCCAGCCCCACAGGTACTAGGATAATATCTAATGATTTCCAATTATTTATTATTTCGAATAACCACAGATGTGCACTTTAACGATATGGCAACAATGTCCAGTCCTTGTTCTCCCGAGGCTCCAACATCAGACCTTTGTACGTGTCTGCCCTCGTCAGCAGCTGGAGTTGCAAGCCTCATTTACTAGATTCAGATCAGTTACGTTGCACCACAGAGTAGCTGCTGAAAATACAGGAAAATAAAGATAGCATCTGAACTAAAAACAAACATATAAAAATGTCCTCTAACCATGGCTATTACAGTTCAAAAAAAGCCAATAGTATTACGAACTAAGTATTGTTACATGGTCAAAAGTTACTTATAAAGCAGTTTTTGTTTAAGAGCTGCCTGTTTAAGAATGGCTAGGAAGGGGATGGTGTACTGGAAAAATGATGGCAAAAAGATTGCAACAGACTACAATTACTATGTTACACAGCAGAATTTCAGCCAAGTAGGATAGGGTAGGAGACCTCAGTCCATAAACTACCAATGTCTGTTGCATATGGAAACATAACAGTATGGGAAACAGCAAGATTAGGAGAGGGAAGGGAGGAAACTGGAAACCAATGCAGAAAAGTCTGAAGAGAAGAGAAGCAAAGTGAAGACTGCTGCCTTGTGGGAAACTTGAGCTATGTGTCCAGCTGTTGCGTAACTGTAATGTAAGTGAGCTGTAAATAAAGATCTGCTTCCCATGACAGAGCAAGTCACTCTGCGTCACTGCAGCATCAAGCTGCTCATTGGAATGCTGCTTTCATGGTACATCTGAAATTACACTTTCAAGGTAGAGTTCTTTTTCTCTCAAACATCGCATCAACTACCTAAAACTTGTCATTATAGGCTGGCACGACAAACGGCAACACACTGTGGTTACAGTATGCAATCAGCATTCCCTCCATTGTTAACGTGGTTTCATATGCTGTGTATTTATGCTATCACAAAATTATGAGGTCATCTCATTAGTCCTTTGGATTCGACGGCACGGAGGAATCAGAAAGGCAAACAGGGCAGAGATTTGGTGTAAACTTTTATGGCAACTTCCTGCAGTGGAATAAAAGCTTTCCCTGTCCTTTCTTTAAGAAAATGTTAGCTTTGTTAAGGAGAAATAAAACTGCACTTATACTCTTCTGTACAGTACATAAAAAGCTACCACCATTTAAATGCACCACCAAGTCCACCAAAGTGCAACTTTAAAAATGAATGATTAGGTTTATAAATCTTTTTGAAATCCATACAGAAAAAGGTTAATGCTTTAGGGTGGTGGGGTGGAGTTGACACTTCTTGTTAAAAAAAAAGGGTCTATACTCTATAGAAAGAAGAGTTTTTAATGTAAATACATTGAACTGTTAATGGGAGTGTCCAACTCAGAGCATTATGGTTTTTTTAAATGAA
This sequence comes from Neolamprologus brichardi, assembly GCF_056152115.1. NCBI lineage: Eukaryota > Metazoa > Chordata > Actinopteri > Cichliformes > Cichlidae > Neolamprologus > Neolamprologus brichardi. The sequence goes on along the minus strand of NC_142114.1, from coordinate 5,223,708 downwards.
AAGCTTGGCTTGTAAAAAAAAAAAGGCAGCTTTTAGAGTTATTACAAAAAAATGATTAGTAAACTTACCTTCATCCAAAGAATTCTCAGGAAGCCACCATGTCCGGCCAAGAAAAAGTCTAGTCTAGTACACAACCCCACCCCACCACCCTAAAGCATTAACCTTTTTCTTAACCTGAGATGAGAGCACCATCTCAGAGACAAGCACATTGTGGTTGTTGGAAAAGGTAGAGGGGACGAGCTTTTGTGTTGAAGCTTGAAAGCTGTTACAAATTCTTTGGCATGTGTTAAGAAAAGCAAACTGGGTTGAATATATACACATACATCTCTTTTTTTTTTGTTATTTTTCCATTTTCTTTGTTTTCCCCCATGAGATATTGCACCCACTGACAGACAGAACTTCATAATACAGAAACTGTGAAGCATATGACTAAAGAGGATTGGAGGGGGAGAGGGGAGGAGGTAAGTATAGCGTGACAGGCTAAAGAGGAGCTCAGCAATGTTCACGTGAACACAAGGAAATTTACAGAGGTATTCTTTGCAGAAAACTGCCGACTACAGCTCAGAAGGTGCGGCCCCAAAGAAGCGTGCATTTATGTGTTTGGTCACATGACTTTCTAGCACTTATGCAGCCAATCAGCTGTAGCGATTCTGGTTCACTGCGAAGTTTACTGGGTCACTACAAAACAGAGGGAAGGCATTGAATGAGATAGGAAAAAGGGAATAAGACTGTTACACTTGCCAGCTTTCTTGAAGGCCTTATTTTTTGTCTCTTATAAATCTCTTTTTTTCATTTATTACTTCTTGTTATAGGAAATATATTTGCTGCTGCCTAGTTTAACTAAAAGAGCAGTGATACACAGATCTCTGTCAGATTCAGTCTCCCATTACTGTGAGTTAACAGCATAAAAATATTATTCATCCTTCACTGTTTCTGAATTCAGGTCCCAGGTGTAAATGTCAGACAGCATGACAGCACACACCTGAAGTTGTTAAGAAGCTACTGTCAGTATATTTATCACCAATATCCTGCTGAGTGTGTAAATGTGCACATCAGTTTGTCCAACATCTTTTGGTTTCCTGTCTACTTTCCTCCAGCTATTATTGCTTTCTCAACTCTTTTGGACCACATTCCAGTGCAGTCATTTTCTCTATCCTCTAATTTCTGTCTCTTTTATTCTATCTGTGTTTTTTTTTAGCTGCTGTCTTCTTCTCTGACCCCTGCCCCTTCTATTTTCCACGTTTTTCTATGTTTGCTGTTATTTTAATCAGCCAGCCTGTCACCACACTGTCACTATCTGAGATGTCAGGGAGGAGCAAAATAAAAAATTAAAGAGAAAGAGAGAGATGGGGGGGAAAGAGCTCAGAAATGGCTGAAGAGTGAGGAATTTTTGCGCACTATTTTGATTTTGCTGAAATTGATGTTCAAAAGGCTTCTTGCCTCCCCTTAAGACACTTTTTCTGCCGAATGATATCCAAATATACTGTCTGTGGGGAAAGAGGGCTGGGGAGTGGGCAAGAGGCAAGAGGCATGAGAACAACACTAGATGAAAAAGATAGATCCTGCAAAGGAAAGAAAAGAAATCACACAGATCAAGAGTAAAATATCAAGAGAGTACAAGATAGCAAAAACACAGGTACACAATAACAAGCTGAGACAGCACAGAGATAAGCATGGATCGTAAAAGACAAACTTGATTGGGATGAAAATGAGACAGAGAGAAGGAGAACTAATATATGATTACCTGACAGCACAAAGACGCCACACACATACCTTCACAATTTAAGCATATTTCACATATAACATATTCTTAACTTATTCTGTGCCATATGCTTGTCTTATTTACTTACGACTTTGCATGCAAGCAGGGCTGTGGATATAATTTAACTATAATTTCCTCCTGCTGTTTCATTTGCCTGCATCTTATTGCCGGCCATATGGCCAACCAGTGTGGCATTCAGTTTACATACAGTTTGCCTTTATTTCCAACATCTCCATCAGATAACATTCAGCACAATCACACTCGATATTGGCCTGGCTATTCTTTCTCGCACAGCACAATGTTTTTCTGATTACCATCGGAGGCAATATGGTGCATTGCAATTCACTTGCAAATGTTGCGTGTATAAGACCACATTAAGCTTTTATTGAAGACTGGAAACATTTTTAATATAAGGACAGATAGAGAAGGAGGAATAAGAAAAGCACTGTACTGGGTGCAGACTTCAATAATACAATTTGGTGTTCAGCAGCAATAGAAAACTCCCTCCTGTGCCACAAATGCAGTACTCTACACTGGCCTGTCAAATCAGCCTTTATTATGAGAGGCGGCAAGAGAAAGACAGAGAGACAGCATCTGAGAGAGCGACAATTACAGTATTTTCTTTCTTTTTTGGGGGGGTGGGGGGGTTATTTCCTGCCACCCTGTGTATGTTTATAGAAACATGCAAGCATGTTTGGTTGGGTTTGTCCCAGGTCTTTTCCCAGATGTTCTCTTTTGTTCTCACAGATAAACAGGAAATGTGTGTGTTTCCTTAAGCTGTAATGCTGCAGGTGACAGGACTGGGCATCTGAAATACTAGATGGACAACAGTGATGGTGTTTTTATTTATTTATTTTGCACTTGCCTTGAATTTTAATCAGGTCTCTGCAGTGAGTTTTGTGCTTTTCCTAAGTCAGAATCGCACAGACTGTATAACGAAACAACAAAGTTATGCAGTGATACGATTAATTAAAACCAGTTTCTTTTCTGTGCTGGTGAAGATGATGGTGATGACTGCATTGCATGGTTCACCAGTCACTCCACAGCTAATTATGTGCTATTCATTATAAAACTTTGAGAAATGAGTAAAAATACTTATCTCAACTCCGTTTTCATCCAATGAATAAATAAATATATAAATATCAGAGTATTCCATCAGCTTGACACACAGTTCACTGGGTTTGTTTATTTGTTGGTAAATCCAAAGTATTATTGTGCTATCACCTGTTGCTTGGCATCTGTATTATGTGAAATACAATATTGTTGGTTTATAGAAGACTATAAACTTTATAGGGCTACAGAAAACCTGACCTATTCTTTTATTTGTTCTCGATTTAGGCTAATGGATTGTAATGATCCAATGCTGAACTGCAGCCCAGAATTTTATAACATCAGCAGCTGTTTTCAAGTGTAATTTTTTTCCAACTCCAAACTGGCCGTTAACTCAAATTAGGAGGAACTTCTCGCTGGTGTAACTGTTTGCTGTCGATGAACTAGGTCTTGTGAGGTTCAGCTAGCACATTCAATGGATTATTTTTACTGACTTCTACAAGAGCTATGTTCCAGAGGAGAGATTTTGTTGAGGTAGGCAGGTACTTCGAGGTGTAAATAAATAAAACATATCAGTTCATATTTGAGATAAGGGGTCAGTATTAAATGCTTATGTTACTGAAACAATGGAACACACTCCATAAAGATAAAGCAATAATCTTGAGTAAACTGAAATATATAAAATCAGTGTTATTTAAAATGACTTAATTACTTAAAATCAGTATTTTGGAACATAAATATTTCTCTGAGTGTAGCACAGTTTTCTTTAACAATTCCTGAACTGTTTATCTGTTTGCGCTTTACAACCAGTGACTAAAGACTAGAAGATTGGTTTTAGTGGATTTGTCCATGCTAGCTCTGGTTCTTCGGTAACTGCTTATGGGGACGGAGGCTTGCTTCCACACCTGCATCATCCATCTGTGATCCAGCAGCAATCAGCAGGCAGGAATTTAAGACCTGCTCATCCTTCCACTCATCCCAAGCCCATTAGCAATTCCTATGGTTGTAACTCAGCTGTTATGTGTATTGTTGTTATTTCCCTTATTGTATTTTGCTGTGTCCTTGAGTGTCCAGTTTTGTCGTGTCTGGAACAACTGACCTGCAGCTGGCTTCGCTGACTATCTGACATCACTCATCCACTCTAGCTACATACATTAGCCGCGTCCACCTCACTTGCCCTCCATTTCAATCTGGATCTCTGGAAATAAAGGATTGGATCAACCACCTTTCGCACCGTGCTTCTCAGCCAGACACTCACTTGGTCAACCACAACTAGAAATGAAGTAGAATGCCTATTTTTTTTTTGCTTGAAATACCACGGCTGCTCATTCAGGGATAGAGGCTGGTCAGTGCTCTGTGTGTGGCCTATTTAGCACGTTATAAATATACAATAGGGGCAGTACAGACTATGGGTTTTGCAGTTTTACTCTTTATGTTCCATGCCGCCATCTTGGATTGTGAATTCTGGACTGGTGGTGCTTCTTTGAGTTTCTGAATCAGAAATCTGACTTGAAGGGGCATTCAGTTGAACCAGAACTCTGATTTCGCACTTTTGATGGAATGGAATGTTTAGCCTTAAACACAGCTGCGCATGTCATTGTAAATAGAAATACCCTGCTTAAACTAATCAATTAGCATATTAGCATAGCATTTCTGTCAGTATGTTACCGTTTTTAAGGCCTGTGGAGCAGTTCACATAGATAAGTGTGATTGGTAAATGGTAATAGGCAAAATGGAATGATGGGACTAATATAAAACTAGTTCATCATTAGCAACTCACATAATCATATTGTATATACTTTTCTAGCCAAACATGCTAACATTTTGTATCAGTACATTGTTACACTACTTGAAACAGATTTGCTTTTCTCTCACAACACAAAGATTAACCAAAGGCATTTGAGTGCTTCTTCCCACAGTTTCTGCTGTAATCAACTGTTGGTGATGGTACTGATTGTTTAAAGAGGAAGAGAGAAAAAAAAATGCGCTAATTGACTTCAGAGAATGTCCACCTGTTAAACAGAGACAATTTCAGCTCATTGTCAGTGATGTAAGTCAATGCAAAGTAATTGGCTGAGGTCCATTCAGATGTGACATTCTAATGTTTTGGCACCCTGTTGTTATTGCTTTACTAAATATGGCATGACACACTAATTATGAGGCAAATGACTGGCAGCTTTAATTAAAGGCCGCATTTAGCCATATAAAGTGAACAATTAAATAACTGCTGTCATTTCACATCCAAGGTAATTAAGTTATCAGTGTTTCATTGTCTAAATACTTAGAATACAGGGAATCATAGAAAATACACTGAAGAATGAGCTCTCAAAGCAAACAGCTTTTCTTCCAGATGAAATATATTATTGATAATCTGACATTCATCGATGACAAGAATTACTGACCTGATTACGCAAGGCTGAGCCTGATTGTAGAGTACTGTAGGTATGGTTTGATTCATAAATACATAATAAAAATGAACTATACACAATCTGACACAAATCTGATTTAGTGATTGATTTGAACAAAGCATGATGTGAAAAAGAGCCATGTTTAATCAGTCAAACATAATAATAATAATAATAATAATAATAATAATAAACTTTATTTATAAAGCACACTTAAAAAACCAAGGGTATGCCAAGGTGCTTAACAAGTAACATAGAGAATAGAAGGAAGACAATAGAAATAGGACTAAAGCAAGTACTAAGTATAGATTTGTAACATTTACTTGTAGCAGCTCAGGAGCAAATGTATAAGCAGGGGCAAGCTTAGTTGGCTGCCAAGAAGGAGGCCAGATCTCAGTAGGCAACTCATCAAAGATGCAGTAAAGATCTTGTTTCTCCTATAGAAACAGTGTATACATAGAAATGTCTGCAGTGCTGCAGCACCTGTTGGTTTTCAATTCTGCGTTTTGAAGTCTCAAAACAGCATTTTTTTCCACTGCCATGTTAGATTTTTAGGGGAAGATGTTATCATATTTGGACTTGTCATTTGTTATATTGGCTAGCCAGCTTCATCTATTAAGTTTTAGTGTGCAATACACAGCCACAAAGCTGCTGCTAAAGTTATTTTTCTTACCATCAGTATACCACAGACTAATTAGTTAAATTTTTTAATTAAATTTCATTGATATAGCACCAAATCACAGCAGCTGCCTCGGGGCATTTTATATTGTAAGGTAAAGACCGTACAATACTACAGAGAAAACAGAGAATCCAGAGAAAACAGAGATATTCCAACAATCGTTTGACCTCCTATAAGCAAGCGCTTTGGTGACAGTGGGAAGACAAAACTCCCTTCCCTGGGGTTCAGGGACTGGGAGCCATTTGATAGGACTGGTTGGGGGTGATGGGGAGCAAGACAGGACAAAGAGACACGGTGGAATAATTAAAAACTGTCTGGTTGTTTTGTATGTGTTAGACAAATATAATATTGTATTAAAGTACTCTAGTTATGCAAACATAACATTACATAACATTTGCATCATCATTCTATTTAAACGGTTTTTAATTACCTATATTTATACATAGATTGTATTGCAGCTGTATTGTTAAAAAGCTCAGTGATATTTCATTGTTGAATGATTTCATTATACTAAATGAAAAAATGCTGATCTTTAGCCATTACAGGAGACAAAGGGAAAAGGCCGAATGAACCAAGCTCAAATTAGAAACATTAAATATAATGTCATCCACATTTTTATGTTGAAGATGTCATAAAATTCAGTGGACCACAACATTTGTATGGTACCCTGTTCCTAATGTATTTGTTTATTAGCTAAGTCTCCAATATTTCAAGTTACTTAGGGGGTTAATCTGTAGGCATACAGAGTTTCATGTTCAGCTTCATCTTTATATAAAGGTCAAGAGCGAGGCAATCAGGAAGCTGTTAGAAAAGTATAGTCATGGAAGAAATCAAGTAGAGTAGCCAAAGGGTGGTCAACTCCCAGAGAGGAGCTGGAATGGAGGAGAGAAACTGAGAGAAAGAGGGAGGCTGAACTAGATTAAACTGAGCCAAGCCAATCACCAGGCTTTTCAGGTTGAGAAACAGATCAAATGTACCCTAGAAGTGTTAAAAATGGGTTATGATTGATCTGATGCTGTTGTAAAAGCAACCCATAGCTCAAGTTAGACTCCATGTCATGTCTATCAAGACACAAAAATCATTTGTGTTATATATTTTTTGTTGACTCTGTTTTGGCTCTTCTCATTCGGGCACTATTTTTTTTTTCATCCTTAATTTGTGTACTTTTGCTTTCACTTGCTGTTTGGTAAAATTTGGGAACCAAACTACTTTACAAAGATTGCAATTTAGATTGTGATACACCCATTTCCAAATCTAACCATGCACCTTTAAAAAATAAATGGCCTGCTGTGCTTAGATCTGACATCAAGTCAGTTCCAAGCCTTTATTTATTTATTTTCATGCCTCTTATATGGGTCTGGACATGAGTCTTGGCAGACTCTCTCTTCCTCGGATGGATGGATGGATAAATACACAAAAATAATAGCAGTTTTCACCTACAACAGTGACAAATAAGCCACAACAGTAGCACTGTTCTGAGCAGACTTATTATGGATTTCAGTTTAAATTACATGGCACAGCTCAAGTGGAGGGATTTTCGGATCATATCCCCTACAGCCAAAACTTCAGCAAGATACTAGGAGCAGGCCACAATAAACACCTGCAGTTGCATGAGGTAGTGATGAAAATTGCCTTCAGGCTGCACTGTAGGAGTGAAGAACAGAGAAGACATGAATTTCTTATGTACATTAGTGACAGGTGCACACTTAGACACCTACACACATACAGTACACAAAAATATTGACACTGATTTGTACACACACATGCACAAGCACACACATGCAGCTCGATAGGTGGTCTGACAGAAGTGGTTCATTGTGCATGATTGCTCCTAAAATTTCACTGTGTTGCATCAGCCAGCCGACTCTGTTTTGCTAAATTAGTTTGCCCTTGTTTCCTAGAACAAATGAAACAGTAGAGTATGCTGTGCAAATGACATTTAGAAGGCATATTTTATGTAAATATATACGCTGTATACATATAATAAGATACTGATAATAGCTTTTTAAAGATTCATAGAATATGTTCTTTGTCATTTAATACTTTTTTCTGTCATAGACTCCCTCTGCTGTGTATCATATTGCATATGTAAGTGTTGATATTTCTGTATGTTTGCGCAGTCGTGCTGTATGTTTTACTGTTGACGTATCTGTCAGAGATCCTGAATTGTTTCACTTGCTCTGGATTTTCACTTCTGGCTATGATGGATGTGATTCCCTTTACAACTGTACTGCTTGCAATTTTATGAACTTACATGCAGAGGAGGACTCTTGACATTATAAGCCAGCTAGCAGCAATTGAAATAACTGTATTCCAGCTCAGTAAAGTTGACGTCTCTGTCCTATTACTGTATAAGAGTATAAGCAAAATCAGAACAAAGGACCCTACAAGCCTCAGGTAGTTGATGCCTCGATGCCCCTGAGGGGTAGCCTATTGCTTGCAGTCACCAACAAACATATTCAATACTGAATATGTGTCTCGCTCAGTAAGAACGACTCCAGCTTTTAGATATGTTAATTCCACAAAGCTAGTCGTGTTTGCATCAGACAAAGAGGTGAGCGCTTCCTTTCTGCTGCCGGTCCCTGTCTTTACAAGAGTAATAGCAGATGAAGTATGGCACGCCACTAGGGACATCCTTGTGCTATTTTTGTGCCATGTAAAGATGATCATGATAAGTTTTTGCCCTCTTTGGGAAAACAATATAGAATACAGTCCAGGTGAATAATCAGCAATTATGGTTCAGGCTTCCACTCTTAGTACTCAGGGTAAATTAAAAGGATTGAAACTACACTAGGAAGAGAAAAGTGCTTCCACAGTCCATCACATACTGCCACTCTAGGACTGAAACAGGGGGAAAAACACGAGGAGGATGTAGATGTAGCGACTGTCTTTCCTCTAAGTAAAAACGAGACGTGTGAAAAACCTTGTGGAGGCTACCTTTAATTTTAAGGAGAGTGCAGATGTGTGCCCCACACTGGAGGAATCTCTTCTGCCCGACTTTAGTATCAAATATGTTTTTCCTACATACACAAGGAGCATATATATTGCCCGTGGTTTGCTCCCTCTGGTGGAGCAAGACCTCACTTGAATAGTTTCTCTCTCCTGCTCCTTTCTTGGTGAAGTCACCTACCCTAACAGGTATTGCAGGGTTACAGATGGCCAGCTTACAAAACTTAGAAAACAGAGAGCGATCAACTTGTTAATAGAATTCTGAGAATACAGTCTCTTGATCCAGGGAGCTACTGAGGCGGCTAAGGCTTTCATCCTATCAACATATTACAGTTCTGTTTCACTTGTTAATCTGAGTCGAATATTATTTAGTTAAGACTTAACTACCTGCAAGTGTCCAACTATCCTGTAAGTGTCCAAGATAGCAGTATTTTAATGTTTTGTAAAAGATAAAAAAGATTTGGACACTAAGCTAAGGATCATGATTTGTTTTTCATTTGGCATAAAATAAGTCAGCAGTCACTTTTTGTGATTTTTATTTATTTTTAAACTGCCTTTTATTACATTACACTTAATATGACTATTCAGACTTATCTCCATCTACCCTGCAGCCATTTGATTCTGCGTATCACAGTGAATTGCAGTTTATCAAAGTTGATGCTGCTTTTCCCACCAGGTTACATGACAAACTGGCATGGTCATACTTGGCTAGTGAGAGAGAGCATCTTTGTAAGGTGTTTATTTACAAAACCTGACTGGTTGCCCCAGCCCTTTGATTACATTTAACTACAGTGCTTTCGAAGTCAGGTTGCAAGACATTTTAAAATTAGCTGTGCCTCTTAGTCACACGGTACTTCGTAAAACTGTATTTAAAATAATATGGTGCCTAGAAATTGAATGAGCTACAAAAACCTGTGAAGCTACATTATTTCTGTCTGCCCATCCTTCTACTCCTAAACTGTATATGTCTTGTGTTTATGTGTAAACACTCGCTTGAAAAAGAGACGTCGATATCAGTGAGACAAACTGTTTAAACGCAGGCTTTAATAATAACCTTAATAAGAGGTTATAGATGCAGCAATACTTTTTGCTAATTGGAACAGCTTCATTGTTTGACCACCACATTTCATCATGATGACCCTGATGACCACCACAAGCACACATCGGTCAAACAGTAACGTTGTTCTACATTTTAACTTCTTCAGTCTTTATCCTCTTCTCTGTACACCTTTTTTTCTTCACCCTTCATTAGAGGGAAGCCGAGTTCTTGGTTTCAAAATGGGTAAAAGGAAGCCTTGTTTTATACCTCACCAAAAAATATATCTGGAAAATGTTGATGGTAATAAAGTGGAGCAGGCTATTACTGAAAGCCACTGGTTTTCAAAAAAAACCTTAAAGCTACATGCTTCACGATACCCTTCTTAAGCTCACTCGTGGCCCTACATATGTCAGGGCATTTGTACATGGCAGCAGACATCATGTCAAGAATTGTTCCAAACCGACAGTGGATATCTGGGATCACAATATTAGACTGATTCACTTCCAGAGTTATACAGTTGAGAGTCTGCCTCTGGAATGCAATGCTCTGTCACACCCATGGCCCTATAATTTGTTCTATGCCTTTTTCTTCCTGATTCTCTTCCAGCTACTCTTCTATCAGACTGATGTGTAGGAGCAGGGGTTGATTTTCCAGTGGAGATAAAGTCTTGATCTAACAGAGAATCTCTGATTAATTGTAACCTATCACTATCAGTGATTCCACACTAGCAGGGCTGCTTCTAAAGGTAAATTGTAGGATGTAGACTGGTATGTCTTAAATAAATATCCTAACTTGACAACAACATGACATTTATAAAGAGCGGAGCAAAGTGATAGTCATTTAAGAACCAAGAGTTCACATGTTCTGTGTGTTTTCTGAGAAGTGCATGCCAATAAAGTATGCAAAGTGGGATTTAGGTATGCGTGGTTAAAAGTACATAAATAGGTTTAAAATGGTGTTAAAACCATGTGACATTTTGTGCAAGGGTGTGATTATGCAGGTATGATAATGATGCTTTTGAGCATTGTTAGTGTCTGGCGCTTGCTTGGTTTGTTTAACTAACTAAATAATTAATCATTTCATTACCTATTCATTTATTTGTTCGTATATTTACCCGCTTCATCAGTCACTCATTGAATCACGTAATGTGTTACAAAGCCTTGAATATCACCATATGTTAATTATATTTTTCGGTCAGGTGACAGTTCACAGCTACGAAACATTAGTATTATTTTTGTTACACTATTATTATTCATAACTCCTGCTGCATTTGGCTATTTTTTCATCGAGGCAAGTGTCTGTCTGACAAAGATTCCCATCTGCAGACAGAGATTAACATTTCTAAATTTTACTAAGTACTTTTAATGGCCCTTAAGTACAAAATGGACCTTATTATATTTGAATAAAGGGTCATGCATACATTACTTATCTGGTATCTTTTATTCGAAAAGAGTGGCTTTAATACAAAAGCTGCTCTTCAACAAATATTCATACATGCGCCACTACACGGTCAAGCAGATGGATCGGTGAGCAGTTCAAGCGGCTAAGTTATAAAGTAAATAAGAAAGTGATTGACAACTGCAGAGTCTCTGATATACGAAGGTCTTCGTTAGAAAATCACTCCGTTTACTTTCTATAATATCTACATGATTTTTAAGGCTGAAGAATTATTTTCTTTTCTACGTAATCACCATTTCGGTCGAAGCATTTTTGTAGACGCTGTGGCAGTTTTAGAATGCCCATGTCATAGCAGCTTGCTGCCCTGTCCTTCAGTAAGCATTGAACGTCATCTTTGACCTCTTCGTCAGAGCAGAATCGCCTTCCGGACAAATGCTCTTTCAACTTAGGGAACAAACATTTTTGACATCTATGCATGAGTGTCCGTACACTTCTGTCAAGTGGCGATGAATTTCAACTGGTTTAACTGCGCGAACTTTGCACTTGGTGGTAGCGTTCAACGGGAGCTCCATTTTCAAGGGCTGCCGAGCCAAGATTGAACATCCCAGCGAAGCCATGCATGCTTGTTTGGAGGAAGCACCCATCACAGCAGTGTAGCCAGCAGCTGTATGAACAGTTTCTCTACGTCGCCACTGCTTTGGAGACCTTACTTTTGGGATTGCCCTCGTATTTAGTTGTCATAAAAGTACACCCAGAGACTGCATTTGTATATATTCGGGCACTTTAAAAAAACTGACAAATTTATGCAGGGGTTTAATGAAAATAGAACATAAACTTGTATAACAAAGCAGGTTTCTGCTAACTGCAGTTGTGTATTGCATTTCAAGGAGAAAAAAAAGTTGTTGTGCTTGGATATAGTGTACATGGTTGCTCCTTCTTCCTGTCTGTGCGCTCAATGAAAAAAAAAAAAAACACGCAGTGTTTTCTTTTTCATTCTGATGTGCACTGATGTGCGTGCTGAGATCAGTGTATACAAATGCACAACATATACTCACATCCACATGTGCGCACACAGTACTGCCAGGCCTGGTTTCCTCTGTGAAGTTTCGAAATGTGTTTTTCATCATGGTAACAAGAATACGTACAGGCCGTAGCAGCAGTTACTGTATAAGTTTGCCCACAGAATTGGTAGTTTTAGCTATTGAAACATCATATTTTCCAAATATATTATATCTAAAAGTTAATACAAGTAATTTTCTTCTTTCTTCTGAGCATCACGGGGCTGTTTCGTTTTAATGTGGTCTTGGCTGTAATGTTTTAGTCTATTCTGTTGCCTTGTAAAGCAAAATGCAACAATGTAGTCTTGGTTACACATAGATTCAGCCTAACTTTAACACTGTTATCTTTTCTACCAGAATATGTGTGATTCTAAAAGCTGCACATCTTTCTTTTCTCTGTTCTCTTCTGCTAAATTTGATCTGATCTCATTGTCTTTTCAAGCCTATCCCTTCTTTAAGTTCAGTTCTAGTTTTCTTTCATATGATTTGCTTTTCTCTTTGATGCCTCTGCTGTGTTGATCGTTTCTGTTCTGTTCTGTTACTGTGACTTTATGTTACTTTCCTGTTATTTGCTACATTTTTAGTATCTCTGCATCAGGTGCAATGAGTGACAGTTATTGGTCTGGTGTCAGTGGTTCAGGCTTAGGCGTTACCTCTGTTTAAGGCTGATCTCATTTCCTGCACACTTCCTCTGTGGGGCTAACGGCTGGCAGACTTGTGCACATCCTGGCTGAGGTACATAGGAGGGAAAAAACAGTCATGGCAGCTAACAAGTGGAAGAAGATACATTCCAGCAATTAATTGGACATAGCAGTCATAATATACTATTACACACTTAATTGTCTCTTACAATTATTTAAGCCTGAAAATTTGTACTGGTGACATTTTCTTTAATTAATTAATAAATTGCAATTACGTAGTGAGAGGTATTGACCAACAAAACATAAAACTTCAATAAAATCATTCCAGTTTTGGAATAAATTCATGTGATAGGGTAAATATAGCTGTTGCCCTGCTTATTTTAGTTGATAAGTATTTGATGTCAAGCATGTCATTTAAACATTAGTGAGTTTTGTCCTCAAATATAGTTTCACTCTTGGCCTGAAACTGTGAAACAAGGACAGCAATTCAACTGACACCTTGCGTGCAGTTAAACATGCGTGCTTGTACGTGTGTCCATCTGATAAGTCGGCTGTGTTTCTCGGCTCTTTACCAAATTAAATTAAAGTTTAAAGCACAGCTCGTGTCTCAAATACCAGTTTGCATGAATGAGGACACAGATGAAAGCTAACTTAAATTATGTCCATAACTTCCTAAGTATCTAATTTATTTTAGTTTTTCTTAAATAGATACTGTGTAACACTACTGAATATTCAATGAGGTACAGTGTAATATACCATTTGGAGCGTAATGATAGTCCCAAAGTCTTTGTTTTTCCTGTCTGGCAGACAGACTAGGGGCCTTGAGCAGAATAAGAGGAAGTGCGATAAACTGTAGGTGGAAAATATGGTGGGTGAACAAGTGAGGCGGGGGGTCGTCTCTGACGAGGGAAGCTGGTGTTAGTAACCGCATGCAAAGATAGAAGGAAAAAGATAGGCCGGCCTCGAAGTTCGTCCCTAAGCAAACCCTGCTCTGGTATTTCACATGCTCTATGCTGGCTGAAAATGGACATTCTTATATAAAAAACATTTTTTTTCTACTCTTTAGCCATGGCAGTGGCGTTATGGGACAGGATTATGTAGCTAAAGAACCTCTAAAGAACTTCTGGATGGATTAACATAAAATTGTGCGTTAAGTTGCCATGGCGCTGCGCTGAGTAGGAGCCTGCTGCAGCATTTTCTAGTATAGGGATTTTTGACTTCATATTTGGTACTGCGATATGAACTTGTTGTTTTTATATTGGCCCTATGAGGATAAAGAACTGGTCAATAAGCATATTGTAAAAGCAAGCCTACGCCTAGGTTTCCCTACCCTATGAGTTAAAAGTCACCTCCGATCAAACTCAAATCAAATTACAGACGTGAGATATTTTTCATCTAAAGTCACCACCATCATTATCACAGCATACTGTAGCGAGCTGCTCAACTCTAAACTATTTAAAGAGCTTTAAGATGCAGACGTGGAAGGAAAAATAATTACCTCTCTTCTCTCTCTGAAAGCAGAGGAAGAGGCACTTGGTTCTGTACCTCTGAGCATTCCCAGACTGCTGGTATTCTCATATGAAAAGTAAAGCTTCATATTTTCACGAGTCTCCTGAGTGATCATTAAAGTTCTTTATGTTATTTTAGATTTTTTTTCTCAAAACAATGCAATATTCATTGATATTCATTGATAATCTATGTTGTGACGATGAAAGTGGAAGTCTAGATGTTTTGCAGTGCTGGACATACTTCTCCAGAGTTTTACATATTGTATGAATAGATGTTCTTAATGTAGCATTTGTTCCCTTTTGGTCAAATTGTAAAAGCTACTTCTTGAGAGTTAAAATGCACATATACAGAGAGTATATATGTGAATACACTGTTGTGTTGGAACTTTTCCTAGATACACTGTTCAACAAAGAATTTGCAATGTAAAGATGTAAAGAGGGAATTTAGTCACCTTTCACCTGTGTGTGTGCGCGCGTGTGTGTGCATGTAGATTGTCACTTGCCGAGTGCATGTAATTACATGTGAGTCCCTTTGAAACTACTTTCTCTTCAGCTCAGTGTAAGGGCAGACAAACACATGTGCACACATGCACAAAAACACAGACGTGCGCACAGAAACAGAAACGATAGTGACTTTCACCCCAGTGAGGGACTCAACATCAACGGGCTTTTAGCGTGTTTTACCAGACTAGCACAGGTTAGTGGCTATGATTGTTGTGACATCCACCACTTCTGAATGTTTCACATAAAATCCACAGTGATGTTCCTATAGCATACAGGAAATGCCACACTGAGGCCCTTGTCCCTTTTAATTACCAGGCCCTTGTGCAGAGAATTTTTATTTTTTTTTTAAAAAACAGATTTACAAAAAAGCATTTAAAAAGTGTTGTCATCATTTTTTTTCTTTATTTCCATACAACATAGTAATAACACAAAAACAGATTTTTTATCAAACTTTATTTTGCAGTCAGAGATACAATGAGCTGCGAAATGTAACTCTTACAGATGTGATTGCATATTCCGAGCTTCTAACTCGAACCGCTACATGACACCCGTATTTTTAAAATCAAATTCATGCAGTTTAAGGCGATGACAAACAGCTATATATGAGGACTTTTAGTGATGCAAATGCACAAAATGTTCCACAAAAGTTAATATTTATCACCGGCTGCTTTCATTCTTGTTTTTTCCATCGTGCTGTCCTCTTTAACCTCACCCGTCTTCTTCAGTTTCCTGTAAGCTTCTGTGTAGATCTGCACTGTGCAAACACATACATAAGAAACAGATATAAGAATTTTTAATTTTAGTGCATTTAGTCTTTATGGATTAAAGTTTCAATTAATTCAAAAGGGTAAAAGAAGCCGAATATCTTCTTCTTCTCTCCCTTTAGTGGTTGCCACTTTCTCACCACTGAAAATCTTAGAAATACAATTCTGCTGCCGCCTCCTGTTTTCTCAGTGACACGGTCTCCAAATCATACATCATAGCAGGTCTCACTAATATCTTGTAAACCTTCCCTTTTACTCTGGCTGCTGTCTTTCTGTCACAAATCACAGCAAACACTCGTCTCCACCCACCCCACTCTCTTATTCACCTCTCTTGTGCACTGCTTGTTCTCTGGAATGGTGAACCCCTAGTGTATAAACAACCTTACCTTCACTATCTCTTTCTCTCCTTGCATCTTCACCTTTCCACCTGTCTCCCTCTCACTGTGACACATGAAATGTTGCGCTTCTACTGCTGTTCTTCCTCTTCTCACTGGTGAACACCTCCACCTCTCCCAGCTCTCTTTCACCTGTTACCTAATCTCACTACACATCACAATTCTTACCGATGATCTGCATGTTTGCGACTCTTCAGACAAGAGGAGGTATGTTTGTGGCCCCCATGTGGCTGGGTTTTAACAAAGCAGAAATATGATGGGTAAAAACAACAGTTGCTATCTTTCGTTGAAATGTTTTGGTTACCTTGAGTAACAGGCAGAGATGGGCAGTAACGCGTTACTTGTAACGCGTTACTGTAATCCGATTACTTTTTTCAAGTAACGAGTAAAGTAAGGGATTACTATTGCAAAAACGGTAATTAGATTACCGTTACTTTCCCGTAGGAACGCTGCGTTACTGCGTTACTAAAACCGTGATTTTCTTGCGAGAATGTCTCATGACAGTGACGTAAGCGAGTGCGAGGTGTGTGACAACAGCTGTGTGCAGATCAACAATGGATCATATATCGAGTGCGGGAGAGAGTATGAGCGTGCAGCGTTTAAAGCGTGGACGTACTGACCTTATTTTGAGTTTGATTCCGTAAAAAGTGACAAAAACATTAGTGTCCGTTGTGCGTGGGAAGAAAACTTCTTTTTACAGCGAAAAAAACCCCCTAAACTTCCAAGCAAGCACCGAGTGCGCTACGACGTAATGGGAAACTCACAGAGAAACTGCCGTATCCTTCCACTGACCGCTGCGGCACACCTGCACCAGGATAACCCTCCGCCTACCCTACTCCTGCTTTACAGGTGAAAATAGAGCAAAAGGACCGCTAGTCTTGACTTTATTTATTTTCTGCTGTGTTTTACTTGCATCTGAAAGAGTGAGTGTAAACACACACATGTATATATGTATATATATATATATATATATATATATATATATATATATATATATATATATATATATGTATATATGTATATATATATATATATATATATATATATATATATATGTATATGTATATGTATATGTATATATATATATATATATATATATATATATATATATATATATATATGTGTGTGTGTGTGTGTGTGTGTGTGTGTGTGTGTGTGTGTGTATGTATGTATGTGCTGGAATGTGCAGAAAATAGGTTTAAATGTTAAACTAATTTCTTCCAGTCACAGAATGGTGCATATAATTAAAATTTTGCTTCATGCATAAAGTTAAAAGATTAAAAATAACAAAACAAGTTTTAAAAAGAGACTTTTCCATTTGATTACATTTTGTATGATGGATTATGTAGAAAAAGTAGAATTGGGCTGAAAGATCTATCGCTTTATCGCCTATTCAGGTTGTAAATCATGTTTTTAAAAAGTAACTAAGTAACTAAGTAACTAAGTAATTAATTACTTTTGAAAATAAGTAATCAGTAAAGTAACGGGATTACTTTTTTGGGGAAGTAATCAGTAATTAATTACTGATTACTTTTTTCAAGTAACTTGACCAACACTGGTAACAGGTATTGCATCAAATCACCACAGATGCTTATTGTTGCCCCTTTAGCTACAGAATTCTTATAACAGGGCTACCACATAGCACATACGCCTATAGTACATACTCCTATGACTGAGATATTTGTTTGAAACTGGTGGAATATGAAGTTCATTTTTAAAGGATCCAAACTACCTTTGTGATAACATTCAGTGCAGCTCAGATTTGGGCCTCAACAGTGCAAGATGCTCTTTCTAAATTTCATAGATTGCCTTGCTTTCTGCCCTTATCTTTTACCACTAGCTGTCCAAAAAACAAAATAATCCCAAACTGTCACTCTCCTCACCACGCTGTACTGTTACTGGTTGGAAAAAAGCACCAACCACAGGGCCAGCTTTTCTTATGAAGGATCTGCACCGTAGGGTATCTATGCCCAACTGGCGTTGTCGTCACTGAATCAATATTTGGAGCACAGGGGCTGTGACTATTATCTACAGACAAGAATTCTGAAAGAACGAGGCTGCCATTTGAAATTCTGGGAAAGTTATTGTAGGATCATTACTAAGCATACTGGAAAGTGTAAGCTATAGCCTGAAACAAGTCAGAGTTTCGATGTGAAATGAAAAGAGCCTCATGAATCACTGCTCTTTAATACTATGTCATTAAAAAAAAGAAAAAAAAAGAACTGACATATAAATCACTAGATGTCTGTATTATTCCCAGGGGGCATGTATGCTGTGCACAGTCAGGCTGCTTTTTCCCCCAACATGCCAGTCTGGCAGACTTCACATCTGGATCACTGTTATTATCACAGTCATTATCACAGTCATAACATTCAACAGGGCATGGTATTCCAGGCACAATTATACAACTTCCAAAACTGGAAATCAATTTGGGAAATTAAGTTTATAGGTTGTCTATAAGTGCAACATATTTTTAGGCCTAAGAATATGCGATTAACAGACAACAGCACTCAGCATGTCTGTACCACATGTAAAAAGTTGAAATATACCATAAGTATACCTAATAGCAATCTTCTTAACTGTAGCCACATGGGAATATATTGTGAAACAAACCTAAAGACAGCTATTATGGATTTATCCTACAACATTAATTAGACAAAATTAACTCCAGAATGGATCTCTCATACGCCAGACAGTCAGACAGTCCAACTACTATATATTACTGTGTGTCATCTAGCAGTGAACACTTTAGCTGTGATTCACCATGACATATCTAAACAGCCACTCTGTCTCTTCTACGCACACACACAGACACACGACTACAAAGAACAGTTGTGCTAGCATGTATTCGTGCACAGTTCTTAAAATGGAACAACTGTTCACACTTCATTGCAGTAGCCTCAGCTTATCAAACGCATAATCACCGTCTTTATCTGAGCTACTGATGTGTCACAACAACACAATGGAAGAAATGTTGCCATCCAGCATATGAATGTCTGGTCATCTCTGTACAGTGTTTGTACTGTCATCATCATCATCATCATCATCTTCTTGGCCGTGCAAGACCAACAGCAGCCTGAAACGCTCTGTTTCTTACTCACATCATTGGTCTAAACAATTAAAATCAGCCAACGCAACAGTCAATTCAAGTCATACAAAGGTGATGTTGAAAGGCGAGTAAATGAAGGGTTGTGAAGGAAAAAAAACACATTGTGATAAAAGGAAAAGAGTAAACGAGAAAAGAAAGAATCAAATAAAATAACATCCCAATCCTGATCCTGCCTTATTCCCTGGCTCACTTCCTCTCTTGTTCTGCTCTTTCATTTTCAACTCATTTTGCTGGCTCACTTCTTCCTCCAACACCCCCTCCATTCTTTCTGTCACTCTCTCCCTCCATGAGCAGACAGGCAGAGACAGGGAGACTGTTGTTGTGCTTGCAGTCTGACACTATCAGCTCATAAATCCCTGTCAGCAGCTTGTATGCCTCCTCTCCTCTCTCCCTCCCCGTCTCTTATCCTCCCTCCCTTCACTGGTGGAGAAACAGAAGAACCCAGTGACCTGCCAGTGAAGGTTTGACTGGCACAACCACACACACATTTAGAGAAGTATATATAGAGCATATACAGTATATACAGATATATAGATAGTCAGACAGACAAGCAGACAGACAGACATCTCTGATTCTCATGCCTCCCCTCTACTGTCTCTCTTTTGCTAGGTTCCTTCCTCCCTGTCTTTCTTTCCCTCAGGCAATGTTTGCCGGCAGACAGTCGTCACTGACAAGAGCTTCCTGTGGTTAGGGGTAAACACCTGGGTAATGAGGCCATGCTGCACAACAACCCAAAAAAAAAGCAAAGCAGATTCACAGACCTCACTCGCTCTGCCGAGTACTGTAGACTCACAATCGGGTCACGCAGCCACACGGGGTCACACGCGCAGTCACACACGCAAATAAATCTCACAGGAAAACAAGCGCATACATGAACACATTTAAGCACATACACAACCGCACATGCACATAACTGGTTCAGACTGAAAAACAAGAATCTAGACGGAGTGGACGTGGATTCAAGAAGGTTCTACTTCTGTGCCGTCACTAGTAATTTGTTCCTCAAATGCAGAAACAAATCCTCGTCTAAGTGATGTCAGCGAAACACTCAGTCGGGATTTTTGACATACTGCAAATGCTCAAACTGAGTGTGAAATGTGAGTGCTGCTGCAGGGAAGAACAGAGCTGCCTGTCTCGACTGCAAAGTCACAAAAGGACTTTTCCACTACAGGCAAGTTATTGGCCCACACCTGAACCTGCGTCAGCTGTCCAAAGTGCTGCCTTTGTCACTCCAGCATTCTTGCAGCCTACAGGAGATGGTAGTTGAAGTTTGGTGGGTGGTCACAGGACTGCGCCGATTTTTTTTGTGTGTCTGTGTGTGTGTGTCTGCTTCCGTGTGACGAACAGACACATCATCACCACTCAAATATAAGTGGCTATCTGTCTAACTGTGAGTTGACTGTAGGGGGAGCAGTAATACATCGTATTTCTGCAACTTTGTGTCTTGCTTGCTCAGCAAGGGTCAGATAAATTGCTGGTATTTTTTATTACTGACAGATTCTGTTGTTCATGGAGTTCTAGTGGGAAGAAAAAGCAGCTCTTTGTCACTAGAAGAGTTTTTGATGAACCTTGAAAAGAAGGATCCAGTGACCCACCTCTTACACTTTTTCACATATCATATAAGACTAGATAAATAAGTGTGGAGGAGGAGCTGCAACAGAGGAAATTTAATTTTTAAGTATGACAAATGTCCCTGTTCAACATGGGCCATAAGCAAAGACATAAGGACACATCTCTCCAGATTACAACTATTCTCGGAGAATACTGAGCCACTTCATGTATATTTAAAAAAGCTTTGATTTACAGACGTACATTTAAATGCATCCTGGATGTGAAACACAAAAACCCATCATGTGACTGGGTTGGGCAGCAAGCACAGTATATTTGTTTTTCCCCATTCCTCAAATTTTCACTCTTCTTATGAAAAAAAAATGAAGACGCACTCATATTCAAAGCTCTGAGGCAAAATAGACAATTTCCCTATCAGCTGTAACCAATACTTCATTTTCATGCCACTCTTGCTTTTTACATTGTGCTTTTATCCAAATTGATTTTGTCACAACAGAATTACATCTTGCTGCTCCACTGCTTCAAAATATTGCGCAAGTATCAGAGTCTCAAGAATCTTCCATGTCAAAAGCACTAGAGTGCAAATGATTCACTCAGCAATCATGTTAATCTGTTATCTCTGGACAACAAGGCGCAGCCTGCATCGCATGTCTCGTAGAAGTAACAGGGAAGCTTGTGGTGAGTCATCAGCCCTACCAGATCCGCACGGTCTTAAGGGTTGTTTTAGTTTTGAGGAGGATTTTTTTCTTCTTCTTCTTTAATGGTCTTCATGCAAGCTATTTTAGATATGGTTCAACTGAGCAAAAACACCATGTGTATTGTATGGTAGTATCTGGGTTTGCATATGTCTGTACGCGCACGCTTGTGTGGCCCGCATGTCTTTGTGTGCAAAGGAAATGGCTGACAGTGAAAAATGTGACCAATTCTAATTTTAATTGCCGAGTGAAAAAACAGCCTCTGTGTTTGCGGGTTCTGTCCAGACGAACAGAGGAGAAGGGGTTTAAGCATGAAAGCGTATTCCTTATCACAATTAAAAAGTGTTTTAACATACCGGCATCCCTTTGAAGTTAGATTAGCAGCAATATTGGAAAGATCGGCCCCAGTCTTAAACAATGGAAATTGAATAGGGGAAAAGAAATGACTTAACAGAGCCAAAGGTAAAGTTTTCCTTTTGTTGTTCATCTTTTTTTCCCCCCTTGAATTTGGCCTCATACAATTTTCTGATAGATTCTCTTGTGCAGAGCGACTCTTTTTTTTTTTTTTTGTATTATTATTATTTCTTTTTTAACATAAAATTGCTTCATGTCCAACCTAGGGAATGGATTGAGGGGACTACGGCAGAAAAGAAGAAGAAAACTTAATTTGACAGCGCAATTTGAATTGGAGATCCTTCTTAGAGGATTTGAAGCCTGGAGTGACAGACGAAATTGTACATAGGCACAGCTAAGAACTGTAATCACAATAGGCCCATATAAGCGTCTTGATTGTAAGGGTCTGAAGCCACACGGTTGCTGTCTTGTGGAGCAGCAATCTACATGCAGAAGCGCACAGTGGAAGACACACACATCCACATGCAAATACACAACAACAATCAGCTATGGACTTACAAGTCAAAATTCCCATCAATACAAGAAAAAGCCACTCCTTACATAAAGACATGGAAACCCATGGGAAGACACAAGGGCTGGAACTGAGAACAGTGTAATTAGAGAGAAAGAAAGATAGGTTAACCCCAGGCACAGAGGCAGAAAGGGAGAGAGAGGGGAGGAGAGGTGACGAGGTTGAGAAAAGTCCCGTGTTAACCTGGAAGAAAGAAAACAGGAACAAACGGGGCAAAAAGGAGCAAACAGCTGCTAAGGATTTACATGCTGTAAATTATTTATGCAATCAGCTGTAGGAGCACAGAAACAGAGAGAGAGAGAGAGGGAGGCAACAGAAAAAATAATCAGGGTTGCAGAAAAAAGAACAGGGGGTGAAAACTGAGAGACGTCTTTGCTGTAAGTTACAACAAAGAGAAAGTGTAACACTTACCCTCACACTCCTGTCTAGACACAGCAATCTTTCCCACTGAGCCTCACTCTGACACACCTGAAACAAACAGTAACACTGTTTACCTACACGTGTTACTCTCCAGTTACACGCAAAGCTTCAGATGTCTGCTTCCAGGTTATGAATGACAATGCGGCGTGCTGCACGAGATGATTTCATGTGATCTCTGAGACGGTTCTCTGTGAGTTTGAAGTCTAAACGCCAAACCTTTATTCATCTTTCTGAAGATTTCTTTACATGTCTCCTAATGCATGTGTATGCCTATGATCTATATCACAAGCCAAACAACCCATGACACAAACTTACTGTGCCTCTACTGAACTGTGCATTATTAATTTCAACCTACGGCAGGTTCAATTCAATTCAATTTTATTTATGTATTTTTTTTAAATTTGCTGTATGTTCCTGCTGCAGGTGCTAATGCTTCACTGTTACTGTGCTGCCGTGTATGTTTAACATTATTTACACACTGACAGCACTTCAATAGGAACATCTGCTCCGCATTTACATAAAACACTGTAGTTAGCTTCCAGTCTTGACATTTTTTACACAGTATATATATTTAGCTTAAATTACAGCAGCTAAACAGCAGCTAAACACTGTAGCTTATACAGTCCTTAAATATTCTGGTTAAAAGCAGCCTTGTAGGCTGTATTCTGAGTGTTATTGTGTGAGAATAATAATACAGTGTGTAAAACTCAATAGCAAAAATATGAAGAGAAACATACATCAAATTTAATTTCAAGAGCCTCTTAACTTTCTGCAGGACTCAGAATGAAATATTTACTAAAAGAAACTGAAAAAGACAAACTGTATATATTTACATTTTTTTCGCAGTGATTTAGTAATTTAATGACACTGTCAGTCTTAAACTACAGCACTGCCTATTAAATTCTACCATAAACTATGGCATATAGAGTACATCTGAAATACCACATAAAACTAACAGCATCACTGCACCCATTGCACTCGCTCTGTGCTCACTCGTACACTGTGACGCCCAGGAGCTTTTTGAGAAGATGCTGATCCACAAATTCCCATGGGTTTGGTGGAGTGGACCGGAGCCAGTGGAAATTGCAAACAAACACTGGGACTGCTGTGTCTGATGTGAGCAAAAACAACCTCAAAGACCTCATTCACACATCACATCTGTGCGTGTGCGATTGTGCATGTGTTGGGAAGTTCATGAAGAAAAGTGGGAAAAAATGGGAGCAACTGTGCGTGTATCTGTGTGTGTGTGTGTGTGCGTGTGTGTGTGTGTTTATGAATCTGAGGACTTGAAGGCTGTTCAAAGGCATTACAGCATTAAATTTATGAAGGCATTCACAGTAACACTGGCAATAAAATAGATCTCAGCTCCTAGCAAAAGTTCATATTAGGTCTTACTGTGGCAGGAGAGAGTGGGAAGGAGGAAGAGCGTGTGTGCGTGTGTGTGTGTGTGTGTGAGCGAGGGTGGAGGAAAAAAAATGAGGTGACACTAAAGGTCAAGAGAGAAACAGAGAGATGTTGAGAGGAAAACAAGAAAAAAAAAGCCAGAAGAGCAGAAGAACACAAACAGAAAACAATTTAAAAATGGGAAGAGAGAAACTTCTCATGACAGGCCAATGGCAACAAAGACCAGAACCAAAAATGCAAAGAGCAGCAGAGAGAAGCAGCAGCTCTCTCCTCATGTCTCTCCACCCCATGGTTTCAGTGGCCAAGTCCACACCACATTATGGGTCCCTAGGTTTTTTATAATGGCTGGGTGTGTTCTGATTCCGCGCTAAAGTCATTGCTAGTTAAATTCCATTCCTAATTAGTGGTGGGAATGAGAATGGAAAGGGGAATTGGTTGAGGAACAATTAAACATCACTGAGGGAAAACAATATTTTCAAACAACATTTGACACCATGAGCCGTGACAGTGTGGGACGAAGCATACGTGCCCACACGGCACATTTTTCTTCCCCCCACTATCAATTTCAGACTTTTGAGCCAATTCATGTATAGCTGCAGTTAATACAACCTGCAGATATACATTTGTTGTTGACAGAATACATGGTGGGCAGTGCTGGGCAGCAACTAATTACATGTAATGCCAGAGTACTGCGGTCAGTTTTATACTGCATGTAGGCCCTGCAGAGCTTAACTAAGAACTATTAAGAACTGTTTTGTTATTTCAGGCTAAATCCTGAAACAGCAAATATGGCAGGAGGCCTGCCTATTCCACATCAACTGTGTTGTTGCACTGATGTGAACGGCAAACATTTGAGGTTCACAGCAGTTTCAAGGACTTTGCTGGCAGTGATATCTGCTTGACTGTTGAGTGCTCCTCTGGGGTTTACATTTACTAATCAAAATTTCTGTTTTGAGTTGAGTCTTTGGGATGATGTTTATGCTTAATTTCTATGAATATACACATCAAAAGGGGCAAAAGGATGCAAATTTGAAAAATCAACAGCTAGTATAATAAGCGCTGACATTATGGGTGTACTACATTAACCATAGAAGACAGTACTATGGCATTTGCGTGGGATCACTCTGAACAAAATACCCATTCACAGAACAAGTTTTGACTCAATAAACACATTTATTGCAATAACATTTGGAGACTGAGAAATTTAAAATAAGTGAGCAGTAGCTTCAAGGCACAACTTCAAAAATCCAAAGTGTCCAAAACACGATTTATAATAAAAGTGCAGTTTTGTGGAGAATAAATGAAATAAACTGGCATCCCCGTTAAAATAGCAAGTTTTTTGTTAGCACTTTTACTCAAGCACTTGTAGTGAATGACACACACTCACAGACCCTGATGCACCTGATGTAAAGTGTTAATGATGAGAGAATTATTAAGAATGACTATCTCAATGTTGTGATGTTTTAATAGCGTGCAGGTGACTAACATCTCGCTGATGGGAATTTGTTAAAGACAGACGTTTAATGAGCAGCTCTTGAGATTAAATGTGCCAGGATAAATAAGACCGGAATAAAACTTGGATATTATTGTAAATACGTGCGCAGTGAAAATATCTTGCTATGCCAAAAAAATAAGATTCAGAGAAACCAATAGATTTTTGATGGCCATTTTTGACTAGCATTACTTGTAGGGAAACCCAGTGTTATGTTACGAACTCCAAATCTTTGGAGTGGCGAGCGGATTCTCCCACTTTAGGACAAAACACAGGCTCCCATTCTTTGCAGTTTCCTTTTTTTTAATGAGTCACTCACTAACCCTACCTCCTCATAATGCTGACCATATAAATAAGCTCTCCCAAAAACCTCACAAAGCTCCCATTAAAGTGTCATTTTTCAACTTTTTTAAACGTACTAAACAGTAATAGTTTGTTTTTCAGATTTCCATCACCACTGCTGCAAATTGCAAATGTGACCTTTTTTTTCTGGAATGACACTGGAATAAATCCTTTCAGTAAAGCACTCAGGCAGATTTTAGCTGCACAGCTCTGTGCTTCCCTCAAGCTTGTGGCTCTGGATACATGTGTGCAAGGGTGCAGAAAGCAAAGCTGCACATAGTGTAAATCTCACAAGATATATCATAACATTCGAGTCTGTGAAACTGTCAGTTCAAAGGCTCTTGGTCTCTAGCATATGGAGCAGTGATTTGGCAATTTAGACTATTAAATATAGACTAACAGTGAGCGAATGTTTGTCTATGTAACATGATCAAAGCTGCAAACATGCAATTATGAAATGAATGGCCTCCCTATCTCTACTGTTGCTTTACTCTTTTAATTTGCTCATAAAGCATTTTCAAGCAAACATTGTCACGATAGAAGTCAAACGTGCTGACTAGCAGCATAGACATGAAGTCAACACACTGGAATGCACTTCCATCCCCTCAGGAGCGAAAGGATGAATTAATATTTGATTGACATGTAGTGAGCCAAGCTACCGAGTGTAAAATGTGTGCTGAAAGCAAGGGAGAAAGTACAGAGAGAGGGGCATTATGATTGATTGACTGTACCTACTGAGCAATTAGAGTGAGATTAATTGGTTAGTTGTCACTTCATTTGACTGTTATTAGGCAAGGAACTCCTCTCTGGAAACCATTTAAATGCGAGATAATTGACATAATTGTTCTGCAGACGACAGAACTCCTGTGGTACTACAGAACACAGTCTGTGGGCTAACAAGAGAAAAAGATTAAAGGAAGAAAAGAAGGTTGAAAATCAGGTAAAATCAAGAGGAAGAAACAATATTTTGCACTCGTGCATATTTTAACAACATTTGAGGTCAAGGAAACTTACTGCTTGTGCGTTTTGGGCTGTGGATTAGCCAGGATATGACTCCACACTAAGTGAAATTCTTCTTTATTACATATACATGCACACGCACTCACACACATACACACGCGCCAACACAAGGTCGGACTTAAAAATTAGAGCAGGGTATGAGGCGACCTTGTGAGGCTCCCGTTAACCAAATAAAAAGTGTATAGGATTTATGATCCTATCAAAGCACTAACACATAACACATCGTATATTCCTAAGCTCATTATCCATTAATGATCTTCCTAACTCATTCACTTTAAATGTTCATAATGTTTTTTAATATTTAAATATACTGCAAATATTGAATCATTGTATAATTAATCCAATGCCTACTGCAACTGAGCGCATATTTTTAAACCTCTGTCTTTCCCGTTTTCACTTGTGCGATAAAACATTCAAACATTTACACTCTGCATATCAGTGTGGGAGATCAAGAGAAGTCAGCCTGCAAAATAAGCTGTCACGAAGATTAGATGTCATCAGTAGCATTGAGGCTCTAGCCCAAGATTGCAATAGCATTCATTAAAAAAAGACATCAAATTACACTCCGAAGTGACGGTAAACTATGCGTTTTCCAGAGATATGATACAAACCAATTAAGGATAGTGTCTGTTTTCACAGTTTTAGGATTATCAGTGTGATAACTAAGCAGAAGACTAGAAGATGCATTGAGATATAACCGGCGCTGGAGGATCTTCCATGGGTTCAAACAAGGATGGTTCTGCACTGCATCTGCAGCCAAATCTGTTTCTTGTGTCCAATTCATAATGAACTGTTTGGATGACTGATTACATATAAAGTATGTATCGCAGAGAGATGACACAAACAATAAATAATAATGAATAATGTTACAATAAAATGATATTTTTTTAAACTTACATAAGCTTTTTCACTGACTAAGAAACAGAACAGCTACACATTTGCAAGGCGTGGAGTTTACTTTGGGAGTTTAAAACAGTTACACGCCCAAAGGAAATAAAGGGCCCAGATGACTGTTAATTCAAGCTGACCCTTAAGGAACCCACATTAAGGATTACAAGACATCTTGTCCTATATGGAGTAATTTAAAATGACTGCAGGTAGCACACTGGGTTTAACTCCATGTTTTTTTTTCAATATTTTAGCATGCACCCATTAAAGAAATGAAACCTATGAATGTGTTTAAAGTATTCTGCATTACTGAACATGTCTCCTGTTAGTACTGCACTTTTTCCAACGAGATCAAATCTACCCAGCGTCTGGAAAGAATTACAGTATGTTACAGTTGAGCATATCGTTCCCTCGGTGAACAGGAAATGGTTTATTTCTCCTGAGTGGAGCCTGTCCCAGCTAGGGAAGTGGCTAACCACATGAAGCTAGTGCGATCCAATCTGTTTACACACAGTAATTTGCACAGGTGAGAGAGGATGGGCTGCTGGGATGAATGTAGGAGCCTTGTTTAGTTCTCGCCACTGAGGAATTCAGGTTGTTTAAAAAAAAATAAATAAAAAAAAAAGTAAAAATCATGAATTGATTTCATTTATTAAGCTCTGCTAAGATTTGTTCAGGCTTCAAATCATGTGTGCAAAAAAGGTGTGATGGATTTGTTTCAAAGTGATAACAAATGTAGGGAATGAAAAGATGTCTGCATTTAAATAAAGTGCAGCTGACATGAATACAGTCACGTAATATGGTATAGACAAGAAGGTGTGACGAGACACTATCTTGGAGCTATAAATATACAACAGTTCGTTATCAGGTTTAGTTCTATGACTGAAATGCAAGCAGCACAAAGTGGTTTAGCGGTCTGCACATTCAAAAGCAGCACTACTGTTTGTTTGACTGAACCAAGGGTCAGCTGGGGCCTTTTGGAGCTTTTACTCCCATATATTTTTGGGGCTTTTAAACAGATGTTCCCATTTCCTCCAGTTCAAAGACATATCAGGTAAATTGGACTTGAAAAGAACTTCCCTGCTGCATATATGGCTGGCTTCACATCCAGCTCAATTCATCATAGCCAAATTTTACAAAGACAAATCTGTCTTACAAAGGTAAGCCTGTCAGGAGGAAGAAAAAGAAACAAAAAAAGTCTTACAATTGAGCTGCCCTGCTTTATTTTCACGTGCTCAAGTGTGCTCATTAGGTCCGTGGTATCAACTGCTTCTCCTGCGTTAATGTGGAGGTGTTGTTGGCAGGTCATGGACGCACAGAAGTGTGAGTCTGACCCGATCATCTGGGCCTTGTACAAAGAGGCAAACAGGCAGACATGCACAAGTGCACAAAGAGACACACTCTTGAGTCTTCCAAAGATTCTTGTATTTATTTAAAGAAAGCAAGTCTTGACAAAAGATGTCACAGCTCCTAATCAACCTGGTCTCTCCATACAGCAGCCTCATTGAAAACACGTTTGTGTCGTCTACAAAGCGCCGACATCTTATTCTATTTGTACTTTTGAAAAGCAAACAGAAGGTTAGGTATTTATTTTACATGTTTTTCATTATTCTGTGCTCATTCCCTCTCTCAACAATCTGCGTCCTCGATCTCCGTGCTCTGTGCTAGATTTTAACTTTGTCACTTTCTTACTTTCCCTTTCAATCCAAGGTCATGCAAAGGTTACTTCATTGTGACAACTTTCCTTTATTTTTTGTATAACATACAACAATCCATCCTAGCTCTGGTGGATATGCCATTCTTATGAGGTTATTCTGACTTGTTTACAACCTTTCCCTCCCCTTTCTTCTCCTCAAATCATTCATTTGCCCGTCCACATTGCTGATCGTTCATCACCGATACAGCCGTTCCTCCGTCTTTATCATCCATCTTTAGCTGCAGTTGTTTATGTCTGCTTGACTCTCTGCCGTGCTGTTTACTGACCGCCCTTGCTTTTTTGGGCTCCTCTCCTTCAACTCTTTACTCTGTTCAATTTGTTATAACTTCTTTCATCCCTTTCCATCTGTATCACTTGAATGCATGCATTTTAAATGGACTTTTTCCCCTTTGTTTTCAGCTTTCCATTCAGTCTGCTCACCTCTGCTGAAAGTTAGGTCTTTATTAAACAATCCTTTACCTTATTCCCCATCTTTCGTCTGTGTGTAGTATACATTCAAAACTTGTTCCTTTCGGAGACATTATGGAGCTCTTCCAACTCCCTGAGATCACATACTGATAAATGTCTATCCTTATTTGCCTCCAAGGATGAAAGGCAGTAAAGAAATCACAAATATTTGACCACAACAAACTTGGTAACACCACCCCCCTGTAACGGGTACGTGCGTGTGAGGGGCCTGAGGTGTAGCGTTTGAAGGCAGACCGAGGGGCAAGAGTATGCACACAAACACACACACACATGCGCACGCATACATCGTCAGGCCCTGTCAGACATCCATCTCACACTTCAGTAGGCTATTTATTTTTTCTGTTTTATTTATGCAGCAATCTCCTTTCAAATTCTGCTCGCACCCATTCGTCTGACTGAGCGGCTGCCCTTTCTTTTCAAAGTGTAAAATTTCATAGACCTTGGGCAAAAATGGAAGAATGGGTGCGAGGGAGAGAGAAGAAACACTGCTAAGGTAATAACCTGATTTCGCCTCAGTTGGTTTTGATTTAAGAGAGGAAGAGTGTGTCAGAGAAACAGCAGGCGCTCTTCTGTCTCGCTTCCATGGCAGATTTTTGAAGAGCGAGGAAAGAGAGGGAAGGAGACGCAGAATGAAAGGAGAGACAACGCGAACAAAGAGAGATAGAGACAGTGAATCACACCCCATGCCAATAAAGTGAAGTGAACTGACACAAAGAAACAGAGATACCATTGAGAAAATGAGCGTTCTACAGAGGGAGGCAGGGGAAGGGAGATGGAGAGGAACGAGTTGGGGGTGGGGAGTGGGGGTATTATCAGTGAATGAATTTTTAATAGCACAGAGATCAACCATGCCCAGGAGCTCAAACAGAAATAAATACCTTGCCTCCTTACTTTAAAACTCCCTTTAGAAAATATAACCACAGTACACAGTGTTTTTTTTTTCCTACCAGGGTTTTTAATCACTCAGGAAAACGTGACAGCATACCCGACACCAGAAAACAAGGAGGAACCCTGACAGCAAGACGGGCAGGGACAGAGAGGCTTATGGGTAAATACAAGGTTGCACGTCACTCACACCACATACACACCAGCCAGCTGATTACCCCAGGTGTCTGCATTCACACATGAGGAGCATTTGAATTTTAAACTCTTCCAAATACATGTGTCAGCCCTCGCCCATCTGTCTGTCACCCTGCAAATGCCCTGACAATAGCACGAGCACAATTAACTTAAGCTGAGAGAATGTGCCAATTTACCCCCAATTTCCTGCTTACAGCGTCAGACGTTCCTTTCAAATGTGTATTTTTTTAGCATAATATATGAGGCAGGCCATTTCACTTGCCAAAAGCATCTCCATTTCAGCAAGGTTGTCCCAATTTGCTGATTTTGAAGCACATACCAAATTAGCGCGCAAAACATTGCAATTTTACCAGCTGCTGCGTTGTCTGTTCAAGTGTACGTCAGCGTGAAAGGCGATTTCAGCTTAAAATCTGGTCCGTGGTTCTTTCTATTTACATTATAGACTCTTCCAATTCTGTAGTTGTTCTTTTCCCAGAAGGTGTATTCAGAGATGAAGAAATGCTGTGAATTTAGCCTTTATATTTAAAGAAACAAAAAAAAAAAACAAGTTTATGAATTGTGCATTACTGCTAGCCAGCAAAAGCTAGGGAACTTTGAGTCTGCACTACAAGTGAATAAGGATATGTATTAATAATTATTAACCATATTCTTATCATGCCAAAGGACATTAATAATAATTTCTACCTTAAATGATGCATATAGCTTCTTTAGACATGCCCAGATAGCTGTAAGTAACTGTCAGTGTTGGAATAATCTCTGTTCCCTGTGAGGTTGATACCCATCGCTAAGGCTACAGATATGATACAGTACCAAGTCAGTGGGAAACCAAGAAAATGGGGAAAAGATCACCAAAGTTCTTTAGAACAGCTTCAGAAGAAGCGAACAGCAGCTGCACTGAACTTCTCATTGCATTTCTTGCAGAGGGAGATTTATGCAATTACATTAAAAAAAATCATATATGTCTTAAAGTAAGTGTGTGCAACTCTTTTATTCACTTGGTTAGCATTTGCAGGATTTATTGGCATCCAGATCCAAGCATTTGGACAGTTACTTATTTGTTTGTTTGGCAGACCATTCAATTTCAAGTAAAAATGAATGCTCTTTCAAAGTTAATGGGGTGTTTAATACGCTGAACCTGGGAAATCACAGTTGGAAACTCTTTGAAAAGATAGAATGGACTTTCATAAAATACGAGCTAACAAGCTAATATAAGAAATATCTAATGATCTACGAACTACATAGCAATCTACACTCAACAGCTGCAACTCTGAATGACGCTTCCTTTTTGTGTAAATGGGTTTTTCTTGTGCACGTGATGGTACGTTCTAAAGGATCCATGCTCTACAGAATAATTCTGCATTAATTTCACAGTTGCAATTGATCTGCATATTGTGACAGCCCACACACGTGTGCAGCTTCAACTGACCCCTTTGCTGTTTTCATACTTAATTTGTCACACCCTTACCGATTAGTCGACACTATAAATGTAAACATTTCTTCATAAAACAAAGACAAATGGTTAAAGTGAGATTTTGCGTATGTCCAGTTATCCAATTAAGGTGAATTATTCTTAAACGTTTCGTGAGTTATTCTTTGCCTTCATCCTGTTATCCGACTCAAACCTGTCAACAAATCTTAATACAGGGAGTCATGTTAAATAAAGCTCAGTTTACCTTATTCAGATTTTCTTAAGTAACATTCAGTAGTGTTCCTAAACGACATTATCATCGAAAAAGACGCTGAAGCATAGTAAATGTATTTGCATCATTTATTGTCTAATTTGCCCCTGTAGGAGGAGGATCAGGCTACTCTTTTCCTGGCTGAACTAAAGAAGCAGCGGAGTCCTTCTTCATGAAAAACCTGAAGTGCTTTTTCTTCTTTTGCAGGCACAGTTCCTGTAGATCTTTGTTCTGCACTGTAAGGTTTGTCATCTCATTGAAAAGCTCTGTATGCTGCAGCTCAATTTTCTTACACCTTTTCTCCAGTTCTTCTAATTTTTCCTGCTTTTCTTCGTGCTTTTCTTTGAGCTCTTTGTTTTTCTCTTGCAGCTTTCTTTTAATGTTTTTCTTCTTGAACTTTCTTTTCCTTGTGCATGTCGTTGTTTGTTTGTTGTACTTTGTCAGGTATGGCCAGTAACTCTTGATGTCTCCTCTGCAGGTCGTGAAGTGTACACTGGATGTCTTTATGTATTTTTTTTCTGTCATTGCTTCTCCTCTTGCATTTCAGTGTTTGTGTACTATACTTTGTTATAAAGTCCTTGCAAATGGGTATTTTTGCTCACCATTGCTTAGATTTTACTCTGCTTTCTGTGCATATTTTTTCCAGTTCTTGTTTCTCGTCCTCAATTTCAATGTTTTTGTCATTTGCTTTGTTGTATAATACTCTTAACTGTACTTTTCTTCTCAAACTCTTGGAGATCATGTTGCATTTCTTGCATCTCTTCCAGTTGTTCTTTGTCCTTCAGTAGTTGTGCATTTCTTTTGAGTGCTTGTTTAAACATCACTTGAAGCCCTTCATATTCTTCTCCATGCACTGGAGCTTGCATTGCATCTCCTGGTCTTTTTCTTGAAGCTTACACTGAAGGTTCTTGATCTTCTTTCTCTTGTTGCCGTTGTGTATTTCTTTTGAATGCTTCATTAAACATCACTTGAAGCCCTTCATTTTTCTTCTCGAATTGCTGGAGCTTGCACTGCATCTCTTGGACTTCTTCTTGAAGCTTGCACTGCATCTCTTTGTGTATTGTGTTTTGGAGTTTGCACTGTATGTCCCGGTGCTTCTCCTGTGTTGTTTTTCCTTTATACAAAGCTCAAATGCTCTTCTGAGGGGCTTCAAAAAATCATCGCACTGAGGAGTGCTGGGTTGATCTCTTTGTCTTGGGTAGTGTTGTTTTTTTTTTTGTAGACATTTTGGTACCTTGTAACAACGTCTCTGTAAAGGATTCAAATGTTTTCAAATTCTTCTTAGTAGATGAATGTTTGACAGCTGCGAACAAACTGATGTATTGACTGAAAACTGAAATTAGACTTCCTTCCTTAGGAGTTATGACAACAGGCTGTGTATATAAAATTTAAAATGTATCATGTTAGAGTGTTTAATACACTGAACCTGGGAAATCAAAGTTGGAAACTGTTTGAAAAAAGGCTTTCATAAAACACAACTGTTACAAGTCAGCTGAATGATGGGATATAGCACTGAAGCTGGAAAAGGGCACAGACTGCACAGTTCAGAAAGCTAGCATGCACTGAGTGCAGATTGTTATGTAGTTTGTACATGATTAGATATTTCTTACCGTCTTATTAAGAACAAATTGTGATTCCCAGAAAGTCACTTCAAAAACATACTTGGTCTAAAACTGCATAAACCTTTGTTATTGTTACCTTGTTATAGCTAAAACATGCTGTAGCAGCAACCCTATTAGCCAGTAATTTCTCATGGGACACTGACAGATCCAAACCTGCTGTGGTCTGGCTACAAGAACATGGCTTGAAGCCTGCATGATTTTGATTTTGACTTTGATGGATTCTCAAGATTGAGGACCTTAAATGCTTTCCAAACTAACAACGTTCCACCTCTTTACACTGTCTTTGGCTGTATATTCTTAGTATCATTATCCTGTTAAATTATGAGATGCTGTCCAGGTTAATCATTCTCTAATGAGTTTTGAGTGCTATGATCCTATATACAGTACTATGCAAAAGTCTTCAGTGACCCCTCATTTCTTCATATTTTGGTTGGAAAATGGGATATAGGTTGAGTGATTTATCTAAACATGCAAGAACAATTTGTGCATTTCTAATGTGCTCGAAAGTCAATGTTTGTTATAACCACCTTAGAACTTTTAGGCAAGTGTCCCAATAATTTCTTTGAGTAGCCTTCAAGAAAAGTTCTCAAAGCTCTTCTTTGGGGGGGTTCTTTAAAACGCAAAATACATTACCAACATGGCGTACAATGTTGTTAATATAATGTTCCCTGCCATTTCTTCTGTGAACACCGTTGTTTTTAGAATGTTTGATTTCGGCAAAGCAATTAGCCTTGATTTTATCAGATGTGCTTTTTGAGTGTTTCTATTATGCTTACTTCATTTGCTTTTCTTGTCTTTACTTGCAGGTGGCACGTAATTACAGCATATTTTGTATGAAAACGTTTAAATAACTTAGAAAGGCGAGAGCTGCCCACAAAGTGTCACATATCCCATTACTTTTAAACCTTTTCTTTTGTAAGTTTCATAAACTTAACATAAACTTCAAGTCAAAGTTGAGATACGGCACTTCAACTGTAGTTTCCTCTACTTTATTCCAAATTAAATCACCACTGACTGTCTGATCACAGCGAGAGAGGACGGTGGTGCAGAGCCAAAGGAGATGATGTGGTCTACGCAGCGATGGAATTCATTTCTTTCCCAGTCTTTGTGTAAGAGTCATTTCTGTTGTTTAACAAATCTATTGACTTTTTAATTTTAATTTTAAGTCAACAGACTGATGAAAATTCCAGCAAGCAATTTCAGAGAGCAGTTCAGCAGTGAGTTTTTCAAAAGCAATATGGATCAACAACCACAGAGAATTTGGGATTTGATTGTTGTAATCTCCTACAGGGGAGATGAAGCCATATTGCACTACACCGATACTGTGCAAAATCGAATTAATCCAACCTGAATCTGAATTAACTAAAATACAACCCGTCTTCTTCTTCTTCTTCTTTTTTTTAACCCCAAACCCAAACAGCTCTCCTTGTATGTATTAAAACACTTAAATAAGTTTATAATTCTAGAAGTAGAAAATAAAAACCCAACAATATATAACATCGCATCCACTGAACTGAAAACCATGATTTTGTTGTTGCTCGTAGAGAAAGAATCTTCACTCTAAAGAAAAAGCTTTTTTCTGCCTCTATTCATGTAGAAAAAAATGAATGATCTATAAACACCACTTACACGTTTTACTGAAATTGCTTACTTCTAGGATTATATTGTTAGGATTATAACAATTGCCAGAGTTGTATCAATAGTATAATAAGAATATGACTTTGGAATGAACATCATATCATGTTTCTGGGCTCTCTCTGTTTTGGAGTTAATCTACCATATTTGATAGCAGCTGTTGTTTATTTTGCCTAGAATGGAGGACTGCAAGCACTGGGTTCTATACACAAGAACTGTTTCGTACTGGTAATGCACAAAGAATAATAAAATATAATATGTTTTCATCCCTGGGTGTCAAATAGTACTCTTCTGTCAGAAGTTGCTGCCGTCAGCGAGGGTAGCAGTGGGTTCACCTATTGCCTTTAGTTTAGATTTAGGGACCTAAACTATGTAGACTCAATCCCACCATGTTGCAATCAGAGTCTGTCTGCATAAATGAGTATTTCTCATCTGTGATGCATCTCTTTGCAATAGGGAGCTGGAAGCCAAATTCAGAATCAATCCTTTAGAAAAGATAGGTTGTCAAGCGCCTGTCATTTTGCCCTCCTAGAGCAACTATGTCACTATTTGTGGAGCCGTTTCTGAATTTCTCTTTCATAAGGTTCTTACTGGACTTAAATTTCTGTTTAATGTGAATTTCTTTTGTATGCAGACAGAAACAGATTTGCCATTTTCACCAAATTCACAAACAGATTGCAAGCAAATGGCAACTTAACTCCATTCACTGATAGCAGACTGATAGCAGCGAACTACCTTAGTCTTATTGCCCTTTTTATAACCATCTTGATGCACTGAAGTTGCTTTGAAGACAACAACTGACTACAAGTGGACCCCATCTTTAGAACAACCATTTCAAAGACAATGATATAACAAATTCATTGCACAAAGTCAAAATAATTTTGGTAATGCTGCCTTCTCCAACCACTGTTGGATAACACAACAGCAGCATTTGAGCCTTTAGAGTCAGAACAGGCTGAAAAGCAGTAGCATGCTGACACAAACTGATGAGGACTGAGGGGGAAAAAAGCAGAGTAATGTTTGTTCACTGCAGGTCAGAAATCTCTAAAAGTGGAAAATCTATAAAATAAATAAATAAAATTCCAAACAATGCATTTTGCCTTCTTATCATAATAACTTCAAAATTGTTTTGGGCACAATAAGCAGCTAATCAGTGACTCTAAATGAAATCTTTTTCCTTGAGCCACTCCAATATCTGTGCTAGCCACAGTGATAATAGCAGGTTTCACAGACTTATAAAGCTTCTGCGTGCTCATCTCCAGTGAGACAAACAAGGACAAACACGCACGCAAACAATGTGTGTTTCACCGAAGCCGACTCAGCTGTAATAAAATAATATAAAGTTGTACCACATTTCAGTTCATATCGGAGCAGCGGTATTATTCCCTGCACCTATTCCTATTATCACGGGCTCTCAAAATGACTCAAATTAAAACTCACATTAATCCGACAGTGTAATCCCTCTACTGCATGGAACAGTCTTTTCAGTCTGAGTGTGGATTAGAGAACACTGAGACCCTGTGTTGGTGGTCACTGGTGTATAACACCTCATAAAGATAATATGCTATGTGTGTGCGCGCTTGTGTTTTTCCTGCTGCGACGGTGGTCAGCACAATACAGCACAAAAAGCTTGCGTCTGTTGGAGGGGTAGGGTGTTGTACATGTGGATAATGTGCTTCTTTTACCCTTTGTGGTTACCTGGTGAAGAGGAAAATCCCTATGAGGTGGTCTTCTTGCTATGTGGACTACAATGAAAGCGGCCTGTAACAGAGGAAATGGTGAATTAATAAAATAAGCCCCCTGAGTAGAACACTGTTTGACTAGTCAGAGGGCACAGAAAAGGGATGGAGGGAAGGGTTTGGCAGAATAAAGAAAAACCGAGAAGCACAGATAAAATGGCACTGTTTGTACATGTTTTGTGGCTGTCTATAGGTTTGCAGTGGTGCGCTGAATATATAAAGGCCTAATGCACGCTGAGTGTATTTCATATTATCCTTTGGTGAATCAAGAAGGAAATAAATATATAAGTAAATGACAAGTTTTTGTCTCGGTGACCCCCGAACAAGACACACACACACACACACATATTTTTTTGCCTGCCCTTCTTACTTACAATCAAGCAGCTTATCATGCTGCTCACACAGCATCCTGTACAGCATCTTTAAGTATCAATAAAACCCTAGCTGCAATCACCACATTAAAAGAGAGGACAAATGCACCTCTTGACCCAGACACATCTGGTTAATGGAAATCTGAAACATTAATAAAAACGCTATCGGTGAGCAATGCTCGGCTGCACACGTCTCAGTGCAGCTGTGAATGAATATGCTCATTTTGCACGGTTGCTACATACCGAATGGGCACAATCTTAAAGGTGTTCCTTACTATAAAAACAGTTCATCTTCATTTGAAACAATGATATTATTTGGAGTCTGTGTTTGTGGATGT
Source organism: Neolamprologus brichardi (assembly GCF_056152115.1). NCBI lineage: Eukaryota > Metazoa > Chordata > Actinopteri > Cichliformes > Cichlidae > Neolamprologus > Neolamprologus brichardi. The sequence continues at coordinate 5,185,043 of NC_142114.1, read as the reverse complement.
GTACGCGTGCTCCATAAAGAGATGTACACTATGTATATATTCATAGCTGACTTTTATGGCCGTGAAAACAGGTCCCACTAGTCTACAGTGGCAAATAAGCCGATATTATTTCATTCATCACCCCTAAGAGCTTATACTGTAGACCAGTAAAGCTGAATGCTGATGAGCTGACCATGAATCACTGCAACATCAAGTATGTTTATTAGAATGCTATTCAAATTTATTATTTAGTCTGGTCTGGTATTGTGACTTTGTTAAAATCTAATATAAATGACAACATTATTGTTATTTGACGCTTTGGCAAATGGTTAAATAAAAAAATAACATGCCTAAAATGTATTGTTTCCATAGCGGCAACAACAACAGCAACTTCGTGTGTACCTACTACTGCACCCATTTTTGCAGAGCTGCTGGAATGGCACACCAAATGAATCATTTACAGAAAATTTTGATTTGTCAGTGCAGGACAGATGGATCCTGGTCACGCTGTATAACAAAAGCATGGGTGGGCATTTACAAAGTGTCAGGTACAGTGCAGAACAAAAATCTCCTAATCTCCTTACTCTTTGCTGTTCATTATTATTTTACAGGGCAGCCGTCCCAAATACATAAGGCCCCTACCCTGCTCAGCCCAGTCTGCCAAGCACCAATGCTGGGTTTGATATTCTTCCAACATCCAACAGGCTATGATTATTTCATTCCTTTTTTAACATAACGCATCAATTATTCAACCTTTGCGAGACCAGATTTGATTGCGTTTTTATTTAACAAAAATGACTCTGTGTGTGCGCGCGCCTCCACCCATCTAAAGGAAGACTGAATATAAAACGTTCCGCAAAGATAATACCTCATGGCTTGAAAGAGTGATGGATGGTGAAGGGGGTGGAGTAGAAGGAGAAAAGGAGAGAGAGAAAAAATACAAGTACTCTGGAATAAATGATGACTGCATTAGCATAGGATAGCACAGGGTCCCTTCACTCTACAATAAATTGCTCCCCGTCTTCAAGGCAAACTGCCCACACAACAAGTGCAGCCATGACATTGGAAAGCGTGTGTGCACGGGTGTTTGCTTGGACTGATTCTGCTGGAGTGTAGCACTGCTGCAGCACTGCAACAGCCATGAAAAAAAGATTCGGTTTTTATGTAGCAACACAAATCTGTTACATCCAGGTTTTTCAGTGCAGTTAAGTAAAGTCAAACACCCAGCGGTTAGTGGGGTAAACTTTCACTGTTTAAATGTAATGAAGGCCTTAAACTTAGCGCTCAAAGCATTTCATTTTTGTATTAATTAGTCTGCGACGCCCAAGACTCATTAATTCACACCTTTTCAAAAAATTATCCCTTTATCCCTTCGCCTCATTTCCTCTTTCTCTCTCTCTCTCTCTCTCACACACAGGCTCACTTCACCTCTCTCTTCCCTGCCATTCTTCTCCTCTCCTCGCATCCTCATCTCTGCTAATGAGCCTACTTAAATCTATGCCAAAACACAAACAGCATGAGAAAAAGAAATAGGTACAGTGCTTAGTCTGTTTGTTAAAGGATTCATCATGTGAGCTGTTTTCAATAAATAATAAATGCAAGCGCTGACTTTTGTCTGCAGACGAGACTTTGGAACATGAATTATGCATTGTTATTCTTGGATAGGCCAACACAGGGACAGGGTGGCAGTGTGTGTTGTGTGTGCGCGCGTGGAAGTGTGTGTACATGGGGGTAGATCCTGATACACACTGCGACGACAATGTTTCTGAGGCTTTACAATCAAGGCATGTGGACACAGCTCACTGTGATTACAACTCGAAAGACATTGTTTTGTTTGCAAATACACATGCTGCCTAAACCTTAAGCTCCTGGAAACTCAGCAAGACGTTTCTGTTTCCAGTTAGAAAGTTGAAAGGATCGCAAACTGCACTGCTCGACTATTATTAGCCGTTTATCTTATTCTAATCAAGTCTCTTTTATGGTTGGATGATGAAGGGCAGGATGTGTGTGTTTTCAATCAATTACCCTGTGTGTGTGTGTGTGTGTGTCTATGTGTCTGTGGGAGGTGTGTGAGGTGGTCCTCCTAGCACATTTGTGTTCACAGTATTTTTCCATTTGATCCCTTCTCTCTCCCTTTTCTCCTCTTTTTGCAGCTTTTCCCTACCCTATAATCACTACGACAACAAAGGAAGCTTCGTTCCCGCTAGACAGTGGAAAGGTTTCACTGGCAATGCTAAAATATCTGTGTGTTTTTCCCCCCCACTTTATTGTCTGTTGTCACCAGGAAATACGAGTAAAGGAAAAAAAAGCTTGATTGAAAATCAGCAAAGAAGAGAACAATTACAAAGAGGAGAAAAGAACTCACATCCGCCCGTGACAGCAATCATCACTGATCTCTGCTGTCATTTTTACTCCACAGTAAATAATTCATCAAAAGAAACAAAGGGGAAACAAATATGCAAATAAACCCCAAAAAGGCCAGTAACATCGGCCTAATGCCACAAGGGAAGAATAGCAGTGGATTATTATCATGGCAGGTTATGACTGTGATGAATCTGAATTTTTCTTGTTTCATCTACCTTGACAGTACTGAAGTCACACATACACACAGGGGGGAAAAGAAAACCTGGAGGGATTTGAGGGTTTGATTGAGGAGAGGAGGGAGGGGAGGGATTAAGGACAAGGGGAATGGAAGGATTGGGTGGAGGGGCAGGGGGGTAGTAGACATCGGAGGGAAGAAGAAAGAGATTTGGGAGGGGATGGAAGGAAAGGAGGGAGGGAAGCTTTTGAGGGTGTATTCGACAGTACTGTGAAAGGTAGCCATCAACGGCTTTGATGAAAAGTGCAGGCCTTCTAAAGCTTAGGAGTGACAGCATATGATTTGGTCAAAGCATGAAGCTTTTCAAAGGTAGACATTCTCACTCCCATTCATCTCTCTCAGGTTGAATATAACTTTTGGGCTGAGCTCTGGCAAAATTCTGAATTGGTTTGACAGATTGACTGCATATTGTCCCTGTGACTTACTGACAGTCGGCTGCCTGGAAATGTAGACATCTCGAAATGAAAGGGGATTATATGTAATGTTTCAACAGCACTAAGATCACAGGGTATTCAGAAAGACACATTTTGTATCTAGAAAGTGACACAAAATACGTATGTCCTGTATACTTTAAAGAAACCTAATCATCATTGCCCTGTTTCTCCAACAGCAGCTACACAAAACACCAAGATGTAAGAGTAATAGCTTTGAATGGATTTCCAAAACTGAAATTTCAGTGTTAAAGACGTACAAAAAGACATCAAACACTTTTTTTTACATGTTATAAAAGTCAGTCCCCCTTAAAACTAACTTCATCACTCCTGCAAATGCACCTCTTGTGTATGTTATGCAGCAGAGTGTGTGTTTGCTACATTTGGTCACATACTCTTCTTGGAGTGGTGCTTGAGGCTTATTAGCAGTTTGGCTTGGTAATGTGACAATATGGACAGGCTTTCTGTGCCAACAGTCGTTAAAATCAAGGGCCGAGGTTTACAGTCCCAGGTCAGTGATAATAGGCAATGAGCCTGTCAGATGATACCACTGTGTCATTTTCATTCACATACATAAATACATAATGTTTGAAATTGCATGCAATTTAACACCTACGCACACAGATGGACAAACACACACTCATGATGCTGCTCTTACATGTAAAAGCATGCACAAAATTGAAAACACATGTCTGTGAGGCTCTGGTCCGGCAAATGTGTATAGCTCTCTCTCTCATACACACACACATACACACACACACACACACACACAGATAATAGTGTCTAATTTAGGCCCTCATATCTGTAGAGTTCTCCAGAGGACTACATTTCATCAGGAATACACCGATGACCTACATACTAGGAATACACACACACACACACACACACAGTAATATATCCACAACATGCTTCAACACTGCCATACATCCCTAGACTATAGGGATCTGCATGCAGACACATATAGTTCACTCCCCATACACTCTGGGTGCCACTCTTCACACCTAATCAGTAGCACATAAATGCAGAAGTGTAAACATGCCTCAAGTCAATGTATATGTGCTTCCATTCACCCACTGCAAACACACACACATACACACTGACTGTATGCAAAAAAGATTTAGACTCACATCCACATTAAAAGTTTGAAACATATCCAAACAAAGACCTATAAAGTATAAAATGTAAATCACATATATATACACACTGAAAGGCTGTAGCTATAATATCTGGTCACATTACAGCACATTAGAGTAGATTAAGTGTAAATATGGTTTATCCTATACAGAGATAAGAACAAAGATATATGTGTATAACAAGATTAACAAAAAATCTATTCGGGTTATTGTTTTTATCCTGACATCATTTCAGCACTCACCAGAAAACTCTTTGTAATGCTGCTTCATTTAGGACTCCAACCCGAAACAACATTCAACATTGTGGTTGATTTCCACTTTGAGTGGTCCTGCTGTCCTGCTTGGGGCAAATCTTCCAATAATGTGATACAGAAACCGCACCATGTTTCTGCTGAGGAGGACTGCGATTGCTGTATCGATGCTGTATTATGCATTCTGCTGGCACCAGACAGACCTCCAGTCATCATTCATCATTCATGGGCATCGTCTGTCAGCATTTCAGTCTATGGCCAAGAGGACCTGACAAAGAATGACAGTGAGCAAGAGAGAAAAGGAGGAAAATGTAACTAAATGCACCAGAAGGCCTGATTCATACACAGTCACCAAACACTAAGAAAGAGATTAAGTCAGAAACACTGACAGAATGAAAAATAAGGAGATAGAGTAAAATGTCGACTTTTATGAAGGAGAGAGGAAAGAAGAGTTGCCTGCGAAAAAAGACATATATTATTTCTATGAAACACATCCTGAAATCTTGAATACTGAAAAAACATATTCATCAACAGGTTAAGAAGACATTTAGAGTCCCTGCAATAAGACTTTTGGCAATAGTTGGAGACACAGGCAAAGACATTTATGGGTGGCTGTCTGCTCAATGCCATGCTTATAAATGGCTAAAGGAACCTGACTCATACATCTTATTGGTTTAGAGAAGAAGGAACTGAGGTTGGGACCACAAATGATGCAGAAATAGACATTTGAACCAGCATGGAAACACATTAACTATTTTCACATTTATGGGTGGTTAGAGGACCTGACTCATACATGGTGGCGTCTATACTTCCTTTTAGCTCCAAAGCTTAAAATTTATAGCAATAGCAGCTTTTGGAGCTGATGTTGGACCACAGCTGATGGCGTACTCATTGGATTGTAATATACTGTATTTCCAAAGGAAGCAGACACAGTGCCTTATCTGTGATGTTTATGCAACAAATGAAAGATTCTAATTACGTTTCCATCACTCAGTAAAGAGCATATTAGGATAACTGATAGGAATCTAATTGAGACACAGAAGTTATTGGATGTTACTAAACAAGTATCAACTTTTCAGGCTTTAGGCAGTATTTTATTATACTGCTTCCTCTTGAACTAAAGCAACCTCAGTTATGTGTAGAAATATCGATTCCAGCTTCACTCCCTAAACGAGTATACAACACATTCACAGCCTATGATTATATAATTATCTGTTGCCTCAGTAAATCACTCTAATTATAGGCGCACTGCATGCGACAGCTGAATGAAATGCAGGCTGTGTTTTCATGTACATAAATTGAGCTCGTAGAATCAAAAGATTCGGGTGTCGTTTATTTCAATAATAGCACGGACTGTTTGAGGCAATGCATCGGAAAGTTTGCACATTAGTAAGATGATCAAGATGCTGATGCTGATTAAATGTGCAAATATTGGAAAAACTGACACAAGACAGCTTTTTGTCTGTCTGCAAGGGCAATAACATTAATTCCTACTTTAATAATCAAAAGCACAGACACTTGTCTGCTGAGACTTATACTGACCTTCTGAAGCAAAAAGACTGAGTCTGTCAGACAGTTCTGTTTGTGCCACAATATTACAAATTTTCTATCCACATTTCTAGAGTAACAACAATAAAATTTGTTTTTTAGACTCTTATAATCTTTGTAGAAGTAAGTTTTAGTTTCCACTGACAGCTGACTTACAGCTATTGTTCTTCAAGCTACAACCACTATTTGGGATTGTCAGCATCCTTTACATTGAGTTCCAGATGCTTCTATTAGGGCTAAAGTTTAAGTTGTATGAAGGTAATACTAATAGATACAGGTTGTCCTTTGTTCCATCTGTTCTTCTTTTTGTTTGTTTTTCTAACAGTGTAGGATATTTGGACCTTGTATTGTGTTTTGTGTAATGTACTATAATTATGTATTGTGTTGTGTTGGTCTACTGTCTGCTAAGGAAATTGCCTTGTGGGGAAAGGTTTTACTTTTGTACTCTGCCTTTCAAAGATGGTCTCCAGATAGATTTATTTTCACATATAAGTGCATTAATCAAGGAACAGTTAATAACACATTTTAGCTAGTGCACAACAACATGCCCAGTCTGGAGTGCTTCAACAGGATTGCTGAGGTTGATAAGAGAAATGTCCTGACATATATTGGATGGACTGCCATGCAGTTTGGTACCATAATGTCATGTCCCCATCAGGATTTGAACAGATTTTTATTGATTTCTTTTAAACTGGCACATAAAAATAGGGATTTTTGCACTATCCAATTGTTGTTAACATGCTAGCATTTAGAACCTCTGTAATGATGTATAGTCTCATAGACATACAAACATGGCCATAGATTTTCTTTACATTGTTTCCCTTTGCTTTGTTCATTTCAAGCATCATTTCTAGTTTAAAATCATAATTTATTCAAAATTATTTCTACATTCCATCAATGTTAAAGCAGCTACATATAAAAAATTATTTAAAAATTAAAGGTATCCCAAAGTAACAAAACTGTACAAACGAGGACCTTTGGTTATAGTTAGTTATAGTTATACTATTGTTTTTCTTTGTGTACTCCTGTCTGCAAAATTTAGCAACACAAACTGAATGTTATGTAATGAGCTAAGTTGCAAATGAAAAGTTTCTATTATGTGATTTTTTTTTAAATAAGTATTTATCTGAAATAAGAAACAAAGAAGAGGGAAATTTAAAGAGCAGTCAGACAGAGAGTAAGAAGAGGTTGAGTAGAACAAACAGCACTTTGCAATCACACATTCACAATGTGCTACCAAAGAGCTCAGCTACTGTTATGTAAACCAGGATGAAACATTCATAGCCAAAAACCTCATCGGACTATCGACCCATTGAGATTGTGCGTGAAAGACACATATGGAGGGCCGGCTACTATGTGAATCTCATCCATAAAAAACAGGAATGCTTAGAAAGGCTCACTGTGTTAGACAGATGTCAAACTTACACTACTTAAGAAACACTTGTACTCGCATGAACTGAAAAATGCTTCCAGAGAAACTAAAGTTGTATTGATAGGGATTGTTGGGTAGAAGGGAGAAGATGAAGGGCAATAAGAGGAGTATATAAGAGGGGAGAATGGAAGAAAATACAGATAGGGATTAGGCAATAAAAAGACAGATGAGATCAAGAGACAGTTCTGACACGCTCAAGCAGCCAATGCTTTCTGTGAGCCTGGGAGCAGCTGAGCTGAGTGGTTGCACACACTCCCACATGCGCAAACACACACACATATGCACCAAATTGTGATGTGGTTAGCCGTGACTTTGTGTCTGACTGGGTGTATATATGAGATGTTTAGAAAGGGGCTGTGCTGTAGGAAGTTGTGCCAGATCCCCAACACCACACCCCGCCACCATAAGGAGTAGGAGACTTAGTGGGCTTTTGGCTTCTGTTGTGGTTCCTTTAATTCTCTCCCTGTCTTTTTTTTCTGTCTCTGACTCTCACTCAATCTCTGTCCTAGCTGTCTGTCTGTTTCTCAGTCTGGTTCTCAACGCTCTGCTTCCCTTTGGCTGTTTCTCCGGATTTTCTTCTCTCTGTATCCATCGATCTTTCTCTCATCCTTAAACCATTCATCCTTCACTTTCTTCAAGGCAATACACATCCATGAATAACATTTGAAGTTATCTAACATCATGAGTCCTGCATGTAACAAATCAAATGGGAAGGCGCGACTCAAGAGCCAGCAATCGAAATTCAGTCGTGGGAAAAAGTACATGACAAGAAATTGGGCAGTAAAAAAGCGAACTTTTTACAAAAAGCATCAGTAAAACCTGTCCTACAAATGTCTAAAGAACCTGATCTTTTACACATGTGTGAGCCAAAATACTGTAATTTGACCACACGGGCAGTTTAGTTTATGACTGTAATAAATATGGGAACGTCCTGTCAGATAAACCACAACACTCATACGGTGGTGTGGTGTGGTGTGATCATACGGTGGTGGGCTTTGTTAAGGTTTTGGGCTTCTGTTGTGGTTGCTTTGTACCTCGATGCCATTTTTTTCCTCTAAGATTATTCTGGCATTTTTCATCAATCAACTTCTTCTCTCTTTCACCCTGCTTTCTTTGAATATGACTTAATTTTCCTTTAATAACTTATAACTGAATATGAGCAATAATTACATTTGTTCTTTTAGTTTTTCTAATGCTTATTGCTACACAACTTTTTTTCTTCCTTTCTTCCTCTTCTCCTCATCTTTATTTTTTCTTTTTTTTAAACTTAAAAAGTTTTAACCTGCCTTTTGCAACACTGGTCGGCTCAAGACTGATTTTTCAGTAAACCTATGTGTATACACCCACACCTTCCACACAGAAGCACTGAAGCACACAAATACAGACAGAGCACCACGGGTGCATTTGTACACACATGGAACCTGACAGTCTCATTTTCTGCTATACACACGCAATCTTCTAACCTTCTATCAAGCGACCCTGCATGCCTTGTTCACCCATTTCCTACACCTCAAACACTCGCACAGCAACTTAATTAAACCACACTTAAGACTAGATTGTTCAGCTGGGTTGTTTGAGAAAAAGTGGACCAGGTATTAATCATGTCGCGGGGCCATAAAACTGTTTACACAGACACATTGTGGGGTCTTCTCTTTCGTGTGGGGGACAGATGGGCAGATATTTTTAACGCTTGGCTAAACCTAGCATTGGGTGCTGGGGTCTGGGTCAAGTGTCTAATTGGAAAAAGCTTCATACAAACGTGCATATGTGTGTATGAATTACAAAAGGTCATGGCTTCTTTTGCATTGGCTCTTTTTCCTTGTTGTGAAAATGAAGTGACCTTTGACCTATTAATACATTCTAAAGCTACCCTTACTTGCCTCCTGCCCATCTTTCATTCATTTGGTCCCCTGATTTTTTTCTTCCTATTTCTCTGGCTCTCTGTCTGTCTGTCTGCGTGTACCTCACTCTCTGTTCCCTAATGAAATCTGTTCCCTGTGGGGTAAAGGGTCAGAGCCCCAGATACACACGTGCACACATAAACACCAAGCCGTGGAGGGAACACATACATACACATGCAGATAGGACACATGCAGACATGCACACATCCGTGTTGATAAAAGGATAGACCCCCACCAACGTTGCTACAGCCACACACATACACAACACACACAGACACACACTGACCCAGAAATCCCCTCTCTATTATGCAGAATATCAGTTGGCTGATGGTAGAGCTGATTATGCAGCTACCCTCTGCTAGCCCACAACTCCCTGGTGGATATCTGCCTTTAAAACTCCAATCCCAAATGTCTTTTTAGCATATCAATAGAGAATTATATATTCCTAAACAGTGGGACTTACATACATACAGTTTTTCACAACTTTCTCATCTCATAATGTCACAGTGTGAGTCGGATTTTTCTTTGTTTTGTTTTTGTAATGCGTGTGCAAACATTCCACACAAAACACACTCAAAAGTAACATTTAGCCGTCACACTGATGTAAAGACTACAGAGGTTTTCTATCATGATTTCCTTCTCCCTCTGTCACCATAAATATTGCATAAGCAAATACATGTTATTTTCTGAATTATAATAAGTTTTTGTTTTGTTTTTTTTAAAGTGTGTGGCAAAGTCTGAAATCTTAAACCTTGTTTATCTTTGGCCATGTGATGCTGGGCTTGGGTAAAGGAAATCCACCAGACCACATGACTTTAGCAGGCTGGTCAATGCTCTGTGCACTACTCTCAGCACTACAGCATGTAATATATATACACCCCATAGAAAATGTTTTGCACAAACACTTACGTGCAAAACAGTCCCAGTTTAATCAGTAATATTAAATATTGGTTATTCACTGAAAACATTTAGATTATAAAAAGGTAAATTGTACAAGACTGCTTGCATAAAACTTTTATTAGATCAGTAAAATATAAATATTAAAGACTACTAATTTAGCAAACTTCAAATCACTAACTGTATTTCAGTTGTATATGTGGGTGGTTGTGGCTCAGGAGGTAGTGCGGGTCAGCTGCTAATTGCTGGTTTGGTGATTTAATCCCCTGCTCCCTGTGGCCAGTGTGATTTTACAGTTAGAAAAGAATAATTATGGTCCTTCTATTCTCAATTTTCACCCTCCTTGTTCACATTTTAATTTTATTTAATGCAAGTTTCCTTAATTTAAATAGGCTATTATACTTGTGGACTCTAACAGAAGAATTATCATGGCAAACTAGAGAGAGAGAAATAAAAAAAAAAGTCCACCCTCAAATAAATGGCTTGATAACTTCAGAATTAAAAAAAACCTGACCCTCAGTGTTTCTTGCTGCCTACTCCATTTATAATAAATGTAAAAGCTCAATGTGATATGCAAATGAGTCAGCAGAAACACAGTAACTAGCTCCAGATCGCTCTGCATATGCACTGACTTTCCCTGGCATCAGAGGATTGGATTTATAGATTGGTGCAATGTAGATGAATGGAGTAGTGACCCTAAGAAAGATTGCATGCTAAGCAAATAAGAAAGGTAATCTTGGTTTGTGTGTGTGTACATGTGCATGGCCATATATGTGACTACACTGCCACATGCTTGTATATCTGTCTGTTCACATGTGCATGAGCATGTCTGCAAATTTGTGTGTGTGTGTGTGCCTCTGTGTTTTTCCGTATGTGTGGTTTTGCTTGCTTTATCGTGATGAGATATGAATACGGCCCCTCTTGCACTTCATTAATAATGCTATGCATTGCCATTCTGCATGTTTTAGCTCGGTAACTGAAAGGCCATCTGTGGTCTACTGGGGAGGTTTAGTAAAGGGTAAACTGCATGGCTCGTTATTTTAGGTGAAGGAAGCCCTCGGAGGCCAAAGCAAATTAGTTTGTGTCCAGTTTAACCTTCAGAAGAGTCAATTACAGGAGGTAAGGCGATTGCATGCATGTTCTTCAGGACTTTTTGAAGAATTGCTTATATGTTCTCAAAGAGCAATAATAAAACAATGTCAAATTGACCCCGCGGCTCAGGCTAAACTAAAGCACATACTACTTTGTCAAAAAGACAATATGCAAAAACAAAGATAACTGATTACGCCAGGTGTGCGCGTGTGGGTGTGCACGTGTCTGCTTTAATATGTCTGTAAAGACTATAAACATGGAAGCGGACATGACCCGCACGTCTCAGCAGTTTCCTGTGTAAGCTGTAAGCTGTGCTCTGTGTGTGTGCGTGTTCTCTCGTCACTCGGGTCTGCAGAAAAGCCCTTTTCACTCGATTATTGTGTCTCAAAGTCTGCGCACCAGCCCACGTGTGTCTGTCTTCGCATGAAGGTTACTTGCCATTCGTCTCCTGTCACCCGCAATCCTCTCTACATCATTAGGAGCTGGCAGGGGTTTTTCTGGTCAAAGTTCACTCTTTCAAAGGTGGGCAGAGATCAGGTCAGGTTTGGTGTGAGGTGACAGTGAACAAGCACAAAGCTGTAGCACTGACACCTCTGAGGACTCGGGAAACATCCAAAATGGACAGCAACTTCAGTGTAATAAGAAAAGGGCAAGAAAAGGTAAAAGCTAATAAAAAATGAGTAAATGACTTATTTTAAGAAAATCACATTAGTAATTGTGGCATTTAAGGCTCACTGTGACACAAAGCAATGCACACCACAACCCTCATATTAGCATGAAAGTAAATAAAGTACTCTCTCTGTCTCTGTCTTCCAGATACCTTTAGTTTGTTGTTTTATGTTAACTCCAATCTTAATAAACCCCTTTCTTTGGTTTATTAAGTGGTAATCATTGTGCGGACAGCTTCCTGTCACATTCCCTGCCCCTATGGAGGCATGTTGTTAAAACAATAAACATCTGTACAAAGAAGAATGAGAAAAAACTGTCCGAAAGATGACTCATTCATCTTGTGTCAGTCTGTGTTGGAGAAAGGAAGAAAAAAAAAAGACTTGAAAGGGGAGGAAGTTCAGGTTCACCCTGGAATTAAGAATAGGGCATGTTTAGCTTACATACACAGAGACATCTGTTAACATCCACACACCAACACAGCAGTTCCCTCACACTAACACACTCACTCTAACACTGCCAAAACAAATATTTCACACAAGCACTAAGTCAACCTATTCACCCAGTCCCAGCAGTTAAAAGCAAAGTTTTGCCCTCCGGCTGAACTGAAGCCTGACCATAACCGAGCCTGCGCTTTCAACTCGTTTTATTGAATTCCACTTCACTGCTGTATTTTTATTGTTTTTATTTTGTTTTCTATACTGCTGCATTCTGTTTTGACGTTTGACAACTTGGGAAGACTTGGTAAAAAAAAAAATTACGCCGTGTGCCAATACATTCTTTTTTTGTCTTATATTTCATATATGCTTTATTGCTATCACATTTGTGGATATTTGCAGCGATGATTACGGCAATGAATGCATGCCGCTTCAAGTACACATAATAGTGCTGTTAAACACCATATGCAAAAATGGTGAAGTGCCATCCAGTGTACCACAGCAGTTTATCGCTTCAGCTATAGCTGCACAGACGAGGGTTATGGTCTTTGGAATGTAAAAATGAGATAAGAAGGTGAGTATGCTATAAAAGGCACTGACGAGTCTCTCTCCCCTTTTCTGCTTACAGATGCAATATTTGACATGCACAGCATATGCAAACATAAATTTACAAATTGTGCATGCCATATATGAATGCAAGTGTTGTTTACACAATGACTCACAAAAACCATCCAATGACTAGACAAGCATCGAGCATAATGAAGCTCTGAGTAGATAAAATACCACGACTGAGGAGTAATGTAATGGCATCCAGCGGGACAAAGCTAAGACCTACTTCTGCTGTTTTCCTTTTTTTTGTCAGTGCAGTGGCAGCAGCCTCTGTCTAATCATCTTGTTTCTGTTTAGTTTTTTTAGGAGGGAGTGCATATTCTTTTTTCACAGTCTCATTGTTCAGATTGAAATCTCTTTAAATCCTGTTACAAAACACATCCAGTTTGAAAACACATGCAGACAGGTATGTTAGGAGAGAATATTTAGATATAGACTCTAATAAAGCTGTATGCCTTTACAGAGTGTGTGTATTTACGTCATTTCTGAGCCACCTTTGATCATCCTCGGCAGCCTCGCCTCTGTCACTGCGCCCCAGGGTGGCTGTGGCTACAATGTAGCTTGCCATCACCAGTGTGTGAATGTGTGGATGACTGGATGTGTAAAGCGCTTTGAGGTCCTTAGGGACTAGTAAAGCGCTATACAAATACAGGCCATCATTTATTTTTTTTATTCCAGCACATTCTATCACGGATAAGTCGTGTATGCTGAACTACTCACGAGAGAAAATCGATAAACCTTTGATTTCACTTCATTTCACATAAACATGAACTCTTTCTGACTCCAGCGTGTCTGTTGGTGGCCAGGAGGACTGGGGGTGGCGCTGTTAGGTTGGTGGTGGTGATGGGGGTGGGGTATTGAGTGGGTGCATGTGTATGAATGTATGCCCATCTCCCCAGATGAACAGGATGTGGGAGGTCAAAAAGGAGAGGGTCAGAAGTCAAGCCTGACTAAATAATAACCAGATACTCTTTTCAGTAATACACACATGCACACACACATATATGCACTCACAGAAACACAGACACACACATTGTCCAAACGCAACTCTATATGTTGTTATTTTTGAAAAGTCTGGACAGTGTCTTCCTTTGTGACCTCCTTACACAAAAACACACTTGAACATGCTCTGTTTCTTTGCCTGTGTCTTTGGCACTTAGACACCCACCTTCACACACACATGCACACACCACACATGCACACACACACACATATGCACATGAGGAGCAACATAGAGGATTGGAATAACCAGGGTGTCCTCATAAGAGAAACAAGGCTAACTACTAACAAATACTCAGTTCCACCTGCACTCTCTGGGAATAGTGCATGCTGACCTCAAACCTGGAAACATAATGGTTGTGGAACGCCATCAGTATCCCATCAAAGTTAAAGTTATTGACTTTGGCCAAGCACGTCCCATATCTAAGTGATTCCTGGTTCTTGAGAGCAGACGGTTTGGTACAGAGCGCCTGAAATTATGCTTCGTTTTCCATTTAATGAAGGAATTTACATGTGGACACTGGGGAGGGTAGCCATGGAGCTTGCTACAGGGGTGCCACTCTACCCTTGCGATATGGATTATGATGTTTTGAAATTCATCATACACACTCAGGGTCAGCCAACAGATTATGTCATAGACTCTTGGATGGGCACTGCTTATTATTTTGTAAAAGACAACTGCAGCAAATAGACCTGGATATTTAAGACGAGACAAGATTCCAGTCCAAACTCGATATATAAAACCGAAGCATAATGATGACCTCGAACAACTAATGAATCTTAAAACGGGACCCAGCATTGAGTGGCCATAATTTGGTCAGCATGATTAAATAGATACTGGACTTGGATGCAGACCAGCGCATCACAACACTGGAGGTTCTCCAGCATCTATTTTTTGACACTGACCTCTCTACGAGTTCGCTTTGCATTGACATTAGAAGGACAGAGGGACAAAACCTTGTGATCTCTCAGCAAACTTAAAATTGGAAACGAGAAACACCACACAAAATCAATCTCCTGCAATCCCCAGCATTGTTTCTTTGACCCCAGACAAAAGCAAACATTCAATTTAAAACCACAAACAGGGGTTGGAAAAAGCAATTAACAGCAAAATTACAGATGCATTCCAGTGCAAATGCTTATCCACATTGTAAAACCCAATACTCATTTAAATCTGATTACAACAGTTTAATATTTTAACAAAAAAATAATTAAGTTGCTCCAACAATTATCACCTTGGCTTTTTTTTTCACTTCCCCCACCCCAACCAGTCACTGCTGTGACAACAGTCTGGTTCTGCCAGAGGTTTCTTCCTCTTACAAGCAGGTTTTTCATTCCCACTGTGGGTAAATGCTTGCACATTGGGAATTGTCTGATTGTGGGGATCACCAATATTCTACAGGAACAAGCAATTCTTGTGAATATTAAAAAAAAAATAGATTAAATGACAAAAAACAACCAACAAATCTGGTCTTGAACTTGGGCAAAATTTTGGTGAAAATCCATTCAGTAATCACTGGGTGAAGTTCTTACCAATATTCGAAGCAAAGCAGCAGGTCTTGTGAATTATTGAGGCACAGATGCACATAACATCATTTATGCACATCAGTCCTTCAGCCAGACTTTGCACAACACATTAAGACAGATAACTTGGATACAATTTACTGTTTATGTCATGTTAAATAAACCAGCTTTAAGCATCAACTAATTGTTGTTTGTCATTGTTCCTTACCCCTCAGTCTCCTAGTAGGTGTATCTGTGGTATATAAAATCACTGGACACTTTGTACCGTTGTAGCACCAGCTTGGACACTCTTTTACATTAAGTACTGGCACAGATTCCACAAGATGCTGAAAACATTCCTCTGAGTCCTTACTCTGACATGATAACACCACACCATGGATGCAGATTTTCGGCTACAAATCTGTAATAGAAATCTCCTGTTCTGCCACATCCTGAAGGTGGTCCTGTTGGATTGAGGTCTGGTGATTCTGTAGTCCATGTGAGTACAGGGAACTCATCATGTTCAGTAAACCATTGGGAGATTATTTGAGCTTATTAACAAAGTGTTGTATCCTCCTGGAAGCAGCCATCAGAAGATGAGTACACTTTAGTCACAAAGGGATGGCTACGACCAGCAACAACACTCAGGTAGGCCGTTATAAATGATGTTCGATTCGAAGAGGCTAAACGCGTGCCAAGAAAATATCTCCTACACCATTACACCATCAACACTAGTGTGAACTAGCTTGGGAACTGTTGATTGCTGGATATTTTCTCTTTTTCCAACAGTTCTCTATAAACACTGGAGATGTTTGTGTGGGTAAATCAGCAGTTTCTGAAGTATTCTGAACAGACAAAACCCATACCAGGTTACAAGCCAGTTGATCAGGTGTACTTAATAAAGTGGCCATGAATGTACATGAAAAATATTTGAAATATTTCTCTTAGGTAGTGAAAAAACCAGAAACAATTAAAAAGACAACAATAATTCTAGCTTGTCTAAAGTAGTGCTGAGCGTCTGCTGACTTTGAACCATAATCTGATCGGTGATCACGTACAGTTGGTAAGACAGGCTTCCACTGTTTCTGAGTTTTCTCAGCCTCAACCTGCGACTTTAAGGCTTTAATATGACAACATTTACGGGGCCTGATAACGTTTGCCGCCTAGCTCCCACATTAACCATTAACGTAACTGTCTTTTTATTAGCCACAGCCGCTAGCTAACTTAAGGATTAGTCTATTCTGACAAAATGAGGAGTACAAGAAGGATTGATATGGGGTGGAGCAATCCTTTCAGCAAAGGCAAGTTTAGACCCTTCTTTTGTGGTGCTCAAAGACCCCCAAATTTTGTGACATTGCCATCATTGACAGTGTCATAATTAGCCAACTCATCTTCTAGAGATGGGACACAATGAAAACACGTCTAACTGTCCCGTGTTCTTGATATCACAATGCTTCTACAGCTGGGGACATCACTGAGACTTAGAAAGTGTCTGCTTGTAAATATTTTCTGTCTAAATAGCATAAATAAAATAAATAGCATAAATATTAACCAATATAGGCTAGATATCTGGAGATTACTAGCTTAATTTAAGCCTTCCAAGTTAGTAGTCCTATAGCTTATTGCTAGCTGCCAGCAATAAGCTAGCTGCTTACTTCATGTCAAAAGGATGTTAATGTCAATGGCCAACGGCAGCCTGTATTCAGTTTGAATATGTCTGTAAATTAATATGGATCAGTTTATGCCTTTTATTGGATTGGAAATTTCATCTCACTGCTACATTTAACATTTAGGTGACAGAACAAAGAGTGAGAGGGGACAACAGAGAGGCAGAGAGGAGGATAAAGACAACAAAGAGAGAGACAGCAAAAAGAAACAGGAGAGCGTGGATAGGTAGTTATAAAGCCAAGGTAGCTTCTGTTTTGCCCATACACACTGATGATGATTTCACATCACTAAGCAGGGTTATCAAATGTGGATAGAATCTTATGAGAATCTTACAAGTTTCCTAAGATTATATTTTTGTGTTATTTTCTCATTGAAAACAATGAGTTTGTGTGTAATTGTCTGAGCAAAGAAGGAGCGAGAAGGATGTCGAAAGAGAGAGAGAGAGGACAGAGAGATCGTAGAAGAGCAGAAAGAACCAGGTGAGCAAATTAGCAGATAATGAATTTCGGTGGAAAAACACACATTATTTTTCACAAAATTATTTTAAATATATTTATGAATGCTTTGTGTGCTTTCCAGTAGACACTTAAAAATGCCAGTGGACAATTTGCATCATTCAAAAAATGTCTGCCAGGATTGTTCCCACTACACTGATGTGACACACTACAAATCTGCTCTTTGTATTGGAGTACATGATGGTCTGTGCTGGGTCTGTACAATACAGGGAGTGTTTTTCTGGATTCAAAAACGTTGATGTAAAAGTTTCTCTTTCAGCAGTTTGTTCCTTGTTCTGGTGTATGGATTGGTACTATGCTGTTTCCCCATCTTTATGGAGTAATTAGTCCTCCTGTTATTGTTGAAATCATATATATATATATATATATATATATATATATATATATATATATATATATATATATATATATATATATATATATAGTTTAAAGTACTTTTAAGCACCCCGCTGCCATGTTTATATTACGTATATACTGTTCGGGTCAATTTGACCCGGCAGTCAAAGTGGAGGTTAAAGGGGTCATAAACTATTTGTTTCTTTGGATCTGTAAGACATATTTCACCCAAACACACACATACACACATGCACACACATGCACACACACACACACTGAGAGCTTGTCCCGTTGACAGGGTATCAGTCACGAAACAGGGGAAAGAAAAGGAGACGAGAGCCATACAGAGAACCAGGGAGGCTAGATTTAGCCTGTCAGTCTTAAAAGGTCAAGGGTCACAGTGGGAGCCAACTGACATATATTCACTCAAATATGCACACACGCACACACGCACGCATACATATATATAAACACACAAACAATGAAGTTCATTAAAACAAGGTCAAAAGTGGAGGGCAGGCAGCTGGCTAGGTTTACAGAGAGAAAGAGAGAGTGCAGACAGCTGGGGAATTTTACTAGTTTAAAAGGGCACAAGTGAATGTTTATAGTAGGGCAAAGAGGTGCAAGAACTTATTTCAATTGTTCTGAGTGGACTTTATATCAATAACATGCTTTTAAGAATTCATGGGCACTTTGTTAGTGAATTCAATCAGCAAAAGAGAAGCAGTTAATGATGCAATAAAGTTATGGGACCAGAGAAGAGCTGTCTTTATGTTTTGCCACAAGCATTGAGACGTTAAGCCCTCATTTCCTCTCAAAGCAGAAAAAGGAAGCAGGTAAAACATAAACACTCCCCGAGCCAAATCCTCTTCTTTTAAACTTCATATCACTATGGCACACCTTCTAATCATCCAGATTAGTCTAGACCTGGACACGCTAATTCAGCTCTTGTCTTGGGACTGAAGATCTGCTTTCCTTTTTAAGTGCACATTGGAACAGCTAGTGCCATAATGAAAAGACATGGACAAAACTCATGGGTAGAATATATCCTACCATTCAAGAGTTTTATGGAAGAGAAGATAGAGGCTGTGCATAACTGACTAACACAAATGTAGTGTTGTGAAAACGTTTTGACCCACACCCTCAATTCTTTTTATCTTGCTTCCAAGAAGCCAGACTTTCTTGTCTTATTTTTTCCCCAAGTAGTCTTGAGCAATAGTTCTCCAGGCTTCCTGGAGGTCTTTTGGGGTTTGGCTGCTTTTGTTTTGTTTGTTAAACCACTCAACACTTACCGACAAATCATTCAAGCATAAAAAAAAGGCACCTAACTCAAGAAATAACCATTGCTGTGTCTACACATAACAGACAATACAGAAAAAAAGATTTTAAACTGTACATTTAGTTTGTTACTAGCAGCCTGCCACAAAAACACGTCATTTCTTTACATTTCTTTAGTTGAATCTATGAAAAATGCCAAAGAAAACATAGTTTGATAGAATTAAATAGCAATTCTAAACCATCAAGATGATTCCCAAAGAGCTATCAGCCAAAAACTTGGCATATCTCAGTGTGGTATACAGTGTTTCCTAAACAATTTGAAGAACCTGGACAAGCTCAGGACAAAGGATGAAGCAGCAGACCTAAAAACTATCTAAAGCATAGAAACAGTATCTGAAAGTCATGTCTTTAAGAAATGGAAAATTAAGCAAACACGTGACACAGGATCTGAGAGATGCATCTGACCCTTCAGTTAATCCACTGCTCACTGAAGGAAGAAAAAAGGAAAGAAAAGGCTGAGGTATGCCAACTTATACAAGAACTGGACTAAAAATCTGTGGAAACAGGTCTGATAAAGCGATGAATCCAAATTTCAAGTTTCTGGTTCACATCATCTTCAGTCTAGAAGTCAGGATGGGGAAACGGTGAGTACATCCATCTGTAAAAACTGGTTGAGGCTCTGTCATGGTTTGGGCTGCAGTTCAGCCATGCAAAAAAGTACCATAGGATTTTGATCCACTATGCAATACCATACCATACACACTGCCAATGCAATGAAAGTTTAACTAGATTGAAAAGCACACAGTTGAACACTATAAGTCATGGATTGGAGTCCTGAAAGCACTGAAGTGGAGTTGGATCACAGAATAAAAGCCAGCCAACATCTATAGAGCTTTGAATGTCCTTCAAGAAGCATGGAGAGCTATTCCTGAGAAAGAATGACAAGAAATCCTGCCTAAGAAAGTCTAAGAGCTTAGGTTCTTGAAAGGTGGCTTTTAAGAGCTTGACTTTCAACCTCTTTAGAATTGTAAATACTCTGTTTGCACATATTTCAGTAAATCACAGCACATAATATAAAGAAACAAGCAATACAAGTACACGATACTTGTATTAGACTGTAGCTTGCAGTTCCAGTAAAACGACACAGACTTAGTTGGACAAAATGCAACTTGATAGGTCAAGAGACCATCAGAGATAAATGAAAGATGCTGGATAAGTGATTGATGGCATCTCCCAGGCAGGGTTTGGGAGCGTTTTTGTAGTTTTGCAGAGACAGAATTTCACAGGATAAAATTAGTCTTAAGGAACAAATACTTTATCAATACCTTATCATTATGCGTGGACACCACTTAATTAGAACACATTTTCACATGCAGTGACCCAGAGCTTAACTGTAAGCTCTACAAGAACTATTTACAGAAGAAAAAAGAGTTAGGACTGTTTATAATGGAGTATGCAGCACAATCAGTTCTGCTGAGTAGTTGGGGTTGACAGTGTTGGGAATAGCTTTGACCCTATCTAAGAAGTTCCCAGTGTATTGACTATATTCCCCAATTATTTTGTATTTTATTTACTGAATCAAACAACAGGTTTTCATTTAAAAAATTCTCTGAGCCCAGCCTTTTGACTGGTAGTTTATTTCTTCACACACTCAAAGACAAATGGGCATATCTACACACTTAATCTCTAATCACACAAGCTGCACATGTTTTACAAACAAATATGTCATGCTTTCAGACAGGTAAGGTCATACACAGAGACATGCATTTCTCCTTGAGTCTCAACACCATATGGTCTACTGGCCAGGCATTTGCACTCACAAGCTCTCACCCAGACAAATTAGACCATTATTGTCTCTGACTTTTGGAGAATGTGGCTATGAGGAGAGAAGGAAATAGAGCTGCGATCAAGTGGAGAGATAGAAAAGGAGGGATTTTGTTGCACTTTTTGGTAGTAATGATAATGAAGATGACAGTGGTGCTGAGTTTTAAGAGTACCTCTCAGCGCTGGCATTAACAAAGAAAAATCAGAACTCTTAAACATGCAAATTTAGAGCGCAAGGCTTCTTTGAGGATGTTGTTTTTGTTGTTTTTGTTTTTTATCATTCTTTGTCATTCAGTATGCAGCACTGTGACTCTATTCATTTCCATCCAGTATTGTTTGAGTCACTGTAGGTGGTGCTCGTTGCATTATCTGTTGAGTGAAAGGGACTATACCTGCTCATGCTGTGGTTCCTAGATCTTTATCTCCTGACACAGAGGTGTCATAAAACACCTCTTTGGCTCCAGGTGATTTCAAAAGAAAATGTGCACGTGACATTTACAATTTCAACTGAGAGTAGCAAAATGTATCCATCTGAATCCTGTGTGTTTGTCCCTGTAGGCTTTCTTTTCACAGTGTACCAGTTTTACCTGCAAGGGATCCCCATGAGGTCCAAAACCTCAAGGATAGAATAAGGCCCAAAACCATGACCATTCGCTACAAAATGAAAAGCCAGGCAAGACAGAACAACATGGGCAGTCAAGGTAGAGCAGCCAAGTGGGGTAAAAAGCAGCACTGAAGGAAAGGAGAATGGAGCTGAGCATGTGGTAAACACAGCAGGAAACCCAGTGGTCATTTCACCCATGGACACACACATACACACAAACTGGTAGACGTACCGATAAAATAAAAACTGCATGGTCAGCCAAACATAAAGACAAACTGCAAGATAGGCCGAGAGCCAGGTGAACAGATATGAATGCACACGCACACATGCACACACACACACACACACAGACGCATCCACACAAAACACAGATAGATAAACTGGTCAAGCTGGTCAGACAGGCTGAGTATGCTTTGCCTGCGGGAATGATCAAGGCTAAGCTGAGATGCACAGTGATCAGTCTGTGTATCTCAGGTTATTATGTGCGTAAAAGAAAAACACTGTTTAAAAATTAAAGCATGTTGCTCGTCTTTTTATACACCAAAAAACAGTACCGTTGCTGAGACTTAGAGAACAGCTGAGCAGCTATACCAGCTAAAGAACTGTTATCTGTGTATCTACGATCATCTGAGCCAGACTATAATAGTGCATTATTACGATGTGGTGTGACAATCCAATCTGATGGCAGCAAAATCTCCCAACCACACTGGGAGGGGAAAGATTGCATGCAAACATTCTCTCTTGCTAAATCAGGCAAAGGGAAATGACGCTTTGCACAATGGTTCTGCTGTATTATTAGCCCCTCAGAGGAAGCTGCAATTGTTGGATCAGACTCCGAGAAAGAGTAAAGTAAGTCTGGGAAAATATCAGCTTCCTGCAATGACTTCAGGCTTTAGCCTGAGCAAGTATTTGCATCTGCCTTTCTGGCTTTCTCACTGCTTCAAGCACTTTCTTACCCCATTTCTATCCCTCAAACAAAGAGACTATTATTATTATTATTATTATTATTATTATTATTATTATTATTATTAT
Organism: Neolamprologus brichardi; assembly: GCF_056152115.1. Lineage (NCBI taxonomy): Eukaryota > Metazoa > Chordata > Actinopteri > Cichliformes > Cichlidae > Neolamprologus > Neolamprologus brichardi. The sequence continues at coordinate 5,162,309 of NC_142114.1, read as the reverse complement.
TATTATTATTATTTATTAGTAGTAGTAGTAGTAGTATTCCCAAAAGTTCTTTTAAGCCTCTGGCACAAGCCTCTACAAGCAACAAGCCTTGGCATATAGCAGCAAAGTGAGAAAGAGAGGGATTGAAAGCATACTTGAACATCTCCTTCAAACTTATTCTGGTTCTCTGGTTGGTAGCCAATCTATGTATCCCCAGGGCAGCGCACACTATCTATCTGACCCTAGCTGAACTGCCTCAGTAGTTTCAGACAGAAGGGATATGAAAAGCTAACGAGAGCAGTAGAGAGCATGCAGGACGGAACGCAATGACTTCCCTTACAGGGTCCTGGTGGAGATGATAAACCCAAGACCCTTCATTATACAGCTGCAAATAAAATAAACGCAACTCAAGGCTAAACTGAATCAGTACTTTAAAACCAATCAAAACATAAGGCCCGTCTCCTAAGAATTACACCGCTAAACTGCATTCTCAATTACATTTCAAGGGCGACTTAATTCTTCAGATTTGTGACATTTCATCAATAGTTTCAACCTCATGATATCATTGGTTTTCCTGCTTTAGCTGCTCTTCAGTTGAACAATCATACAATAGATGGGGTGGAACTCTTTCACCTGGTCCATCCATCCATTCGCTTCCGCTTATCCTTTTCAGGGTCGCGGGGGGCGCTGGAGCCTATCCCAGCTGTCATAGGGCGAGAGGCGGGGTACACCCTGGACAGGTCGCCAGTCTGTCGCAGGGCCAACACACAGGGACAGACAACCATTCACACTCACATTCATTCGCGCATTCACACCTAGTGACAATTTGGATTATCCAATTAACCTATCCCCACAAGCTGCATGTTTTTGGACGGTGGGAGGAAGCCGGAGTACCCGGAGAGAACCCACGCAAACACGGGGAGAACATGCAAACTCCACACAGAAAGACCCCAGCCTGATGTTGGAATTGAACTCAGGACCTTCTTGCTGTGCGGCAACAGTGCTAACCACCGTGCCACCGTGCTGCTGTCCTCCTTCATTTTCTGGGTTACCAGGTGAAAGAGCACCTGGTAACCCAGAAAATGAAGGAGGAGCTCCTAAGGTGGTTAATGTGATAAAAGGTTACATTTTAATCATGATCCCTTTCCCTGAAATACGTAATCAGTTTTAGTGCCCAAATCTAAGCAAATAACAATTCAGAACAAAATAACAATAACAACATAAAATCTAATAAGGGAAATAATAATACAGTTTGCTTGTAGAGACATGGTTGTAGTGCAGTATGTTATCCATTTACTGGAACCAGGCAAAAGAAGATTCTGCAAATTGGTTGATTTCAAACACATTTCAGGTCAATACGCTGTTAAAACTATGACTGAAACCGTCATGGTGGTATGAAAAATTAATGTTGAACAATTGACTTTTTGGCTGAGAGTCAGAGAAGAAGTTCAATATCACGCACACATGTGAATACTAAATATGAAACCAGACAGCCCGATCAGATCAGACAAGTAAAGCTTCACCTCCTAAGGTTTACTATATTGACACATTATCTCATTCGTTTTATCTCTACTACTTTCTTTTTTCTTTTTTTAAAGCCTATATTAAAGGTTCTGTGGGGGGAAAAAACATATATCATCACAAATATAGGGGAAAAATCATAAATACAAATAGGATGACAGTTTTATGCTGATATAAAACTTGAACTGATGAGAACTAGTAAAGGTTTCAAACATGTCAGGGGAAAAGACTGTTGGGCTTCATTCCCATGTCTTCTTCTCACTGTCAGTGGTGATCATACTCATTCAGTAGCAACTTTAGCTCTTGTTTTCCAGGTGTGAATGTTAATGATTACCCAGTCTTAAGGCTAAGCTAACCAATGCTAAGCCTGTAGTCTTATATTCAGTAGACAAGCATGAGGGTTCATGACATTTCCCATGTTTTGGTAAGAAAATTAATAGGTGCCTAAAATAACTAGTAATGATTATCAATGATTATCGTAAATTTATAGCTATCATTTTCTCTTGGTATTACAGACTAGAGATGGCACGATACCACTTTTTTATGTCCGATACCGATACCGATATCATAAATTTGGATATCTGCTGATACCGATATGAATCCGATATAGTGTGTTTTTTAATCAATAAAACGTTTTTTTAATATCTTGCTGCATTTTGTATAAGTTCATACTCAAGTTTAAATAAATAACAACACTAAAGCTATTTTGTTATACCTGTATGTAAAAAATACACTGCGCCCAAAATATTTCATAGTTCAGCAACACTGATCAATCTAATAAACTTAAACCTACTCCATCCTCCCTATTCTGGTATTTTAAAGAGTACTTAGCAGAAATATTAAGCAACCTAACTAATAGGGTTGCAAACTCCCAGCAAAAAAAATAGGGAACCACCCCCCACCTCATGATGCTTAATCGATGTAATCAAATTTAATTTGATGCAGGGGGAAAATGCACAGTAATAAATTATTTTTCAAGAATAATTAAATAGATTCAACATCTTCCTTCAACAGAACTGCAGACTGCATAGATGGTATCTTCCCAAAGGAAAAAGTAGTATAGCTTACTAGGGTATATTAGACTTAACAGTTACTATATACAGTAATGGACTTCTATATATTTTACATCAGATTAAAACTTTGGGTGTAAGATTCAGATAATTATTTATTAAAAGTTAGACATTTTAAATGAGAACAAGAAAGAAAACTATGTCTTCGTGCCCCCTTTTCCCTGTTCATGCCCTATCGGCCCCCCTGGCTAAACTTTGCTAGATCCGCCCCTGCACAGTTACCAGCCGTCAGCTGAAAACGATCCTGGTGTAGAAAGTAATATTAAATAAATTCTAAGCTTATCAAGGTTAAACGTGCTGCTGTTGTTCAGCCGCTGGTTTCCTCTTTCTGGTGAGAAGTGGGCCAAAAACTAAGAGAGACGGACTTGCGACAGAAAAGCCGATCAGCTGATCATTAAGCAGTTTCATGATTGAAGTAGCAGCAGGAGAGAGAGAGAGAGGCAGTCGCTCCATATATCGGTTGTTTAGCTTAACGTGGGAATGCTTTACAAACATTCAGAGATGAACTTACACACTTGCTTTACTTCTCTCTGGGAAAACTTCCTCGGAGATGAAATGCTGGTTTGGTAGCCAGGCTACAAATACACACAGCCGCTCTATCACGTGACGCATACTGCTGGGACTGCTACGGTTATGAGCCGAGTTACGCCGTGTAGCAAGTTTTGTGAGGTGCTTTTTTTATATTTAATGGATTGGATTACATTTTTTATTTCTCGCCGATATCCGATCCAGTAATTTGGGTCAGTATCGGACCGATACCGATACGTAATATCGGATCGGTCCATCTCTATTGCAGACAACTAAGTAATTCCATTTTATCACTGAATAATACATACTTACCAAGCCATTTCTTTTCCACTATACGTATAACCTTTTTCATCCTTCAATCACCACATATGTGGCATTGGAGCCAGACTTGAAGCCAGTAAAGCACAAAGAAGTTTAATATGTCAAACAACAGAAAGAATGTAATGATAGTAAAGGATCCAAAGGAAAAAGTGTGGAAAAGGAATGGAGTGGAGACGAACAGCTGCTGAAAGAGGTTGGGTGTTGGGCATGAAACGATGGAGGACAGAGGAGAATGGAAGGGCAAGTAGAAAGAGGAATAAACTGAAGGAAAAACATGAAAGGAGGAGAAAAAAGAAGGAAAATGTGAGTGGGTGTTCATAAGCATAAGACATAGTGAAGAAAATGATGGAGTTGGCACTAGGGAGCAAAGGTAAAGAATAGGAGTGATGAATGTGGTGGAAGGGTTCAGTAAAGGCCTTGAATCCAATCAAAACACTGTTTTTGATTCTGTTTTTCATTTCACCTAAAATAATGTTTCAATAGTCACTTGCTGAAGTTGCTAAGAACCAACCCTGGTCTTTGAATGGGTACTTGTTTTGAGCAAAACACTTCTCTGTGGCCTCAGCTGAACTGTGCAAGCTCACTGCAGCTGGAGCTTGGGGAACAAGGCATTGTGGGGATTAGCTAATGGTTTTTCACACTAGCAACCCAAGAAGAATGGTTCCTGCTTGTGGCGATGTAGTTGTGTTGCTAGACACCTGATTGTCCAACACTGCAAGAGATAAGTAACCCCAAAGGTGTCTGAATAGTATATATGACCGAATGCATTAGTGTTAATATTGAGCAAGCTACATTATTTACTGATGAATCAATGTTATTTTTAAATCAGGAGTTCACTAATATATATTGGTCAGTGAAATGAGACTGTCAGTCCCTCCGCTGCTTCTCTCTCTTGGCTTGTGTCTGTTTCCCTGTGTGTTTGTATGTGAGAATAGAGAAATCTATGCTCGAGGTCAGAGCCAAGGATCATGCCTTACATTACAACCTCCGACATGTCTACCACCTAGTAGATACTCTGCTTATATAATCAGTCACATGTTCAGTAACTTGTATATGATGTACTATTCTAAACGTATTCTTTCTCTAGTTAACTTCCATGCATGTGTCTGCAGTTTCAAAGTAAACTCAGTCTGTATCCTAGTCCTACTGCACGTTCTGATTCACTCCTGATCCACATATCGGCTCAGCCCAATCCTTAATGGCAGGTTTCTGGCACCCTGCTTTAGCTCCAGCATAACTGGACTTCTCCATGGCCACTTTTCTTTGCTTAGTTCATTTAGTCATTTAGTCACCTTTTTGTGCAACGGCATCTTAACCAGTTCCTCTGATTCTTGTTGCCTGCATTTACAGCTAACTTAGCTGTAACATATGTTGCAGTCCAGATACCTGGGAACACAAATGTCACATTTGTTTGGTTCTTAGCAAAGTAGAGCCATTTAGGGATCACAATCATTATGCTTTTTGTTGTTGCGATACATTCATGGATAGAGATTGGTCAGTGCTCTGCCTATGGCTTACTTAGTGACTCACAAATAGATAATAGTGGCATTACGGATTAAACATTTGCAGTTGTTCGACTGTTCATGTTCAGTGCCGCCATCTTGAATTGCTAACTCAGGGTATGTTGGTCTGCTCGGACTTTCTGAGTAGGAAATCGAGGTTGAGAGGGCATCCCATAAAAACTTCTGACTAATTCAAGAAAGTGCCAATACCAATGGACACATGAAATCTGCATCCATTGTAACAGTTTGTCTTTGCTTCAACTGTTTCCTTAAAAAGACTCCAATTTTTTAAAAACTGTTACATTTCATGGTGAAAAGCCTGATTTCACCAGTTGTTGGTGATTTATGAGTGGAACCCTTCCAGAGCCCCACAATGATGCAGTGGGACACTGAAAATGAGGAGAAATATTGGCAGCAACCATCATAAATACATTATATATTAACAGAAAATATTACCACTGAAAGTTCAGCTTGCTACACATTCTCCCATAAAATAAAATATTGATTAGGATTGATATGTAGAGTATGAGTAGTGCAGACAGACTAGGTTTTACAGTTGTGTATGCTCTCAGTGGTAGCTCTGTTTACGAGAAACAAGATGCACTTTCAAAAACAAACTGTGTACACATACAGTATTCAGTGGTGCACATGGCCACATCGATGCAAGGAGTGAATCAGAATCCCTATGAGATGCTTATTTTTCAGAGGCTGACCAAAAATACTCAGTTAGGTGTGCACACTTCCTGTGAACACAAGCACATGAATAACTTTATTTCAAAAGCACCCACAAACTTTTTGTGAAGTTTCTCTGAAACAGACAGGCGAAATACACATAAAGCCTTTAACAAATGAATAACAAATCTAGCATGTGTCAAGCCCTTCACAGACTCATACATATATGCATAAAGGTTCTCACATGCACACACGTGCAGTGCGGCTGCTTGCCTCCCACATGCACTGCTTGTGACGCATTGGAAAAGTCATTAGACCTGCACTTCCTCTCCAAACAGAAGAGAAGGAAGAAAAAGACTGTCTTACATGAAACACACAGGAAATGTGTGGGTGACTGCTTGTATGTGTATGTGTCTGTTTCTGTGTGCGTGCGTGCATGGATGCGTGCATGTAGACGCAATTGTATATTTCTATGTGCATGCACGTATGTGGAGATCTAAGGTTCCACCCTAAGGGCTGGTGACCGAGGTCTTGTAATAGCTTGCTTTGATTGTTTCACTGACTAGACTACAGCTACAATTACAGACAATTAAGACACTCAGCCAGTGATTGGCTTGCTCAGCAGGCTAAGCTGCACACCGTAATCTTGTGGATTCAGCATTTGTCCAAAGCTTATCCCCCTATTTTCAGATTTGGACTTGAATAAAACCAAGTACCCACTTAAGTTAGGATTACTCGCTCAGAGCATTATGTAGCACATTCAAAAGCCGTCTGCAAAGGCATCTCTGATTAAATACACAATAATGGCAGATATTTCTATGTTTTTTCATCATACTTAATGTGTAAGTCAATATAATCTCTCAACTGTGGATACTATAGTTACACAAGTTTCATTTCTCTCTACAAAAAAGGTAAAAAACAGTCAGAGCTTCTGCTTTTCAATGGAATTTTTGGCACTAATGTTGTAACTTATCACTTGACATATGGGGTGTGTGTGTTTCTCGTTTTGTCTTCCTATGTAGGAGCTGTGACTTTGCATAACGTCAAAACCAGCACTTCCGTGCGGGGAGGGGGCATATTCATATTCACCGCATTAAATACGAATGTGCATGTGTATGTTGAGTACGTGTTTAATGCTATATTTGTTAGCAAGGGCAACTGAAGCGAGTGATCTACAGAAGCATTGTGATAAAATAAATTATAAATTGTACAACAGGGATGCTGTGTTGGTGCTCAAAGAAATCCAAAGCAACCAGGACAGAAAGAAAGACAAAAAATGAAGGAGACAGACGGTGAATCCTGGGGTTTGGACATCTGGAGAAGTGTCAGGAAGCTCAGTCACTTCATCGCTGAAGGTGTAATATTTATCTATGTGCACTAGAGCATGTCAGCCTACACACACACATGCATACAGTGTACCAAAAACAGCACAGACAGGTGAAGGACAGCTTTTCTGACTTACACAGGGACACATATTCCCCTTCACACAGACACACACACACACACACACACAAACCAGTGATTAGTTTGGACACTCACTGCTTATCGCTACAGTGAACATCTGTTACCTCAGCAGGATCCCGACTATTAAAAAAAATGCATTTTTGTGTGCGTACACATACAGACATTAACTTTTCCCACAATAATTAATTTTCTACCGCTCTTTTTCTCTATCCCCACAAAAAAACACACGTCTACATTAGATGTACTGCTTCCATGTCCTACTTGTTTGGTACTTACTGTTAGAGTTACTAATTTCTGACACTGACTAAAGGTATCCATTCAAGGACCAAAAAGCTGTTTCCAAACAGTAAACATGTAGTTGCATAATTCTGGGGGGGTTTTGTTTTGTTTTTTTTCTTTTCTGCAAGTGAGCTCTGGGTGTCAGCCTTCTTGGGGCCTTTGTTCTTCCCGTGCCTGGTGCTTTTCTAACTGGGTGCTCTCATTTCCTCTCACCGTCTGGAGGCATGCATGTTAGCTGAGCATAGGTGCAGATGTGAGATAAGCTTTGACAAGTCAGTATAAGTAGAAAAATGCTATGCTATGTACTAATATGCAAAGGTACAACATTAGCACTCAAAGGTCCTAGCTGGCTGGAGAAAATCACAGTCTTATGCAATCATAAACATTTTAACATAACATAGTTTTGTTATGTTTGTTTTAATGGGAACCAAGCTGAATGTCAGTTAAATCTGGATCAGAAGTCTTAGTCATTCAACGTCAAGCCTCATCTGCAGAGACCGCAGGAAAAACATTGCCCTGCAAGTACAATAGGTCCATTTATTTTTCTGAGTGTACTGATCCTTAATGCAATTATAAACAGCGTTATGGTGGATGAACTGAGGAACACCTGTTCTTTAAGATTCCCAGGGGTATACATTTCTTTACTGCTAAAGGCAAACACACTGTCAGGTGCTGTTTGTTATCATGTGAAATAGAAGCTCTGTGTGTGGGAGATTCACTATTCCACACAGAGAGGGGAATCCCCCAACACAGCAGACATTAAAAACAGGTGCTATTAACCCTTATCTGCAACTTTTGAGCTTCAGGGTGAATATTGAGTATTGCACTTTTCAAAAGAGACTCTTTTTAGTTTCAAAACTGTAATGCTGAAAACTCGTTTTGAGTATAATGTTTGGGTGTCCAGCTGGTATCAGTTTATTACCTTTAGTCAGTCCAAAAAAACAACTATCACAAGCATCGCTGTGAGCATCAAATCCTTGTGAAAAGATATTTTTAACTAGATGCTATTCTGAAACTGATACACTGTTCAAACAGGATACTGTTAACTCAGTATTGGTGCATAATGTCAAAGTGCAAACCAATGTGAGGAAATTTAAAAAGGTGATCAACATTTAGGAAGTTTTGATGGTTAGCCACTTCAGACTTCTCTCTATCTGTGGCAAATGTTCCGTCCTAGTTGCTTTCACAGTCGAACTTGTCTTGATAACACGAATAGATTTCCTGCTTCTAACTGTAAACAACCTACACACAAGTGGTGGGATCTTAACATTTTGCACTTTGCGACAGCTGTTGCAACCAAAATGTCAGTGTTGACTGCACATAACGTGCTACGCGGTGAAGGGGAACCAAAAAAATGATCCACTTTTAGCATGCTGTCAGTTGGTTGAATATTTACATCTTGCTGTTCTGTAGTTTGCACCACTTTAAAAATTGCTTACCCCTCCATTTCTAAGATTGAGGTTTCAAAAAAATGTATTTCATATTTAATTCACTCATGCTCATGATAATCATCTCTCCAAAACACTGCCAAATTAGATGTGAATTGATATTTTTTGCATGTTTTAATGCACACAATATTATAATCTAATTACATCATAAATACAGGAGACAGAGTTGTTGTAACCTAAGAGGTTATTAGTGTATATTGCCAGTAAAAAGCACATTAGCATAGTCACTTACCTTGGCAAGCCAATTCCCCTGTACATTCTCACTGTAGAGGTCTGAAGTGAGGATTCTTCCAGTGTTAATTAAACCGTCTGTCTTGGAGAGAATTAAGGTCGTGATCTCCCAGACCTCACCACTCCCACACTCCCTGAGAAGAAAAGAAAGAAGAAAAAGGGACTTAATGAAGGAATAAAAGGATGAAATGGCTTAATGAACCGCCTAACGAGGCCTGTGGCCATTTAATAAGGGCTTATTAAAGCTTAATTAGAGCAATAATCAAGCTTGTTTGGAGTATTTCAGTGTTGACTTGTGGCTGATTGTGTTTTCATAGCAACTGGATAAACAAGGAAGAGTTAATACTCCATAGGAAAGAAGATATGTCTAACTGTGTGTCTGTCCGCGTACATGTGTTGTACGGGATTTCAACAATAATTAGGTGACGACTTGAAGATCCTTCCAGTCACACAGAGGACTCACGCTCATCATTCGGTCACATGCTGAAATCGTACTGACATCCAATTCAAACACTGTGGCATCCTGAACATCGGCATAAGCAGCCAGCGTGTTTACTCCATGCCTGTTAAAAGTAGCAGATGTTGCATGCACCTGAATTCCTGTACTTTTTTCCTTATTATATAGCAACTCACTGACTAATTACAGAGTTGTTCCTATTGTAAAATGATGCTACGGATTCTGATTAAATATTTGCAAATGAGCCACTGAGTTTGTCCAGTATAAACCCAATGACTCATCAGGCAGAGTCACTCCCTTACTGACTTAAAAACAGCACACCATATTTTCTCTACAGATGTTAGCGTGACTCACTTGAGTCAGACACTAAGTTACATTGTGCCTGGGGAAAGATCTGAAGAGAATGCAAAGTATACAGGACACTTGAGACGTCAGCTTTTCATTATTCATTCAGTGATGCCATCACTTCTTTGAGGAGTTAGAAAGGCTCAGCATGTGATGTATCCTTCTTGTATGCGCCCGCGAAACTCTAACGGCACTGGTTCTCCAGTCTGGTTCTCCAGTTACTGATTCATTAAGTGATTCAGCTTTGTTAGACTCTTTTATGGACTTTGCAATATTCGGTGACCTCAACAATTAAAGGTGTTACTCATCCTTCTTCCTGAGCAGATGAGAACCCCAGACAAGCCAGCTAAACAACACTGCATCATGAGCAACACAGCTTGTTTGTTCATGCAAATGAATTCAAATATTCATGTAGAACCCCATGAATCCCTAAATAGGACAGAGGGACGTACTATAGCGAGTCAGAGGATGTAAATGCCACATTTTGTCTTGATTTGATTTTGTATGCTATGGGGTGCTAACCTTTAACATCATAACTGCTCATATACAGAATAAATACCAAATAAATGAACTTGGACTTCACCAGCAGTTCCTTATAATTACTATTGCTGCTTTTAAATTATTCTAAACACTAACAGTAAAGGTACCAGGTTAGACCGCCATTATATAAATATATATAAAATCTTGGTGTAGAGTGGGCATGCTTTCTCAGCCAGTTTAGTAAACTGAGTGCTTTTTCCCAAAGGCAGCATCCAGTGGACCCCCCACCCCCATGAAGAAAAGGGTAGAAAAGAGCAAATAGATTAATTAGCTATTAGATTACAGTGTAAAAAAAAATGGTTATTTACTTTGTATTTATGCATTTTAACAGCTTTCTATGAAAACAGATTGAAAAAAAACTTTAAAGCATGCCCTGGTAATTTTCTGCCAGTACATTATTACGTTTATTAGTAAATGTTTTGATGTTATTGTTTGTTTGATTGATTTTTAACAAGATTTCCATAAATGGTCATATTTGATCAGTAAACATAAACAAGATAAACAGTATTCACTTTGGCAGCAATACCTATATGTAAACAACAAACACTGAAAAAACTCAAACGAATTTCTCTAGTTATGGCAGATGGCTGACCCTCCCCGAGCCTGGTTCTGCCGGAGATTTCTCCCTGTTAAAAGGGAGTTTTTCCTTCCCACTGTCACCAAAGTGCTTGTTCATAGGGGGGTAATCTGAGTTGTTAAGGTTTTCTCTGTTTTATTGTAGGGTCTTTACGTTATGGTTTAAAGCGCCTTAAGGCTAACCGTTGTTGTGATTTGCATTATATAAATGAAATTGAATTTTACTGAATTTTACTCAACTGAATTGAAATGTTGCATATAACTATACCTTTCAGCAAGATTACTGCATTGCCTTTCTGTCAGTTTTCTGTGAAAACACAAAACTTTGCAATAGAGAGCTTGTATGTCCCTCAAGCCCTTACTGCATCTTTGATGAACGCCTGCTGACAAGTTTTCAAGTTTCTAACCTTGGGCTGGCTGCTATGGTTGTAAATTTTCAGATGCTTTTGACCTCATATTTATTTCCTTTCATACCAGTTTGAAGTTTACAGCTGAGCTTTCACTGTCTAGGAATTATGTCATTTAGCCTGGGGTTAGACTGAAGACATATTCTTGAGGGTTATTAAGCGATCTTGGACATTACAGAGTAGATACCCTTGGAACACTGCACAGAGATGTGTGACAGCATTTCATGAAGAACCGCTGAACCCTCGCAGTTGCAGTTCACGGGCTGTGTCTCTGACAAGTCTGCTAAAATAAAAACCCCCGCGCTCATTTCCAGAACGCCAAACAGCTGATGATTCCGGCAGAAGGGCCAACGATTTCCACTGCTCACATATTTTTTTCCCCCTCCAATTCTAGACATATGTCAATTTTATGTCAGAGGATTAGAGATGCCAGTTATTGTTCTGCAGCATGTGAATGATGTCAACTTTCCCACAGGGCCTTTTCTTTGAGATGTAGACAGCAAAGCAGCTGACAATTCCTGCAAAGATGCCAACACACCACATCATTTACACAGCTAGCTCTTCAGTTCTGTCAGTTCTTCACTGATGAATTATTGGGAGGTTAAAGATGATGTCATCTTTCCAGCAGGGCTTTAAATCTCAGAGTTTATTATGCTACTGCACTGAGCTTTGGGAGCTGATAATGATGACAGCGGTGAGGCAGATGATTGTGCTGGTCAGTGCAGTGGTCATGGTGGTAATGACAATGGTGATGTAAGCTTCCCCAAAGCCTCCCCCTCCCCTTTTAGTTTAATAGCATGAGCAGCTCACCACTTTTCTTTAAAGAAGCAGTGGCCAGATGACTTTAGCTGACTTCACCCCTTAATCAGTCGACTACGCCAGATAGTATCAGTATCAGTAGATCAGAAGAAAAAAAACACTCACAATGTTACATCATCATGTGGTGTACACAGACTAATCTAAAGAATGTTTAACAGAATTTTAGAACGTTAATGCAAGATTTTACACAATAAGCCAAAACATTAAAAGTTAAAGTAAGAGAAGAATCAGATTTAAGTGTCTATGCTTTTAATGCTGCAAGAACACAGTACCTCACTTTCAGCTGACAGTTAATATGTTGGAAGAAACTTGCACAATTATTAGGCTGAGTTTGTGTCTTTGCCAAAGTTCTGCTGAACAGAGCCCACAACCTTTGGAGAAGTCTGAAATGCAGGCTCAACTGCTGAGAAGGCAGTTCAGCGTCTTTTGCCCTATTCAACATTGATGAGACACTGTGTGCTCACACTTTGTATTTATTGTCGAAACCAATTACTTTAACATGCTCATGTTTCTATGGTAATGTCAGTGAATTATAGCATATCACGACCCTGTTCCCAGAAAAAAAAAAAACTGCAGGCATCATCATTGTTTCCATTGTTTTCAGTCTTTCTTAGCATTCACTCATTTCCAAAGATTCCCTGCGATTTTCCAGTTCCACCCTTCTCTGTTAGTGCAAAACTATAAATTATGTCACTGGGTTTCATGCTAATTATGGCTAAACTGACAGCACATGCAGAGTTAAAACATTTTAAGACCAAACTCCCGACTATGTTGGAGCTTTAAAAGGTGAAAAGAATATTGCAAATGCTTCATTTTATAGCCCCACATTGTGTATTACTTATTATAAAGGATGCTTTGATAACCTTTTAAAGCTTTGAGATCCATAAACTGTACGCTGTGCACTTTTGCACCTTTTCCAAATTGTGCAAAATCTAAAGCTCTCCTCCAACCCTTAATTGGCATCTGCCTCTTTATCTGTTTACATTAGTTTCAGTTGTTTTCAGCAGTCTCTGCCATGGCCTTCTTTCCTCCCAGTTACACCCTTGTGTGTTAAAAATATCGCTAGTTTTAGGGGATGATGTCATTCTCTCAGCGGGGCTTTCCCACATTCAGCTGATAACACATGTGGTGGAGAACTGTTAAAACACATGGGTGTGTTACAGTTCTAAACTCCTAACCCATATCACTCTTCCATGAGAAACAGACCAAGGAGGGTATTTGGCAAGGAAAATGGTGCTCTTTTTCCCCTGACAGCAACGAGCAGCTTTAAAGCTCATCTAGATTGTGATTACGTTTGCTGAATACAATAACCAGGGCCATGTTGTTACAGGCAGGCCACAGCTGTGATGTACTCCATAAAAAAATCCCAAAAACACTTCATGCTGTGGTCGTTCGTTTCACCTTGCTGATTTAAAGAAACTACAACTTCTGCTTGAACAGCGGAGCGTTTCCACATATTGTGATGCCTGAGCATTGACATCAGTCCAGGTTGTGACTGGATCGTTAATCTGCATTGCTGTAAAAAGAAAAAAAGAACCACTGCTCCACCAAAAAACCTATCAAAAGATTATATGCTTTCACTCAGATAATCTACACTTTAAGCCAGGGTACTTATAGAAAACTATATTACTTAAGTTTTGATGCATCCTCAATCATCCAGGTAAGGGAATTCCACAAAGTTGATTCTGTTCATCTGGATGCAGTGTTTTTAGAGGAAGTCACTTGATGAATAAGGAAAACACTGCATCATGATGAAGAGAATCAACTGTTTGGTATATTACTTATGGACTAGTTATTGAAGCCCTTAGGTGGCTGGGATGGCTCCAGTCCACCCGTGACCCTAAACTGGATAGTATAGAGTATAGAACATCTTAATATATGAATGATTTTATGACAGGGTCTGTCTCATCAAACACGTCTTGTGTGGTTTTGCTGCACACAAGGCTCATCCACCTATAGAAATAAGCAAGCTGTAATGGAAAGTCCTGCAGTATACTGGGTGAAGTAGAAAGACTGAAGCAAACTGAAGTCCCTTTGGGGCACTCTGGATAAACTCAGCTCACATGGAACCTCAAGAGGAAATTGGACTTGTTTATGAAGGAAATTACATCATTGGGCTTGGTCCAGACAATGACTTCATGCTGACAAGATAATGGCCAAGAGAGAGAGAGAGAGAGAGAGAGAGAGAACAGGGTTGGTTGCAGAAGTAATGTGTACATGTGAAAGGTTAATGAGTTCGACGTAGTTATTTAAAGGCACAAAATGAACTGCTCCACTGCCACAACTGTTAAATAGTGGCTCATAAATACCGGGTGATTATAATTTGGTAATGTTGCATTGCTTGTTTTTTCCTTGTGCTATCATTAGCTCTAATGTTAGACAAATATTTTAAGCAGCAATTTAGAGCAAGCTCTTGCACACAATAAGTATGTGAACAGTAGTTTCCTTGTGTTTTCAGTGCACTAATGCATTACTTCTGCTTCTTTATTGTGGTTTTGTCATGTCAGTATAGTAAGTAAGTATTGGTTCATGGAAAGATCTATTTTCGCTTCAATATATACACTTGGTTTTATGTTACTGAATGTAATATAAAATAATAAATGAAGCAATCACCTTTTTGAAAAAGGAAACAAAGCTGAAGAATCCAATGATCTACCACTACTTCTACTTGAGACATTGCTGTACAACCTCTTTTTTCTCATGTGGTTCCATCTATCACCACTAGAGGGCTTTGTCCTACATGTAAACATTGGCATGAACAATACTGCTATCATACAAGATAGCTAGAGACTGCTGAATAAGGCCCAAGTCACCCAAGCCCAGAGACCACTCAGCAACCACCTGGCTATCACGAGTCGCTTGGGAAAAAGGCAAATTCCCCAATGGCTGGTTACTAGCTAAGTAAAATCAGAGCTCGGGATACTTGCTGTGCCAAGAACTTCTTTGTGATCCGGTCGCAGCAGATGGCCGCCCCTCCCTGAGCCTGGTTCTGCCGGAGGTTTCTTCCTGTTAAAAGGGAGTTTTTCCTTCCCACTGTCGCCAAAGTGCTTGCTCATAGGGGGTCATATGATTGTTGGGCTTTTCTCTGTATCTATGAAGCGCCTTGAGGCGACATTTGTTGTGATTTGGCGCTATATAAATAAAATAAATTGAATTGAATTGAATTGATAGCTTTGGTTGCTAGCATACTGCTGCAGTCGCCTGTAGTTTGCATGGAATACACCGACTTATCTGCTAGCACATGCCAACATCTCTACTAGTGTTGTACTACTGTAAAAAGTGCAAAGTAAAAAGCAATGGAGATTGTTAGCCTTCAAAGTAAAAGTTGTGTGCACTGTGTGACAGGGGCCTAATAAAGGGTAACTATGGCTATCTTTTAGTGAAAGAAATGGAACATAACAAAAATGCCAAATTGTCTCTTTAAAC
The DNA here is from genome assembly GCF_056152115.1 of Neolamprologus brichardi. NCBI lineage: Eukaryota > Metazoa > Chordata > Actinopteri > Cichliformes > Cichlidae > Neolamprologus > Neolamprologus brichardi. Next base: position 5,146,724 of record NC_142114.1, on the reverse strand, counting down.
ATTGATTTTACAAACATAAATCTGGCAAGATGTAAAGGTCTATTAGCACTACATGATACTGTATAAGCTCCTTGTGTGAAATTATTAGCTCTGTAGATCTAATAATAATAACAAGTAGACTGAATTGAGATAATGAGTTCAAGTACCTGGAAGATGAAAACATATTATTGTCTCATGTTGGGATTTGTATAAGGTCTTGGAAGAAATGCTTACCGAATGTCTGTGTAAAACGTTTAATTTTCTTGGACACCCTCAACTTTTCGGGGATTTAGATAAAGAAGGTCTCTGGTAAGTATAAAATATTAAAAGATAAGCAACCTATTTCTGCTACTGTATTGTGAAGTTTTTTTTCTTTCTTTTTAATGTTGCTGTTCCAAGCCTATTCAGTTACACAAGGGACCATAACAACTTTCCAAAACAACATTCGGTTGCTCTGCACTTTCTGTAAACTGCTCTGTGACGACCTCTAATTGTCCCTGGGATTGGGACAGTGTGATTGAAAATAAAAATCCTTCACATAACAAAAAAAAAAAAAAAAATACCAGAGGGGTTTTAGAGGAGCTCTTGGACCTCCCAAGAGCAGAGCTGGACGAAAGCCCAATAACAAAGCTTACTGCTGGGTTAGGGATCTTAGAATATGCCCTGGATTATGGAGCCAGAGAGCCAGAACATGCCCGGGGACAGTGGTGGAAAACTAATACTGATTTTGGCTAAGGAGGGTTACTGAATTTTATCAGAGTCCATTTGTGTAGTTTGTTATGATAATGACAGTATTCTTGGCATAAAAACGACGCATTTTAATGGGGGCAAGAGTCTCTATAGAGGTAGATGTTTTCCTCACATTAGTACTTATCACACCTTCCCCCAAGCCACCACCTAGAGCAAATCACGATAGAAGAGTAACTCTAAAATCCTAAAGTGCTAATGATTATATGCAGACTGCAGAAACAGACTGTACCAAAGATGTGTATGAGCAAATCAGTCTACCCAGCTAGACTGTTGGCAAGCGGCACAAGAGGAAAGAAAGGGCTTACCCATGACTCACATAAAACCAGACACAAACTCCTGAAAAGACCCCATCAGCTGAGTACTTCAGGCTTACAGGCTCAAGCAAAACACTGTTGCCAAGATACATATGTATTTCTAAAACATACCAGTTACATTTTCTTTTAGTTACCACCAAGTCTGGTATATTTTCACAGCTTATTTTAAACCTTGAAAATGAAAAAGTAATTTACAGCAGCTCCTGAAATAAGGCGCGCAGCACATTCGTAGTCTGAGGATATCTGAGCTCGGACTATTTTTCCTGAAAGCTCATTTAAATGAATTTATTTCAGCCAATATATTTCAGTCAAGTAAGACCTGTCAAGGATTATCTTCCCAGGTCTGACAAAGAAGTGGAGGAAGTTAATTTACACAAACAGAATGGTCCCATCTGGTGTGATTAGCATAGTACATGGCTAATGCTAACTTTTAATGGTGTGATCATCTCACATGCTCATTTTCACTGAATCCATAATGTGAAATTAGCATATTAGAACAACATATTGTCTCTCACTAGCCCGGGGGCTTGATACAAGGGTGTGTCAGATCTCGTTTTGTTTCCTAAGCTTCAGTTTGAATAATGAACAGCATTACTCACTTAGACACAAAATGTTAAAAATGAGGAGAGGAAAATGTAAACAGTCATTTAATTTATTACCTTTTCTTATGTCAAATTAATAACTCACTCTTAAAAACAATAAATAAAATAAAATAAATAAATAAAGACTTACTCTATTTAATTTTCTTTTTAGTCTATCCCATGTACAATGCCTCTTTATGCAAGAGAAAGGAAAAGTGTAATTTAAAAAAGGCTTTAAAAGTAGCTATATTGGAATAACTCCTTTCTTCATTGGGACACGGACAAACGTATAGATAAATCACACAGAAATGAATCACTAGAAGTTGTTAGTGAGCTGTGGTTACACAGAGTCGAAGCCTAGACAGGCTTTCCTTTCAGCCTGGAGAAAGAGTACAGGTGGGGAGAGGGGAGCAGCAGGAGGAGGAAGCCTACATATTTCACTTCCATTCACCTGCTAACATGGCCTCTCAAAGAAACCTTTCATTAGATTTTCAGAGCAGTCATCTTAGTCTGCTCAGTGCCATCAAATTTAGCTGTCATATTACACTGGCTCTTTTTGCGCTTTCACCTGGGGGATTTTTCGCCTCATGATTTTAATACAGGAGTTTTGGCAAAAGAGTTGCGCGTGTGGAATTCCTCAGAAACCAAACGGTCGTATCAATCAACTGAGTTAAGATTGGCACTGTTAACCTGCACACAATCTGAACAGGAGGCAAAGTGTTTCAGTGATGTGATACTATGAGAAGGAATCATTCTGCTTTATATCATTCAGGTGCATCTAATGTTATCGATAGATTAACTAACCTTTTTACAGTCATGCCTTAATACGGACAAAAATCAACATTTCATTCAAAAATTCATGTAGCTTTTGAGAGTTTTTCAAGCTCAGAAATGGGTGGAGTCAGTGAGGTGAAGGAGCAGAATTACACTGACATTTCCTGCAGATATGTGTGGTTCGCATATTTTTCAAAGAGTCCTTTCAGAAGGTGATAATTTAGTCTGCCAACACCTCTTTTTAATCATTAACTTTAGGGAAATGTAGCCAACCCGGTTTATTTTTTTTCACATAGTTTGCAGTAAGAGGAATGCTCCAGGCATACACAGAAAGAGGGAGACAGAGAGGGAGAAACTCAGAGGTTTCACCTTAAAATAGAACACATAAATAACATTCTGTTGATGTAAGACTAGAGAGGATAGGCTGGTTTCAGTTTCCACCGAATGAATTCAGGCCACCCACAGATCATATAGAGACTCTCCATATACTGTACAGCTAAAGAGTGGTGTCAGCAGCTACTCATAACTTCCTACACTCCTGCTTCTGTTTCTCTCTGTTCTTCACCTCTACCACCTTGTCCATTTATGCTGACCCTCACAGTTTTACTGTATTTTTATTTACTTTCACATTATATAAGAAAATCTCTCCCTCTTTCACTCTCACGTACTCACTCTCTCTAACTCAGATGTGGTAAAGATGATCAGGGTGGCTGTTGGGCCCAGATGGACTGGTCTGAGTATTTCAGAAATAGCTGCTTTACTGAGAATACCACACGCAGATCATTTCTAGAGTTTATAGACAACTGTCCAAAGGCGAGAAAATATCCAGTGTTGCCTGATCCGATGAGTCTTGATTTCTGTTGCGACGTTTTGGATTTCAGCATTCAAATTTGGCACGAACAACATTAAACATCTTGCGTCATATCAACAGTTTAAATGCTGCTGGTGGTGTTGTAATGATGTGGGGGATATAACATTTTCTTGGCACACTTTGGGTCTTTTTAACACCAACTCAGCATTTTTTAAAAGCCACAGCCTGCCTGACCATTGTTGCTGATCACGTCCATTCATTTATGATCATACTGTACCCATCTTCTATCTTCTAATGGCTAAAGCACCGTGTCACAAAGCTCAGATCATCTCAAACTGGTTTCATAAACATGTCACTGTATTCAAATGGCCTCTACAGTGAACCTCGAAGTCAGAGTTAGAGAAAATAAAGGCATTTGAGGGAAACCTGAACACCAACCATCTGTATGCACACCACTACACACAGTTTCAATGCACCATCTTTACTAAAAGTGAGCATACCTAAGAACCTAAAGATGCAACAACAGCTTCACAGCTTCAGTTTTTTTTCCGAGCTCTGTTTAAAGCAAACACCTTTCTCACTCACTATGTGTTAATAGACCTTTCTGCACTGAATCATACTTGTTACTAATCTCTGGCTATCCTTTTGTCCTGTCTTCCTTCTCTCACCCCAACCGGTCGGGGCAGGTGGCCGCCCCTGTGCCTGGTTCTATCGAAGGTTTCTTCCTGTTAAAAGGGAGTTTTTCCTTCCCACTGTCGCCAAAGTGCTTGCTTATATGTTGGGTTTTTCTCTGTATGCATCATTGTAGGGTCTACCTTACCCTTGAGGTGACTGTTGTTGTGATTTAGTGCTGTATAAATAAAACTGAATTGAATTGAATATCTACGCCTTTTACTTCAGCAGTTTGCATATAGAAGCCCATCTGAAAGCGGGCTCAGTACATTTTCTAGGAATAGTGGGAAGTTAAAATATCTCAGTTTGAGCATTTAGTCATCAACTTCAATAAATGAAACTATTGATTTGGTTACCGCATTAATAATTGTAAAACTTAATCCAAACTACTTATCAGCCATTCAGAATAATGCTGAAATCAAATGGAAGTGAGGGGTGGTGTTATTGCTACCTGCCAGCAACTCCAACCGCAGTGGTGCTTTTTCTACAGCAAAGCTTGACCTCTGACCTCAATAAAAGCTGAAAACTCTTTTAAGGGATCAATAGAGCATCAAACGACAACTTTAGCTACCCAGGAACTACAAGTACCCAAGCAATATTAAACCCGAAGCCTCTGTGAGAAAGGCTTTATAATCTTCACTCAGCAGCGTGAAAGGAAGTCTGTAATTATATGAATTTTACAACAACTGCTTCTTAGGGCTTTTGTGACAACTGCAATAAACACAAAGATAACAGGAAAACATCCCAAGCAATGCATTTTCTTTTGCATCTCTTCCATTGTAAAGTTTTGTATTTAATTCCACGAGACTCGCTTATTATTCACCCTGCAATTTCACATAATTTCCCCCAGTTTTCTGTCAAAGCTGTTAAGACGTGCAATTATATGCCAAACAACCAAAGAAAACTAAACTGCTATAGTTTGTGTTTAAATACACGTGTTCAAATGTTAGCCCTATTAGGCAAAAGAAGCATAATTTGGGTCATGAAAGGCCACAGTGCGGCCACAAAACTACACTTTTTAATAGGCATTCATCCATAGAGATGTAAATGAAAACCCGAAAACTGACACAGAGGCAAACACACACACACACGCACGCATACACACAAGCAAAAACACAGTTTGGCCACCCAAGATGAGAAAAAGAAAGAGATGGAAACTTAACAGTGTTTATAACTTAAATGTGGATTATAGGGTAGACAGAGGGAGAGAGAGAGGAAGAGAGAGATTCAGTTGCTCAGCTGTAAGTAATTAAAGTGCAGGCTTACCCCTTCCTCCCCCCTCGCAAACAGGCTCACATACACATCTATTATCTTTATTATAACTTTGCTTCCTGATATAGTATATTAGTTGTTAGTTTTAGTGAGAACAAGCACAACAGGCCTATCTTGTTAAAATGTTAGGTGTGTGTGTGCGTGCGTGCGTGCAAGCGTGCAAGCGTGTGTGTGCCTCAGCTTACTCAGGTAGAAAGGAATGTCTCCCATGGCAAGTTCCACCACAGCAGCTAAACATGCGGGATTTCCCACATGGGCACCTTAATCTTTAAAAAGAAGTATTAGAGCTTCCTGTGATGATTTACAGCTCCCTTTTTATAAATAAATATTTAAAAAGCACTAAAACACCCTTTAAAAAAAGTGGACTATAAATTAGCTTAGTAGAGATTTTTGAGTCTCAGACGTGGGCCAGCGTGACTGACAAGCTGGCAACGATTGGTAACTTTACCTAAGAAAAGTTTTGGTCATGACAAAATCATTTTGAAAAGGGAAAAACGGGAAAAAAACACACTATGAATAAGAGTCAGCTGCAAACCATTTACTGTGGAGGCTAGAGACCAGCTGCCAACTCTTAAACAGCATGTCTTATTGGCAAAGCTAACGCACAGCTGAAAGTCTTATAGATAAAAGCTTCATACTGTACAAAGCCTGAGGTTCATAAAAGCTATTATAAAAGCTTTATAGTGTGAACAAAGCTGGAAAGCTTACTTTTGGAATGTAATCTATTACACAGAACAGATCAGCTGCTTAAAACCTTTTAGCAAAATATTTTTATGGAACTAAAGTTTTTATCAAGCTGTGGTACAGGAACTGATCATTAAAACACTCCTGGACTCTCCACATGGGGAAATACTGACATTTTATAGGCACTAAGAATCTGGCTAAGGGCACAAAAGTGAGAAAAGTACATGTAGTGTACCTCAAATGTTTCATTTGACAAAAGGCAGTTTCAGCTCAAATCTTAATCAAAACAACTAACACACCTCTGCTTTACAATTAATAACGCACACACAAACACTCACAAAGCATTATTTCCATTTCCTAGATTGTCTGCCAAGCACTGCAGGTCCTGAGCCAAAGATTTGCAATGCAAGGGGTGAAGAGTTCAGTGCGTGTCAGATGTGCAGTTGAAAAACACTGAAATATGCGCACACTAATAGTTATGCACATGAAATAAAACCAGTCCCACAGTGCAAGTCCTTCTGACACCAATAGAGGCCACACATGAACTCTCAAACCTTGAAACACCTGAGCAATTTATACTTTGACACAGAAAACCAGTATATTTTACATCTCAAACCATAGCTAAGTCCGCCCCCGTGTTCAAACATGGAAATCATTTTTATTATTTTAATTATTTAAAACCTCAAAAAACACACAGAGGGAGAACTTCATAGTTTGTACTCCCAAAATATAATAGATTAAGCTACAACTAAAACAGTACAACGGTGTTCTCGGGAAAGATTACAGCACATAGAAACCTAATCCATTTTGAAATATCATACATTACTTGCACCTGACCACGAACTTAGAAAAACGTAGTCTAGACTGTCAGAGGAAACAGGTCCATGCAGAGTGACAGACCTTTACAGCAGTAGGGACAGATTGTAATCAATTGCCCTTTACACAGGAGAGACTGGCTAAATAATTGACCCCAAGAGTAAAAATGTTTTCAAGTGGTGACACTTTACTTGCAGTTTGCAAAGGGCTTGAAGCACACTGTATGACCAACAGAAAGGACTACTAACAGGACAGAAAAACAAACATTTGTTTCAGCAGTTCGAATTTCCATCTACAGTATTGCTTGATCCCATTCCCGTACTTTAACGATCCCATCCATCTACTGCATCTCTGGGTGCACGCTCTCACCACACACTTTATACCTTTTGTAAAATCAAACTGATACTAAACCTTTTTTCATTTCGCTTATTTAGTCTCTTTTAGGCTCAAAATTACCGATTACAACCTCACAAATGTCCTTGAGCAGGAAAATTAAAATTTCATTTATGATCTTTATTTCAATGTTTCCACTCGCCTGACAATGATCTCAATTTTTGCTGCTTTTCATCCACAGAAATAATAATTTTTAAAAATGCATGAAATGAAAAGCTTCATTAAGAGATGTTCATATAGTATCATTTCTTTAAGACATATAATGTCTGCACAGACAGACATCATTTGTCCAATACGTAACCACGGGGACTGAATGGGCGGTCTGTGTTAGGGTGTGTCATCTTCGGAAGAGTCGAGCTCCAAAGAAACATTATAATTGTCTGCAATACCTCTCACCGTGTCTGGACGAAACAAAGCCCCTTTCTGCACGTCCCTTATCTCCACTATAGCTCCTTATCTCACAAATGGGCCCTATACAGACACACAATCATCACATACATCAATGGCACCGAGGTGGACAAACACGCACAAAGCGCAGATATCACACACGTTAATGGCACTGGACTTGATCTTTTTACTGCTGTCTATTTGCGCTGAGAGACGCGACGCATTAAAAAAAAAATAGCGGAGAGAGACCCTTTTTCACTGATGAAATGAGAGGCTTGTGTTGGAGCGATCTGTCAGAGCAACCAAAGGTTCAACGGTGGGTCAGACGAGCGGGGGGATTTTTTTTTTACTTCTCAAATTACATGAGAAGAATATAAGGAGAGAAATGGAGTGACAATTGATGGCTGAGGCTTTTACGCTGAAATACTAATCAAATTCAGAAGGAGAAAGGAGACAATGGGATCAGGTTTTCTGTTTGTCAAACTCTGCGCGCACTTTAATTCTGCATAATTATGCAACAGTGGTAAATGGAGCATAACGCTAAAAAGCTAATTGCTTAAGGTGATTTTACACAGAGTTCATGGGGAGAGTGAGGTCTGCTGAAAAAGAGGCCGTCGGTACACGAGTATCAGGATCAATCCCTTTTTCTCTCTCCCAGCTTCCTCGGCCTTCAGAGCTTTCTAATTCTCTTCTCATTATTCTGTTACTTTTTACTGCCTTGTTCTCTTCATTGGCTCTCACTCTCCTTCCTGCTGCTCCTGTTTCAAAGAGTCAGTTCAACCACTAACTGAAAATGACCACAGGCGCTGGGAGAGAAAAGGCAGGAACTGTGTGTGGAAGGGGCGGGGGTCGAGAGAGATGATCAGATCAGTGACAGACATGGAGGGGAGCGAATGAAAAAAAGGCAGCAGACAGACCCAGGGACTCTTTCATCCAATGGAAGTTAGGGTTAAAAAGTCGCAGGCAGCATAAGTGTCAAAGGCAGACTATAGAGGCCATTCTTCTCTTCTGCCGTCTCTTGCCTCACAAAGCTGTGGCGTTAGGCTGAAATATGCTTCATTGCTATAAAGTAAGCCTAAAGAAGTTTCTTTTGTGTGCAGTGAACAATAGCGGTCTGTCAGCATTTCTACCACATCTAAATGAAATCAGAATTTGAAAAATCCTTTTAATAATCATCCGCACAATTGCAGGGCTTCAAATGCTCTAATACTTTCCCTTGATTCATTTTTTAACTGTCGGTGAGACAGACCCACAGTTTCTCAAAAACAGCAGACAGCGCTATTAAAAGAAACTTTTTTGAAACGGCTTGTTGAGTGCCGCTTTGACTGACTGATGCAGGTTTCAAAACATACAGACACACAGAAACAACCGCATTAGCAATGATTATAAAATGAACGTGCCAAAGCAAAATTTATCACTTGGATGTTGCATAGCAACTGCCACTTGTTTAGCTACTGTTCAAGGACTTTTCTGAGAGTAGAAATAGGACTGAAATCTTGTTTATTAAAAAGAATATGTCTTCCACAGTTCTCCCCTGTGTTATTGCGCCCATATATTATCAGAATTATAGCTGAGCTATGAGCCATGTCAGGCTGCGCTTTACATGTTTACAGCAGCCAGGGGAAATTGTTATGGCACAATGATTTTTAGGTAAAATAACCAATAAAATGATTATTATTCAATCTGCGATACAAAAAGCCATTTCGTTCCAATATGATCTCTAAGAACATTTCACCGCGGCAGTACAACTCAACAACAGAGAAGCCGTACAGGATCTGTAACTACGGCTTCAGAACAGGAAAAATAAAGAGGAAATGCTTTCCCACTTTACCTATCACTTCTCACCGTAGGAAATAACTTCTGGATTGCCAAAAATGAAATCTAGCGGGAAATAAAAGATAAGCATGCAGAACACCATGAGAATGAAAACATTTGCCTCATAACTGTTACTCTGGGAAAATAAGTCAAGGTAGGGAAGCGGCATATTTAGAAGTTATAAACAGCTCGCATCGAGATCACAGAGATTACATCTACAAAACCAGAACACCAGAGGGAAGAAATCACAGGACACAGCGAGGAAAAAGGAAAAGAAGAAGAGAAAACTAACAGTGGGGGGGGGGAAGAAAAAACACACCAAGATCCAGCTTAAAAACAGGGCGGGGTAAGTATGGATGCAGGAAAACAAAATGAGTTCGGATAAGAAAATAACTCGACAAAAAGACGATGGACTGCTTGTTTGTTTATGTCCCTTCACTGCACTGACATTATAATTGATCTCTGCAAACTTTCTGTTCAATGTTTCCTCCGAATTTTGTTTCTCGCTGTCTTTTAACCTATTTATTAGAAATCTTTTTAGTCAAATTTTTTGCAGGCTTTTTTCTGGTCCTCTTTCTTCACTTACCTTTTTTTTTTTAACTGCCAGCCCATCATTTCAATCACAATCTCTTATCACAGCCTCACAAAGCCTTTGTGAAGAAGGCACAATATAAAACTACATAGTGAGCTAAGGAGATCTCCAGATCACTAAAAAATAATCTCCCTATAGCCCCAATAATCCTGTGTGACATTTCAAAGACATTTCTTTGTAAAGCGCCAGATTGCCTGCGCAGCAGAGACCAGAATCAAATATCAAACGCGGACTTCTCGCACCATTATAAGTATGGATTTTGATGTCAGCGTGTTGAATGGTCACACTCTGTAGCCTCTGGTCAAATGTTGAGTGGGCAGTGAGAGTATAGTGTAAAAGAATATATGATGGAGAAAAGGGGTGCTTGAGTGAGTGTGCAATTCTCAAAAGGAAAGGAAGAGAAAAGTAGTGTGCGCAACTTCTCGTTTCATGTTTTTCTATATTTTTCTATTTTCTTTTCTGTACACAAGTTATATGAACTGCGAGCAGCTGTTTGTTAGTAAGCAGATATTATAAATGCATTTTTTCCTGAGTGTTTACTAGGGGTGGGGAGAAAAAATCGATACAGCGTGGTATCACAATATTTTCTGGACACTGGATACACTTAGCTTGACAAAGCTGCCTCTAAATTCAGAGCAAGCTAATGACTTAGCCATATATGTAAAAATAGGACATTGCATCTACAAAAAAACAATAACTGCCCCGTGATTATATTGATTTTTTCAAATTCTGCAACAATTTGTAACACGAGCTGACTAAACAGTAGCCCACAGATAGAGGGTGTCAACCACTTTTGACTGCAAAACGATTGCACAGGTTACCTAATAGGAGAGCAACCTTTGTGCAGATAGTTGCAGTCTAACCTGGAACGACTGTTTATAAAGGCAGACAGATTGCCAACATGTTGCATAAGTCTGAATGAGTCTTTGTCTGTGAGCACACCTAGCTGCTGGCTGGTTGTATTCTGGTTATATCCGTGAAGAACACGAAGGTTACTGAGTGCAAATATAATGTTTAAATGTGAATTTCTGTTTATGTAGACAGCAATAGATATGTGATTTTTAATAATTTATTGCAGGTAATTGCTGTAAAATCACAAACAGACTGCATGTAATTGCCAGCTTAACTCCAGTCAATTGCAGACTGACTTTTGATACCATTCACTGACATTGTTAGTGTACTTGGTAGTCTTATTTTCCAGCAACAAGTAACTGAAGTGAAATATCTTTATCTTGTCCGTCAAAACTGACACTGATGACATATTACTTTGAGGAAATAATCTGCAGCGGAAAAAAGGTTGTGAATGGCAGCATATGTTATTGCAATGCTCAGCATATCCCGGAATGTTTAAAATTGCACTAATATCATAATATCCTATTATGAGCAAAGTATTGTAATAATTGTGTCATGCGGTGTGTGGTAATTCCCACCTCTAGTTAGTGTTAACCTCCAAACTTTTAGACAGCTTCCTTCTTCTGGGGGGTTTCTAGACAACACCCTCATGCTGTACTGTAACAGTTCCCAGCACACAAATGTTTACAGCCTTTCTGTTCATATGAAAAAAAGACACACATTCTTTTTTTTTAACTTACAACAAGGACCTCAGTTGGAAAAAAGTAAAATCAGAAATGACGAGAAGTTGAAGAGAACCTCCCTTGTGAGATTTGCAGACTGTTATTTTCACTGAGATTTGTTCTGTTGTATTTCTCCAATAGGCTGTTGAGTGCTGTAGCAGGGGGATAGTCACGCTAGAGCTGCTTTGTATGAATAACATTTCATGTGCAATAATCTGTGGCTTTCTTGTCACAAAATTACGTACATGCACACGCGCGTGCACACACACACACAGATATACACACACATAGACTAGGAACGGTCTCGACCATGGCTACAATCACACATTACATCTCAGACTCACAAAATGCAAGAGAAAAAATGCAAATGACAAAAAAAAATGTTTCCTTACCACTGGAACAAGCGGACCAAACAAAAATTAATAATAAATCTGTGTGTGAATGCATCCCATGTACAGACACATCCCCGATGGTTGCAGAAAGTCCACCTCCTCTCAAAAATGTGTGTTGGTTATTGTTACGTGTCTCGCTTGTTTTGTCAGAGTGAGAAAGTTTCTCTGATGTCTCCAAAAATGCAGCCTTTGGGCCATGCACCTGCAGGAATCCTTGACCTCATGACTTGGAAGGGTAACCATTCCTGCAAATAGGCATACAAGAATGATGCAAAAACTTGAAACCTGCACTGCCATACATTAAGAACAGGAATACTGTGACATGCGAGACATCATGTGCCAGGGGATAGCTGTCATTTTAAACATTTCTAACCAGAAAAAACAAAGCACTTAAAAAAAAAAAAAGCACAATCAACTGCAGTGTTCAGGACTGGATCTTGAAGTGACACTTTTAGATACTCTATTTGAAATCTTCTGTCTCTGCACACTTTTTACTTTTTGTCAGTCTGTCAGCATTATGAAATTATAGATCGCCTTTGATTCCAGAATGAATAAAGAATAAAGAAAACGTTATTGAAGTGAATAAGAAAGAAGGAGAAAGCCACAGACAGAAAGAGAAAGAAACTAAAGCTACAATAAGTTACAATGTGTTGGCAGTGTAACAATCAGAAAACCATTTTATTCAACTCACGCCTAACTGCCTTCCTGTTTCACTGATCCTCTGATTTATACTAACCTATAACTCAAACCACATGATCTGTTCTGAAAGCACCCGAACAGTCAGATGAGCCTAAACATAATGTCCCACGGGCAGTGGTATGTATCGATGTGGACTACTTGTGCAAGCTCACATTTAGCTTCATGGTACCAGTAGTGGTACCGACTAGCCACTGTAACTGTAGACTCCAAAACTGTGAGGTTTGAATGCTATGGATGAGTGAAAAAAACAGTCGGAAAAGATCTCAATTAGAGTTTAGACAGATTAACAAAAATCAACATAATAAATAGCATGTTAAAATATACATATTTAACACTTAAAACATAATTTCCCCAACTTAGCAGCTTTCATCGAAGCGTGTCAAATTATAGTATTGTCAAATCAATATGTAAAAAGCTACAAACGAATGTGAAGTTTGAGTTTCCTTGTCCTTGTGGCAAATGTTGATGAGCAGCTTTCCACATGGTAAGTAATGAAATATGTAAAAATGAAAATACATAACCATTTTCAAAATTCAATTAAAAACTTCATCACAGTCATTTGGTGTCAGCTCCTCTGCATCCGAATGAAAAATGAAATTTCTCACTCGCACTTGTCAACAGCAGACCGAACAGGCTGTCAAAGTGTCATTTCCCACTCACCGGGGTAACTATATACACAAAGGATTAGTTTTGGAAAATGATAAATGAAAAATCAGAACAGATAAATACAAAAACATGTCACTGTGGAGCTTTAACTTAATTAAGAGCACTTAAGAGTCCTGATCGCTCTCGGTGAGACAGCTCAACTGTGCATGTGTTAATCTGTGTGTCTGCATGTGCACAGCAGTGACTTTCCCCTACTCCAATTAACAGTCATAGCAGGAAAAAAGGTAATTACAAAGCTAAGTGGGAGACTTGAAGTCATGCTGGGACACATAACCTAGGCGCACACGTTTAGGCAAATAAGCACGCACACTGAATCAAAATACAGAGACACGAGGGTTTGTCAGTTCATCAGCCCGCACAAAAGGAGGGACAAAACACAGATACACTGTGACAATTCAATCACATTTAAACTGTGCTGCAAGGAAATACTCTAGGATACGTAATATATACTTTTTTTATTCAGCAAGATGATCCAGCGCAAACCACGTAATTAAATGTAATGCATGCGAGGATAAAATACAGGGGCAATAATATAGAAGTAAATATAAAAGTTACACTAGGAGTAAAGGGACGAGAGACACTGAGAAATAAGGCTGGAGGAGGTGAAAAAAGGATGAGATTGCAGCAAAAAACTGTAATCTATTATGAGTGCGACATTATAGAGATTATAGAGGTGAAGTTGTATTTTTCTAACCAGAACAAGATACTAACTACCTGGTTAACTTGTCCATGCAAATGCACACAAACAGTGTGTTACATAACGATAAAGTCTATCACTGCTTCAAACGTGCTTCACACCTCATGATCAGGTTTTGCAACTTTACCGCCATGTAGGGTGATACAGATGTGCTCTGTTGCATTTTTTAAATTGAGTTTTTTTCACTTTTTCTTTTCTTTTGACGCCAATGAATGCTGAACATCCCAGTAAACTGGCGTCGCATGTGTTTCTGTGAGTGTAGGCGTGAGCAGAATCCTGGAAGACAAGACAAACTGCCTAAACTCAGAGGGTGTATGCATGTCGAGACTTGCCCGGAATTATGCTGAAACTGGTGGTTGATTAGCAATCTGCTGAGGAAGAATCTACACACTTTAGAAACTACTAAGGAGCAGAATTAATAGTTGAAAGTAAAGCGTTCTTGATATCGCTCATTGTGACCAAATGTTTCCCTTTGTAACCGGGTTACATGACTGATGAGCCGATAAGGGCGTCCATAATGTTTCCCATGAGCCCTATAAAGTCTTCCATCCACACATATGGAGCTATTTACATGGAACAGGTGGTGGAACAGTGAAGACTGCAGAGTCTGACGTACACGCACACACAGGCCCACACGTGCATCCATACACATGCACTCTGCGTCGTTATCACTGCTATCAGTTAATTTATGGCCTTAGATCAAACATCAGGAAAGGATGCACCTGACACTCAACCACACATCATCGAGAAAAAAAAAGAAGAAGCGGGGAAAGACAAACAGCTGTCTTGTTATTTAGCGTTCTGTCATCGCTGCAGATTGTGCAACAAACAAAAAGAGACGACGACCCGTCTCACAAGCACATACCACAGAATGTCACCGCACGGTGCAGGTGCAATTGTGAAATTAGATAGAAGAGTCGCAGAAGACTCACAGCTGTTGGTTTATGACTTACTGTCATAACCATAACTGTCATTCAGCACAACTCATTTCTGTTTATGGGCTCTTCATCCTGTCAAAGACTTTCTGTGCTGTATACTGTTTTTTTGATGCATTTCTTTATTTCCTGGCTCTCTCTCAGTGAGTCAAGATCCCTTTTTTATCCCATCTGAACTGGAAATAAATGAACAGGCAAACAGAAATGTACAGTTCACGGATGGTTGGATGGATACATCAGTAAACGTATGCATGGATGAACATTTTGATCTTGTCATTCTTAACAAACTTGAACTTTCTTTCTTTTTTCCTTTCTTCACCTCTATCTCCATATTACTTTAACACTTTTAAAATCAATCAAACCCAAAAGTTCAAAAAAAAAAGAAAAAAAAAGGACATGACATGAATGCAAATTTCAGTGTTATTTTTTGCTCTTATTTACGCCACTCTGGAGCTGCTGCTGCCACAGGAATGACAACCCTTGTTGGGATTCTGTCGCATCAAGCCGGCACATTTGAATGCTAAACCCATTAGCCAAGCATCACTCACAGTCAGAGCTGGCGATGATAAATAACCCAACCAGAGAAATCTGATTAGGAGAGACGAAGGCATGGGGATCTGAGGGAATGAGTAACAGCAATGTCGCCGTTATCGGGCCTCAGTCAGATTGGAAATCACACACCGAGAAAACATGAAATGCTCGTCTGCAGTGGGTCGTGTCGGCTGTTTTTCTAAACCACGGATTGGGACCCAAAATTGGGTATTTGGTGGGCTGCAATTAAATGAAAGCTGAACTTTGTGTGCATGCTTTTAAGCTCTGCCACAGCAAAGTCAGCACAACAAACAGGCTTGTAGATATATATATATATATATATATATATATATATATATATATATATATATATATATACAGTGTACATAAACCAAGAATCGAGCTGTGGTTGACTGCATTCGCATTCACCTAGCAGTCAACCACACAGAGATAAACACTCAGGTATGCTTCTCTGTTTGTGAAGCAATGCCTCCGTTTATTATTTTTATCTCTTTGTGGGCTATAATTAATAATACTAGACAGTGGGGATCTGTTATCTAAAACAAAATGAAAAACAGTTTGTTGAGGTCTGAGACAAAAAAAATTAAGAGCATGGGGACGTATTAAACAGAGAGTTCAAGACAAATTTTATACGCAATTCTGGGATGGCAGATAAAGATCTAATATTTCAAAAACAGAAAGCATTCACTGCACATTTAAAGATTTCCTTGAGCTGAACCTGACCTTGGAAGATTATTTGGTGCCAATGGGGATGTGTTAATATATGAAGCACCAAGCTGCTGTTTTAGCTAACATTTACATGCTGATACATTGTTGTCATCAAAGTAACTTTGCTATTTGTGTACTAGAGTTGTGCATTACCGAGTTTACAAAAATCTGCATGGGCTATTATGCTTTGACAGGTGTTGATCAAAATATCTCTTGACCTCAGTGGCCCTGTTGAAATAACCCTCACTGACCCATGTGAATGCCACTTTGTCAAGTCTCAATAATCTATCGTTAATTCCCCGTGCCAAGCTGTCAGTGTCAACAAACACTTAGCTGTCATTACTGGTAATATTTAAGTTTGAATGTTTGAAAGTTTTGTTCTGAACTAGACAACGTGTCCATGTTTGTAATGTTGGTGCATGTCTAACACAGGTATTGGATGAATAATACAACAAGTTATTTTGTTAATGCACTGACAGACTTCCCAATAAGTGTACTGCAGCTTTTTTATGTCTTGTTTGCTTGTATGCACTAATTAGCACATCTATGCATCTTTGCAATTTAACCATACAGTAAATTGACGCACCTTGCTAGCCAGGCTTGTTAGCGTTACTGAGTGATTGTACTCTGTTGCAGACATGAACAGCTGGAGACACCTCTGCTAAGTATTCATTCCTGTTTGACTTCTCGGAGGTCTGCCTGAAGGGCACATAGTTGATGCATAATAATGTGCCGTCTCAGAGGACGAGTCTGCACAGTCAAAACATCAACACGGACATTCAGTCAGAGCCTTGCGCTCACCATCCGATGACAAAATGTACATCACTGTCAGTCAAAGAAAAACACTTGTGTCAGCACGCCATTCTCTCACTCAAACATGGTCGCTTCTGGCTCAAAAAACTATAAATATAGACTATTTGCCAAGAGTACACGATCATGTAGACATAAGTGCGCGATCACTATAAACACTAACACTAAATGAAAATTATCCATGTTTCATGGTTCAGGACAGTAAGCTTTGGTTTTATTAACAATGTCCATCACTCATCATGTTTTAGGAAGCAGGTGGTAATGCACCAAGTAGGACTACTCAGTAGGCAGGTTAGCAAGGACTTCTCTGAACATTTGAGCATTCTTAGCAATAATCAATACTTTTAGTGGATTCACGCATGACACCCTGATCTGTTTGACTGCCAAGCATACCCACTCTCTGATTCTGCAGATGCACACATGCCTGGACTTCCTTTCCCAATGATTTGGATCCAGACTGAAAAAAACACGGAGCTCATTAAAGAGGGTTCAGTTACAGTGCAGAAGCTAAAAATAAATCATCAAAACTGCTTGATCCAGTAGTTTAACACAGAAAAATGGCAAAAATCGAAAGCTAAGTTAAATAACTGAATCACTGTGCTGATACATATTTAGCTGCATTTCTACTACTACTATAACAATTAGAAGCCTACTAGGACATTTTTATGTAATTTGTTTAGTGGTGCACATGGAAAATCTTCATTTTTTTTTCTTTTTGGAAGATAAGCATCTCCAAGCACTGCTGCACTAAAAAGGTCGGCGTAGAATTGCACGCAACATTTTAATGAGACAATTGGTTGAAATTCATTAACCTAGTTACACGAGTCAGATATATACATTTATTTTGTAATAATATTCTTTAAGGTCAAGCATAATTTAATAAAGTACTTGATATAAACAAGGCAATTCTGTATAGATAAAAAGGGGTTTTGCGTTCCCAAGTTTTAACTGAATTACAAAAATCAAACCATTTGTCCTGGTTAATTATTAAGAGCAAATTCAATTTACCCTCACCACTTTGCTGAAAAGCCCATATACCTCCTATGCAGAGCCATTTACAGATTGCATAAGCATTCCTGGTGACAAACAATTAAACAAGCACTAATGCACGCACACACATTGATTGACCTTTCCTACTGAGTGTTATTAATACACGCAGGTCATATTAGGAAAGGTTAACGAGCAATAAGGCCAGCAGCACTCACGTGGAATATAAACAAGAAGAAGGCGTAGGAGCTAATGTGGATTTCAGTACCTGGGCAAGATATTTTCATTAAAGTAATCACAATAAGCAAATAACAAATACACAAATAACAAATACACAAAAAGCCATAAACTTGGTGAGAAAACAAGGCAAGGATTAGAGATGAGTTTCATGCAACTCCTGGAGTGTACGGGTGTTTGTGGTTTATTATGATGTAAAATGGGGTAATTGTAAACGTTTAAATAACATAACGACTTTCATCAGTTTTGTCACAGCCCTTCCAAAATGCTGACTTTGTTTGTTACCCAGACAAATTAGTGGGCCGGGCTACAATCAGAGACTTCCTCTCCAATAGTGCCTTTCACTTTTACCTCACAAAAAGTGCCGCCATAAGATATTTAAAGCCAAGTAGTCAACAACTGAAAATGCATTTTGAAGAAAACATACAGCTTTTAATATGCTTTCTATTAACCAGACAAGTTACAAAAATGTTGACGATGAATGCGTAACAATGTATTTGATTTACAGCTTTTGCTGCTACAGCATTGTTAGTTTTAATGGTTACGTTTAGGCACTCACAGATCTTGGTTGATGTGAGTAGCGTTCAGGTTTAGTACTGAATCCTGCAGTGACTTGATTGCCAATATTACCAGTAATCACTAGGGCTGCCACAAACGATTATTTTGATAGTCGACTAGTCACCGATTATTTTTGCGATTAGTCGACTAATCAGATCACGCATCCATTGGACATAAAACCTACAGCTTATTGCACCAGCAGCATCTGCTCTTATATAACTATCATTAGCGTACAGCTTTAAGTGTTTAAGGTATGTGCTAACTAAAAATAAAGACAAGATCATAGTTTGTTAAATTTTAATGAAATTTGCAGATTGTTTCGTTAAGTTTAATAAACTCCTTGCTATCTAAAATATAACGGGACACCGGAGTATATTCTCGAGCATCTCACACTTCTGATAATCAGTTGTCTGCTTGACGTTTGTTCAGCTATGTAAA
The DNA here is from genome assembly GCF_056152115.1 of Neolamprologus brichardi. Taxonomy (NCBI): domain Eukaryota; kingdom Metazoa; phylum Chordata; class Actinopteri; order Cichliformes; family Cichlidae; genus Neolamprologus; species Neolamprologus brichardi. Next base: position 5,127,631 of record NC_142114.1, on the reverse strand, counting down.
AACTATAACTTTAATCTCAGCCGAACCGATTTACTCAGGAACAAATAAAATACTAAAAAAAGCCAAACAATAACATTTTTAAGTTATCTAAGTGACTTATATATATTTAACCTGAGTAGCGAAAGACGGCGGTGGGTTTGAAAACGATTTGCCAGGAGTCCGGTGCTCTCACGGGCTCTAGTGAGCTTTGCCCCCGGCTAGCTATCGAGCTAGTGGGTAACAGACGTCTCCGAAAACGTCGGCACGCTTTTGAAAATATGTGGTGTCTTGATAAACTGAGCAGATATTTGAGGTTTATACAGCTACATTCTCGCCTGAAAATATGTTAAACGTTTATTTTGTGACCCAGAAAGAATAATAAGAGTAATATTAAAACTAACTAGCTGCCGCCATTGTTGGAAATTGAGCTGGGCTGCGCTATGAATTCTGGGACAGAGCTACTTCTTCTTCCTCGGGGTTTAACGGCAGCTGGCATCCTGGTACATGCAGTGCTGCCATCTTCTGTTTCAGTCCGTTATTACACTCTTAAATCCTACTACTTATTCCTGCTGCTTTTGTCATCTTACAAAGCTTCAAACGACGCGTTGACTATTAAATTAGTCATTGACAATTTTGATAGTCGACGTAATCGTGGCAGCCCTAGTAATCACTGATCTTTCACCTGTCATCCACTCAATCCACCTCCAGTTAAATCTGCTGCATTTCAATGGCATTCATTCTTTGCAACAACCCGGACCAAATCAAGCCAGGTTGTGACAGTTAAATGGTAAAGTTACTTAAGTTAAATGAGTTCTTCTTTAACACTTACCAGACTGAACAAGCCAAGGCTATAGAGGGGATAGTTAACTATTTCCTTAGTTTAAGATTGCTAAATGTTCAAACTTTACAAAAATAAGACTGGATGATACTATCATGATGTCGTAAAACGAACATTCACTCTTTTCTTAACAAGACGACCAGATCAAAAGATCCATGCAAAAGTTGATGGCTACCATATGTATCAATTAGGAAAGTCCCACACAAAGGAAAGGCATGTGGTTGCACAGAAAATATACAATGCAATATGTATCACAAATGATCTGAAGCCTATCTCTTTCTTTCATGCATGTCCAAAGAATGTCCCGGACATTCATCTGAAATGAGCTGAAATATATCTCGTCCTCCTTCCCACATCACAGAGCTTGCGTGCACGAGTCGGTGCTTTAATAGCTTTGAAACGACTTAAAACACGTGAAGTCACAATAATAAATGTAAGTCACAAATGACTTGGAACATCCTCTCTCACTCTGTCTCTATTTCGCTCTCTCGCTCTTTAAGTGGGTCAGTGTGATGATGGTGTCAGTGTCTGGACTCAGCAGCAGCATATTTGCATCAGTCATCCTAACTAGACCGTGAAGAGAAGGATTTCCCTGCTCAGCTGTGCCAGTGAGTCAGTGAAATATACCCCTTATAAAACCCTGCTGGATGGAAAAGAAGCCTGAGGATAACTTGGATCCATTTAATGGGCTGAACTTCAGGCTCTTTGCTTTTGGCTATGCAGATACATTGTAAGTGGAAAGTAACATTGCATGAGACCGATACCTCACATAATGCTTCAAAGACCCTGTAGAGATCATTAAATGACTTCTGAAGCACAAATACATATACTGTGCAGAAACACACCATGTAATGCATTACTATCTTTTTGCTAAATGTTTGAAAGAACTCACTGGGTTTCGTTACCATATTTGCAACTTTTGCTTTCATTTTATCTTTGTCTCAGTATTTAAAGGAATGTGGGTTTCTTTAAAAAATGTAAATGTCATAGCATGAAATGAAGAGCGGCAGGGAAAACATTCCGGGTTGTGAGCTGCATCAACACTTGTGATATTATACGCTTAATTCTGCTGAGACACCAAGACAGGCCTCTTGTGTGCTTTAAGGCTGGATAAAAACTTGGTGGTGCAGTCAGTGCTTTGCAACCAAATTCAACCTCTAATTAGGCCCGCTCATGCAAATTTAGAAGAATGTGGCAGTGGAAAAAAAATAAAAAAATTCAACAGCCTCGGGACAACCCTAAACTTGAAAATTTGGCTGTGATGGCAACTTTGGAGCTTAATTATCTGAATAGGCAGGCTTGCTGGGTATTGTCAAAAATAGCTTTGGATACTATTAAAAATTTGTGATGAGGCTGAACGATGGTTAATTAAAGTCACAGTGAGAAGTGAGCATAATGCATGCTGCATGTTAAGATACAAGCACCCAACTTGGTTCTTTGACAACAAAGTCCATCATGAATAAAACAAGTCTGAACGTTCTTCCAAATTGGCTTGAAATTTTGTGCAACTAGTGAAATTTATGTGGGTGTGTATTTTGTGTGTGGTTTATTTTTTTGTTTTGTTTTTTCCCCCATTTCTTATCTATGCAAGATATCCACTATGGATGTCACTATAACCAATTCCAGAACCAATACAGTACCTTTCAATACCAAAATTTTAACGAAGCTAGCATATAGCATAGCATAATTGAATACTAACTGATACTAAAGATTACTTTTAGTATGACTAATCATTTGAAATAGCATTGTTTCCAACAGCTGACTCGCAATGTGACAGAACACTCCTGAAGACAGGCAGGCACAAAGCCCTTCTCTTCACTAGCACCTGACACATGAACAGCAGCGCAGCAAACTTAGCATAGCATCTTAGGCTACGTTCACACTGCAGGTCTTAATGCTCAATTCCGATTTTTTGATTAAATCCGATTTTTTTGTCTGCTTGTTCACACTACAAATAAAATGTGACAGCAAACGCGCTCTAGTGTGAACCGTTCACGGCCCTCAAAGCGGCCTGCATGTGCAAAAGAAGACGTCACACACAACGCGCTCTGTTTAGACCCAGACCAAACAGTATTGTTTGACTGATGGCCCTTAATATAAAGACTTGTTTCGGACTTTACGTTTCCCAATTTTGCTTTAAGTTATAAAGTTATTTTGTTATTTAAATATGATCTAATAATTATCCTTATTGCTGTTAGAGGAGTGGTGCTTCAAAGGATAGTTGCAGATTTCTGTCAGAATCTGCAGATTATACAGATTATTATACAAATAAAATGTTCACATTTCTCCAACGTTGTCTTCCCAACAGTTTCACTAACATCTACACTGAATGGCCAGGAAGCGTTCGAGATGTCTTCTTGGGCGCTTCTCCGGCGCTGATAATCGGCGTCTGTCTTGTGTCAGCGACGCAAAAGACAGATTTAATTCAATAGATTTAAAAAGACAGATTCAAGGGGCGATCGTGACTCAAGAGTTGGCAGTTCGTCTTGTAATCGGAAGGTTGCCGGTTCGAGCCCCAGCTTGGATTGCCTCGGTTGTTGTGTCCTTGGGCAAGACACTTCACCTACCGCCTACTGGTGATGGCCAGAGGGGCCGATGGCTTCTGTCAGTCTGCCCCAGGGCAGCTGTGGCTACAACTGTAGCTGCCTCCACCAGTGTGTGAATGTGAGAGTGAATGAATAGTGGAATTGTAAGGTGCTTTGAGGGCGCTATATAAATGCAATCCATTATTATTATTAATGTGACATGACCATTCAAACAGCAGTCGCTTTCTAAAATATCAGATATGTGATTTAGGTCGGATTTGTGCTGTTCAAACTGTCATACCGTGATCGGATATGGGTTGTATAGGGTCAAAAAAGTGAGCTTTCGCCTGCAGTGTGAATGTAACCTTAGTGACTCACACCCCAGTCTTTATGAGGTGTTTTGTTAGGTCAATAAAGCTTCTGTTTCAACAACACTTAAGAAAACACTTAATTAAACACTTAATATAAATACATACCTGGTCAGAACATTTTAGCATGAGGTGTTCAGCTTTTACTCTTGTTAGCTATATGTTAAGTCACAATTAAGGTAGCAGCTATTAGCAAACGTTATCAGTCCTGCTTGTCTGTAATGTTAACAAGCTTCCAGTTTTATTTGCACACCACTAAAAATATGGTGCCAAGTCACCAGAAGCACAGAAACTAAACAGGGTTATAGTTGAATTCTTTTGCACCAACCAGTATTCTTGTAGTCTTTTTTGTTTAATAAACCTCACAATTGTGTCATTTTTTCCTCTCATGGCATCTAAATTAGTATCTACGACATTTTCCTGGATATTGGTATCGAGTTTTAAATTCCAGCATCACAACAACCACAGGATCCAGCACGCCTGTCTCACTTTAATCCCTCTCTGTCTCACTTTGAAGCCTTTCGTAACTTCCCCAAGTTTTCAGTTGATGTCTTTTTTGGTTTTGGTTTGTGTTTTTGGTCAACTTTGGTCAGCTGTGAGTCAGTCGCCTGGGCCTTGATCTCAAAAGTTTCTCTCGGGTAAACTTTTAAGTAGAAAAGACCCCTGTTGCTACTTTCAACTCTTTTTCGCCTCCTCCTCACTGCTCCGAAGTGCTTTGTTGATAAACCCACTTTAGGGCTCACCAGTCTTGTCAGAAGATCTTGCCATTTGTTGCGTTATGGACAAACCGGCATGTTTGTGTGCATGCGTCCACATAGAAAAACGACTGTAAAAAACTGTACCTAACAGATTAGTTAAAAGAGCACACCCCAGCTCTACAAACATAAATACAAGCTCTCTCTAGGGAATCTGGACTTAAGCTGATGTTATCAGTAGATACACTACACTCATGCTAAAAATGCATGCTGTTCTGTCATTATCAGAGCAGGAAGCCACTCTTCTCTTCAGATGCTACTTGGTGCTCCAAACAAACTGAAAAATACTGAGCGGTCTGACTCACCAACACACAGACATATACATGTAACACATTTGATCACTGGTACCACTAGCTGCTCAGAAAGGACAGTTCTTCTGCCAAGGCAACATGCATTTGGCAAACTCTGTGAGAGGCTGCCATGCAGTCTTCTGCTCACTTAGCACTTCACACACAGTCTGTCGTACTTTGTGTTACTCACTCAGCAAAAGCTTGAAGCGTACATGAGCGTTTTGTGTGACAGCAGAAAAAACAAATTCGGCCCTGGATAACCAGAAAACAAAGAAATGAAACAGAAAAATGTATTCGAAGTTTGGTGCCTTTGGTGGTAGAAGCTCAGCTCTTCCGTGAGCTCAGAGTGAAATCATAAGAAAAGAGACTTCATTGAGTTTGTTAACTATCAAACAAACCCACTAGCTGTGGATATTTTACTCCGTCTTGCAGAGAAATTAAAGTGGGTTCTGTAGTTCATGTTTAGAATAGTTTTTAATTTGAAGGAAAAATGTTCACATGACAAACGAAGACCAAACTCACAGGTGCTCCTACATATGCTCAAACATCCTTTACTTCTTTTCTTTCCTGCTTCTATGATGACTGCATTGACGCTAACATACCCCTCACCCAGTTTCATCCACACATATGCAGAGACACATCAGGCATCAGTTTACCTGGCATGCATGCAAAGAAAGACAAATACTCTGCCCCATGCAAACACACACACATAACAGCCACCTTACATATGAAAGTAGCACCTGACACAGGCCAACTGGAATCGACCAGAACTGAGAATGTTACTTTGGTGCCTGCAGCAAAGACACTGTATACTGTGTGTGTGTGTGTGTGTGTGTGTGTGTGTGTGTGTGTGTGTGTGTGTGTGTGTGTGTGTGTGTGTGTGTGTGTGTGTGTGTGTGTGTGTGTGTGTGTGTCAGAGTCTGACAATATGAGAAAAACCTTGAGGATGAATTTGAGGAAAAAACAAAAAGAGTGCACCAACTTAGGATAATCTTTAACTTTTGTCCCAAAATCTGGCCTCTATCTTTTATAAACACACACAAACACACACTATCAGAGCTCCTACACGGGACTGCCGGCAGTTAAGGCCAAAACACACATGTATGCACGCCTGCACACACAAGCAAAATACACAAAGTGTATGTGGCATCAATTTCACTGCAGCACCTCACAGCCTGCCAGAGCCTCTCCCAGGCTTGATGTATGCATCTGCTTGTGTTTTTCAGTTCATCTATAGGTGGACGTATGTATGCACGTGGAGATCTGCGTCAGTGCATTACATCTGCATCTAGTTTGGTTTAGGGGAAATTACACATTCTGTTTTTTTTCCCTCTCTACATCAACACAGTGGATTACTTTACAGTCAGTGATGGGCCTAAAGTCTACAACTCATGGACATCAACAAATGCTAAGATGCTATTTGAGGCCATCACTGAAGCTTCTTCTTTGTGGGTCATTCTGCATTCAGTTTGTACTTCAGTAACTGCAAAGCACGCACTTATGGGTTGAGATCAGGTTACTGGCTTGGCCGTGTAAGAATACTGCATTTCTTTGCTTTGAGAAACCCTTGGGTTGATTTTGTAGTGTGCTTTAAGTGCTGTTCCACTTCCACTGTGAAGTGTCGGCTCAGTTTTGCAGCATTTGGTTGAATCTGAGCGGAGAATATAGCCCTCTACACTTCACAATTCAACCTGCTGTTTCTATCAGCAGTCACATCAACACTAAACATCAGAGATCTGGTTCAGCTGGGAGTCATACACCCCCGTGCCATAATACTGCCTCTCCAATGTTTGACTGTTAATGTGATATGCTCCTTTCCTTCTCTTTACTTTTCCCATCATTCTGGCACATGCTAATCTTGGTTTCATCTGTCCAAAAAAAAAATTTCAGAAGTGTGCAGACTCTTTTAAATGTTCTCTGTCAAAGTTTAATCTGGCCTTTCTGCTCTTCAGTGTTTCCATTGAGTTGCAGCCCTCTGTATTTACATTCATGAGGGCGTCTCTTGGTTGTTGACCTCGACAGTGAAACGCTCACTTCTTCAAGGATGTTCTTGAACTGGCATGATTTTATTAGACAGATTTTTCTTAACCAAGGATATACATGCATTTCCACACACATATATGAAGAAGTAACGACAGCTATTACTATTATTAACAATTAACTACTCTTGTGCTTTTCACAGATTTGCAGCAACTCCACATTCCATACTGTTGAGTGCTTAAAGATGAGTTTCATGCTTGTTTTCATCTTCTTATACATCTCTACTCCGTGTCTATAAAATGATTGAAAGTGCATTCAGTGCATTCACATTTTATTCTGGGTTGCAAAGCAAATAAAGTGAAGTGTTCTTTAGCAAAGTCTTTGATTTGAAAGAAGAAAATGTTCACATGATAAACGAACACCAAACTGACAGGTGCTCTTACATATGCTCAAACATCCTTTACTTCTTTTCTTTCCTGCTTCATGATGACTGGGTTGATTCATTGAAGGAAGTCTGCTGAAATACTTGAGGTGTAGTAAAAATAAATATTTGCATTATTTATACAAAGAATGGATTGACTCTCAATGGAAATGCATGTGCAGTAGTGTACTGAATGTCACTTAAAATGTAATAAGAAAAGTGTGCCGTACATGCACACTATTCTCTCATTATATTCACACTGAGATCAAACTGAATAATCCAAAGCCAGCCTAAACGCCCTATGTTACCTTTCAAGTCAAAGTTGAATCAATACTTAATATATATGGAAACACATACATAAAAGCTATTAGTGTCCCCTGATGTGATCAGTGAAGTGAAGTCTCGGGGAACCCTTCTGACCTGCACCGATGCCAAACAGGACTCATGCTATACAGCCCTGAGGCAGTGTTTACGTGTGCAAATGGGTGGCTGAAAAAAATAGTTGCTTGTGTGTCTTTGTGTGCATGTAGTTTGTCTTTTCATTTGTGTGAATATGCATGCGTTTGTATGCACATGTATGCGTGTGTGTGCACCAGAAGCAGCATAACCTGAGGCTGTGACAGACGGACTCTAAACCATGTTACCAACACACCCCAGTGCCTCACTTAATAGTGCATGAGATAAGAACATTTGGACTTCAAAACAACCCCGCTACCCCTTTTCTCTATGGGAAATTAAGCTTTATGGAGCCCTAGTTTAAGACAATGGCTCCAGTGGTTTGGAAATTCCTTGTCACTAATTGAGAGATATCCTAATGTGTTGAATAGGAAAGGTAATCTAAATATAGACACACGCGCAGAACTTCAACAGCACAGAATATGGATGTCGTATGTATACACACATGTGACGAGGCCTGCAAAACACAGATGGGAACTGGCATAGATTTCAGTTCAATTCATTTCAGTCTAATTTTATTTATAAAAACACAAAAACAAACTCCATCAAATCAAAATTGACTGAGTGCAAAATATTAGCTGTACCTGGTAGAGGCCAGTTAGTGCCATAAATGTTGTGAAGATGGTGAGCAAATATTTTATTCTCAGCAGATAAAATAATTTGTACATATCCAGGTCAAAGCCAACCCGTGAAACCTGTTTTTTCTGTACTTGATATTATGCAGGTAGCCTAAAACACATGAAAAGTAATGTGAACTCGCTAAAAAAGGAATAAGTCACCATGTTTCCCATGCAGGTCAGAGGTAATCTAAGGAGGGAAACTCCTCAAGAAGTGAGCTCTCACAGTGATTGAATGAACACACGTGACGGAGGAGGACAGTGACTCAGTCATCAAAAGAGAGAAGGAGCAAACCAGTGCAAAATGAAGGGGTGCTCAACGGGCTATGTTAACATGGAGAACTACAATGGTTGAGAAAAAAATCTGGAAATAGAGTTAAGTACAGAGCAAAAAAAAAAAAAGCCATTAGAGCTAAGAAGGCATTTGAGCACAAGACAAAGAGAGTTAGAGAGTGGGAGGTAGAGGCCAACAGACAGACATAGCTAGAAACAGAGGCAGAGCTATGGAAACAGACAGTCATGCAGCCAGCCAGAGAGGCAGCCAGAGATTAAGAAAAGCGAGAGTAAGACAGACATGCATCTCAACTGTGACAGGCAGCCGGCACCGGCACAAGGAAACTTAAAAAAGCAAATTCTGAAAGACAGCAATGCAGACAAGAGACTGAGGGAGGGAAAAAAAAGAAAGCAGAGAGACAAAAAAGAAAAAAAAGTCAAAGCGTAACTAAAGGAGGAAGAGGGAAAGTGACAGAGGAGGTACTGCAAGTGCAGTGTGTGAGAGAGAGGCCAAGATGATGAGGCAGACATGCACACAGACTGATGGAGAGTGCATAACTCAGTGGGGACTCTAATATTTTTGTCCAAGGGCACAGTCCAGCATAAAAAAAAATACTCGACATGACAAGGACAGCTTGTCTTTGCTCTACACAACCAAAATTACCAGCCATTCATACTGTGAAAAGAAACTGTGCCAAATAAAAAACTTTGTAAGACTGATGATCTTTGCAAGGTCGTCACAAAGGGGTGACAACCTTGCATTTTGGGGTCCCAGAATGCACTTAATGTAATGATGCCACTTTGTGTTGTATTCTCATTTCTCATTAAATGAGAAATTAGATGCTTTTGACTTTCACAAAGCCTGAAGTGATATTTTTAGACTGCGTGCGAGCTGCAGGGACAGGTGAATCAGCACAGAGTGACAGTACATTACCAGTCTAGCCGCACTGAGACGAGAATAATACAAAACCATGTCTAAAAGTCTAGAGCTGCACTTTCAAGTGAATGCAAAACGGTACCTAAAGTTTTGAGGAGGGATGTTAACATTTGTGGCTGGCACAGCCGTCATGATCCGATTTGCATTTCTCTCTAGCATCATTCCTGTCAGTGTGCAGCTGAGTGAACTGGCAGTGAACTGAAGAGGAGGCTGGCGCAGTCCTCCCACTGTCTATTGTGGCAAGACAGCACTTCAGTGTGAGTCTGTGTGTGATGGAGAAAATCTGAAAAATGAAGTCAGAGGTAAAAAATTATATATATATATATTTAAAAATACAGACTCAGACATGCAGTGTAGGCAACAGGGAAAAGAAAGATGGAATAAATTACAAGGGAAGGCAAACAGATACGAGAAAGTGAGAAATCAAATGAAGGAAATGAAGTGAAATAGATAAGAATGGACGAAAAAAAGAAAAAACACCTTCTGTCTGCGTGCTCTCATCCTGAACATCTTTGTGTCTGAGTGTCCCTGGATCACTGTGTCAGCAGTTCTCATTACTATACATGCTGAGGACATCAGAGAGCTTACCAAGTAGCCGGTAAAGCATCCTCTGTCTGCGTGCGTTCAAGTAACAACAGACGGCAAACATAAACAGCGGGAGAAAGAGATTCTCACAAATGAGCATGGAATCACTGAGGCGCTTGAAACACCTTGACACTCACACATATGTCTGTTGTCTAAGCGTCCTAAATTAGGCACATGGATTAAATTTGTACGTGCAAGAAGATTTAGTTGATTCTGGATTGAATTTTAGGCAGAACAAGTCCAGTCAGGTTCATCTAGTCTGCCCGAAGTGCTGAAATAAAGCTAGGCAATTTGTAATAAAAGTAAATGAGTCATATTAATGGGCAATTAAGCTGCATGTGAGCATTCTTAATGCCCACTAAACCAATTAAAGTGTACAAGGAGGTACCTCCGTTTGGAAAAAGAGTGAATTAATATTTAACAAGTTATCAGCCTGAACACCAGAAAAGAAACGTAGTGCAGTAGCTGTACTAGCTAGCCAGGTTCTTAGGAGTAAATTAGTTCCACTCCTTATAATTAAGACAATAGTAAATGATTCCTATTTCCACAACAGGCTCGCTGGCAAAAAGTAAGTACATTTATTTATTTAGCGCCTTTTGAAATCACAAAGTGCTTCACACCAAACAAAACCAACAATGGCAAAAAAAAAAAAACATTTTAATGAAATAAAACAATAAAATGAAATGAAATTCTACCCAAATGCCAATTTTAAAAGATGAGTCTTCAGCTGCTTGTTGAATGAGTCCACAGAGCCCACTGATCATAGGCTTCTAAGAAGTGGGGCACAGATTACGGAGCCACTGATGAGTCTAGCCCGTGACAGATATCTGATAGCTAACACCGCTTGTTTGTCAAAGTGTGCCGAGTAACTGCCTAATGTATAAATAAAGGTATGACTCATTCTTAATCAGCTCATTTCTCAGGTGACCTTGTCTGAAAAGAAATTTGCCTCCAAATGTGATTTCAAGTTGATTGTTAGTCTTAATAAGAGCAGGTTATGTTAAGGTTTTATGAACTTTGCTCCCAGCCGTACAACCCAAACACTACAGGCGGATGATGGTGCAAATATGTGTAAGAATTTCAGTGATTGTCAATGAGTCAGACACACTATGGTGGGTTTGAGTCATAATCAGTCTTATTCAGCAAGGATATACAAGCACCATGAACTTGACCTTGTGCAGCAGAGCTGGTAACAAAGTATAGCACAGAATAGCTGATGCAAAGCAATTGAATGCATAATAATAATAAAAGTGGGACACAACTTGGCCTTATTCAGCCGCATTCCCACCAGAGATTTCATATTGACCTCATATGACCTGGAAAAGCAATATGTCAACCTTTATACTCCACTGAATTTTTAATATTGCCCGGAAAAGCCTTAGCTTGAGGTGCATTGCTTTAAACAGCTTTTAAATTAAATGTGAGCCCTTACTGTTGCGTGCGGTGCCATGTTTTACAAAAACCTGGGCTTGTATCCACCTGTGTCCATCGTCAAGGCTGTATCCAGCCTGGAATTACTGCTTTATTCAGAGCAGGAAATTAACTTGAGTTTATTCAGCCCATTTCCAGGCACTCAGATTATGTCCCGCACTGGACTGGAAAATCGTGTCATTGCAGATACTCTCAGGGTAAGACTTACAGTCACAGGCATTATCTGCCTCAAGGAAACCCAGCATTTAATATTCACCATCATAGCTATAAATGGCACTGCCATGCACATAGATAAACTCTGAGTTATCTCTCAGTATGACATTCACCATACTGTAACAAGTACCAATCACACTGTACTTTATCAGCAAAAGGTTCATTTTAAAACAGAATAAGATTTTAATTGATGAAAGGGTAGACATGAATATTTAAAATAAATGCTTTTATGCACTTTCTAAAACTTTATAGTCTTTTTGCAACAAAAAGAAAGAAAAGAACAGCATGTAAAAACACATCCAAAGAAATCCAGGTCCCGCTGGCAGATATGGTTTAAATGAGGCTCCTGTCCTAGCTGTCTACATGTCACCTTATATCTCCCAAAAGGTTAGGAACGGCATTGAGTAAGATGATGTAGATATCTTTATTCTACTCTGTAATCTTGATAGCAACAAAATTCCCATTCCTGAAAGCAGAGTTGTTTGCATAGAGCAGGACAGTTTCGAGTTTGATATCTCAGCTAGTGTTATGGGACATAATCTGACTTATCACACTATATCCAGCTAAGCTCAAAGATATCTCCATCAAAACATCAAAATAGATTTGGTATTAGTCAGCCAAAGTACACAGTCCTGACATGGTGCAGAGGCAAGATGACAGAAGATAATATTCTGGATTAACCTGCTTGAATAATACTTCTCCAAAAGCAGAAAGCACATATCACAAAATATCAAATAGACACGAAAAGAGACAACACACCACCTAACTCTAATATTGCCACCTATAACTGGAAAACCCCCACTTCCACTCGCTATGTATTTCTCAAAAAAGCTCAAAGATATACTTTGGATTTGCATGTCATTAAGACACAGCATTGTTTATTTAGACATTGTCTTTATGTTTATATATATATATATAATCTGAAGTTCCCAGGACTAAATGATAGAGTGATACAAGAGACAAGAAAACTGTACTTCATATTTTGAAATAAGTGAAAAGAAAAATCATCACTAAAAAATAAATAAATAATTAAGGGAAACTAAGAAAAAATTTCAAGTGACATTTCCAGGGCAGCAGGATTGTAGCTAAAGCTCATTTATTGCATTCTCGAGATTCTCACTCATTCTCCTGCGCTTTTATCCCTGTATGAAATATTTGCTCTCTTGCTGTGATTGTTTTGTGTTGTTTTTTTAAAGTTAATATTTTAAATAATTACTGTCAAAACATTATAAATCCTTTAGGAAATCAAAGGATGTAGTTTCAAACAGAATAACTGTCTTTAATTTTCCTTTCAGTCTACAGAATGTGGCTCGCAGCTGAGGCAGGTTGCTCCCTAATATAAAGAAGCATCAATGGGAATGTGGAAAGGTGACACAAAATCACTGTAAATTTGTTTACAAGCACACAATGGAGGTAAGCAACATCTCTTCTGTCATCTGTCATCAACCTGACAAACTGAATGCTACTTTGAGTTCATTTTATCACCAAAGCACCAAAATACACAACCTTTATGTAACTCCTAACTTCTGCCTGCTGATCAAGGGCAAGTACTGACACCAAACTGACTCCGAGACACCAAAACGAAGCGGTCAACGTGTCTAAACTAGAAAATGTGAACTACATGGACATGAGTGTAATCGAATGCATGAGGGAAGGCAGCAGACACTGAAACTAAGAGCTCTGTTTAGCAAGAGTTTTCGAGTCGCAGGGACATTTCTTCCAGGAGTCGCCAAAAGTAGCTGATTGTGGGGCTTTAACCAAAAGAAGAAATCCAGCAGTGTGCACTCCTTCTGCACCTAAGATCCTTTAGTCCTCATAGACATGCTCCAATGGGGGACTCTGCAATGTATGTTACATTTTATGAACTGCTACCGCTGTCACGACTTGCCCGTGAGTGACTTGACGGTATGCTATTTTTAATTTTCAGTGCTGCTCTGCTCTGTCAAAAAATGACAGAAAGCCTACATCCTTCCAACGCTGTTAAAAGAATGATGGAAAATAAAGTAAACAGATACAGTCGGGTCATGTACTTGAATCTAAGAGTGAGTACCCAGCACTGAGGACAGTCCAAGCATTCACTACTGGAGGGCATTCTCCTCTGACTTGCTGGTCTGGGAAAACAGTGCCAACTCAGTCTAGGTCCAACCTTCGAAAAAGCAGCATGCTGGCTGCAAGCTGGGTCTTCATCACTGGCAGCTTTTCTTTCTCTAACCTTGCACTGAAGGCCAGCGTCTCTTCACTCCCTGTGTTCTGGCTCTGCTGCGGATCAATTAGCTTGAGACAGCTGTCATTTCAATTAGGCTGTACAATGCAGTGCCCGACTGCTTATCTCAGACGCAGCATGAACCGTTTCCTCCTTAACTGGATTGACACACATCTTACTTTTTATTTTTTTTCTTCTATTTTTCAAAAGGGGAAACATGATGTTCAAAATCTTATCTCTGTAAAACTATAGCAAAAATCGAAATGGGCTTTGCAGTGTTGATGGGGACCTTACACAATCGTAGGAAACTGAAAAAAGCCAGGCAAGGCTGGGAATGGGACTTTATATTAAAGCGGGGGTAAAAAGAAAACAGAAGTAAGTGAATATAATAAAAGCTGTCAGTGAAATGATTTACTGAGCCCTTATCAGATTAATAATCCAAAGCGAATCACAGTATTGAAGAATAGCAGCAATGATATCACTTAACTACACTGTGCCTGTAGCAAGGAAGCCAGTGTTCATGCGCTAATGACATGTGTGTGTGTTTGTGTGTTTGTGTCTATAAAATCACTGCTTTAGAATCTTTTAACTACCAGACAATCACAGATTTGTCTGTGATAAAATCCCAGTCCTCACACATATGTCTATGCTTATACCAGGCAAGTCATGTGTGTGTGTATGTGTGTGTCTATGTGTACTCATGTGGGGCATGCCTGTCCGTGTCTGTGCGTGTGTGTGTAGCAGATTTAGCTTTGATAAAACCCCAGTCTTTAGAGGGATTATCAGCCCATTCCCAGACAGCAACATGCTCTGCATTTATGGAGGTAATATGTTGATCCATAATAGACAGACCACCAGACAGCTAAAGGCTGTTATTGGAAATTGTGTCCCCCATATCTATACCTGGGCATAGATGAAAGAGGGATGGAAAGCAATATCTTCAGAGACAGTCGGACCTGCTGTGCAACACCTCGTGCGAGCTATCATCCGGTGAATTTTGATTTGGCGCTTGCCTTTATGTATTGACTGACTCGTCATGCTACTGTTCGTGGTGTGGTTTTGCCTCTACTAAAATCCCAGAGTGCAAACGTACAGCGGCTGCCAAGTGTAAGCACACAACGTGGCACGACACAAGACATCAGCACGCAGACTCAAAAATAATTTAGCTAAATGTTAGTACTCTTTTTTTTTTAAATGTTTCAGAGATCTTAAATTACCATTTGAATCAAAGCTATTTTCACTGAAACCAATCCGGGTGTATTTTAGTGAGATTTCACTCACTTTAATGTTATCTGACACCCATTTGTCGTTGCGTGACTTGAGCGTTTAAAAGTAGGGCAAAACCGGTGAAAAGGTCGCACATTTGTGGATGCAGGCTGTTGTTTCCTGGTCAGAGCAATAAAACTTTCTCTGCCATTATTATTTCCCAAAACAAACCCTCTGTTGATGCTGAGCTCATAGCTTAACTTATGGCTGCTTCTCTCACCACAGGCATGGTGACAGAATTACTATAAACTGAAGAAAGGCTGATATAAAGAGCACAATGAGGCTTGCTATCTGCATTATCCTTGTCTTTTTTATCTCTCTTTCTAACTCTTTTTTCCACTCTCAATCTGGGTCTCTATTTCCTTTTTTTCCCCTCCTGTCTTCTCGGCCCATCATTTACCCCCATGTCTGTTCTTTCTGCTTCATCTCCCTATGTTTCCTCTCTATCTCTCCCTACGCTCCCTTCAAATGCTCTGCCTTGTGCGCAGTCATAAAGAAATAATTTATTCCTGTCCCCCAGTGCTGGTATGTATTAGCATGCCAGCAGAGCACGTTAACTTATCTCTCGGCTACAGGCGCTGAGTGGTAAAACTAAGCTCTGATAGTTTGCAACAGGATGACCACAGAATGCCTGTAGCTCGGAGAATTAGGGCTGTCATCATGATTAGTAATGGTGGGCCTGTTTTACTGCACTGTAATTCACTGAACTGTACCAACTGTATGACTCAATGATATGCAAAAGAGGACTATCAGCCCAAAATCGGCTGGTGGAGAAAATGAAAAGATTATTAACTGCTGCTGTTTTTGACAACCAGCCCATCTCAACCAATTCTGTTCTTTTGTTAAGGCGCGCAGAACATAACACATACAAAATCTGTTTGAGCGGCTGTTGCGCTCTGAAGGTCCGACTCAAAATTTGTTTGGCCATCTGTCAGCGCTAGTATCAGAGCATCAGACAGTACATATGAGACTGTAAAAATAGCATGAATTAGATAAAGCGCAGTGTTAACATACACAGTTAAGGGTCGACGGTGTGTAGGCATCACATGCTGCGGAAACAGATTGGGCATTAAGTGGCATTTGTTGTCATTTTGTTGCTTAATAAACCAGAAAACACCACCAGCGTACACATAAATTTATTATAGGGATTTTATGTGAGCCACTATCAGCTGCATTTCCCATAACCTCCATACAGCGAGCGGTAAAAAATAAACCTGATAGCTTTCAAGAGGCCCAACCACAAAATGTCTAGGAGAATTAGGCTCATTGTAGTGATTAGTTACTCTAGGCCTGATGTTGTATTCTAATCGAATGCACTTTGCATAGCATGAGTCGGGTTTACAGACATGCTGTGCATTTTAAATGGATAGAAACAATGTGGATGTAAGAACGCTGGCATCTGCGGGATGAGAATCTAAGGTAATACATTGCTCCAACTCTGCAGTACAAAGCGTGGCTCTTATTAGACTTCACTTCCAGGCAGAGAATGAGCTGCATTTTAGTGTAACAACAAACAAGGATGGATAAGCGATTATAGTGACACAGATTTAGTTGTGCATATGGCGCATAGAAAAAGAGGGTGTTAAACCATTCCCCACTTTAATGAGCAGCTTAGATGGATATTGAGACTTCAGAACTGAGAGATGGCACAGATTGCTGCGTTAATGTCATCCTGTGTAACTCAGTGGATTAGGTTTAGATTTGCAGCTCCCACTAGGGCGACCGCATACAAGAATGTATCCTCTCATAAAGAGTCCACCGAATGGCAAATGCTACGAAAACTGCCCCACACTTGATAACAGCATTACTGATAAGCAATGTAATTAAGATGCACAGAGTGGAGCATGCTGTATTGTGGGAAAAAGCACCCCAGTGCAATCTCTATTAAAAGCCAAGTGCCGGGCATGTCATAATGATTATATATTATAACCCTGATGTGTCTGTTTTACTCACTATTTCATTATCTGAGTACTGGATGCAACTGCACAACTGAAATTCACTATGTCACATGTAAGAGCTACAGAGTTATGAGTGTAGCTTAATAGGCACTTCCTGTTCACTTATATGTTACATTGCCAAGTTGATATGATTTGTGTTAAATAAAGCTTCCATGTCTCAGAGTCCAATTCGCCATGCTCCCTCTTCCTCCCTCCCTCGATGTCTGTCTGTGTGTGTCTGTGACTCATCACCACCCATATTGTGCCACTGACCTATATCTGCCCTACCTGTGTGTCACACTATCGACTGACCTTGATTCCAACTGATCCACTCACTTCCAGACAGTGACGTGAGTCTTTAGCACAACACCAGCAGGAAGCAAGTAAAATGTTTCTCTTCCAATCAGTTCCACTGGTTACAAGAAGAAAAAAGTGAGTAATTTGATTAAAGCCGACAAAAACATTGTCAGGTACCCGCATGTCTTTTAGTAACTAATTTGAAATTTCGAACTGATTTAAGGGATATTATTGAGGTAATTTTCTCCAATGATTCTTTGCATTTTAACCTTACTTTCAATAATTTAGTATACATTAACAATGTTATTTGGCTGGATTTTAGTCTTCTTTATAATCTTATCTAAGAGTATCTCAGAGGCTTTTGGCAAATCATTTTTAAAATGTTATCTGGTTGCTCTTTGCATGTTTAAAATGATAAACAACTCATTTCTGAGCAGACACGGTAGATTAACATCAGAACACATAGCCAAGAGCCACATCCCTGTATCTCTGCCTCTCTCTCTCCCGTTCTCTGCTGCAGAGTAATGCATGGTGAAAATGTGATGCTGCAGGACCATGTGGGCTACCATGCACAAAGCGACTGGAGGTGGAGCTTGGATGCTTACAAGTTCCACTGTACGCTCTCATTGGCTCTCAATGACATCATTGATAAGGGGCTGCAAAGAGAGAGAAAGGAGTGACTCTCCTCTCTCCCTCACACTCCTGTATAGTAAAATGCAAATGCAGGTTAAGAAGGCCAGTTGAATAGCTTGTGACTCTTTTCTGACTCTTAAGAGATTCGTCTGAATTAGCTGCTGCTAAAGCATCAGGCGAAATACAAAACTGCCTTCTTCATTGTAGGATGGTCTCGCTCTCGCCTGACCCCCGAATGAACTGAGCATTTGAAGAAAGATTTCTCTTTCTACAGAACATTTCGCAACTGATGAATGCTGTGGATCACAGTGCGTGCAAATTATACGACTGTCACGCAATCGTAAGTGAAACTAACACTCAAATTTGGCCCAAAAGCGTTCTTGGGCTTTATAAAGGACCGAAATCAAATCAGATGAAACATACACTCCGACTATGACACAATGATGCTGCTGTGCTATGCCGAGACCATGCACAGATAAAACTAAACTAAAATATAAACATGTCATGAGGTAGGGACTCTACTACTACTGAACTGTACAAACTGCATCTCATCAGATGAACTTTTAGCTCGTTATTTTACAATACAGACTAGTGGTCATGTGCAACAAACTTGGACAAAACGTCCAGCTTCATTAAGGTGCTTTGGGCATTTCATGGTTATTCACTGTGTTATTAAAGAAATTTCCCCGTGCATAACAAGTGTGGATTACAAAAAGACATTGTGAGAATTGCAAGTTTACAGTATTGGTAGTCATCATTGTTTAACCATGCCAAAATTATCTTAGTTTCTCAGGAGCAATGACTAATGACTGGCATGATAAGACAAGCTGGTTGCCTCAAAATAATCTTTTATCAACTGTATATTGGTTTTAGCTTTAAGCCTACATAATATATAGCATTACAAATAAACTCAGATTACAGTACAGGGGCAACACAACGCCTTACAAAATACAGCTGATGACAAATGTAGCTGGAAAATAGTGTGTGTGTGTTTGTGTGTCCTTGCGTGTGCTAGGGATTTCACACATGTACCAGCCCTGCAAACAAGTGGTTGAACAAGTGCCACATACCATCTCCCACTAAAGAGTAATATTACCTACCCATTCTGAGGGCTGAGAAGGATCAGGAAAGCAATATCCTGCTATCCCAAGGACTTTGGCCCAGGACGCGTCTTGTATTGTGGCATTCTACATGCACATCTTTTATAATCCTCAAAGTATCTCCATGAGGTTTAGATTTCCAAGTGTGCCTAAAACACAATCCGACTGGCGCTGCTGCTGCTGCTGAAGTCTAAATCCTCATGAGATAAGTCTTCATGTTCATCCAGAAGAAAAGTGAACAGTCTCTTAATCCTTCATTTCATCTTAAAAATGGCTTGATAGGTGAATCTGTACATCTTCCATGTGGTTTTTTTTCTACACATCTTTTTTATTTTCTTAATCCATCAGACGCAAGCACTGTACTGGTTAAATTGCTTAAATTCCCACCTAAGGACAGTGCCCAGACAAATAAAAAGAAAAAAGAAAAAAGGTTAAAGGCATTGCAGTCAGTCAAAGCTACAGCACATTTTTCTCATTCAAATGGAAACCCAGTCTAAATCACATTAAACTCGCACTTTAGGAGTGAATAAGCAGCGTAAAAGTGTGTGAATGAACTCTATGAGTCGAATTTGTTTTTAGAAACTTGTAAATATATATATTTCTTTATATAGAATAACAAACTGATTTGGTTTCAAACCACATGTAAATCCTGTAGGTGTGAATTCTCCTCTTTGCTGACTAATGCAAAGTTTAAGGGTCGAGCTACTCCACTGTGGAATGCTTCAAATCCACACAAGTTGTTTGGCCACACCTTCACAACATAAAGAAAGTTTGTTTGTTTTTGAATCGTGTCCACTTTATTTTTTTAAATAACGAGGAAAAATAATAAAAAATGAAGGTGGAACTTAACAATAAAACTCAATAAACAATAAAATGTATTTACATTGACATTTCCCGGATATTTGCTTCTTTAAAAGAAAACAAGGCAAATAAAAGCTATTCAAACACTTTGAAATACTAGAATTAAACAACGTAATTAAAAATTATATATCACATAAATTTAACTTTGCAAGTTTGAAAAAGAAAAGAAAAAGTTGTTTCCTGGTGGATCTGCGCTCCTTTCTGCTAGCTTTCTTTGTATGGACTGAGAACAAAGGAGCCTTTACAGTAGCCTAACAAAGAAGCTGCAGCGACTTATACCTGTTGATCTATTTCCAAATAAACTCTAACAAGTTTCTTAAAGATTTTCAAGACGAGCTCGCTTTAGATTCACGTCATTGCATCTTTTTTGTTGCCTATAAACATCATTTCTCATTAGTGCGAAAAAAAAGTTTAATTCTGTGTTACCGTTTCTTGTTTCTTGGAGACTTTACACCTGATTGCACTGCGCGGAATTTCCATAGTGCAGAACGACAACTTCGCAAGAGCGCAAACACAACAGTCATAAAACTACTGCACTAAGAAGGAAAAAAGAAGTATTTACAAACTATCCATCAGCCAACTATGATTTTTCTCGCGTGCGTAAAAAGGTCCTTTCCTCCGCAAACTTCTGACAGGCTTTGTCTTGTGTCGCAACATCCTCGAGAGACAAAAAAATACAGCAACCCCACAAACTCTGCCTCAACTCCATGAAAGCTCCCTGACAATTGCTTCTAAGTAGCACAAGTTGAGTGTTAATGAGCGTTATGGAGATGCGTGTGTGAGCATCCCCCTCAAGTTCTCTCCTCAAAGCGACCCGCATCAGACAAAGGAACAGGGGACCGCTCCTCTCGCTCCCTCTCTCTCTCTCCTTCCTTGCTGCCTCGATTTCTCTAGCTCTCTCTCCCTCTCCCTCCTGCTTTGTGCTCAAGTTTGAGCGCTGACGCACCAACTACAGCCGCAACTTTTAACTGGGAATAAATTCCAAAAAATCGCTCGAGGTTTGAAAGCAAAGACAGTGTGCCGCTTGGAGACAACTCACCTGGGCAGTCGGCTTCCTGTGCGCGCGCTGCTGTCGGTTGTAGGAAAAAAAAA
Source organism: Neolamprologus brichardi (assembly GCF_056152115.1). Lineage (NCBI taxonomy): Eukaryota > Metazoa > Chordata > Actinopteri > Cichliformes > Cichlidae > Neolamprologus > Neolamprologus brichardi. The sequence goes on along the minus strand of NC_142114.1, from coordinate 5,106,574 downwards.
AGTTTGAGAGGGCACATCTAGCTTTGTGTTGTGGAGTCCCCCTTTGTCTACACGTGTGATAGATGGATGGGGCTCTTTTTTGGCCGCGCCTAGTTCATTTCGCTCTCCAAAGAGTCCCGCCCTCTCAAAGTCAAACAACTATGCACACAACAATGTACACTGTGGATCCGTGTGAGTGATAAAGATCACGGCGTTGGGTTCTATCATCATACTTATTATTACTATTTTACTTTATTTAAACACACTAACTCCCAATAAGTTTTTTTTTTTTTTTTTAACAAAGCAGCTAATTATATTTGTCTGTGTCGTGGGATATCTGTTTATTCTTTTTACCCAATTTTTTTTCTTCTTGCGTTTGTTTATTCATTAAAGCCTCTTTGTAGCACTGGCTTGCAAGGTGCTCTTCACTGAGCATTCTCTCTCTCTCTCTCTCTCTCTCTCTCTCTCTCTCTCTCTCTCTCTCTCTCTCTCTCGTTCAAGTGGCAACCAAAAGAAACCCTCATAAAACTGTCACACTAGAAAATCTTTGCTTGCGAAATACTTTTTTCCTCCATTCTTCTTGTCTTTTGGCTGGCTGACAAAAACTTTCCTGTATCCTCCGCGTGGAGACAACCATTGTGTCTGGACAGCAGTAGCAGGGGAACAAAGAAAGAGACCAAAAAAAGGGGGGAAATGATTTTTATTTTATTTATTCATTTATTTTTTTTATTTTTTTTTAATAAAGAATGAAGTGGTGTGTGTATATCAGTAGCTCTAGACTTGTAATGACGGGGATCCGCTGTGCTACTGCTACGTCAAATCTTATGCAAAAGCTTTATTTTGAGTTTGGAGAACAGTAACAGTGACACACCAAAACATGCGTAAATAGAATATTTAGGCATCTTTGCACCCCGTAAATACATAAATATTTATTCATTTATTTAAATAATTTATTTGATTAAGTTCATTTACATGAGGAAACTTTCTAGTTTTTATAACTTAACTTGAAATTTTACTTAACCAATACCTTAACATCAGTTACCCTTTGTTGTATTACTCCTTCCAATAGGAAATGTAAATCTGTATAGATGTCGTGAGAAATAAAAATAAATAAATTAAAGGAGTTTCAGAGTTTCAGGCTTTTTTTCATTAGGAAAGCTGCTTTTGGTACTGCAGTCGGTGAGGGTAGTGCTGGTAGTATTACATGTGGGTGTGCTAGAAGGAGGGGGAAGAGGGAGACGAGCAGGGGCAGGGAAGAAGTCATAATCACGTCTCCCTTCTCGCAGTTATGTGCAGCTCTTTGTCCCGGTTGTAACGTTTCCTAAGAAAGGAGCCCGCAGGACAACAGGAAACATGCAAATGCAAATACATGCAGTGACAGTGATTAACCACACTGCTGTTCACAGGCAGAAGAAAAAGCCTCTGTGGCTCTGCCAATTGGACCTGACCTGGGTCCTGAAAAAGCAGCGGACTAGTCAATACTGCTTTTGTGCGCAGCATTCTTTGTATACACCGGTTTGCACAAGTGTGTGTGTGTGAGTGAATGCATTTTGGGAACATCTAGACACAGCCAGTTAGGTAGAAACTTAAAAAACGAAAGATAGCCGACAACACCACTACTGTGTCCTTCATCTATATGCCATACAAATACAAATAAATAATAAAATAAATACACATTTAATAAATAATAAAAGGAAGGAGCTACTCCTCACGGAAATCTGTGTATTAACAGCAACTATAACAAATGGTATTTGCACATAGAAATAATTGGGGGGGGGGGGGGGGGTGTAAATCACAGAAAGCAGATAAATAGTCATATAGTCACGTCACCACAACAACACCATCTACCCCCTTGGGTTTAGCTCAGGATGGATATATTATATACAGACAGACAGAGATACAGTCATACCTCTCTCTGCCCCCTCCGGCAGAGCTCTTATCCCCCCCCTGCTGTGGTTTTACTGGGCCACTGACTCCAGCAATCAGCCTGTTCTGCTCCACTCTGCTCTGCCCTGACTGCTGCCTGCACATCTCCCACTGAGGAGTCAGCTGAGCCAGGCATGAGACTGCACACTGAACAGGCTACATACAGCTTAGAGGAGCTTAACACACACAGAGACACACAGAAGTGCTGGAAATCTTAAGAAATTTGCAAGATTATACCAAACAGTACAGATATTATTGCTTCACAATCATGGGGACATTAAGATAGGAAGTATGCAGTGGGTGCTAAAACTGCCAGCTGAAATAACTGTTTATTTGCAGTGTAAGGTTAGTTTTAAAACACGACTAATTAAGCTGCTATAAAATGCATATATCTGCATTTCATTAAGGAGATAGTTAGCAGTGGTATCATGATATCCACTATGGATTTATGCACTTGTACATGCTCACTTTATTTCAACAATCAATGCAGATTTTTTTTTTATACACCTTCTCCTCGTTTATTTAAAAGGAGACGTCAGACAGTGAAAAAGGGCACCAAGATGCATCTAATTACGACAATAAAAATAACTGATAACTCCTAAACATGCTGGTGTTTTTACCATACATAACAGTTTCACAAAACCAGTTACACTAATAACCCTGGAACACTTACAGTAATTTAATAAAATAAACTGTTATGCAATAAAACCAGTCGCTGTGTGCTTTGAGCTGCACAGAAGAGAAATAGCAACAATTAATAATAATAATAATAGCAATGATAATAATAAATTAAACCATTAATATTTGAGCTAAGTATACAGTCTCTTGCCTTGTTATCAAAAAATACCCATGTCATGTAGTATGATGCACATGCCCGCACACACACATGCACACACACAGACACATCCGCATACTGTAGACAGACATGCTTGTCAGCTACGCTGGAGGGCCCTTGGCTGACTGCTGCTAAAACAGCCCTTCCCCCACAATAAGGGTCTGTCTGGGAGAGGGGGAAGGGAAATCATGACTGAATCAAGTCTGAATGCCAGCGTAACGGCACAACAGGCTGGAATAGAATAGAATAGAATAGACATATCTTGGATGAAGATAATTATGTATTCACTAATGAGCTGCCTTCATTCAGTCACTTAAGGTGGTCTCAGTATGTGTGTGTCTTTGATTAATGATGTAAATAAGCAGTGTGCTATTATATAGAAGAAATAAGGTGCTTAGGCAAACCTGCCCTAACTGCTTGAGGCATATTTTGGTCAGTTGCAATGGTTGTGGGATCGCTTTTCATGATCAGTTCTTGGCTTGGGTGTGTTTTCTTTAATGTATTATCCAAGGGAGGTTTGAGGGGGAAATAAAGGAGGGGTGCAGCAGTCAATTCATGTTTTCCTTTTCAGGTTGTATTCTTGCATCATCTTTCTAACAGTTCTCCAGTTACCAGGTTGTTTTATTAAATATTCAGGGATAAAGAGCGTTCTGTCCATTCAATGTTATCTGTTCTGTTTTTTATTACTAAAAAAATTCACGTGAACTCCAGAAGTAACATTGTAGCAACACCAAAAGATACTCTGAGGTCACTGTTAATCGTCATGATTTAGCGCTGCTGGGAATACGACTTGTGTCTTCTGTTCGATACGAGTGACGCTAAACTATTTTCTGCTTTGACCCAGTAGCAGCGTGGTTTTAAGTTATGCATAATGCATTAGAATTTTAAACTCTAGAGGCATAAATCAATTTTACATGTGTGCTTGAACAGACAAGTGCAGCTTTCATGCGGTTTCTTGGTGATGTGCAAATATAATAAAAACAGTAAATACAGAAAAAGGTCATGTCATTTATACAAATAATTAAAATAAACAAATCTACACGTTTGAATATCTGATGTAGACTTGAATCCTAACGTAAAGCTTCCATACCACTTAACTCCAGCATCAAACTTATGTCACAAAGGGGTTAAGAGCATCGCCTTTTAAGCTTTATTTACAGAATAAAGTGGACAGTGACTCTAGGGATGCTAACACCTGCTACAAAACTCTTTCCAAACCAACCCATCCCATTTTGTGGTGACTAGAATTTAAAGTGTGTGTGCTTTTTTGAGCTGAGCCAGTCTTCAGAAAGTTTCTTATATGAATGAGGCATTTACACCGAATTAAGAGGAAACTTAAATAAAAGTCCCTGCGATGTGCAGACATGGATAATATAAACTGACTTAATGTGCAATTGTCACAGTAGCTGAGAAAGTTTACAACACAATATTTGAATAATTCTTCGCTAAACCACTTTTCTTTCACACTGCAGACCTCACAACCATTTTTGCTTGCCTCTTAAAATTATGTAAATAGTAGTTTTTTTGGTGGGGGAGCGTGTTGCCACACCGCTGGAGTGGATTTCCCCAAAAGCAGTTAATGCTCATTACTCAAGACTGTTTTTATAAGTTATTTTGAGCACTTAAATTATTTTCAGCCCCCATTGCAAACGTTTGCTTTCAGTTGTCCATTTCTCCCCAAGTAAACCATGGCTTGATTAACTTGGGGAGAAAATAATAAAAGAATAGAAGAGCCAATTAAAAGCAGCTGAAGTGGTGAGTAAAAACCTTCATCTGCTTATAGAAAACACTTAACAACATATAATGTAATAGTTAAACACAGTTTGGACAACTACTGTTAGGAGAGGAACTTGGAACATAATAACACAAATGTATCATGTCTTGGGTATTCATGGCATTGAATGAGAGATTAAAAAAAACACTCATGAATAAAGAAAAAAGCTGTTGAGTTTCAGTTCCAGCTGATATTTATTTCCTTCCTTGAAAAAGTTCTGTACACAAGTTTGTATCAACAATCTGACAGGCAGTGAATGGACACAATTTAGCTGGCATGAGTCCCCGCCCCTTTTCTCTGAGACTCAAAAAGAGGGTGGGTACTTTTGTTTATGGCATGATTAGAGACAATAAATGATAATTCTACACATCATATTGCACAGGATGGATGAAAAATAAAGTTAATATATTTAAAAATGCTTTCATATTTATATATAAAAAAAACAGTCTGAACTGACCACCTCGAATGTAGGTAATGATGTGTAAAAGATGGCAGCTCTAGACAGTGCCTGTCCTCGATAGCAACAACGTACATAAACACACAATCTTTTTGCTTTATGATACAGTCAAATATACAAAGACCGAGTTCACGTTTCATCGCTTTTCCTCATTTTTTTCCATTTTTTTCTGAAAAACACAACAGCTAATAACCTGAATCTGAAATACAAATGCTATTCACCATGCCATAAAGATACTAAAACAATTATTAGCTAATAGTTAGCCCACAAGTAGAAAAGATTATATATTCAAATACAATGAGAAACGCAGTACAAGTAGGTGTTTGCAGAACTCAAGTCTGAAATTTGAATACGCTTGATGTTATCATCCTTGTTGTTTACTTGCTGCAACGCTAGTGCTATTTCAATCCAGTGGTTGATTGGCAAATGTGACATCAGTTAATGAAAACATCAAGAAATAAGTCAAATTTAAAGCTACAATCTCCTTGTTGTTGTCGTCACAGGCAAGATATTTGACAGGAAATGCAAAAGCAAAGTGGCTGCTCAAGATAGTGATGCTCTTAAACCCACATGGCCCACAGGAATAGCCTGCAGAAACAATGCGTTCCTGTGTCTTTAAGGAGCCTGCAGTCTGGCACTGTAAACGTTGAAGGTAGGCTGATACAAAGGCTGATGCTGCTTTCAAGTGCTGTCGGGCAAATCGCAATTAAATCCTTAGAAGTTAAGCATGTCATGCCTGCAGGCTACGGTCGATACAGGATATTGAAATATTTAGGGACTGGATATCAGAGAAGTCTTAAGAGCATATGCTGGTAAAAGACACGCAAAGTTTGCCTGTTTACTGAAGTAAAACATGAATTACACACCTGAGCCACGAGGGCTCCTTTATTTCGTCAGTAGGTAAATGTAGTTTGGTGCCTTTGATTTCTAAAATCAAAAACAATTGGCACCGCGGTTAAAAGGTCTGTTTTGTTGCCTGTTTTTGCGAAAGAAAAAAAAGGAAAAAAATGTGGGGGAAACGTTTGGACAGGCAACAAAACCTTAGAGCACACGAGCTTACTGTAAGCACTTGAAGGCAGCATGAAAAGCAGCCTGCCGGTGGTATTAAAAATTAGAAAATCCAATACAGCTGTATTAGTAGGCTACACACACCGATTGTTGACTCCCCCACTTTCTATATAGATTTGTACAAAAATACACTGAGAAAATAATCAAACTGTTTCCTCTCTTTTTAAGTGTCCAAAAGTGTGTACATTTAAATATAAAAAAAGAAATCAAAAGTTGTGTTTTTTTAAACTCTAGCCCTTCGCCTGAGAAGGAAATGTGACAGACACAGACATACTGACAAACAATCGTGTAAGAAAATAATAATAATACAGGACTAGATCATGTATACAAGAAATTAAAAAAAATGATCAAGTCAAAAATGCTTGGCCCAGTATATAAATACAACATCCCATATAAAATGGCATCTGAATACATGTACAAAACAAAGCTCATAGGATGGAGGAGAAAAGGGGAAAAGAAGAGAGAGAAACCGGTGAGGATTTCTCTATAGTTAAAATCTTGAAAACATTAAAAGAATTTTGGTCCTGAATCATAGAGAACATGTGTATAAAGTTCAGCACAGATTTGAAGTTGCGTTTGAATCCTGAAGTCTGAAAAATTACAACAGCTGGTGATTATTTCAATGTCCGTTTTTTTCCTTTCTTTCTTTTAAAGAGAAGAACCGAAGCGAGCGCCACCTATCCATTTAAATAACCCTAATACTAGTTTTTAAACTGCTCGACAGTCTCACAGAAAAAATCTCAGCACAAGATAGGAACAAAGTAGGCTATCATGCTTAACGTGTTTTTTTTCCTTTTGCTTTTTGAGAAAATAGTCGACTTAGAAAAAAAATTTAAAAAACTCCAACCCACCTTGGTTTCACTTTTTTTTCTTTTTCTTTTTTAAATCCCTCTTTAGTGACACACCACAACAACAAAAAAATGTCGCACGGCAGTCCCATTTCTGTACCTTTTTAGTGGTGAAGTTCACCTGGCGATTGGTAAAAAGTTGCAAAATGTCTCTTTTTTTTTTCCTTTCTTTCTTTTGCTAAATCGTCAACAACATTGATTAAGTGAACGACGTGCAAATCAATCACAGTAAAGTTGTTCAGTTCAAAACAGTCCACGACTGAGCGTTTTCAGTCTCCAGTACTACTTCCTCTTCTTCTTCACCCCCTTCACTGTCGTGTTGGTATTAAGTCCCACAGTCGACGCATCCAAAGAAAAGTAGCCTAGGAAAGGCATTTATTTGCTTTAAAGTTTAGCTCTCCAAGGATATGCAGCCTCTTGCCTATTTTGGGGGGCGAGAAAGGACTGGGGGGTAGTTTCAGCGGGGCTTTAATAGTCCGATGCAGTTAAGTCTATAACACAAACTATTGCGCCCACTTATGTCCCCGTTTCTGTTTGTGGTCTCATTCTTCTTCTTGTTATTATTATTAATTTGCTTTCAGGACGTTACCTGACGTTTCTTGCCTTTCTCAGTACGTGAACACCAGGTTGGAGATGGTGGACTCTAGCCAATCCCCGGAGATCATCTCGCTGACTTCGGGTGTGCAGTAGTCGGGGAATTCGAAGTGGGACCCTCCGGAGCCGGACTCAAAGTTCAAATCCCAGTCCCTGTCCAGCACCGAGGAGCCAAAGCTCCCCAGCGACATGCTATCAAAGCTGGGGCTCGGGTTGATGTCGAGCAAGTCGTCCTCGAACTCTTCGTCCTCCGAGGAGGACGAGGAGGAGTGCGACGAGGCGGAGGAGTGAGAGCCGGAGGGGGTAGGCGAGGAAGCCCGCCGACTGCTGTACGTGTGCCCACCGTGGCGCTCCGAAGAGCCGCCCAAGCTGCCGCTGCTGCCGGGGGAGTCGGCACCCTCCTCTCTGCCGCTGGCCGCGTCCTCGTACAGGCTAAGCGGGTCGCTGGAGTCCGCCGAGCTGCTGAGCGTCGGGCTGGCCGGGACCACGACGGAAGACGCCGGGCTCACGCTCAAGCTAGCCCCGCTGCTCCCCAACACGTATACTCGTCGGGGCTTCTTGCCATCAGGTATCTGCTTGGCTACTGAGGAGGAGACGGACTTGGACTTGTAGAGAGAGTTGTGGTGGTGCTCTGCTGGGTGCTCAGAGGCAAACACTGATGCTTTGGTGCTATTGCTGCTGCTCCCGAAAAGTGATTTGTGGGGTTTGCTGCTGCTGCTGGGTGATTTGGATCCGTTCTTCCTCGAAGAGGAGGACGTCTTAGTGCTGGTGTTGTTGGAGCTACAGTTGAGCTTTTCCCCCTTCTCTCCTGCGGGCTTGGATGCGCTCGATTTTACCTTCTTTCTTGGCCGGTACTTGTAGTCGGGATAGTCCGCCATGTGCTTGAGCCTGAGCCGCTCCGCCTCTCTGATGAAGGGGATCTTGTCGCTGTCTCTGAGCAGTTTCCACCGCTTCCCCAGCCTCTTTGAGATCTCGGCGTTGTGCATGTCCGGGGACTGCTCCATGATTTTTCTCCTCTCTATCTGGGACCACACCATGAACGCGTTCATGGGTCTCTTGATGTGACCGCTGGGAGTTTTACACCACGCCGGGTTGTCTCCCAACTTGTCGCCGGCGGTCGAAGAAGCGGTGGAGCCCGGGGAGAGAGGCGAAGCGGCCGTTTCAAGGTCCATGCACGCCCCGGAGTCGGAGCTCGAGTCCCCGGCGAAGAAGGACAGCGCCTCGGTGGTGCTCTCTGTGTGGCTCATTTTCTGCACCATGCTGCCCAGCTGTGCAGACAGAGGGGGAGAGCGGTGTGCTTGCTCTTTCTCTCCCTCTCTCCTTGCTCCTCTGATTCACTATTAAAGCAAACTCAGCTCTTTTCTCTCCTCCTCTTCACAGTTTGAGCCGAGTAAAAGCCAGTGCAAGAAATAATTCACTCCTGAGATGCGCAGTAAACTCGGCAACACTTCAGTCCAGAGTAGCCTCAGTGGGCTAGATGCGTAAAAAGAAAAAAAAAAGTTTAATTTCCAGCTTCTGTTGGCGTTTAAAACAGCACGGATGGTAGCCCAGTCTCCACTGTGTACCCTGTAATCAGTCTCTCAGTCTCCCCTTCTGTTATAAAAACCAGTTTAGCCGTGGGGGCCACTGAGCACAGTCTATGCAGCTGCAGAGCGCAGACCGGGTGCCACACTGTGCGCTCGGGCACTTACAAAGGGCTCCCAAGTACAGTGTGTAGGGTAAGTGCTTTTCTCTGCATCAGAAACAAAAGCCATGCATGCTGTGTAAGGGAGAAAAAAGCAGCTAGAGCGAGTTACACTGTCCGCCTCCCATCAACTACAGTCGCGTTTCAAGCAGCCCTCACGGCCCGGCCCCCTTACTTGCATTTATTCCTTCCCGTAATACAACGGCGATAAAAATCCACCAATGAAATCCTGTCGCTAGCCTGCCTCCGCGCCAGACTCACGCCCACCTCGGCGCCGATTGGCCAAAAATGGAATCTAATAATAATCAGCGCGTGCAATGAGGAGCCTCGTGTCTGACCTCATTCCAGAATACAACAAGAAACTTCATTTTTTTTAAAGAGACATTGGCTTATGTTATGAACACCCCCCCCCTCCCCTCCAGACTCTCACCACCAGCCCATGTGTATATCATTAACATGTAGCCTTGCTATAGGAAAGCTAAGTATACTTCACCATATGGCCGTTTAAACACAGTGCAGTTTGTACCAGCGCGCCCGAGACGTCACAAAAGCCACGCGCTCTATTTTAACCAGCCTCCTTTTCTTCCACTATCCTCACACAGACAGTGAAGATATTGTGCATGGTGCGCACCTATAATAAAGCCAGTTGATACAGTGGTCCATTGCCGTGTGCCTGCAATGCTAAAGATGACACACTCTAAGGTTATCTGGCGTATACTGCAGGCTATATTATAATGGGATCACTCATTTAAACTGATTATCATTCTAACGACTGACTGAAACATGCGATAATTAGTTTAATTGGAGGTAGTTTGCCTACAGGTGGTCACCGTGCGAGCAGACTGACATGATAGTTTGGCTGGTGTGAGTAAAGACTCCAAGACAGCCAAGCTGTATATATGCTTTGCTTTGCTTTCACTCCTCTCTCTCTCCGAGGCGGGGTTGGGCGGTCTTTTGTCACATAACACATATCGAACGAACCCTCTCCAGCGCACTAGAAAGAGAGAAGCGAGGAGGGAGAAAAAAAAAAAAAAAGAAGAAGTAGGCAGTGTGTGCGATGTGTGTGCGCATTAACCGCCTGCGAGAGCGCTTGTTCTCTTTCTCTCTCTCTCGTTCGCGCACACACGCACACACAGCTCAAAACTGATACTCAGTGCAGTTTTTCGTAACACAAAACGCACCGGTGAGTGAGAAACGCACGGCACAGCGCAAGGTAAGAGTGTGCCCAGTTTTAACCACAATCAGATGAAACGTGTGTACAAAAACATAAAGCCAACAGACAGCATCATTTTATCTTGTTTTCCTGAATCTTAACACATGCACCTAATAAAGGTGCGCAAAAAGTATCTGGGTAAGAAGAAAAAAAATATATTTTGCTTGTGGACATATTATCATCCTAAAGCAATCACAGCACGTAGTAGGCTCTGTTTTCTCGGGGCATCCAGTTCACCCAGTATGACAATTTGTGGTTTAATCTACTTTAAACGTAATGAGTCACATAAATGAAAAGAGACAGATGAGAGTAGGACGTAGGAAGGCTTTAAACTACAATGCGGAGTTAGGAGTGACGCTAGATGGCGTCGCATAGCCGGAGAGGACCCTGTTTCGGTCTGTGCTGCAGAAAATTTAGGGAGAGTAAAAAGAGATCAACCCCAGCATTGAATACAGTTACCAGGGGTGAATTACATAATGTCTCTGTGCGACAGGGAGGCATCCAAGCGATACTGTTGTGCAGAGTGAACGTGTATCTGCGGGTATGTTGGAATAAGGTATAACAGACTGCACTGAGGTAGAACAGGCTGTGGAATTAACTGGAAATGGAAGCAATATGGTGGTGTTAAAAAAAAAAAAAAAAGATTGAAATCAGTCACCACTTTAATGATTCTGGCTTCCAGGGGAGCATGCCTGTTTCTTCACATTAAAAAAATCAATCTAAATAATAATTTAAAAAAAATAGTGCCAAGTGTCTTTGTAACAGAGAGAGACCAGGAGAGTTGATCAGATGTTCAGTGTCTTAATGAAAGTGGAGTCAGAGGTGACTTAGACCGCCACAGGGAAATTAGTATGAAAGTACAGTCGCCAGAGTTACTGGATGCATTTCACTGGATACAATTATATTCAATATGGCCTCGTATCTGCAGTGCATCCAAGTAAAGCAGTGGGTAATTGGGCTCCAATTTGTGTGTTCATGGAGCAGAACTGCAATGGATATAAGAATGTTAACTCGTAAACTCACACTTTGCCATAATGCGTCTTTTAATATGGAAATGTGGGACAACACGATGCAGTTTCACTCTTTGCTATAGAAGTCGCTGTGCTTTAGCCCAGGAATTACCCTTTACTGTACAAGTTTAAAGCTAAAAACACACACATTTCAGCTTGAGTCTGTTGAGGCTGGTACAAATTCTGTAATTTATAATAATTACAGACAACAATTTCAAGTGTAGTATATCTTCTTCATACATTTTCCTCTCTTCCAACAAACTCTTGGGAGCTCTGTGCACCTGGAGGGACAGCTGGTAACCTTTTAAATCTAACACCTCATTCAGTACCTTGAGCAGGTGCTGTCTATTCTATTCTATTCTATTCTATTCTATTCTATTCTGTTCTATTCTATTCTAAAACATAAATGCAACCTTTCACCTAGCTTTGGTTTCACAGTTAACTTGAATGCACGTCAATTTCTTGGCACACTTATCTGTCTTTCTTTCACTCTGCCCCCCCCCCCCCCCTTACCTTCTCTGTAAACATTAGCATGCCACACACACACACACACACACACACACACACACACACACACACACACACACACGCACACACACACAGACAGGTTCGCACGACCTAAAAGGATAAGTAGTGCATTCAAACTTTCCTCTCGCTTTCTCCGTCTCTCTCTTTTACTGCCATTGTTACACTAAGGTGCAGCTGCCACGCGAGTCGGAGTGGGTCGCGTGCCAACCCCAGTCTCAACAGGTGTTCTTTTTGCACACACCCCAAGCCCCCAACTTCCTTTGTCTGTCCTCACTCTTTCCTTCTCACACACTTTCTCTCTCTCTCACTCAACTCCTCCCTCCATTTTTCACTTCGCTAACTTTTCTCGCCCTCTCTCTCTCTTTTCTCTCTCTCTCTCGCTCTCTCTCCCTGCCCCTCCCAGATCCAAATTTACTTGAACCAAATAGAATGACCACAATTAAATGAAGTTAAGCATAAAAACGTGTAAGAAAATACATTAGCACACATTACATCCTGTGTTACATTACACTTAAAATATAACACGACTTGAAATGGTACTTTAACCAGTGGGTAAGATGGTAAAAATAAACGTAAACATAAGGCTGAAAAGTATGAAAGAAAAAAAGGTGGAATTCAAAGCTTCTGAATATCCTGCCACTTAAATAAGACTTATAGAAATGTCAGGTTTTCACTGAAGTACGAACTGAATTTTGCTTGGGTCTTAGATTGCATCAGGAACTTGGTATTTCTGTCTTTATACTGGCTACAGAGCAGCAAAAGCTCTTTAACTCTCCTTCTTCTTTCTTCTTTCTGTGTGCACTCTCTCTTCTTACCCATCTGTCATTCAGCGCTCCTTCTCTGCTTTCTGCCTCCCTCTCTCTACTCTCAAGCCCACTTTGTTTTATTGGCATGAATGTTAGGTGAACACTGTTGCCAAAGAACCCCGTCTCTCTTTCCTTTCTCGCCCCATCTCCCTCCCGAAGATAAATCTGATCTGAGGTCATCTGTTATTCAGAACACTGACACCATATGGTCAGCCACCCACTCGGGGTGCATTCAGTCGGTATCATGAAAACTTAAATCTTCCCATACTTAAATATTGATGAAGGTGTTATGCTGCCCGGCTGTCGCAAACCCTGCTTATCTCATATGGAAAAGAAATAGTAAAAACTTATATGATTTACTCATGAAAGTGGCCACTTTCTCATTACTTTCATATATTGTTTTAATAAGTATCCAAAACATACAAGCTTCATTTATATAATTTTTCAAGGGATCTTATATCTGTTTTCACTCTTGTATGCTTTTCATACAAGTTTCACACAAGACAGATACAAACTTTATAAGATCTATATATATCTTTTCCATATGGGATACTTTACTCTGCTTGAACTTTGAATCATAACAGTAGTTGATCTATTAAAAAATACTGGCCTTTTAATAATTAAATACGTGAATGTTCATGATAAATAATTAAAAAACCGAAGAGTACAGATATAAGTGGAATATAAGTAATGGAAATCCCAGAATGGCAAATAGGAAAATACAAAGTTTAATGATGAAATCACTTATGAAAATATGATGGACTGTAGAGTGAAGCTGGGAAACATAATCACCAGCATTAACAAACACAATTAAATTAACAGTTATGCTTTTCCCACTACCACATTTTTTTTGTTCATCCCAGCCATGGTTGACCTTTAGTGCAATCTTCCAAAAGAAATAGCCACAACTGCAGTATTAAGCATGTAGTGAGGCGAGTGGTGGTAATTGATGTCTGGAGGGTGTCAGCGATGTAAAAAAACGTGAAAGGTTTTAATTGTTCCACAATTTTTCATGGAAATGAATGAACTCTGTGTTCCTATGCATCTCAGGCATGTCACTATCTCTAACACTCCTAATTATTTTCACTCCACAAACTAGCAGAGAGCGTGGAATACTAAACAGAAGCTCATCACTTTAATGTGCACATCCACACAGCAATCTGCATGGTTACTTTGCCTGATGTTGGTTGCGCAAGAGTTAATCAAGATAACCAGTGGATTGGATGTTTATAATTACACTCTGACAATGCATGCTACTTGAATTAGAGTCTGCAGATGGACCACATACCTGCCTCCTTAAGTAGCTGTGAAAGGATGTAATCAGTGAAATGAGAAGACCATTATATAAGAAGGGCCTGGGCCGGCGGCAAGGCTGAAATACTTTTTTCAAGGATTTTGTGTTATTCTTTTGAGCACAACAAGAATAACACTGTTTTATGTTATACTCTGTAGAGAGCTGAACACAACAAAACATAATGGATAGTATTATAACCCCAATATTGGAATGGCCTTGGATTTTCCCCCTCTGCTTCACCACTGTGACATCTGGGTTTATCCAATGGGCATTCTGGGCACATGTCACGGGGCCCATGTACAACCTGCCCCTTTCTTCCATATATTGCTGAGGCTAGTTGTCTCTCCCAAAGTCAGCTAGCTTTGGAAGAGTATTTCAGCACTTCCAAAAGGACTGAAAAGGGCATGATAGAAGAAAAAAAGTGATACCTAAGTGGTGGGTGTAAAATGTTCCAAAGTAACATGTTAGTAGTCACTCTACATTTTTTAGTAATGTAATGTGTTAAGTTGCTAAATATAATGATTTCGTATTAATTGCAAGAGCAAATACCACTCTCAACCACAACTTCATTTACAATTATGTCATTGTGTTTTCAGTTATCTGCATGCCATATCTTCATGAAATGAAAACAAGGGCGATGGTTTAATGCAAACTGCATCCAACAGCATTATACTACTAACACAACTTTGGCTGTCTGCAAGCATCTAGACTGACTGCATGCAAACACAAAGCTAACAAAGAACCCAGAATGATGTTAAAGCTGATTGTATACTGACCAGCTCAGCAGCCAGAGCCAGATCTTCAACAGGTAACAAAGGCAGTGATGAGAAGTAGGGATGGGTTCCCAGTAGTTCAGTTTCTTGGAAATGTTAACCTGCTTGCCTATCAATCAAGTATATCAGTTCCACTTGCACTGCGCTACAATCAACTGATTTCGGTTTGTGTGCTGGAAGAAGAAAGCAGTTGTGCAGTCCGCAGTGTAGATATGGACATTACTTTTATTTTTATTGCACAAAAGGACAAGAACATGATGGTAAAGTACAAACTGCATCCAGGGACGAAACAACTACTTTACACTGCTCACACAAATTTAGCTCTCTGCAAGCACCTGCACAGATAGCATGCTAACGCTAAGCTAGCCAAGAACCGAGAGTGATGTTAAAACTAAGTGAATGCTGACCCCAGCCCAGCAGGCTGGGTCCTGAACTTCAACCGGTAACAAAAGCAGTGATGAGCAGTGAAGCCTCTGTTCCTACCTGTTCATGTTTCTAAAGGAGAATCCCAGTGCATGGCCTGGAAGTTTTTAGAGATTGTTGTGAAGTTGTATTGTGATGGTTACTTTTCATTTTTTCAGTAAGGCACAGTGCCCTTCATTTCAAACTACTCTGTGTACATGGATGTCAACATTCCTGTATGATATGTCTGATTACTGAGAAAAGAAAAACAGTGTGACCACTAAAAGAAGTTGGCTAGGGTCCACCAAACATTTGTGCCCAGGGGTCTGTAACTTGAAGATCTGGGCATGGGTGGCATCCAAAGAATTACAGAAATTCAGGAAAACTTTCAACCTCTTGAAAGCACATGGATCTACATGGCAGTAGGACCCACATCATGTATTACTAAACTACAATAGAGACAATAAAGTTCTTTGATTTATTATATTCAAGTCATTGAAGTCAATGACCCCAACAGAGTTCTTTACAACCTTATAACAGACAGATGGCTGGTTACTGTATATATAAAATGTATTTATTCAGTAATATTTCTAAAGCTTTGTTTGAACAGGTGTTTTCAAGCGCAGATAGAGACAAAGATGCAGACATAAATCCACACAAAAGAACACACAACAGTGTCTCTTTCACAGCAGCAAAGTCTTATCTTATCCAGAAAGAGCAGCTGCAAAGTATGACCCCTAGTTTAGCTGTTAATGATTGGCGGTGTGTGATTGGGAGCGTGTATGTTTGTGCATATATACGTTTTTGGTTTTTTGGTTTTAACCCCCACAATCTCCCCTTTTCTAAACTGACAGGAGCTTATTATTAGTGGTCTTGCTTTGATTTGTGAAGTTCAGAAAGGTGAATTTGAACATCTGTCGCATTTCAAGGTTGTTTCTCTAGGAAGTTCAAACACAGGCAGGGCTTAACTACCAAGGCAATGGTTAAGTGAAATGCAAACACACACACAGACACACAGAGTAGGTATATGCGCCTTGAACTAATCATGGTGTGCGAGAAAATATATATATATACGTATAAATATTTTGTTTTTGTACATCGTTATAAGGCATTTGATTATTTTCTGTGAGATACAGGGTGCTGCTATATATCCAATGAGCTTGTATCAGCCTCAGTGGTTTTGTCCATTGTGCAGTGTGCAAACAGTCCAGTTAAAGAGGAAGCCTTTACTCTAGCCACAAAATGTGCTTGTGGGGTAGCCACACTGTCAGCTTTAGACCCAAATTAGATATAATATCAGTTTCCATCTAAATAAACAGTTGTACCTAGAGATCATGGTGATGTATACAGTTTAACATGCCAACAGTATAGATGGTCAAAAAGAACACGGATAGTGTCGCTTTCCATTTGGATTCTCTGTCATCCAACACAGAGTGTAGCAGGGTATAAAGAGCTCTGGGTGCAGACAAAGAAAGATTACTATTAATGCATGTGTATTAAACTAAATATGATGATTGACATCTGACATTCATGTGCAAAATGCTGCACTTTCAAAATATCATTGTTTGGTGTGATAGAGTAGCTTATATCATGCGCATCTCTGTGCGCATAAGCCCAAGTTCATTTACACATCAACGTGTGTGCGAGCAGTCGTGTCAAGTCAGAGGTGACCAGTTGTCACTGAGCTTTGACAGAGACCAGCTATCACAGAGACATAGCGTCACCTTGTCACCTCCAACGTTTTTGTGTGCGCACGTGTGCGTGTGTGTCAGTGTGGAGCATACCTCTCCAGAGACACCTCCTAACCTGCCCCAGGCAAAGTGCTTGGATGACACACATGGAAGGCTCCCTGGAGTGAACCTCAGGTGATGAGACAGCAGCGTATGTGTGTGGTTCACATCTCCTGAGATTAACGATCTTCTTTGGAGAATGGATGGCAAACACACACGCACAGTTACACAGTTTTGACATAAGGAAAGTTAAGCTCTGCTCTTTCAGTGATGGTGCAGTCAGTCAATATCAGGGTCAAAGGAAAAGAGAATAGAGGAAAGAAAAGAAGGAAGAAACAAACGAGCATCTCAATAAGGTTTTAAGTTTTGGAGAAATTAGAAACAGTCTTTTACACCAGCGCTCCACTTTACATAAAATGGCACCAGGTCTATGTATATATAACACAAGTAGCACATTTGTGACGCATACAAGAAATGGTTCTCTGCTTCACGTCTTTAAGAATATGCTTTGTCAGTGGGAAGTCAGTGACTTGTGGTATGTTTTCAGGGTAGAGGATGGAACACAAACAGATGTAAAATGAAAGATCTGTGTTGGTTTATTCCCAAGATTAGACCTTCATACAGTGCATTTGGAGAAACATAGATAATAGTTTGTCCATATCATGGGCAGACCTATTGAAAGTCCTGTAAAAATGCTGTTTGATTGTGCAGACATGAGTACATGATGTAAATGTGTCTCAGCTTACAGCTTTAAAGACTTCAATTAGCAAGAAGGTACAATTTGCTCTCAGCAAGATGTAGTACAATGTGTGTAAGTGGGTTTTTTTGTTGGGTTTCTTTATTGGCTTTAATTACATTCCACCTTTTTGTATGTTGTGGTCCTTTTAGAAAAACAGAACAACCTTAGTTCTTTCCAGCATCCATCATGAGCAGTTTCGTGAAATCAGAGTGCATTTTATTACAAATATCAGGGCAATGTAGTACTGCATTTTGTTTTTCACTTTAGGAACTCGCCTTTGGTTTTCTGTGACAAGAGGGGATATGATTTCTATTCTCTATGTTCAATCATATTAGAAACACATTGGATGCAATCTATTCTCCAGCAAAGTGATAAAGTGCTTTCTCACCAATTACCGACTGCCATCTCCCTCTTCACACCTAGCAGGCATGGGATGGATGGATGTGGCTGACAATGCGTATGTGCATGTCACAGAGGGATGGGGGAGAGGTTGGGAGGGGTGAGAGGGGGAAAGGGGGGAAAAAATGGGCAGCAAGAGCCACAGTGTCAGATTAAGTCAGAGAGAGGTTTTAAAAGGGTTGTCACTTGTGTTTACATTTTCTCAGTTATCATCAGGTGAATGACATATCTTTGTTTCTGCAATATCACACTGCTGTATTTAGGCCCTCTATAGCAGTGTTTTTCTCTTTTCTCCCTCAAGGACCATTTTGCTCTGTGCAGGAATCAGAACATTTTGACACTGGATATTCCTCTTATGCATGTCTACTTTGCTTTTCAATATATTCGTGGATTATCATTGATTAGGCATTTAAATTAGTGTAATATTGGTTGGATTAAACACACACTGGTTTAAACAAACCAGACAGAGGTTAGATGTAATCTCTGGTAAGTGGCTATTTTACACTCGCTGTGTGTTGCAGTGATGACACAAAACAAGCATTGTGTGAATTGGAAACAACGGGAAAAAGCAGTTGGCTCTGCCTTCAATTTTTTTTTTTTTTTCAAGAATGCAAACTCTCATTTAAAACAAACATGAACTGTACAAGACTTGTTTCAAAGGTTAAAGGCTTTAAAAAAATCACATCCTCCATGTTTCTTATCTCAGTCTGGATGCTGAAAGCCATGTGCTAGTGAACTGAGTCTTAGTCAGCTGACAACAGAAATTCAATAAACACCAGCTGTTCAGCTCTTAGAAAAACATTTAGATTACTATATTTAATTGCACTGCACAAACAGTATATTTACAACTCACATTCTCTTAGATATCGCTGCATTATCAAGCAAAAATGCACCAGACATACATGTAGATGACTCTCCACTGACTGTAGGTACATTCATTCCATAACAATGTGTTTTTAAATGACTGAATCACTGTAGATGTCCATATGTATTCTTTGGAGACATATGTGCTATAATATAATTAACCAGACCTTGAAAACAGAACTGTTTGATAGAGGAATGCATTAAAGAAAGAAAGAAAATAGAAGAAATTGTATCCTTTTGTATTTCCTTAATATCCCAAGGAAGAGAACAGCAGGCTAAATTTTGCTTCGAAAGATTAGGTCACAAAACAGAAAGCAGATATTAAGGTAAGTATGAGGAGAAAAGAAGATTACCTCCCCTCAGGACAAACTCTTTTAAAATTAAACAGGCAGTGTTGCCTGAAGGAAGGACAAGGGCGAGATGAAAGTAGCATTTGAAAAAAATCTTAAAGCACTAGAGGCATCGAGCAGGCCACCCTGAAGGAACTGGAAAACCAGTGGCAAAAGCAGGTGAGCTAGCTTTTAGCAGTGGAGGAAAGGGAGACTGGGATCAGCCGGGTCAGTGAAGAAAAAGGGAGCCTTGCACAAAGGTGCATCTGAAGACCTTGGCCCTGCTCATGTGAAGAAGAGAAGAAGAGAAAAAACAAGTAAGAAGGAGTGGAGAAAAAATGTGAATGTCTGAAGGAAAGCCTCTGAAAAAAGCTTTGAAGACACCTGAGGAGAGGTGAAAGAGGTGGTAAGTCAGGTCCTCCTCTGACCTGTGTGCATTTCAAATACTCTTACAGAGCACTGGCATTTTAAGATTTAAAGATACGTGAACCAAAGCCTGATTATTTGGGGGTTGCTGAATTTCAATTCAATGACAAAGACTAAAACTGAAGACCTTTCATCTGTACGTTTATTTTAAAATTTAGGTCGTTTCATAAGTACCCTTTTCTCATTTTTTCCTTTTCTTCCAGGTAATCGGTTGTTTCAAACCTAGTTTTAGTCTAATTTTAGTTAATTATGATAAGCTTTGTATGAATGCCTGATCTTCTCAACCCAATAAGACAGAGAAAGATACGTATCTGTATCTTTGGGCAGTTGCAAACTACATTAAGGTATCTAAACTACAGGAGACTAAATATAGAGGCAGAGCAAAAATCTTGCTAGTCAGGATAAGTGCTGTCTGTATTTATGTGCAGCCATGTGTGTGTCTGCGTGTCTGTGCGTGAGGTGTCTTTGTCTATATGAATTTTAGGGTGTCTGTCTGCATGGTCTCTGAGGTGATGACTGTTGTGCTCACACCCACTTACACACCCACTCACGCTCCCACTAATGCACGAGGCTGTTTGTTTTGACTGTGCTTGACAGTGAGTGATGGCTGATTGACAGCCTCAGCTGATTTTTGCGCTACTAAAACTGCAGCCATCCAGCTCCACACAATTCAACCACTCTTTTTGCCAGTCTGCCACCACAGAGTTAGCAACAGTCTGCGTTTTGCCTCCCTCACTTCTCCAAGCCAGTCGCACTGCACTGCGGCAAGCAGGGGAAGCAGACACACACACTCACCACTCCACTCCCAGATTTTTTGGAAGGGGAGAGAAGAGGAGCAAGCAAAGCCTTGACATAACTACGATATTTTTTGCGCTTCTTGATGGAGAGCTGCTGTAAAATCCAGAAATACCTTTCAAAAATCTCTGTTTTCTTGCCTTGTGCTGAAAGTTGTTTCAAAGAGGCTCGGAGCATCATCCTGACAAAAGGAATATGCACAACTCAACCTGCCTGCCAATAACGAGACACAAAAAGTGAGAGGAAAGAAAACGAAATTTGGACCTATGTGGTGGATTTTGGAAGCGAACGAACACGCAACGTTCCAAGGGTCTTTTTCTTTTTTGGACGAGATTAAGAAGGCAGGGGCAATGCCAAAGGTTTTTTCCTGCCCTCTTTTAAAAAACAGTCTTGCAGCAGCTTGGGCTCTGGCTATGCTTATCTCCACCTGCATGTTGCTAGGGAAAAAGCACTGGAAATGTCTCCGCTAATTCCAGGATATAGATGCGGCCGGGCCTTATAATTGTGCAGCTCCTGCACTCTCCATACGCAATATAAATCATATCCAGTACAGCGGTATCCAGCCAGGCGAGCAAGCTATCCGGCAACCGGCTCCCAGCCCAGACAAATTGCATCCCCAGTGGAGGAGAAGAAGAGGCAGGAAACGATGGGCTGAATGACTGGCAAGGGAGAGAGAGGGAGAAAGGAGAGGGGAGCTTCCAGACAGAGTGACCTACATTTAACAGTCTGGAGTTAAAGACAGAGGGAGAGGGAGAGAGAAAGAGAGAGACAGAGAGAAATGTATGAAGAAAAACAAGGTAGGGGGATGAAATGGCATGAATAAAAGATGAAAAGCAGAAGATGAGATACAGAAACAAACACAATCAGAAATTAGCCGTGGCAGAGGAGAGAGAAAGCCGATCCTCAGCGCTGTCTCTCCTACATTTTGTCTTTTTTCCCTCCATCCGCTCATTTTACACCTTTCACACCCTTCCTCTCCCCATATCCAATGTTATTTTCTTCCTGCTATGTTGCTGCTTTACTTTCATCTTTTACCATTAATCATCCATTGTGTGGGGTGTCTGGGGGGAATGGAGCTGACTGTGGTGTAACCCAAGTCTCTGGCACACAAACAGCTGAGAAACAGAAAAGTCAGCCCGGGACGTCGTCTTGGTTTTGCTTATGTTCTCCATGTTTTTCCACAAATTTTGACTCTTTATCTTCTACTGCACCCTTCTTACTCCACATTGACCACCCACTCCAATTTTTCTCAGCACTCTTTAAACTTCATTCGCCTACGTTCAACCACCCCATAAACCCTCCCCTATATATTTACCTCTCTCTTCTTTTCTCTCCTCCCCAGCATTTATCATGTATGGCTAACTCTAACCGCAACACTTTTTCATACTGGATTATTATCTAGCTTCTTTTATCTAGTATCAGTAGAGAGGAAGCATAAAAGTAGCAGCAGCAGTTATATCTATCTGTGTGTGAGCCTGACTCATGAGCTTGGTTTTATATCTATTTGATTGCCTCATGAATAGAAAGCTGCCTGTCTGAAAGCTGATGGCCTCCAAGCTGGTTCTCACAGCTTTTGTGTAGCTGACTGTACAGTTGGTAAGGTGCGATATTCAAGTGTGACTGCCTGGCTGGTTGAGCATTTGTCCATCTGGCAGTATTGGATTTATATTGTGTCATTCTGCAAGTTTTTTTTTCTTTTTCATAATGATTATTACTTTTAACAAAGAGATGTCTTAATTATCTTACGTGCTCTTTTGTCTTTAAGTCTGTTTTTTTAATGCACACAGCATTGATCATTCCCACTGCAACCTTTTTATAGTTTTTACCAATTTTCCTCGTGACCCCCCCATCACTTCCCTCCCCTTACATGTCAGTCCTCAGGGATCAGTGTTAAGGACAAGAGCAGGAATTGCACTTGAAGGAGAGGAAATGACATGGGTAATGGAAGAGGACACACAGGCATCTGTCAAGGAAAATCGAGGCTGGAAAGGGGGAGAAAATGATTTATTCATGAAAGAGAATTACACTGCTTTCACCTTCTTGAATAGGCTTGATCAGAATCCTATATTTCCTTTAACTCTTTAAAGAAAAAGGTGGTGGGGAGCACTTCTTCCATCAGACTGTAAAAGCTTTTTATGCACAGCTCAGACATTTTTGGTTTATATTAATTTTATGGCTTCCAACACATTTTAAACAAATGCCACGTACATTGCATTCGTGGCGCGAGCTTCATGAACGCACAAGTACAGCCAGCTCTTTCTGATCTCTTTTGGTTTTGCTCACACAACAAATTCCAACATCACTGAATTATTTACTTATACCTACAGTCATAAAACAAACGTTGCTAATTTTATTAGTAGGATTTCTAGTTCACATTTACTGTAAGTAACAAAAAAACAATGGAAATATCCTAGAGAAGCATTTACGATTGTGTTTGTTAGCATTCGTTCTTGCTCTCTCTCTGTACACGAGTCCAGGACAGAACACACTTTGCCCTGAGACATGTGAATTTATAAATAGAGTGTTATTTCCCCTCATTGGAGCACTCTGGCAGCTTAAATAATCACTAACTAGGCTTCCGCTTGCCTTGTAACCCTGACAGATACTTGCCTTGTTTGACAAGCTTGTTTTTGCTACTGTGCTCTCTCTGTATATCAGCATAATAAGGTTGACCTTTCCATAAACATTCACACAAAGAATCAGTAGCATCCCCCATTTTCTATACCCTCGTCTTCCCACATCATGTAT
Source organism: Neolamprologus brichardi (assembly GCF_056152115.1). NCBI lineage: Eukaryota > Metazoa > Chordata > Actinopteri > Cichliformes > Cichlidae > Neolamprologus > Neolamprologus brichardi. The sequence goes on along the minus strand of NC_142114.1, from coordinate 5,083,353 downwards.
GACAGGTCCATTATTTGTAAATGGCAACTACACAGCACATCTCTTGCTTTAAGCCACTTAGAGTAAATCACATCTGTTGGCAATGGTGTTTTCTGTCTCTGTCAAAATTGCCTACTACTAAATGTACTTATATTTTTTTCCTCTGTTCTTCTTACTTTTATCTTGTTTCCTATTGAAACCTGGTTTGTAAATGTCTCTAAAATCCCAAGGGAGAGGAAAAAAGCCTTCATGGCTGGCACTACTTCAATATTGTATAGTCTATTATTAGCCAAGTACATGGTGGACAATGCTAGCTGTCAGTAACAGTCATAAAAGTGCTGCAGAATTGGAGATTTTATACAGGACTTCATGCCAGGAAGCAAAAGCACTCTGCCCCATGGTCCTTAATGTATCCGCCATCTATTTGATGTCAGTGGGGAGTCTTGGTTCTCGGCAGGTTTTGCTTTAAATGTGCTTCAAATAGTATAGTGATTTTTTCAACTCAAATACAGTTTATTTTTTAAACATAGTAATTTTAGCTAATATAGATATATGAATATATTCCTAATAATAGAGGCATTTAACAAGTAAATGTGTTGTAGTGTTGCTGAATCTGGTTTCTAAATGAATGTGTGCTATGTTTCTCTTTAGTGTTGCTTTGTGTTTGACCCATAAAGTAAATTCCAAAGGTGTATCTAAGAGGTAGACATGCTGGAAAATAATCCACATCCATGGTGATGTAAGACTTTTTAGCAACAACTATGTTCAACATATGCCACATTTCTGTTTCAATAGACCATTAGACACTAAATACTAAAAAAAAACGCATTCATTCTAAATATCATTTAACGTTTTTATTTCTTTAATAAAAATGGTAATGAGAATTTTGAAAACACCAGGCTTGTAGTCTTAACTCTCTCATCAGTGCCATGACACTCGTCCTCCTTGTGGTTTATTTCTAATGTCACATTGAGTCTGAATTAATGGAAATAACCGGCACACCAGGAGGTAACGTTGGCACAGTAATGCTCATGGATCAACCGGTGAACTGACTGCATAGCATTACATTAATCAAGGAAAAAATGTTTTTGCCTCTTATAAGTCACGTCCTTCACATTAAGCTGCATTTTCTCACTGTGTCTAATACAGTTCTGTCCTCAGTAGGCGGAAAAAGTGCTATATTATTCCTCATTATATTCTTTTTTTGTCTCAGTCATCTGCTTCCAAGACAGCAGCATGTTCCCTTTTCATTAACTCTTCCTGCTCAGATGCATTAGAGCAGACTGTTCTAATTATTATATGAAATGTTAGGCCTCAATAAGACAACAAGGCAATAAAGACTAAATAACAGGAAGTATCCTTAAACTATTTGAATGAAGAACAAATTGTTCACCTTTCTCCTGCTGACTTGTAGTTATATCTGATGTGTGAAAGGAGGAAAGTTAACATATACTGTTGTGATGGATTGTGATGTACTCAGTTTGACTATAAAGTCTAATCTGATGCATTAAGCTAAGCAATAGGCATTTCTTTCAAATGATTCATCTAATTTTCTCCTTTCTTACTGACTTCCATAAATAATGGCAGGCGAATCACTTTGATGCTGTTATGTCATTTATATTTTAATACAGCTGGTCGTTAACAGCCAGTAAATCCAGCAAGGCAAACACTAAATGATCAGGTAACAGGTAAGTGGTTGTCCACTAAGTTTTCTGTAAGTATATTTCAAAAGAACTGTACAAGGCAGCTATTTGTGAAAAATTTGTGATTAAAATTATTTTTCAAAACGCTGATTTTGTGACGTCTTTCTGCTTCTGCACATGATGACAGAAATACAGAAAATAAAATCACTTCCAAAGCACACAATTTGTGATGTGTGTAGAGCTCCTCTGTTATAACGCCCATTATAAAATAACTGAAAGCGTCGCACTTCTTTCACTGCATCCGATCTTCTTCACACATTTTCATTCATTAATTTATTCCTACTTCTCTTGTTTTTGCTGCTAATCCAAACAAAACTTGTAACACATAACACAAAGCAGTATGCTGCTAACACTGAATTGGATTGTATGTTAATTGTGTTTTGACATTTTAGAAAAACATCAAAGTGTTTACTGGAGATTCTCTCCACCATGCATAATGAAATGTGTCACTTTGGTAGTCTGCTGACACAAAGTGCTCTTTGTTATTGTTTTTGCAGCCGTCTCGCTCCTCCAGATGATGTGAGGCAGGTTTCATGTAGCAGGTCAAACCTGCTTTAAACCACTGACTCAACACTGTGACTCAGCCTGTGTTGAATAAACAAATAAAGAGATAACGCTTTTGAACTCGAATGGAAAAATCTAGCACACACACACCTCATAGTTTAAGTTTAGTGTACACAATGCCGACTGTGTGAAACACATCTGTCCACTGTGTTCAGTTAAACTGATATAACTGTTCCCTTTCTTTTGCATTTGTAAGCAAAAATCCTGCAGATAGATCTGTTGCATAAAAATGGATTCTGCTATGCTTAAACATTTTATCTTTAAAGACAAAGATTACAAGGAAACACAATATTAAGGTCAGACTAACCATTTGAAGGCACACTGTTTTGTACATTATAGTCACATATTTGTATTATTAGTTAATCTTTTAAGTAACTTGGGCAGCTTTTTAACAACACATAACAACAAAAGTTCAGTTCAGCTGAATTCAGGCTTATTTATTTAGCTAACTTAAGGGCTTTTATACTGGGAGATAAAGACCTAAAGGACTCCTGAGAAAACCCCAAATAATCAAGCAACTTCCCATGAGCAAGTACTTTGCAATGGTGATAAGGGATAACTCTCTTTAAACAGGATGAAACATCAGTCAAATGCAGGCTCAGGAAGGGGTACCCATCTACCGTGACCAGCTGGGGTGAGGGAAGAGAGAAGAGAAAAAGAGAGCCTAGGGAGATAGGATTACACAGACCAAGAGAGGGAGGAAACAAAAATTTAATGACATGCTGGAGCGGTATATAAACACCTGTGACGTGACAAACTGTGAGTGGAGATGAAATACTTAGAGCACCACATAAATCGCGTAGCCGTATGAGCCTATATAATAATTATAACCCTGCACCATCACAGTGTCACCTGATCCAGCTTTAACAATAAGCTTCATCAAAAAGGAAAGCTTAGTCTGATTTAAAAAATGGGAGCTGATTTCATGGGAGTGTGACCTGACAGTTGAAGGTTCTGCCTCCCATTCTACTTTTAGAAACCACAAGTAAGGTGGCAGTCTGAGAGCAAAGTGCTCTTATGTGATAATGTGCTACCGAGGTCTTCAAGATATATTGGGATCACATCAAGACTCAGTATGTGAGGAGGACAAAGATTTTAAATTCAACTTTGGATTTGATAGGGAGCGGTGAAGAAAAGCTAATATGGGGAAAATATGATCTTTCTCGCCCCTCTTAGTACTCTTACTACAACATTTTGGATTAAAAGGAAGCTTTTAGAACCTGAAAATAACTAATTACAACACTCCAGCCTAGAATTAATGAATGTATGAATTAGTTTTTCAGCATCTGACTGAGACCGGATGTTTTTAATTTTAGACACATTGCGGAGTTGAAAAAAGAAGTCCTGCACACTTAATGTGTGTATTGAAGGACATATCCTGGTCAAAAATTATTCCAAGATTACTGACAGTGTTGTTGGAGGCCGAAGTAATACCATCTGGAGTAAGGATCTGATTTGACACCATATGTCTGAGGATTTTAGGGCAGAATATAATAACCTTAGCATTGTTTGAATTTAGGAGAAGAAATTTATGGGAAATCAAAGTTTTTTCTTTAAGACACACCTGCACCAACTATGTTCTATAACTAATTGAATTATGCATGTGGCTTTAAAGATAAATAAACAGAGGAATAATATAGATAAAAATAGTTGGGTATCATCTGCATAGAAATGAAAATGTATCCTAGTGTTGTGTTAATAATATTACCTGAGGGAAGCATCTATAACATAAAATGTCTGAGTCCAGCAAAAAACCACGTGGAACTACATGGCTAACTTCCCACATAGCAAGCAGGTCTGGCCTGGATCTGGTATCAAGCCGGCACTGCTGGCTGACTTCTGGCATGATAAGACGTATGTCATCCAGATATGGGCCAGGCCTGGCATAGATGACACTGTCTACGTGATGGCATGCCATATCTGGCTCGATTGTAGTTTGGTGTATGTGGCCCAGGCTCATAGAAAACAGGTCTGGCCCAGATCTGGCATCAAGTTGGCACTTCTGACTGACTGGTGTCTTGGCAGAGTGTATGTCAACCAGATATGGGCCAGGTCTGGCAATGATGGCACTATTTATGTTCCTATTTTAGTTAGAAGACCCAAATGCTATGTTGCAATACTATACTGCTATGGTAGCTAATGTTTCAAATGCAGGTCTGACAAGTTTGTGAGTGTACACTTTATCCAAAACCTAGTTTACCCATGTTTACTACTGGGTGGCTGTAGCTCAGGCGGTAGAGCAGGTCACCTGCTGATCGGAAGGTTAGTGGTTCGATTCCTGGCTCCTCCAGTCTGCATGTCAAGAGTGTGAAGATGTATGTAGTTAAAAAGCTCTCAGTTAAGAGAAAGTGTGTGATTGGGGGAATGTTGTATGGAGCACTTTAAGTAATCTGGGAGAGTAGTAAAGCGTTACATAAGAATCAGTCCATTCACTGTCTGAACAGAGTTTCGGCAAGTTACTTTTGCATGTTCTGGCACATGTTGTTATTACATGGCTTGATTAAGGTACACATTAGAGGCTGATATCTGGGGCCAGAGCTGAAACTGTTCTGGGCCAGCACAGGGCCAGCAGTCTGTCTACAACTGGCCCATGGCTGCACACCACCTACGAATGGCCCACATACCGCAAACAATGACGGCCCTTTGGTGGTCCAGATCAGGTTTGCCGGAGGTAATCCACACATGGGCCAGCATAGGACCAACAGTGTGTATGCAACTGGCCTTGTGTGGGCCACCAAAGGGACCGTCATTCTTTGCGGTATGTGGGCCATGTGTAAGCACATTGTGTGAGCCTGATCCGGGCCATACCAATTTTGCTGTGGGTTTAGTGTCTGAGGAAGACTCCCCAGACTGTAATCTGTCAGATAGACATTTTTCAAACCACAGTGCAATTCTTTTGATACAATAAGTGTTTTCTAATTTCGTTTTTTTTTTTTTTTTTCGTTTTGTTAAATAGACAATTCCTCTGCAAATGATCAGTTAGCTGTGTGACAACTACTCTTTTATTTTCATTTTTTTTAATAAGGATGGAAATTGTTCTAGAATTAACTAAGATAGTTCGATGAAGTAAAGACTTTTTACCTTTTTTGATATGCATATTAAATTGTGGTGCTGAGTAATGATCATACTTTTTTGATCGGTCTTCTAGGAATGATGTCCAATAAAGATGTAGATGATTTAGAGGAAGATATTATTGAAGTTAATTCAGAAAGATCAATAGGCATGAAAGATTGTAATCAAATATCAGCAGTTATTAAAGTTGCTGTAATTAATTGTATGTCTGAGGGATGACTGTGAATATTTTTTTTCTCTTATGGTTGGAATTTTATTTTTAAAGAAATCTTTTTTTTAGAGAGCAAAAAACTATAACAAAGACTTATTAAATTAGTACAATGCCATTTTTACTTTAAGGCATTTAAGAATCATCAATTTGACTCTTTGATTTGACACTTTCTTTTTTTGGAGTGACTGTATTCAGGGCCATAAACCATAACGATTTAATACTATTACCAAGATAATTGACTTCTGTGGGAGTGAGGTTCTCGTAACTGCTCTGAATTGTGTTGGTACAAAGAATTCTATTGAACATAGAAGGATGAACTTTAAATTGTGTTACAGCATTTTCAGTGAAATATCTAGTGTACCGAAAATGTTTTCCAGTTCGGTGTAGTCCATTATTATAAAATTAAATGTTATTAAGAAATTGTCAGACAAAAGAGGGTTTCCAGGAAAAACTGTTCAGTGTTCAGTGCCATATGTACGTTACTTTACATTTTGAGAAAAGCCAGCTGAGTCTAATAATTCAATACAGTATTGAGGCTGTTATTGGCAAAATATATATGAATGTTAAAATAATTTCCTTGGCCTTTGCCTCGAGGATTCTGACAGTTAATATAACTTCAGTTGTTGATTCATTTAAACTATCATATTCATTCTGCTGCAGCCAGGTTTCTGTGAGGCAAAATAAATCAATCTTTTAATCAATTATTAAGTCATAAACTGTCAGGGACTTGAAAGAGAGTAATCTCATGTTTTTAATACTCCACATTTATTTTTTTTGTTCTTTAGTACAGTTAAAAAAGTATTTTTTTCTTGTGATTTTTTATAATTCAAATATTTTTTGCTGGTATTTTGTTTGTTCCTAGGTGGTCTAGGACAGCGGTCCCCAACCTTTTTTGCACCACGGACCGGTTTATGCCCGACAATATTTTCACGGACCGGCCTTTAAGGTGTCGCAGATAAATACAACAAAATAAAACTAGTACCGGTACCGAAAAAAGAAGATTTATTCATAACACACGTGAAATGACCCTTTAAGTCTGACGTCATTAGCCGTTTCCGGGTCCAAACTCCGCTACAGGTCCCAAAGTCAAAAGAATACTGCAGCATCACTGAGAGTTACAAACTGTCAAAATTCTTTCATCTTTAATAAAATGATCAGTGTGGCTGCTTTATCAGGTGTAACAATTAAGTTTAACATCCTGTCATCCACAGAAACAGAATTTCTGAAATTTAACGGAGTTAGAAGTTAGCAGGAAGGTAGCTCGCTAGTTTCCACCTAAACATGATATACCATGTTCTAAATAAGGGAACATAAATGAAGACATTAAACTAAATAGCAGTGATGTTTGTGGGGTTACTGAAGTTGGGCTACCAGGTATATCATGATGTGCTATGTCAGGGGTGGGCAACTCCAGGCCTCGAGGGCTGGTGTCCTGCAGGTTTTAAATGTGTCCTTAATCCAACACAGCTGATTCAAATGGCTAAATGACCTCCCCAGCATCTCCTGAAGTTTTGCAGAGGCCTGGTAACGAACTAATCATTTGATTCAGGTGTGTTGACCCAGGGTAATATATAAAACCTGCAGGACACCGGCACTCGAGGCCGGAGTTGCCCACTCCTGTGCCACGCTACAAAGCCATGATTAGCATAATACAATCACATTAGCGCAGTGAAGTTGGAGGATAAACGCTAACTTTTTTTCCACTCGATGAAAGCTAACGTGATGGTTCCTGATGGTTAGGGACAAATGCAATCACATGGCAGGATGCTGTAAACGGACCAAACTTCAGTCAGGAGAACAAATGAGATAATCGATCCACAATAGTGGTTAGTAATTAATTTACCGCTTCACGGGCTGAGCTGTAGTTACATAATAATGTTTTTAAAACTGACTTTTAAAATGAATAGTGGTAATAAAACCCAAGAGAAGTCGACAGTGATTACTGCCTTTTTTAGGGGCTTTTTCAGATTAAATAGAATAAGATACAAAGCATTAAAACACGTTAAAAACACAACTGCCTTAATAAACACCGAGTCGTTTAGACCCAGGAGAAGGATTCATACGTCATCACTTAAACACCAGATTGTGGCAGTTGGGTCGCAGTTGTCAGAGAAAGGTGCAGCATGCAAGTGGTGTAAACATTAAGATAGTTATGCCAATAACATCCAAGAACCCAGTCTATTAGAGTGTAGAGACAGCAGGTGACGGTAACCACAAGTTCATACTGTTGATACTGGATATCATTTGTTCCCACATGGACTACAACCCACTTCAACTCAGATAGTCTTCTTTAATCTCTGGGATTTTGTCAATAACTTACAGAACTCAAGCACGAGGAAAGCTGTAAGTTTTGTCCATCTTAATGCTGAATTTCAACATGATGGAGATACCTATAATAAGAATTGTGGAGCAGGATGGAGTATGAACCAAGGTGGAATTGGCTGCAGTATCACGGACCAGCCTGACTGTGGATGGAGTGCAAGGCCATGCAGGAGGCTATGGAGAATCTGAGGCCGTGGGGTTTCTTGGTGGAACCAAGGTGACAGCCAGTGGTGATGCAGGTTTCCTTTGGAAGCCTTGTCCAGTTGAATTCCTGGAATTACTGGAGGAAAATCCTGTTTATCCAGAATGTCCTGGGAGCGCATGACGGAATTAGAATATAGAAGAGCTGAGCTGTGGAGCAATGATCAAGGCCAGATGTTACTTGATCAACTTCTTCAATCCTTTATCCCAATTCGGTGATTTATCGGTTGACATTGGGACAGCTTGCACTCCCTGGTAAGGAGGTAATTGGTGGAAATCTGAAAAACCAAGCAAAGATAAATGATTAGCCAGACTAAAAACACATGCAAGAAAAACAAACTGGGTTAATCTAACTGAGAAAGTCTATTACAGAAATGCTTGATTCTATCCAGATCAGGACACTCAGTAGTTAATTTCTAATTGCCTGGTTTTGACAGTTTTATAAGAAATATAATGCATTAAAATGCAAAATGAATCCTTGAGAATTGACACAAGTATAAACAGAAACTGCTGTAAGATCAACAGAACACCAATAGATGTGCAGTAGAAGCCATAACAATGCTGGCCACAGAACCCATAATTTGATTGTTACACAATGCAGTGCAGAGAATTTGCATAACCAGTGTGCATGTTTGTATGTGGTTGTAAAAGCATAGCAGTTGTTTGCAGGATGCTTTAGTTCACCCACTGTGGCAAGTTTCATCTTTACTGTTCTCAGTGGGTGGGTTGTTCTTTCTCACATACAGCAGGGCTTTACCTTTTGTGCACAAGAGGAACATTGATATCTAAAGTGCACAGTGACTTTACCGGCCAGTGGTACACACACACACACACACACACACACACACACACACACACACAGCACACACCTCTCCCAGACAGTCCCATATGGACTCATTAGGGGCCAGTCTATCACCACCTGTGCATTGAAAGACCCAGTGGACTAGCTTTGACAGTGACTGTGGACAGAAGCTGTGCAGGGAATAGACACACACACGCACACTTTCTCAGATACATCATGCATGCATATGGACTCGTGTACACAGCTTCAAGACATCTACACACCCGCTTTTGGTGGCAAGCAGGGAAAGCTTGGGGACATCATGTGTACTAGGTGTACACTAACAACAGACTATGTAACTAGACTTCAACTGCTGACTTGAAAAATACCTCTTTATGAATGATATAAACTACATTATGGACTCTTTTTACCTCTTTGAAAGATTGACTTAAAAGAAACAACTGTCATATAACCAGCAGTTGATGATCTCTACAATATCTGTTTCTGTAGAAGAAGTCACAATATGCAAACTAATCAAGAGAACTCCAAATAAACTTTACATCCTATTAATATTTTGTCAAAGCTCAGATGTGAATCATAATAGTTAAGTGTCATCAATCAGATGTGTTGCATTCTCTGACTTTATTGAGGTAAAGTATTTAACATAAAGCTGTATTTTGTGCACATTTCATTCTCCAATAGATGTGATATTGTAAGAGTGAAGTGTGAACTCAGGAGGCTGGAGCTGGAGGCTAACAAAAACAAGCTTTTAAACCATTAACAACTAAAGAAATAATCAAAGTCCAAGAAGGAAACCGAAAAAGGAGAACATGCATGCTCTTAAGCTTACACAGGAAGCATAAGAGACACCGTGACAAAGACTAAGGGGAAGGCGGGATTATTTATACACGGAGGGCTGATTAGTGGATGACAAATGGGAAGGCAATTAAACACAGGTGAAATAACACAAGACAAGACAATCAGAGGGAGAAAGACAGGAAGTAAAGCTAAGACAGGACATGAAAGAAAACAAACCTTCAAAGACTAAAAGGTAATAGCCTGAAGATACTGATGCAGACGTGAATACTAATGTTTAACACGATGTACGAGACCAAGGCCTTAAACACAGAAATGAGACAGAAACACAGCAAAGGTGATCTCCACAACTGCTACTAGAATAAATAATAGACCTGTTCCATAAGAAAGTCATGAACCAAAATTTAAGATATCACAAAACAAAATTAAAAAAGAAAAGACATTCAGTATTACCAGAATAATAATGGAAACATGAACCAAAACAGGATCACAGAATAGTAACAAAAAAGGATTCATGCAGTAAAAAGAGAAATCAAAAACTCAACAATATCACAAGGAAGCCAAACTCCCCATTTAGAGATTAAAGAAATCAAATCAGGAATTTTCTTGAATTTTCTTTCTTGTTAACTGACTGCTATTGGGTATCATAGTGAATACTCTTCACATGCTAATTTCAAGAGGTCTATTCAAAAGGAACAAAACTGATTACTAATGATGTATGAAATGGTTACATACCACATTACAATATAGTAAACAGAATAAACAACATGTTGTAACAAAAGTTATAGTGGTTGCTACAGATTCTAATCAGCCCCAATTTTTCTCCTTCATGTGACAATGGGAGAAAGAACCACTCTTCTCTCTTCTGTATCAGTCTATACTCTTTTGTCTTCCCCTTGTTACACTACCACACTCTTCTCCATCTTCCATGGCCAGGCTGTTGCCCTCGTCGTGCTGGATCCATGTTCAAAAACTGTTGGAAATCTGTTATGCTCAGGCTCTAAAATACTCATATTCATAACTTAACACATGTGAGTTCAGCAGATTTTGACAATTCAACAATCTGTAAATACTCACATAGAAATGGTTTCTTTCTGGTGTTCACAAGTAACACAATGCTGTGAAGGATTTCACCTACTGTTTTGACAATTTCAACTGCCAAGAAGTGAGCCAGAGCAACTGAGGAAAACTAGAATGGAAGGGAGCGTGTTTGAAGGGAGTTATAGCGACACTCCAGCTTTGTTCCTGCAGTGGGCCATGGCATTAACCACTGTGGGGAATCCTCACATTCCTGGCAATTCTTGCCAAAAAGCTTCAGAATCACTTGAATGAGTTGTCTGTGAGCACATGACAAAAAAAATAATAAGAATACAAAGGCAAAGATTATACTCAGTTCCAGACACAGACATGGGAAGATGCAGACACCAGAGAAGGTAGGCCTTCCTGTTACACATCTATAAAGTCCACCCAAGTGTGCTGAAGGGCACCGTGGCAAAGCGCTTTGGGTGCCTTGAAAAGCGCTATATAAATCCAATCCATTATTATTATTATTATTATTATTATTATTATTATATCCACAGTTGGTCAGTCGTAGTTTAGTTAGTCTGCACTGTCACTAAAACTGGCAGGCATGTGGACGTCCACAGGCTCACCATCTGATAACATTGTTTACCACAGCAGACTCGCAGATATGGAAACTATGACATGGCTGTAACCGAGAGGAGGTCTCTGTGTCCGTCTGGGTACTTACATGACCTTTTATCCCAGTTACTGATTGTTTTTATTCCTCAGATTCACAACAGGTTCTCATTATATTATCAAAGTGAAGAAAAAAGTCATGTTATATAGTGCTGTGGTCCCCAACCTTTTTGCACCATGGACCAGTGTATTCCGGACAATATTTTTACAGATCGGCCTTTAAGGCAGATAAATACAACAAAATAAAACCAGTACCCACACCAAAAAAAGAAGATTTATTCATAACACACGGGAAAAGACCCAGGGAAACCGAGTTAACAATAAAAACGATTTAAAAAATAACAATAAAAACCGCTAAATATCCTGAAAACCATAAATTTCATACCCGAGCCTCAACTCTCGTGGCCTGGTACCAAACGACTCACGGACCGCTACCAGTCTGTGGCCCGGGGGTTGAGGACCGCTGATATAGTGAACAAGCTTGATCACACACAGCCTAATAGTAGCATAACCTTAATGCTGCATCAGCTACTGGTGTCTTTGGATGTTTCATGTGGAAGCAAGGTGAGAGATCTCTCATTCTGAACGTTTCTTTCTTGCTCCGCCTCCCCCTCATCCCTCATTTTTCCCAAACTGCCCTTTATCTGTGAACTTTACTTGACCCTCTTCGACTGAACTGATCTGTCACGCTCTAGGGAAACCAGGGTCAAAATGCAGAGCTTTAACAGACTCTGGGAACTTCGCGCTAAAGTAGCAAAGGGTAAAAGGAATAAGAAATAGCTGCTCATAACATAGACTGATAAGAGGCTCCACAAAACTCTTTTCATCGTGGTTTCGAGGTAAAAGATTAATGCCAAAAGTCTTCAGTTAAATCAATATAACATGTACTTCATTATGTCATTCGTTATGTGGGTTTTTTGGGGGCTTTTTTGCTTCGTTTTGTTACTTTCCTCTACTGTGTGCATGCAGGACCATGAGCATAGTATTGTAAAACACAAAGCTGAAACACGTACCGTGGTTGGCAACTTGTCCGTACTCTGCTGAGAAATGTTGATCGGCTTGTTGGTTTTTTTGGGTTGCACCCTTGCCAGTAAAGTCCATTCTAAACTGGGCCAGCGAACTGGAAGCGACGCAGTTCACACCATGTTTGTGTTTTCACGGATCAAAAATCAATTTAAACCCACTACTTTCACACTTGGGTAGCTGGCGCATTTTCCAGTTTTTGCTATGGCTGCTTTAAATAATCAGCAGGGTTCCACTCAAAATTCCACAACTTTGCTGCAGATGTCATTCTGTCGTAGAGTGCAAAAACATGCAGAGGCATTTTAGCAAAGAAAGAAAGAAAAATATCTGTAATGTCTAATCATTTTAGCACTCTACAACTTAATTCTTTCTATTCTCCCCATTATCATACTATCTTGGAAGCCTTATTTATTCTATTTGTCACAGAAATAACACAGAAATGCTGTGCCTTTAAGTTTCATAGGTTAGGGTAAGGGTGAGGGTTAGTAGCCAGCAGCTGGAAAAATGACCCTATTCAATTCAATTTTATTTAGAGGAAAATGTCAACTTTCACCTCAAGGTGCTTTATATTGTAAGGTCAATATATTTTCAAATACTATAATAGAGAAGAAGGTGTGAAATTGATGAGATGTCTTACAGCTTTTACTGCACTTTACACTTTTAAAACAACAATTTTTTTTACTTCTTTCCGTACTGGAAAAATGTTTGTCCGGCTTTCACTCTGGTGTATGCTGCAATTGATCTCTTCATTCTGGAAAAAGGAAAAAAAAGACTCCTCATTGCCTGAATGTGCAGGAACAGCACAGATCAGTAGCCAACACCCCAACACATATTGCAACAGAAATCCCATTTGCCCCGTCCACTAAACACACACGTTTTTACTCGCATTTACACACATCCTGCAAATAACACTCACACACAGCATCCCATTCAATTTCGCACATGTCAGGGGAGGCTCTCAACTAGGCATTCATATTAAACTAGTTCATTATTTATGCAAGGGAAGAGATTGCCAGTCCTCGATTTGTCTCATGAAATGTTAATATATTCATCGGAAGATTGTAGTCTTTTAATCTGCCCCACCAGAATAATACTTATCTGCCACTACAGCAGCATGTTGTACAGTAGCTCTATCTCTCCTAAGACTCATTGCCTTTCTGTACCTCTCTGCTTTCCCCCCCGCTCTGTCACATTCTTTTATTCCTTATCTTTTCTCTCTTTTATCCAAGGAGTAGCTGGGAGTGACCTAGTGTGGCATTTGGGATGCAAATTCTCATTGTGTTCATCTTGGTTTTAATTGCCAAATGTTAAATGCACTATTTAGTATATTTATTATGTCTTGGCTTCACACTAGTTTTTTCAAATGACAATATTTATCTTTTAAATCAAATTTGTGACATAGCAGTACATCATAAATACTTTTCTTTCTTCTACTACTACTTTAAAGGGGAGATTGAATTGAAGGCTACATTATTCTCAAAAGGATTTCCTAATTTAGAAAACCTACACAGCGCTTCTGTTATTCATGGATGTTACTAACACCATCAACTTAACTTCACAAACAGTGATCAAAGCTGTCAACCCGGGCTCCTAGAAGTTGCATATTAATAAATTAGCTGTCTAATTAAATCTGTGTTACAATGTAATTGTTGACACTGCATGCCTTGGTGGGACCTTTGATTGTGAGAAATTTGATTAGACCAAAGAGAGAAGAATGTGAGTTTTTGAGGTTGAATATAGTCCTCGTGGAGCACCAGGAGTTCATGTATTGCTATTGTTTTCACTGCATAGAAACTACTTAAGTTTGGTTACTGAAGTTCAGGTCAGTGTCTTCACTTTCCTGGTGTTGGTGAAAAACTGTCGTGTCGAATGTAAGGATTTCATATATCAGTTTAAAGTAAAATTGTGGGAGGTAGCTGGGGTGGAAGAGGCTCAAACTCACCTGCCTAACTAAAAAAGTGGAATCTTTTCTTTTTTATTGTCACTCACTAATTAAGTGCATATTTATTTGCTCTTTTGTGAGGCTGCATTGCTGGAAAAAGTAGTTTTAGTTCAAATACATAATTTTCATGAGAGTAGAAGTAAATTGTCATAAACGTTTTGCCAGGATACTATGCGGTCCTTTTCTGAGAGAGGACTTGAAAAGGTATATATTGCTCATATAAAACACTGTACTGTACTACAAAAATACATTGCATGAAGTCCAACATGTATGAAGGACATCAGACTTTGGATTGTAGAATTGTACCATCATCACGCAAAAGAGTAGACCTCAAATTGCGGTTGAAGGCCCAGCTGTGGATTATTTTTCCTTTTTTGGGGTGGAATGATTACGACTTTATGACTTTTCCCCAGTTTTAACCGAGTGCTTCCAGTGTTTTAATATAACCGTATAACCGCACAAAAAGCTTAACAATGCTGTAAGTCCCTACAGAGCAGTGCTTGATTGTTTCATTTTCCTTGTTAAAATATCTAAAGACTGAACTGATTTGTTCATTATCAGCACATTTGCAACATGCAAATATGTCAATTAACAATGTTAATCTTCATTATATTAATAGAAAATAGAATCTGATAGCAGTTACGTTCCCTTAAAAACACATAGTGATATATAAATGCAATTTAAAAGACTGCTTTTTTTTTTCTTTTATTCTATCCCCCATTTCTTTCTCCCTGTGGCTGGCAGCCAAAAATATCTACACTCCTCCTGTTTTATTAACAAAAAAATAAAATTCTATCACCTAAAATGAAGCAGTGTTAGCTATCTGAAAATTACCTAGGTTGCTATGCAACGGCAGAATCATGCAAAGCCCTGTCATTTCCCAAGCCAAACTAATGTCCCATAATAACCTCAAATAAGCCCTTTACTCATATGTGTGTGTACATTTGTGTGTGTGTGTGTGTGTGTGTGTGTGTGTGTGAGAGAGAGAGAGAGAGAGAGAGAGAGAGAACAGCACAGAGAGATATTGTATGTGTGCATGTGTTTGCGTTTTCAGTTGTCTGTTTTGCATCTCTTTGGATAGAGCTGTTTCTCTGTATGTTTGTCCACTTCTGAAAATACAGAAATTGAACAAAAAGAGCAAGAACATGAAATTATTATTATTAAAGAAAACCTTTTTTTTAAAACATTTAACAAATACAGTAGGAAAGTCAAATGTTTAACTAGTAACTGGTGGGATTTGGAATTTGTCTGCAAAAACGCTACCATTTGACTTAGCATCAAATAAAATAACAAGTCTGTATCATGGTATATGTATACCATGTTATATTGCAGCTCAGTGCCTTGCTACAAAGAAAAGAGCAAAGCAGGTCAGACTGAAACAGCCTGACCAGTCAAAAGTAACGCTTTGGCATGTGTGCCAGCTAATCTCGAAGATCCAACTAACTTGCAGAGTATGAAGTCATCGTGACAACAGTGTGGGCAGACCATCAGTATGTGTAGCCCTGTAGCTTTGCTGAGATTTATCACCAAGTGTTGAGTGCAGTGACAAGTTGCTGCATGTGTGCTATTTGTAGGGCGATAGTGGGTGCTAGTGCCATCCACTCTACACACTGGTCAGGTGGAATAAGGAATGAAGGTCATTTCGAATTCTCTTGACATATTAAAAACTTCACCTTACAACCATTCCTTCAGTGCTGAAATCTTAGAGTTTTCTTTGTACAAAAATAAATAAATACTGCTATGGAGAGGCTAAAAGTACAGCTTGTGAGAGCAGATGATACCCTCCAAATTTGCAGTCTTACCACAGATTAATAAATTGATAGATTTGGAGTACACGTGGCATAAACATAGGTAAGATATGAAGCTAATACAGCAGTTTTGTAAATAGTGAGAAAAAGATTTCTCAGAAAAGAGTCTGTGTAGTCTTATTTGGTTATTTTGGTTGTCCCTGTATTGTTATCTCCTATATTTATGACTTTGATAATGTTTGATAATGTATGTGGTATGTGGAAGCCTGTCAAAAAATGTATCCTTTTTAAAAAGCATCAGCCAGAGCTAAATTTTACCTTGCGTGAAAATAATTTACACCTTCAGGTACAGTTGTCACGCTCCACCTAAAGCTCAGGTCTTCCTAAGGCCATGTGTATAGATTTCTGTGTGCTTTATGTCTAAGGCATTCAATCTTTCTCGTCTTCCCTGGAAAAATAAGCTAATAACAAGCGCGGGCAAAAGACATAGCAGAGTTTACATTAACGGTGAAGGGTAACAATGTTTTGTCATCAGCAGATTTAAAAACCGTTTAGTTTTCATAGAAAATTGACTCTGTTCACTCTATACTTGTGATATGTCAACAGCAATAGAACATTATTTATTTATGAAACACAGGAGGGAACAAGGACTTCAAAATACCTTTAATAAAAATTCTATGATGGCCAACAGCCAGTGAAGGGATTTAGAAAGTCACCTGTTTGAGTGTACTTCATACTAGAATGAAATTAGTAATGGAGTATAGCATTAGTTCCAGCAGCTAACAAGGTTAGCCTTGGTGGACAGTCCTGACACAATGACACTCTTAAGTTAATGGCTAATTATCAAAGCCTCATTCAGGGTGTGCTATGTAACTGCCTTAGACACAGTATCTATCTGAGTTCAAGCTACTTTGACTGGAGTGGTGGTTTTCAGTCTCAAGCTGTGACTTACTTAATCTGCATCATTTCAATTGTCATTGATGGCCGGACTGTTCGGTTCCCTAGGGGGTCTTTGTTGCCGCTCTCTGTGCCCAAGGCATTCCAGGTAGGTAAATGCAATTGCAAGGAGCTGTGCTTTGCCTATTTTAGTATTTTCACATTGTCACATGGAATGATCTGGAGGTACCAGAGAAAATCCATGCTACCATGCACTCACCAGTTATATTATTAGTTACACTTCGATAATACCGATGTGGATCCTCTTTTGCTTACTGTAATTCTTCCTGGCACATGTTCAACAAGATGCTGGAATCATTATTCAGAGATTTTGGTCCATACTGAGATGGTAGCGCCCCACAGCTGCTGCAGATTTTTAAGCTGTGCATCCATCCACATCCCAAAGGTGATCTGGTGACTGTAGAGGCCGTTTGAGTACAATGAACTGTTTAAGAAATCATTTTGAAATGATTTGACCAGACAAGACATGTTATCTTGCTGAACTAACCATCAGAAGACTGGTACGCTGTATACATGAAGGCATAAACACGATCAGCAACAATACTCAGGTAGGTTTCAGTTTTTTAGTATTTCTTAGTTGGTACTAAGGGGCACAAAGTTTGCCAAGAAAATAGCCAGCACACCATTACACCACCCTTTTTCTGACCCTACCATCGGCACATCACAGCAGAAATCAAGACTCATCAGACTTGACATTTCTTATCTGCTTTTATAGCTGCTTCAAGGTTCACTGTGCAGTGCCTTCAAAGATCCTCTTCTCCAAATGGTTGTTTGAGTCACTGTCCCCTTCCTATTAACTTAAAGTATTCTGGCTATTTTTTACTTTTGCATCAAGAAGGCATTTTTGCTCATGTGAAATCATATTCCCTGAATAGTTTCTCTTCTCGGACCATTCCCTGTACACCCTAGAGATGTTTGTCCCAGTAGATCAGCAGTTTCTGAAATACTCAGCTTGAGTGTCACCAACAACCATGCTGCAAAATCACTTGAATCACAAAATCACTTACATTTGTTTTGATGTTTGACCTTCAGCAATTTGCCTTGACCAACTTGCTGCCATGTGACTGGCTGATTATATATTTGTGTTAAATGGCAGTTAAACACCTTGTGTAAGTGCACCTTATAAATGAGCTGGCATATATACAAGTGATTGTAGTTGGAAATAATAACTTCCTTTCAGTAAAGTAAAACTGGAGTAATTGTGGATGATAGACTTTTAAACACCTTAATGTTTGAACAATTTTTAACTTTTCTACAGTCTCACCATTCTTTATATGTTGAATGCAGAGAAAGAGTCTTTCTATTGAAAGACTCCAAATACACAATAAATGGGATATAATAGCCATTCTTGGACAATACCTTTGATTCAAATGTTTTTTAAGAATGGCTGTGTTACACAGGTATGGGTCTTTTTTGTATAAGTCACATAAAAATGATCTTTTAAAAAATGCCTTTCAGATATTTCAAGTCCAAGTTGCACTGTGAATACAAACTTTAGTCTAAACTTTCTTCAAAGAAACAACGTTGGCCTTGACAGCATGTAACAGACTGACCCTCTGTACTTTCCAAATATCAAAAGACTCATTTCAACACCCATTCATTCACTTTCACACATTAATATAACACATTCCCTGGTACAATAGGCCAACATACAAACACACGCAGATGGCAGACGCTGGGACCAATCCAGTCTGAGTGTGCGTGTGTGTGTGTGTGTGTGCGCTTATGTGGCTGTAGGAGGTTGATAGGCAGTGTGTCTGTGTTTTTATGTCCAGTCCAAGTCCTCCTGCGCCTGCCCATAGAAGGAGGCTTAGTGGGCAAGCAAGTACATTAAAAGTACGTATGGGTGTGTGGAACGTGAGGGGGGGTTTTGCTGCGTGTGGTTAAACGGGGTAACAGAGACAAACATGTGTATTTATGTGTTTAAGAGCAAGAACGTCTGTATGAAAAGGCACTGCCAGATACAGAAACAGGCTTTACTCAGTTACTTAGCATTTCTGGCACACTGATAAAGCTCTTGAAGCCATCAGAGTGAATAATATCCAACAGTCTGGGGAGGCCTGCTTAGATTCTCTAGCCAGCCCTCTCTGGTTTGATAAGATTGTGTTAGCCACCACCCCGCACCAACTCAGACTTCAAACAGTTACATATTGCCCTGGAAATTGTCACAGGAAGCGCGTCGAGCAGATAAATTTATTTCTGATCATACATCTAGCTCAATTCATTTATAGCGCCGCCAGGCAGTCAAGCAGGAAGCTAGGATGAAGGCGAGTAGGAGGGACGTGGGGTGGAGTGAAATAAGAGACATGCAGAGATGGAGAATGAGCTGTAGGGAACATTTAGTTTACTTTCTGTGGTTTATACAGCATCCAATATGTAAAAAATGAGTAATGCCTCTTTTTTTTTTCAACCGCAGCCTGCTTCACTACTATAAAATGTAAACAGTCACACTTTTTATTTTTTTGATTAGACACCTTTTCCAACATGTAAAAAAAGAAAAATCATCTTACCATGTTTTAACAAGGTGATGATATCAGAAAGAGAGGCAGCAGACTGCTGCTGTCAGAAAAACAGTCATTGACATCAAGTCACACAGCTGCATATGTGTGTGTAGGAGTGAGACACCTCATCAGGTGGTTTCACCTCGTTGTGCAAGCTGAGACAGTTCTGCACTGACAGCGCTGCCAACTTCCTGCCTCTAAGTATTTTCAGTCTCACTGTCTCCTTTTCACTCTTGTGTGCACATATCACAATGTCTTTTTCGAAATGTTTTCTACCTCTTCAAGCTTCTCAGGCCAACAAGGTTGTGTCTTTTCTTCAAATTCTTTACACAACTATACAGAAGGTCCTCCACCAGGTTGTCTTTCTGCATGTCAGCGGCAAACTTGTGATGACATTTTTACAATCGTTATTCTTAGGCTGACTTCAGAGGTGATCGGCAAGGGAGCAGTATTTGAGCAGCAGTTTCTGTGTACTTATGAGTGCATGTTCTGCAAGTAAAAAGGTGGATAAATCTGGAATAAAAATTTGACTTATTGAGTTGTGTCCTGCATTCAACTTTTTAGGGCTCCTTTCTGTGCATAACAAGGTTTATTAAACTGGGGCTGCGGGACAGAATATGTGAAACACAGATGTTATCCTGGACTTTTGTCAAATCTCAGACTGCTCTTCCATCCTGGAGATTTCAGAGACGTTCGAGTTGTGCAGTTACCAGTGGTTTGTGCAGTGGCAGTGGAATTAAGATTATATACTTGACACTGACATTACAAACTTACTTCAGGTACCCTTGGGAGAACGCCAGCATCTAGGAGAAAACACTTTCCTATAAGTGTCCGGGATCAGAGGCCAGAGCAAATTAGAGGATTAGCAGGGCAGTTTCATGAGCAGTAACTCTTTTCATACGCTAATTAAAACCATGTCAACAAGACCCAATCTTGCACTGGCGTCACACCAGCCACCAAGCCAATTAGTTTTTCAAAACCTGTGTGTGCATATACGAGGTAAAGACACCTCATACATTGAGTTAGAAATAGAAAAACTGCAAAAGAAAGTCAAACAGGTGAACTAAAGCATGGGGCCAAACGATGCCTATCTTCGAACTCAGCCTTCATGTCTTTTGTAGCTGTGACTATATGCTGCGGGCAAAATCTGTCCACAGATTTGTTGTAGTTTCTGCTAAAGTATATGTTTCAAAGACCAACTCACAGACTCACAAAGTGAAAGCAAAACCAGCCAGAGTACTTTGATGAAGGGCAAACTAAAAGCACAACACTTTCTTAAGTTTTCAGAAGGAAATTTGAAAATAGGTTTCCATCAGTCAACAGGAAGATTTTATCAGCTTGTACAAAACAAAGACAACACGACAGGCAAACAGTCACTAACACAGTTGTATTCAGTTCTGAAAAGGTGTGTGAAACATACACAGATCAGTTAACTAGTGCCTAACAAGGTGAATGACCTAATGGATCAGCTTGATGAATTAATGTCTACCAGATCTGTGGTGACGACAGCACTTACCTTTTAGAATAGAGTGTGCATCACATTACCAGCTACAGTAACAGACACCGACAGTCATGTCTGTGCATTGCAGCTCAAAACTCTCATTTCCTCACTTGCAATGACACCTTGACCTTTTCATCGCTGGATGTTGTACACAGCAGTGCAGGTGACAGTGTGAGTCAGATGACAAGTTAGATGAGCAGCACACTTCATAGATCTAATGAGGGAATTAATAAACGGTTTAAGCTGAAGGACTGAGTGAGTCTGCACAGAAAAAATGATGCTATTTCCAATTAAACTGTTGAAGAAATCATTTACATTTAATTGTAAACTGTAGAAACCCTTCCATTGTCTGAGTTGTTGCTAGCTCCTACCTTAAGCCTGTGTAAATATTAATTTGTGTAATAATTAGGTGCTCTTTTGAGAGTCACTGCCAATTGAATACATAGCGTTTTATATTGAGTTACTTCAGTCTACTAGCAATTATACCAATGACTTTGAAGTGCTCTGTGCATCAGAGCTATTAGCTATATGAACGCTATTAGCTTTTTAGCCATTAGGTATTTGTCTTCCTTTCAGTTATAATGGTGTTGTTAATAAGTGTGGCCTTTTTGTAGCACTCAAAGCCAGGCTTAGTGAACCTGAAATAGACAATGTTAGCCTTTGAAGTAAAACACAAACACATTTAACACTTTTACTTTGAAGATAAACATTCTCCATTTACAAGTGCCATCGTGCTTTTCCGTCAGGGCAGGATGTAAAAGTTGAAAACCCAAAGTGCAGACATGGGAGGCAGGTAGGAATGGGTGAGCTGTGTAATCTAAGAGTGTGAAAATAACTAATAACAAACAGAAAAGCTCACAAAATCCAACAACTAATAATAAATACACAAAACCCCTGCTACCATACTTACACAATACTTTTCATAGTTTCACTGCAGCAGGTTTGCAAGTGATTTCAGACATGTTGGCGTCTTCCATGTAAAGTGTGGGTGAATATTACAACCTGCTAGCCACCAGAGCAATCGCATGGACGTTTTTAGTTTAGCACCAAATCCATCTTTGTGATGAGTTTCACACTAACAGCTGCCAGCACCCACTGGCCTGTTGTCCAAAACACACTCGTCCCCAGAAACCTGTGGTTACTAGGCCAGTCGCTTGGCCGGTGTGAATGGATCTTTAATGATTAAATCCTCAACAACTGCCAACAACCGCTCGCAACCAGTCAGGGAGTATATTTTTTTTCGCCTGATGGTCACTGATTATTCTCTAGGCCTGTGTAACTAAGGCCTTGGCCTCTGGGAATAAATATTTAAGGGACACTTTTCTATCATGAACATTTGGGTGATTAGATGGAATGAAGCAAAGGAAATGGAGATGAGAGAACCTTCTATTTAAACACAGGTGGCAGAGAATTTGAGTTAGCAGACAGATGACACGAACAACTGGAGATGGGGAGATTATGGTCTGATTGGCAGAACAAGAAAATAGCAATATATGAGTAATCCAGTGATTCACTGGACTGGAACAAGAAGACCTTTAGTGCAGGGTAACTTAAAACAGAGAAAGAGGAGCGTGAACAGTCAACTCTCTTGCATATTAGCCATGCAATAATAAATGCCATCTGTCACCATCAACTACGTCATGTCTGTTTAAGTAGAAGAACTGAAACACAAGCCACAAAACTAATGCGTACAGATTAAAAGAGAAGCGAGATGCACAGGAGGTTAGGTGGGATTGAAAGTGGTAAGAGTGGGTGTGCAAGACCGTCCGGTTATTAATTAGTCAGTGTCAGAGGGAGGGATGGGGGGTTGGGAAGCAGGTAATGCACTGATATGTTAGTGATGTGATTCTGAATGAGTGGCAAGGCTGCTGCAGAAAGAGCTGCTGCGTATGGAGCATATATGTAGCGTGTTACAAGGCTGCGAAGCTCATCTTCGTTCAGTTCTGACAGGCTAAAACTGACTTCCAGATCTCCTTTTCAAATTATCAAATGTTTAAAAGGGTATTACTTAAAATAATGATTTGGTTAGCATATTGCCTTTAATTCTGAATTATTTTAACCTGAGTGCTCAGTGTGAGTCCCTTGTTTCTGTTCTCATTTTTCTTTTGTTTACTTGTTTACTTACTCTATGCTTTTTCTTCTCCGGCACCAACAAATGTGCATTCCTTTCATTATCTCATTGTCTGCCATCTATTTCTTTCTTTCTTTCTACACTGTACCGTTTGGCCCTGTTTTACTTCGTTCTTCTTATTCCTCTTCACTCATATTATTCTGTATCCTCCTTGTCAAGTAAGTCAAACAGAAGATAAAAATCTGGTAGTTATTAATAAACCAGAATTCATCCATCCATTCATTTCCTCTTAGTCTTCTATGACCTTTTCCACCTACTTTTCATCCCACACTAATCCCATTCAGAAGAGATTCAATAAAAGAGCTACTGGATCGCAGATCCCATGGATAGGGGATGCAGCCTTTAATCACACTGATGTTAAAGAGATTATCTACAGAAAAAGGAGTATAAGCAGTGTCTGTTTATCGCTGCGTTATCTACCGCTATCCCATTTTGCATGCTGAAACTGTGCCAAGGGATTTAATTAATACAGGAACCGACATCCATACAGTAAGAAATCTGAAATGAAAAGCAGAGGATATTTGCATACATACTATAGGTCAACATGGGGCATCGGGGCACTGAGTGAGACAGATGGAGAAAAACAACAACAGAGAGGTTAATTAGAAAATATTGCCATGAGTGATACGAGGCTTTACTTTCTCCTTTGCTTGGGATAACGTGCTAATATTTAACTCTTCATCTTATTATTGCTGAGCCCGTGGGCACTGCTAGCTTAATAAAGGTTTCATATAGAAAACTTTTGCAACTTATGGAGCTCAATTCACTTGGTGCTGTTTTTCTTCATAATTACATGAAAAAAATGTTTAATACTGAGTGAAGTGAAGAGAAGAGAAGAGTGAATTTGTCCATAATAAACCTTGCATTATTAATGAGAGCATCATTATGACTGCTTAGCTATGCAGTGTCTATAAAGGGCCCACTAGACCTCCTGTCTGAGCACTCCTATGAACAGCACATAGTGCACAGTTAATCACCCTCCTGTACAGCTGAGACTATTACAGAAATATTCTTTCAGGCTGAAACTATACAGTATATCCAGGCAAAATAATTCTGATTGTAATCATTGCATACATGAACTGTTAAATCTTATTTTAACCAAAATGTATCTCTTGCTAACATTAGCATTTATATGATAATAACAGCTCGGTGAAACAGAGGGAGGTCTGACATTTCATACATTTGCATAAGGCCATCACATATAGGGTCTGAATTCGTAACTGGGAATACATGTCAAAGCCTAACAGTGGTTCTGTTGCTGCTCTTTATGAGGCACATGGAAGAGAAAAAAATGAAAAGTAAAAAAAAAAAAAGATCCAGAAAGCGGTGCCTTAATCACTCGCTCATTCCTCTCTTTCATTCCCCCTCTCTCTTTTTCTTTCTGTATGCCTTTGGAGATGCTTTAGTCACTATAATCCACCGAGCGCTGCTTTAATCACATCTTCGTGGGTCTCCACTTTTTAATTAAGGCCCATGTTTCAGCTCATTTCACTGTGCATATTTAGTGAGCCAGTGGGACGCAGAGGCATTCATCAGACAGAAGTCTGACAAAACAGCATCAAGCCACTCCTGAGTATTTATTTTAAAGGCACTGATTTGGTTTTAAACCAAGGGCAGATGAAGGGCTGTATTATAAACACAAACAGATCATTGCATATATTTAATTTCCTCGTGGTTTAGTTTTCTTTTAATTACAGATGCAGTGTAAGAATAAACGGCACCTCTCACTCTTGGATCTCCTAAACAAGCCAATTAAAGATTTTGTCCAAACATCATATGGATAAAACAACACGCTGTGCCGTAGATGTTACATTAAAAGCCATTTGCTTCTGATTTTAAGCTGTTTGTTAAGTGTTCTATAAAAATGGTCACTTCCTCTCTATGAATCTGGCATGTGTATGTCTTAACTCATACCCAGGATTCCATATTGCTCTTGGTTTCTCTCATTCAGACTTTACCTTTTATTCACTCTATCTGTCTGTGTCTCTGTCACACACACATACATCTCCACCCACCGCTCCATCAGTGATCATCACAAAGTCTTCCATTAACTTCACAGCAAGTGGTTTTCCATCTCGCTCAGATTGCTCTTGTTTGTCATCCTAAGCTCTGCCTTCAATCATGTTTGCCCACGCCTTTACAGCACATTGCCCATTTAATTGGATTGAGAACCCCATTTTGAATATGTAAGAGAAGGAGCTGCATAATAATCAGGGATATTCAAATGAAGGACAGTGCTTTAACTGACATTTGTGGATGTGCTGGAAAGGACGGAGTCACTTTGGAGGATTAGCAAATGATGTTGGCTTTGTAAAAGGATTTTTTAAAGAGCAGAATCCATGAAAAATGTGCAGAATTGCCTCATAATCTTTAATGAAATCTACTTCAGATATTTTATCACAGTGGCATCAAATGATAAACATTATCATGCAGCTAAATGAAAATCTCTATATGGATGATTTTAAAGGGGCGTTTTTTTAAACAACTGGTGATTGCAAGGAAGTTCCCCACGTGTTCTTCACCTTTCCGCACAACACATGTATTTGGAGATACACCTTTTGTTAAGCAAACATGTTAACAATTATATTACT
Organism: Neolamprologus brichardi; assembly: GCF_056152115.1. Taxonomy (NCBI): domain Eukaryota; kingdom Metazoa; phylum Chordata; class Actinopteri; order Cichliformes; family Cichlidae; genus Neolamprologus; species Neolamprologus brichardi. Next base: position 5,057,612 of record NC_142114.1, on the reverse strand, counting down.
TATATTAATGATTTTAAAGAATATAGATTTAAAGAAAACCAGTCAGACTGAATACAAAAAGGGGAGAAATATGTTCAAAAACTAAAATTCACCTTAATTAGACAACAAATTATAAAAAGACAAAAGGTAATGAAGCAATTTGAAATTGACTGAACCCAGGAATACTGGACCTAAGCTCATCCCCATCCAGGTTTAATTTGTTTCTTTCTTTAAAAGCTAAACGTCAGTTATTGACTGCTTGAGTGTGGGCTGAATATTGACATCCCCAGGCACACGTAGGAGCTAGTGGGGTTAAGGTCAGGTCCACTGAGTCAGAGTTCACGTGTTAGTGATAAGAGACTTTGCTGAGTAATGTAAGAGAACTGTCACTGTAATCACAGAGGTGAATTAAAAAGTTCCCAATAAACAGACAAATAGTAGATGGTGTAGAGCAGAAAATAGCCTCTTTTTGTGGATCAGTGGATGGATATTAGACTGAAGCTCTGGTAACAATCAGACCTGCGTGTGTCTAGTCAAGCTGCAGTTTTTTGGATATAGTAAAATGGTAAATGGACTGGTTGTTACATAGTGCTTTTCTACTTTAGCTCTCAAAGCGCTTTATACAGCCTTCACACATTCGCCTCTTCACATACACACTAATGTAAGTACTCTTTTCTATGCCTAAATGCTTTCTATCTAACGTGTCTGTGAAGGTTCTCAGCCATCCAGGTTGTGAAACCTGGTCGATTTGAATCCTGGGTGATGTGACCTCAGGATATCACATGATAGGGTGGGACTAGGTTTCACAATGAGTTCACCCAAAACCTTGGCTGATTGTGACCTACACCCGTTTTCACACTTTGGCTCATGCGATTAGGTAGAGGACCATTAGGGGGTCCATTGTCCTTATTGGGAGGATGCTCCCACAAGGCTTAAATCTGGGACTCTCCACCATTTGACCCCAGAACTGAAGAAGCTTCTCGGATGACAGGTGAAACGTCTTCAAGCAACTTAAAGAAGTCCAGACGTTTTTCTTTACAAGCTCCTTAGACCCTTTCTATCTAACATTCACACTGCAATAAACACACTGAGAGCAACTCGGTTTCAGTATCTTGTCCAAGGATACTTGGGCATGTCAACTGGAACCAGGGATCGACCAACCACAACCTTCTGATTAGTAGATGCCTCCTGAGCCACAGCCGCTCATAACTAAAAGAGGAGATTCTTTTTTTTTCCACACAAGCACCATTATAGTTTAAAATGTGTTGTGTGTTTGTGTAGTCTGGCTTCATGTGTTCATGGAGAAAAGTAAGAAGGATTTCATGGCACTGCACAGTTAATTGATGAAAATAGAGGCTGTGAATTTGTTCCAAACCAATCCAGAATCAGGATCACATGAAGCTGATGTCCGAGAAGCTGCAATGCTTCCTATGTGTTGTGAGATCAAACCCACTTTAATGGTTATTAGAGCTACATGTTGTACCAAGACCACACGAACAGACCTTGGATGAACACCTGCTGTCTAACCAAGTAATTAAAGATTCTTAAATGCACTTTTTGGTGCATTATTTCTCCCACCAAAATGTTTCTGTGCTGTATTTTGTGAGCCGTGGAATGTATTGATTGAGGAAGAAGTTTTGCAGTGAGCAAACCAAAGAAGCAGATAAAAAGGGAAAACTGCCGAGAGGAGAAGAGATAGTGAGAGCTCAAATGGAGAGAGCATGCAGACAGCATAAAGTAGTAACTTATAACAAAGTGACAGAGTTCAAGGCAAGGCTGAGTCCTCTTGTCTCCTCATTGCTTTTGTCATGCTCGCACTCACACACAGACACACACATAAAACACACAACGGTTGACAGAGAAAAGGGCTGATTCCATTTCTTTGAGCTGACATAAAGATCAGTGTTGCATGGCCCAGGCAGCCTACTGAGCGTACTCTGTGTCGACTCCAATACTTCCTGACACCGGAGCCTCGGGGACAAGAAGACTCTGTCGCTCATGCTCAACCATATAAAAACACAGAAACCACAAAGACCGTGACAAAACGCCACTTCTGTGTATAAATGTGCGCCACAATATATATCTATATATCTATGCTTGAGCACCTACCTTAGAATGCACAGTCCCAAACTCGAGCTTAGGTGCGTGCCTGTGTGTCTGTGTGTGAGTCCATCTATGTGTGGGTGCAGAAGTGTGTAAGATCCTGCCCTTTTGCCTCATCAGCAAATGCCAGCAAGGACCAATGTGTCAGTGCTATGTGCAAATGCCAGTCATGATAAGAGAGAAGGGCAATTACCACCATAGGGCTTTGGAGTTGGACAGCTGATGGCTTTAGAGAAAAAAATGAAAAGGACTAGATATTAAAAGGAACTTTATTGAAGTTCTTTTTTTACCCAGAAAAAAGTTAACACCAAGGTGTGACCATGTTGAATGGGAAATCAGTTCTAGGTATCAGAGCTATTCATCTGCAAGTTAACATAAATCCCTAGGAAACAGAACTTTCGAACACTGCGCCTACAAACAGCTGATCTGACTTCACCAGCACAACAGTGTGCAGCAGTGAGACAGTGGGGAAATGGAGATTGTTGGACTTGTAATTGTAAACATAAGTAAAGCATTTCTATCTTGATTTACAGCAAAAATCTCAAAAGCCTTTCAACTTCAATCTGTTTCCAATTTTAAATCCCCTTATAAACAGGAATTTCTTCCATTTGCGCTGAGAAAATCAAATTTTCCCCAGCGGGAAATCAGACTTGACCTTTGGGTTTATCTTTCCACTGGTGGTGGTGGGGGGGCATCAGTGCAGATCTGTTTTCAATAGGCTTCTTCTGTTAGGTTTGATTTTAATGTAAAAATCCAAACACCCTAAACACTACTAAGTCGCTAAATGTTACTCACGAAGGATGTTTAGACTTGAAAGATGTGAGGAATGCAGCATGCTTGTGGGGCATGTTACAAAACAGATTAAACTGCACATCATTTGCTGTGCCGGTGCTTCATGAAAGTAAACTAGAAAAATCTTGCAAAGGAAACATAGAAAGGGTCTCTGTGGTTAGAAATATAGCTCATTTGCAATGTTGAAACTTGATGTTTACCTTTGAGAAGCAGCGTTTCCACTGCTCACTGGTGAACATATGTATCTCTTCTAGGGTTGTAGCAGGAATATATATCATACTGTTTGAAATATTTTAGATGAAACATATGAAATGCTTTTAGGCTTGTTAGGGTTTGTGATATTTTGTTTACTGATGTTTTGTTCTCAACGGCAACAAACGAACATGTGTGTAGCTTTTGGACCAGTTTAAATCAGGTCTACAGTGATTGAATGCACAGTTTATGAAGTAAGTTTATCTTATAGGCTTGCTAGAGAATTTCACTGTAGTTTTACAGTTTTTTCTGAATGCTTAAACCGTAACTGTGATTCTTATAGCACAATTTCTAAAACTATTAATACTTATAGCAAAACCAAACACTGCTTTGCACTCAGTTTGCCATTTTGTAACACACACTTTGCAAAACTGTAGGCACAATCCACTGCACAGCACTCTTTTTACAGAACTGTTAACACAACTCACTGCTTTACACTCAATTCCCAAATGATCAACGCACTCCTAGCAAAACTATACACATTTATGGCCATTATTTACACTATTTTGCCAACTGTCCGGCACACTGTCACATGTGAAAACTGTTTTAGATAATTAGTTCACTTTGCAATCAGTATAAGCACTATAAATATAAAGGTAACTATAAAGGTAAGCTGTCCGTGTGGAGTACAATGGAGGGAGCAGGAAGAGTGAGAAGAGTGAGAATTAGAGGAGGCCGAGGAAGAGGACGTGGAGGTGAAGACGTAGGACGAAGAGGACGACAAGGACAAGGAGGTGAAGTTAGAGGAAGCGGACGAGACGGAGCAAGAGGAGGACGAGGAGGGGGAAGAGGAAGGGTAAGAAGAATAAGATATAGAATTACTGATGACATCAGAGCTACAATAGTGGACCATGTAATCAACCGTGGAATGACCCTGAGGGAAGCTGGCCAACGGGTTCAGCCTAACTTCAGCCGCTACACTGTAGCAAGCATCATAAGGACATTTCAAAATGAGAATCGGTTAGTACAGTCACTTTGCACTAAGACTTGTAGCACTGCCATATGCTAATGAGAAACACAACAATACCATAGATGTAAAAATACTGAAATTGTTACTTTACAGAATTGCTAGATGACTAGATGTTGGGGGCAGAGGAAGAATGTTCACTGCAGACGAAGAAGCCCATATAGTCAATATGGTAATTGCAAATCATTCCATAAGGCTACGCAAAATTCAGCAGCGCATAATTGAGGATGACACCACCTTCCAAAACATACAAAATGTGAGCATTTCTGTATTAGGCCGTGTACTTGCTCGCAACAGAGTCCGAATGAAACAAATCTACAGAGTACCTTTTGAAAGAAACAGTGAATGTGTAAAACAGCTGCGATATGACTATGTGCAGGTAAGCTATAGTATCATTGATACTGAATCTGGAAGTGCACACTGTAGTGCTGTGCATGTGCCTGCTGTGCTGAATTTGTTTCGTCTTGTCTAGAGAGTGATGTCATGAGCAGTTTTTTGTGGATGAGGCTGGTTTGAGGTGGCAGGAACATTATTGGACACCGTGCCATAATCAATGTCCCAGGACAACGTGGTGGTAACATAACTATGTGTGCAGCTATAAGTCAAAATGGTGTTGTTCACCATCATGCAACGCTGGGCCCATATAACACTGCACACATTATTACATTCCTGGACACCTTACATGACATGCTTACTAATGTTCAGAGACCAGAGCAGACCAGATACGTCATCATATGGGACAATGTTAGTTTCCATAGGGCTGCGTTGGTCCGCAAGTGGTTTACCGATCACCCACTCTTCACTGTAATCAACCTCCCCCTATACTCTCCATTCTTGAATCCAATTGAAGAGTTCTTCGCTGCCCGGTGCTGGAAGGTCTGACCGTCATCCCCATCAACACATAGCCCTTTTACAGGCAATGGAGGAGGCATGTGGGGATATTGACCAGGCATCATGTCAGGCCTGGATACACCATTCCAGAAGATTTTTTTCCCGGTGCCTTGGACTAGAGGACATTGTATGTGATGTAGACTAAATTTTATGGCCAGACCCAGAGAGACGACATGATGTAGACTGATTTCTTTTTTTTCCTCAGTGAAATTATTATTGTGTTTTGACTTGGAAATAAACACTTTTGATGTGTGTGAATAAACACCAGTACTTGAAGTTTGGATCCCTCTATGCTTACGGACCTATGACAAAAGTATGACCTCAAACTGACATAGCCTACCTTGTGCACAGAGAAAGCAAAAGCCAGATGTGTTTTTTTATTCATACCATCAGTGTGTAGTTGGTGCATTGTGTGCTTATTAATGTGATGGCTTGTGTTAACTGTTTGATACGAAAATACCATTTTTACAAAGGTTTGGAGAGTTAAGCAAGGTTTATTAGCTTTTGCAAGAAAACTACAATGTTTTGCTGATTTGGTGAAGGGTTTTCTTATTTGTGTGTAGAGTTTTGCAAAAAATAGCCAATAGTTACAAAAAATGTGCTTAAGCCATCAGAAAAAACTGTAAAAATAATAATGCACACTAGCCAAAAATGCTGTATCTGTATCCATGCATATACTTTCATCTACCTAAAATGATGTCCCTGCCGAGGTATTTTGTCTGTGGATGTGCATGTATGCCCATGAAATGTGGATACACATATCAGATAGGATTGGGGTCACCAGTGTAATGAGCTTTGTTGTCCCCACATGGTCACTGAGTATTGGTAAAGGGCTGAACAGACGGGAACACACACACATACACGCAGGTCCCCCCGGAGCAGTCTACATATAGGCGACATGTTGGCACTGATGAGGGCAGACAGCTCACCCCCTACACGTAGACAGACCCAGACAGGATGGCATGGTGCCAGGAGGATGGTGCATGCATGTGTGTGTATTTGTATGTGTGTGCGCTTGTGCTTGTGTGTCAACTCTGCCCACCTCAAGTGTCCTGCTGGGAGTTCGGCTCCATGTTAAAAACAAGCAGACAAGAACAAACAAGAGAGAGATGGATACTGGGAGGAATGCAGACTTTCTATCTGTCTATTCAGCAATTTCATCTTTCTACAATACCTTTTCTTTACACCTGGTTTTTGTTTGCAGCAAAATCTTACCACCCCTGACGATGGAATAGAGAAAAGTTCTTGTAATCATCCCCCCTCCGTGTGTTTATTTATCTTGGTAGCAGACCCTAAACTAAAACTAATTAACCCTCCGTGACCTGGTTACAGATTGGCATTTGTAATATACACTTTTGTCTTTTTTGAAAGAGAGCAAGACAGCATATATATATATTTATGTATAAAACCACACCATGTTTTCTACATCGGTTGCAAAAATCACAAAGCATAGATTAAAGATAATAAGGTTGAAGTTCTCTAACTCTGTGTCGGGAAAATGACAAACACCTTCCATCCGCCATGTGTGTGTGTATGGTTGTGGGGATGTGCGTCAGTCTCCCAAATCCCACACCTCTAGGTGTAAATGAGATTGAGAGGCAGCAGACAGAGGCCTACCTCTAACTAAGACAGAGTGAAAGAACAAACAGACTGGCATTTTGTCTCTTTAGAGCATTTCTCTCAAACAGATTGAGACACACACACCTACATGTTGTACGTGAACAACAAGGACCCCCTGTGGTTCGTGGCGCTAGCTAGTTATGCTAATGTCTCTCCTCACTAAGACTGTCAAGGAGTGGAACCGGATTAGCATAAAGTTGATTTCAAAGCATGTACACACGTATACCCGGGCATCTGGCCTATTTCAAATAATCACTCCTCATACTATAAGCTAACAGCACATGGGTGTCAGGCATTAATAGAACATATATGTGTGTGCAAAAGCAATCACTGCAATCGTGACATCCTGAACTTAACCCTGTCTGCAGATCTGTAGCATCAAAGTAATTTGCAGTTTTGCTGAGAAAGAGATTTGGAGTTAGAATTGGATTTATTGGATTAAAACAAATCTATATATAAAAGATCCCTTGAGAATATACAGAATATACCCGAAGCAAAGAGATAACAAAAAAACCCAAACAGGTAACCAGTTTCCAGATGACCTTCTTGGAACAGGGATGCAGTAACCGTATCCAGTAACATAAAATGTTCAAATTTAGACCAACCTATTAAGAAGTGCAGGTATAGACACAATAAATAGTCAACAGACTATAAAAGGGAATTCCATGTGGAGAGAGATTATACATTTTATCAATCTTGTTTCTGGAAAATAAAATCCCATTTTAAAATATTCAAAATTTACCAGTAGCAAATCCTGTCTGATTACCCTGAGAGCATCTTTGGTCCCTTTTCTAATAAATCTTTCTCTAATCAAAAGAACCATGTCAAAATTTTTCATTATAGAAATTTATTTGAGATGCGTAGTACCGTAGTCTTCTTAATCCCTGAATGATATGGCAGGAATTATGTCATAAGATGTAAGGTTACAGATTTTCTTATGCCTAAAACAGAAATCTGTAACAAATTATTCTGTCTCGTACATACATCGATGGGCATTACGGGGCTATCAGCTCCAGCACAACACAGTGAGTTTCATCAGATGTTTCGCTTATTTCTCTCTCTCTCTTTTCACTTTCCCTGTATCTACAAGAAACAACAGATGGATGGAGAGGAGGGAAGTGGGGGAAGTGGAGTGGCAGGAGAGCGAGGGAGGGTGGGGAAAAGAACCGGGGGGGTCTTCTCTTTTTTTTCTCTTTCCTTTTTAAATCTAAACTGAATCTAAACTCTGTGCTGACATATGCTGACCTGCAGAGGAATGTGCCATATGCTCAGAAATTCATCAAGCGATACCAGAGGCAAACACTGAATGAGCTATGTGGATTCAAGGACTGTTGGAAACCTTAATGCTCTTCCATAAGTGCTGCTGGTGAACATCGCTGCAGAAGCTGTGAAATAGTTTTTGTTGCTGCAACAGGCAGAGGTTTAATGGGGGCGATTAGCTTTGAATATAGAGCCTGGCACATAAATGCCTGAATATATGAAATATAAAAAAAGGAGCAAGGCCTTTTAATGTACCAGTAAATTCGCTTTACAATTGCATTCAGTGGTGCTTTTCAATGCATACATAAAGCTTGAGATAAATGTTGTTTGGGACTGGTGCTCACCTGATTTTTGCCCTATAGACCCTGGTCTTCATGAGAGTATTTTCCTAATACTGGATGTAATACAAAGTGCAGTTCAAATCTTAAAACACTGCATTGAGTTGTACCAGGAACCAGTGTTGTGGCTACACATAACAGGTAATTTAGCAAAGAACCAGTTTTAAATTTTATCTTTGTCCACTTTATCACTAGCAGCCTGTCACAAAAACACATCATTAGCTCCCTTTTCTTTTTTTATTAGCTAAATCAACAAAAACTGCCAAAGATAATTTGGCAAAAAATGTTACTTTTGCCCCAACAAAGTGATTGTTAAGAGCTATGAGCTGAAAACTTGGTAAGTGTTGGCATGGTGTGCAGTGTGTCCTTAAAAAATTGAGGAAATTAGACAAGTGGAGGATGAAGGATGTAGCATTTGGAAAGTGTCTGATGAGCAACAGCTTAATTTTTCAGCATTACAACGATCTCAAAAACGCTGATAATACAGTAAAAGAATACCTGCATAGAAAAACGTGCAATGGAACAGTATCAGTCATTAGCCAGATCTACCCAGAGCTCAGACCTCAACATTGTTGAAGCAGTGTGGGATCATCTTGACAGAGTAAAGAACAAAAGCAGCAAACATCCAAAGAAGAGCTTTGAATGTCCTTCAAGAAGCATGAAGAACTATTCCTGATGACTGCTTAAATACTTACCAGAAAGCTAAGAAAATTCAGACTGTATTGAAGATTAAAGGTGGTCATACTAAACACTGACTTTCAAGCTCATCAGAATTGTCTGATTGACCAACGGGGATTATGCCCCGGTGTTGCGTTTCCTATTCAGAAGCATTCACATTAACGGTGTTTGAGTTATTTCTCTCACAGCTAGAAGAAGAGGCGGAATGTGGCACTGCAGCTTTAAATGGAAACATGCAAAATATCAGTCATGTATCAAAATATGATACTCCAATGAAAGTTTGAAGCAAAACATAATTTCCATACACAGATAAAGTATTTTGTCCTTTATAGTCATTAACTTTATCTAACATGTTTGTTTTTCCAACACCATGAGATACCGTCTCAATGCGAAACTGTTTTGCATGTAAATACCACCTCCGTTTGGAATTTAGCTACTGTTATAAATGCTTTTTAAGCCTTTGACTTCTTTCTTTTTTGCCCAGATGTAAAGAAAACACCCCTGAGACAAACCATTTAAAGGTCGCTGTTATATTCAATGACATATGCCTCAGCTGGACAAAGATAAATGAAAATGGTTTTCAAAGCTTTTTCAGTATTTCAGGAAATGCAGAAATAGTATGAAATTCATACACTCTGAAAAATGTGAATTTCATAAGGAAATCTTTTCAAATCAACTGAGCAAGTAGAGGGATGCCCCAAAGGCCTCGCCTTGATCACGAGTGGAGGTATATCCTCTCTCTCTCTCTTTCGCACACACACACACACATAAACAGAAAGTGCGATATGAGGGTTCTTCCCACAGATATGATGGGATATCGTTTGTGTCTACCCGTTGAGGTCCCACCACGTGCATACACACATATGTGTACACACACTGCCTAGGCCCTGCTTGTCTGCCACGGGTGTCAGTACATCTAAAAGGTCTCAACATAAATGGGATTAATTCAGTCTCTCTCCCATCGGCAATCATTAAGCATTCTGTTTAAAGCGCAAACACACTCAAAATAAACGCACTACCAGTCTCCCCTGCTGAAGTAAATTATTCAAAGAAAAAAAAATTTAAAGAAAGAAGGAAAGGGGGAAAAAGAGAGAAAGTGAAATAGGGGAAATATAAGTGACTCCTCTGAGGGAGGAGGTGCATTGGATAGGAGGCAGAGAAAAATAAGAGGTGGTAGGGGGGCACGTAAAAGAATTGTTTTAGAGTTAAGAATCCTAAATGCAGCTTTGTCACCAAGGACTGATTTCTCCCTTTTCCTCTAGTTTTTCTCTTCTTCTTTTTCCCTCCTCATCTCCGTCGCTCTGTCCTGACATGTTCCACCCGCTCTCTCCAACTTTCTCCTCCCATCTCCCTCCCAGTTTGAAATCCCTGCATGCTGCTTGCCATACGTTAATAACTGTTTACTTCCCACTGAGAGCAATTAGGCTAAGAAGGGCTTATTGTTTTCTCCTTTCATATTCTTGAACTTTAGAAACTGGGCTTAGGTTTTCAAGTCTATCTTTGGTGGTCCTAAGTAGTTAGAGCGTGGTAGTCTGGGTCTCTTTAGCAAATGAAAAATGTTGGGACAAATCAGAGCAGAGCAGAAAGAGTCTGCGCTGGTCTCTGCTTAGTTTGGATTAGGCTTCTTCTGAATTTACAAACAAGGCTTTTATTTGATGTTAAGATTGCTACAGAAGGAGATTCTTTTTCATTAATAATCCGCATTGCCTATTAAACAGCAAACAAAACGTAAGATCCAGTTGACTGAAAAACTAAGTGGAAGCCACTTTTCTTTGATATCTTGCACTTGGGAGGGGGTGGGGGCTTATGTTGAAATTGCCAGCCTCTTGCTGAAAGAACTGCTGCATTGACCAAAGGGTCCCCTATAAGCATCCACATGCACCACATATACATGCCTGCCATCACTGGGTCACTGTCATTTTCCAGTGGGCATGATTAATGCTCCATTTTTAACGCAAACCACCAAGCTTTTGCTAGACCTAAGTATTTTTTTATTGTTCTAATCAAGCCAAGTAGGCATGAGGTTTGAATTTCTAGTGCGATGACAACCCTAATCTGAAGTGAATTATGAAAACAAAGATCTTCACTGTATTTCACAGAATTTACTGATCACATATTTCCTTCATATGACTTCTCCTGGTCTCTTCTGTAGTAACTATATCAATATAAGCCACAAACGGTGCTGGGAAGGTTACTTTTAAAACGTATTCCACTACAGATTACAGAATTCATGGAGGAAAATGTCGTTTGTAACGTATTCCATCAAGTTACTCAATGCGAGTAACGTATTCTGAGTACTTTGGATTACTTAATATATTGGCATGCCTTTTAGAACTACATGAATGTATCAATCACATCCTTCTGGCTCCTTCTTAACGGGCTGTTAGGCCTAAATTTCTCTGACTAGACAATATATGTAATGTAGAGGAGCAAAGACTTAGGTTAACATAAGTTAACACAAGATAAGACGTTAGCTCAGTGGCGAGTAGCCTTCAGTAAAAGTAATAAATCACACAGCAATAGTACATTGAAGATACCGAAGTGGCACAAAACCCAGGTAGCTACCACAACTAAAACAAGGTAGTTGCAGTAGGCTAACGTTAGTTTAACGTTAGTGTCTTGACGCTGAGAGCAGCTTGGTTGCTGGCAAACAGCACTTGCATTACACGGTCAGATTTCGCCCATCCCTTTCTTCTTTAAATGTGAAGCGGTATCGGAAGAAATGCATTCCTGTCCTGGCTCTGTTGTGCTGGCTCCGAGTCCATTGTGTATCTGACACCACCAGCATTAACAGGATGCTTACATTAGAGCCTCTCATTGCGTGTTTTGTTTGGGTTTCCAACAATGCGTGGAATTACCACAATTAGAGAGGGGATAGCCTAACATACAAAATGGAAACAGGCCGCCGTGTAATCCATTTATTTTAACAAAGTAACTGTATTCTAATTATCACTGCTTAAACAGTAACTGTAGCAGAATACAGTAACTCATATTTTGTATTTTAAATACCTAAGGCGGGTACAGGTATTCCATTACTCCCCAACACTGGCCGCAAATAACATTAACTAGTAATTGCCAATTGATTACAGCAACTTTTCACCAGATACTCTGTGCTTTTTGAGGTAATGTAAGGTAAACTGTTAACAAAAACAGTTTCTGAGACCTTTGTCTAACTCTAACAGATATTTTCATTGTTTAAAATTGACATAGATGTACTTAATTAAAGAGGGCAGCGTTTCTCTGTATGTACACAAGCTTCAATAATGGTCTTTTTTCTCACTTTAATGAAACTTGTGAAAAAAAGAAATGTCTTCATGCCTCTCTAATTTTATTCTATTGTCTTTCGCTTTACATATTCATGTGTAAATTTGTTCTTCTTTCCTGTTTCACATGTCTTTAGTATTAAGCACAACCTTGTTTTCTGTTATGCACATAACATAATATCATAGCCAGAAGTAGAGATTAGAGGTCACCATCTTTATATTCTTTTAATCAGAAGCAACACTTTAACAAATTATTTTTTATGTATTATGCATTTGATGCAGTATTTTTTCATCTTGTTTAAGGAATAAGTCTTTATAATAATAATTATTATTTGCTGTATTTTACAAAGGCATAATTGTCATTAAATGTAACAATGAAACAGCGGTGATCAGCAGTGACTTATTGAAGAAGCATAGGACCTTTAGTTCAAGGAACATTTTTCACTTATCTAGAATGTTCTTTAAAGCTTTTTTTATTCATTTCAAAGGTCACCAAAAACTTGGCAAATCAGTCGTCTTGTTTTTGAAAAACAATGGCCATTTTTACATATAAAGCTAGACTGGGCGATCGTGGCTCAAAGAGTTGGCATTTCGTCTTGTAACCAGAAGGTTGCCGGTTCGAGCCCCGGCTCGGACAGTCTCGGCCGTTGTGTCCTTGGGCAAGACACTTCACCTACCGCCTACTGGTGATGGCCAGAAGGGCCGATGGCACGATGTGGCAGCCTCGCTTCTGTCAGTCTGCCCCAGGGCAGCTGTGGCTACAACTGTAGCTCGCCTCCACCAGTGAGTGAATGAATAGTGGAATTGTACAGCGCTTTGAGGGCCCCGAAAAGCGCTATATAAATGCAATCCATCATTATTATTAAAAATTCAATTTTATTTATATAGCGCCAAATCACAACAAAAGTCGCCTCAAGGCGCTTCATAGGTACAGAGAAAAACCCAACAATCATATGACCCCCTATGAGCAAGCACTTTGGCGACAGTGGGAAGGAAAAACTCCCTTTTAACAGGAAGAAACCTCCATCAGAACCAGACTCAGGGAGGGGCGGCCATCTGCTGCGACCGGTTGGGGTGAGAGAAGGAAAACAGGATGAAAGACATGCTGTGGAAGAGAGACAGAGATTAATAACAGATATGATTTAATGCAGAGAGGTCTATTATAATGTGACTGGAAAGGAAAGGAAAAACTCAATGCATCATGGGAATCCCTGGCAGCCTACGTCTATTGCAGCATAACTAAGGGAGGATTCAGGGTCACCTGGTCCAGCCCTAACTATATGCGTGAGCAAAAAGGAAAGTTTTAAGCCTAATCTTGTAAGTAGAGGTAGTGTCTGTCTCCCGAATCCAAACTGGAAGCTGGTTCCACAGAAGAGGGGCCTGAAAACTGAAGGCTCTCCCTCCCATTCTACTTTTAAATACTCTAGGAATAACAAGTAGGCCTGCAGTGCGAGAGCGAAGTGCTCTAATAGGGTGATATGGTACTACAAGGTCATTAAGATAAGATGGGGCCTGATTAATTGAAGGCTTTTCAGGGAGTTTTTTGGACATCTTGATAATAATGAATTACAGTAGTCCAGCCTGGAAGTAATAAATGCATGAACTAGTTTTTCAGCGTCACTAAGAGACAGGATGTTTCTAACTTTAGAGACGTTGCGCAAATGGAAGAAAGCAGTCTTACATATTTGTTTAATATGTGCGTTGAAGGACATGTGCTGGTCAAAAATGACTCCAAGGTTCCTCACAGCGTTACTAGAGGCCAAAGTAATGCCATCCAGAGTAAGAATCTGGTTAGATACCATATTTCTAAGCTTTTCAGCGCCGAGTACAATAACCTCAGTTTTATCTGAATTAAGAAGCAGAAAGTTAGCGGCCATCCAGGTCTTTATGTCTTTAAGACATTCCTGCAGTTTAACTAATTGGTGTGTGTTACCTGGCTTCATGGATAGATAGAGCTGGGTGTCATCTGCATAGCAGTGAAAATGTATGCTATGTCTTCTAATGATACTGCCTAAGGGAAGCATGTATAATGTAAACAGAATTGGTCCTAGCACTGAACCCTGTGGAACACCATAATTGACCTTAGTGTGAGAAGAGGACTCTCCATTTACATGCACAAATTGGAGTCTATTAGATAGATATGATACAAACCACTGCAGCACAGTACCTGTAATACCTACAGCATGTTCTAATCGCTCTAATAGGATATTATGGTCAACAGTATCGAATGCTGCACTAAGGTCTAGCAGGACAAGCACAGAGATGAGTCCACTGTCAGAGGCTATAAGAAGATCATTTGTAACCTTCACTAAAGCTGTTTCTGTGCTGTGATGAGCTCTGAAACCTGACTGAAACTCTTCAAATAAGCCATTCCTCTGCAGATGATCTGTTAGCTGTTTGACAACTAATCTTTCAAGGATTTTTGATATGAAAGGAAGGTTGGAGATTGGCCTATAATTAGCTAAGACTGCTGGGTCTAGAGATGCTTTTTGAGTAAAGGTTTAACTACAGCCAGCTTGAAGGCCTGTGGTACATAGCCGATTATTAGAGATATGTTGATCATATTTAAGATCGAAGAATTAATTAATGGCAGGACTTCTTTGAGCAGTTTTATAGGAATGGGGTCTAAAAGACACGGAGGTTTGGAGGAAGTAAATATTGAAGTTAACTCAGAAAGATCAATTGGAGAAAAAGAGTCTAACTTAACATCAATGGTACTAAGAGTAGCTGTAGATAATATTACATCTGTGGGATGATTATTGGTAATTTTTTCTCTAATGATAAGAATTTTATTTGTGAAGAAGTTCATGAAGTCATTACTAGTTAACATTAAAGGGATGGTTGGCTCAAAAGAGCTCTGACTTTTTGTCAAAAAAAATTATTAACAAGATAATCGACCTCTGTTGGAGCAGCGTTCGGATAGCTGCTCTGCTCTATGTTGGTACAGGGCATTGAAGATGTTAACAGTGGGTGGATTATTTTCTTAAACTTAGTTACAGCGCTTTCAGAAAGACATCTACTGTGATAAAGTCTACTCTCCACTGCTGTGTAATCAATTATTGTAAATGTAAATGTTATCAGAAAATGATCAGACAGGAGAGGGTTTTCAGGAAACATGTTCAGTTTCTATGCCATATGTTAAAATAAGATCTAAAGTGTGATTAAAGTGGTAGGTGGGTTCTTTTACATTTTGAGAGAAGCCAATTGAGTCTAATAACAGATTAAATGCCATGCTGAGGCTGTCATTTTTAGCATCTACATGGATGTTAAAATCACCCACAATAATTATTTTATCTGAGCTGAGCACTAAATCAGATAAAAAGTCTGAGAAATCAGACAGAAACTCTGTGTAAGGCCCAGGTGGACGATATATGATAACAAGTAAGACTGGTTTCTGAGTTTTACAGCTGGGTTGGACAAGGTTAAGCATCAGGCTTTCAAATGAATTAAAAGTCTGTTGGTCTTTCGTTAATTAATAGGCTGGTGAGAAAAATTGCTGCCACAGCGCCCCCTCGGCAGGTAGTTAGACACAGTCTCAATTAGGGATGGGTATCGTTTAGGTTTTATCCGATACCAGTGCCAAACCGGTACTTTTGAAACGGTGCCGGTGCTTAAACGGTGCTCAAACCGGTGCTTAAAGAATGGAGAACACAAAGTTGGTCCAAAAACCTCTCACGTTCAGCTGTTTTTTTTGTAAAAAGATAACAATGTTAGCCTTTTCTGCAGCTATAGGGCATATATGGTATCACTCTTGGCTGGAAGCAGTGCTTAAACAATGGAAAAAGCACAAACTTTGTCCAAAAACCTCTCATGTTTAACTGTTTTCCACTTTTTCTTTGGTCATTTTAGCCTTTTTAGCCAGGGTGAAGGGAGTATCTGCCATCAAACAAGAAGACAGCCGCATGTAGCTATGATGATGTTTGCTAGTTCACCTTACATGCATTAATGTAATAACGTGGTTAGCCTACTCAACGTAAATTACACACAAACAACATTAAGCTACTCACGCAGAGAAGAACGGCTGCTGCTGCCATCATCATCTGTCATCATTTCTGCTACACTGGCAGGGCTAGGGGTCAGGACTGTACTCTTCGGGCTTTTGGGGGATGTTGCTAACTCCGGGTCCGATAACAGGCACCACACCCGCAGTAGATGTGCTCGGTGTGAGGTCTCGCAGCAAGCTATTAAATACGGAGCATTTCTCGGCTTTAAAAAAACGCTATGCGTCGCCAGGTGTTTCATCGGATTTGAGGTGTTACTTCCTTTGACAGTATCACAGTATCAGCTTAAAGCACTTGTTGCAGGCTGCTGAGTTTGCATCTTTTGCTGTGAAGTACAGCCAGACTTTTGACCGCTTCGCCTTGGGCATTTTTAATCTGTAGCTCTGCTCTAAAAGAACGTATGTACCTGGACCCGCCTACTATCCTCGGAAACGTAAAATGATTGGCTAGAATCTAAAGTGTATCACATCCCAGGAAAAAAAGCACCGAAATAAAGCACCGAAATGTGCGCTGCTTTTCGGTCTGTTTACTACCGTTTATGTCAGAACCGGTGCCATGATGGCACCGGATACCGGTACCCATCCCTAGTCTCAATGGAGATGGGTTTTTTGGGGGGTAGCAGGAGGAGAGAAGCCTCAGAGAGGCGTGTAAGACTGCAACTCTGCTTCCTGGTCCCAACTCTGGATAGTCATATTTTGGGGGGTTTAATAAATTTGTCCATATTTCTAGAAATGAGAGCTGCTCCATCCAAAGTGGGATGGATGCCATCTCTCCTAACAAGACCAGGTTTCCTCCAGAAGGTTTGCCAATTATCTTTGAAGCCCACATTGTTTTGTGGACACCACTCAGACAGCCAGCAATTTAAGGCGAACATGTGGCTAAACATGTCACTCCTGGTCTGATTGGGGAGGGGACCAGAGAAAACTACAGAGTCCGACATTGTTTTGGCAAAGTTACACACCAATTCAATATTGATTTTAGTGACCTCCGATTGGCGTAACCGGGTGTCATTACTGCCGACGTGAATTATGATTTTACTGAATTTACGTTTACCCTTAGCCAGCAGTTTTGAATGTCCTTCAATGTCGCCTGCTCTGGCCCCTGGAAGACAATTGACTATGGTTGCCGGTGTCTCTAGCTTCACATGTCTGAGAACAGAATCACCAATTACCAGAGTTTGAGCCCTGTCGGGTGTGTCGCCGAGTGGGGAAAAACGGTTAGACACATGAACAGGTTGGTGGTGTACCTGGGGCTTCTGTTTAGGACTATGCTTCCTCCTCACCGTCAACCAGCCACCCTCTTTCCCCAGCTGCTTGGGGTCTGCCGGGGAACAGCTAGCGGGGCCTACACTATCTTCGGCTGCACCAGCTACAGGAGCCTGGCTAGCTACGGGTGAATGAAGGGTGCGAAGCCGAGTCTCCAATTCAGTAATCCTGGCCTCCAGAGCTGCAAATATGCTACATTTGTTACAGGTATCATTACTGCTAAAGGAGGCCGAGGAGTAGCTAAACATCTGACACAATGAGCAGGAAAGTGCAGGAGGGACAGGTGAAGTAGCCATGGTGCTAACGAGTCGGCTACGACCTAAGCTAAGCTAGCGAAACAGTACAGAGACAATGAGTGAATACTTTGGCTATAAATTAGGTAGTGAGTACACAGAAAGTGTGCTTCGGATGAAGCACGTGAAGATTATACTATGAAAAAATAATGTATTTAAAACTTTTTAATTAAATTGCTAAGTAGATAAGCTACTCAGAAACACTGTCACTACCCGATCCGTACCGGAAACCCGATCGGTACCCCGCATGCGCGAAAGGTGTCTACCTCTGGTCGAAGCGTTTTACGATAGTTACGGGTCAGAGTATCTGTTAAGAATAATAAGTATCTCTTAAAATGTTTACGATAATGAAAAATTTAATATAATGTAGACAAAAACAAAAAAATAAAAAGATAGTTACGGATCAGGACTCCCCGATCCTTACTGCGCATGTGCAAAGTCGGACCATACAATTCGGGTCTACCCCATCCGTACTGCGCATGTGCAGGGGTTTTCTTCTTCTTCTGTTCGTTTAATGGCAGTTTACTCCCCTGTGTACGAGGATACTGCCACCTGCTGACCGAGAGAATGAACCCTATTGTAAACTGAATTAGCGTGTGTTAAATTTGATTTAGTGATAGTCGAGTGTGTTTATGCTTGTCTGTGTGGAGAGGATTGATTGGAATAGTGATGATGATGTCCGCTATCACTGTCAATTGTCAGTAAACACTTCATCTGGCTGATGAATCTTCATGTGACATATTACAAAGTCTGTTATTAACTCTGTAATTAGGCGCCATTCTTCTTATTTTACGGCGCTGTTGTTCAATCGGGGAACGCTCTCTGTTGAGGGGAAAAGCATGAATTTGTTTGTATACAGATTATCCATTGTTTAAATGTCCTGGTAGTCGAAAAGGAGGCAGAGCTGTTGAGAAATGCAAGGAGCTAACTGGGCGCTAACCGCTAATCATCCCCAATGTTCTCAAACTATTAGAAGGTATAATAACTAATCAGGAACTTGTTGAGAGATAAACAATATAATGTTTTAATAAACAATTAATATTTTATATTGTTTATATAGAGATAAACAATATAATATATAATATTTCAATATCATATAATATTTACAAACTCAGTTTCAGAGGCACAGACTTCTTGTGGAGTGTATAAACCACCTGCAACAACATTGTAGCTCCACACTCATCTTTAAACCCTCAAGCTTTTATTTCGATGTTATCCGCATACCTGTGCATAATTGCATCTTGTGAGGTTATGACAGTATCATGTTTTACATAAATTTATAAACACCTACCAAAGTCCTCAAAACCACCTTTTGGTAGGTCCTGCTGGAGTGTTTTCAAACCAAGAATTTGGGATGGAAACACACATGCAAAGGGAAATAAATAAACGTTGGCCGTTAGTTTATTTTTATACTAAATAAAGATACTTGTCACATTGTTTGTTATCATATCTCTGTGCTTTTTTCTCTTTAAGCTTTACCCTCATCTCAAGTCAGTTGAGGCAGATGGCCCTGAGCCGGGTTCAGTTGGAGGTTTCTTTCTCATAAAAGGGATTTTTTTTTCAACACACAGTGTTGTCAAGTGTTTGCTTATAAGGAGTACTGGTGTTGGTGTGTGTGTGTGTGGGGGGGGTGGGGGGGGGGGGGTTCTGAAACGCAACGATTTTACATAATGTTTGAGGCTGTATTTGTTATATTCAGGACTGTATTCAGGACTCTATGGAAAGTTGCAGGGATTCCTTTCTGAATTATTTGTTTATAAGAGCTCAGGGCCAATCGGAATGAGTTGGTATCTAGCAGAACTGTTACTTGATACAGTTTGATTGGCTAATTTGTTACAGTGCTCACCTCGGTTTTGCTCATCCTCTTGTCTTCTCTTTCTTCCTTTTTTGCTCAAGTTTCTAGATATCTTGCATTTTCTTTTCATGCTTTGTGGCTGCTGTGCCCATATGTACTGTGCTGTTTTTCTTCTTCGCTACCCCCTCATCCTCCGTTCGACAAGTGACTTAACAAGCCAATGTTCTGATTAACTTCAAATGTATGACGCAGCCAAACTGTCATTGAATACATAAAAAATTCTTTTTCGTAATTAACTATGACTCTGCTGTAGTTAATTACCTTTCCCTTGGTTCATAAGTAAGATAGAGAAAGCTTGCTGAGTCTATATACTCCCCTTATCTCTCCAACAGTGATTTACAAGGAGCCATTTTTTCATGTGTAAATTGCTTTATTTGAAATTTAAATGTCTAATCTTATTGGTAGTGATAGCGGCACCATTTGGGAATCCTGGCATTTTCATCAGGGCAGAAGTATGAATGTTTCACTTTTTTGGGTTACATTACACACGAACATTGCAACAACAGCATACATTGCGTTTAGAAGCTATATACCCAGTATATATCCAGTTCAAAGGTCTGATTGCGCTCCTCTTTGGACTCTCTGATTTGTCACTTTTCTGTAGTATGAAATCCACACTCATGTACTCTGATGTACTCTCATGTACTGAGCTCAACTTATACTGCAAAAGAAAATCTTGTGAGCTGTGTCTTTGACAACAAGGGTCTCCAGCCATGAGCTTTGATTAAATATGGTTCAAGGGATAAGGTTATAACATCTATACATTCTTCTCATCTCTATCTGCTCCCTTTCGCCGTCTTTTGATTCATAAGTAATGTTACACAGTGGGATTCATCAATAACCGACTACAACGCTCCTCTGTGAAAAAAGCATCACGCTCATAAATGTTATCACTACCCCCAATGTACAGCACTAGATGCTGTGGTATATCAGTGATATTTCTCTGTGCAGGCTTGTGTTGTTTGTGAAGAGAGAGGCAGAGTCAATAAGCCATGAATGAAGTTACACTCATGTATATTCTGCTTTAAATGTATATTCCCCGGGGTCAATTATGTGAATGTGCAGATTTCTTTGTTACTGCAAGCGGAAAATGATATTCAGAGTGGCCCAGGGCTCTCTCACCTTCCTGGTGTTCATAATAACACTGTGTCAGTGCAACACTTTACTCGTGAGTCATTAAGCCATATTAGAAGAGAGTCTAAAGCTGAGAAAGCTACATTCAGATGAACAGAATCAAGTTTTTGCCATTCAAATGTAACTGCAATTCAAAGTCCCCTTTGTTTGTTTTTTATTTTAAGGTTAGTAGTACAGGTGGTTACCAAAGGGACCAAAGGATACCATTGACTGACTGTTGTTAAATACATTTGAGGCTCGCCAGAATGTCTGCTTTATATCTGGAATAGGCTTTAGAGTTTAACCACTGTTAGCCAAGTAGCATTAGCCAGTGCTGAAAAATAAAGCTAATGCAGAACTGTGAAGAAAACCTGCAGTTCCAATACCTACTTAACACTCCCTAAAGATCCATCCATTTTCTTAACCACTTTTCTAATGTATGGTCAGGAGGGGCTGCCGGAGCCTATCCCAGTTGTTATAGGGTAAAAAGTGGGGTACACCTTGGACAGGTCACCAGTTTATCATAGAGCCATCACATACATACTCACACTCACATTCATAACTAAGGCCAAAGTAGTACTCAGAGAGAGACCACGCAGGCACAAGGATTACATGCAAACACCGCACAGCAGGGTGCCTCTATTTCTTTTTTCAACAATTCATTGTACATACTTAGTTTCAGCCTCCGTTATTGGTGTGCCAACATGCTGAGGGCTGTCTGCTTAGCCTCACATCTAGTAATTCCAGTCTTGACTGAACTGGACCGTGTTTATGGTGTTGGAATGGAATCATGATATTATAATAACATGGCCTGCTGCGAGGTACAGCCAGCTATACATCCAGAAAATCCACTGAAAAAAAATCACTCCACCCTCTGGTCTAGAAAGTCACTTCTGGTTGCAAATAAAGACACCAAGTGTGTAAACAAATGGTTGATGCAACTTTGATATACTGGACATTCCTGCACTGCCATATTTTGCATTGTTGTGTAGAAGGCATCGCTCGCTCTCTGATCTCTTTATAAATGCAGTGTCAAAGGATGTACTCACGTGCATGAAGACGTAAGGGCAGTCGGACTGGATAACAAAACACGGAGCAAGGGTTATGACATTGAAAAGTGTACTACAAATGTCATTTTTATAATGCAGCTTTATATGACACATACATAGATCTTGCATGTAAAATATTTCTGGGACACAAAACCAAATCAGTTTTGTCATTTTGGTTTGAAGACATCCTTTACAATAAAGGCAAATGATGAATGAAATGTTGATGTGCTTTGCTGCAGTTAATGGTGCTATTTCTTGTATAGGTAACACATGTCAAGGATGCTTCATGTAGCTCTAATAGCTGGGTTAGAAGAGTCATTCTGGCTATCTGCATGTTTCGTGAGCTGTTTTGCAGGGAAAATGACTAAATCTTAAACCCTGATCGTTGTTGATGTCTCCTTGAACAAGACATTGAATGCCCTACCTCTGGAATGGCACCATTAACTTAATTAATTTTTCACTGCTGAGTTAAAACATGTATGCACCTCCCAGAAATATACTTCTAATTACATGGCTATTTAATATGGCCAGTGAGCACCCTAGATTCTTAAATTTAGAGTGCCCTAAAGTTGAATATAATATTTCCCTTTCATCACCCACATGCCTTTGTGAATATTACAGAATAGAAGTTCGCAGGGTTCACATTAGCTGTGGTGATGGTGGTCGGGGGTTAGAATCAGAGAGAGTACTTTCAACATATTAATTAATAATCCATGGCTGGGTTATTATTGTAGGAGCGATTTCAGGCCCCTATTACTGTAGATCAGTAAAACTAGAGGGCATCAAGGGAAGGGATGAAGGAAGACGACACAGACTGCCTCTTAATTCTAAATACATTAAAATAAAATGAGTACATTTGTTTCCTATTCAGTGGCTCCCTGCAGTGTTTTCACCCTACAAGCTACTAACAGTAGAACTATTTGTTGAGGATGCTAGTTAACTAGCCAAGTTAACTACTCGACTTTTTCAAGTCAAGGACAAAGTTACTGGTAGAAACAAGCTATATCCCGACCTCAATTCTTGGATATTTGCTCCTATCAGTCAGTTTCCTATAACATGTCCTCATATTTCAATTAATAATGACTATAATTGAATCAAGAATCTATGAGCTTTGCGGGCCCTTTTGGATCTAAAAACAGTCTGACTTCACACTACACAAGAGGAACACATCTCCTAAGGAATCATCAAATGTAGCCCATTACCTACACATCACACGAAAAAAACACCTTGAAGCCACCGCGCCACTATAGCCAATTTAATTTCCATACGCTTATGCTAATAAGCCTGAAATAATCAAGCTAATTTAGAAAGATGCAAATGTGTTGGAGGCTGAGTTCATTAGTAAAGGAAGCCTGTGTGTGTGTGTGTGTGTGTGTGTGTGTGCCTGAGTGCGTGTCTGTGTGTGAAGAAAAGAGAGAGCGAGAGGGAGAGAGAATGGGTGTCATTAGCGCGGGGCCCTAATGTGTGCTGAGAGGGAAGCTGTGCAGTGAAGGGGAGAAGAATAGTGACTATGGCAGGTACAGTTTCTCCAGAGAGTCAGATCATTATGTATGCAGTGTATTTTAGTCACTTCCACCCATCTATCCATTTTCTTCACCACTTATCCAATTTAGGGTCACAGGGGCGCTGGAGTCTATTCCAAACTGACTCTGGGCGAGAGGCAGGGATGCACCCTGGACACGGCCATCATGAAGAAATAGGAACTCTCACATGCACAAGCTAATTTAGAATCACCAATTAACCTAACATGCATTCCCTGGACTGTGGGAGGAAGCTAAAGTACCTGGAGAAAACGCACGAGAGCTCCACACAGAAAGATCCCACCCAGGAGGTCCTCTTTGGAAGGGATACATTAAAGCCTTTATTTAATGGTGCAGTCGTGTACATACTCATGCCATGAGAATAAAAGGATTTTCATTATCTATAAGAGACTGCATTGAAATTCTTTGATGTTTACGCTTACTTTTGGAAACCACAGAATTTAAACTTACATGCATGGCTACATGTGGTTAAATCTTTTCGCTTTTGCATTGTGATCTGTGCGCTGTCCTACACAGATTTGCACAAGGAGACCTTTGTGTATCTGTAGCTACTAATTAAACATTGTAATATCCCCTTGCCCTGCTCCGCTAAGAAGCTGGAGACCCAGATTACGCACAAACACCTCTTCCGCAATTATACTGATTACATTAGAGCTGCAAGTTCAAACACGTTCTCAGATGCACATTTTTTTTGCTACACTTACAGTACATATTCTCACATCAACACATACATATAATGGCATGCATACTCTGCCAGGTCCCTCAAGGCCAGGCGTGGGTGCCACTGGAGGTTGTAGCAATTAAAAACATCATCCTCCGCTTGTCACAAACATGATGAATTTGTAGCAGCAGAGCAGTAAGGCATAACTCCTACAGCCCATAATGTGTCACTTTCTTCTTCTCTTCTGATTGTTTTGGGTTGCTGTATCATTATGCTTGTGTTGACAGCAAAATAAAAAGTATGACGCTGAGATAGCACCAGTAGTCAATGCTATATTTATATAGTCACGTAACTTCTTCTGTTTTTTTCATTTGCTGCTGAAATGGCTTGGAGTCTGGATTTGTGGCGGTGTACCTGTGCATGTTGCAGCACAGCAAATGCATTTAATTGTCATTGTCAAGTGACAGCTGCAATTGAGCAGATTTCAAAGGACAGGGCATTCTGTTGACACGGGGAACACTTGACTTGCCTTATTATTCAAGAGGCTCAATAATCATTCAAGTGCTTGTCAACGCAAGTGCCATTAAATGAGCTGAAAATGGTCTGTTTCTTTAGAATCGCCGTTTTACCATTAAAGACCCACAGCTCGGGTTGTCTCCACATTTTTTCAATCATAAAACCGGGGTTTATCTCAGCTATTTCAATATGGCTGACACTCATGAAGGAGACGAGTGGTTGAAATGCCTTAAGGCATCCATTTTTTTGTGTCCATCGCATCAGTCAGTGGTCTGTTTGATGGCAAACAGCTGAACAAAAGAAGAAAAGAATATGGGGGAGCTTCAGAAGCTAGCCTTCAGTGCAAGCCTCTGCTGGAGTCTTCATGCTCAGTTTATGTCAGCTGTAGCAGTTTGCTTTAGGTGGAGATCCCACTTCATATTCATCAGGCAGTACATATGTGTGTGTGTGCTATTCTCTTTGCTGCTTTAACTGCATTGCCCCACCTCATAACATATGCCATCTACAACACATCTAAAGCTCCAGCATGGTTCAACGTGCTAACCCACACGCTGTGTGTGAATAAGTGTACGGGGGGAATAAATTAAACCACCTGCAACAGTGTGATCAGCAAAATGTTGCTGGGTGAAAATACTGCGATTAATTGTCCTCACTTTTCACCCAAGGCTTCAACTTATTAAAGTTAAATTTAGAGTATTTTAGATTTGCATATGCACAAATGTTCTCCAAAATCATTTATAACCCTTTAAAGCCACGTGTATTGTGTTTGATACATGTGTTTTTGTGAGTTCTTTTACATCATTAGCGTGACTTTTTTTACCCTCAAAAAATGATATAAATTGCATGACACAATTTTAATGATAGCCCTGTGACAGACTGGCGACCTGTCCAGGGTGTACCCCGCCTCTTGCCCTATGACAGCTGGGATAGGCTCCAGCGCCCCGCGACCCTGAAAAGGGTAAATGGACGCGAATGGATGGATGGATGGATGGATGGATGGATGGATGGATGGATGGATGGACATTTTCAATGACTAAATTGCAAAAATATGACTAATGTAGCAAATTTGATACAAATTAACACCTGTATATGCAGTTTAAAATTTTCATATATTTTTATATATTTTGTCTAAAGGTTGAACAAACACTCCATTATCAAAAACTTAAAGATTTCTGGCAGGTTTTTTTATGGTTCAGGTTTTAAAGGGATAAAAAATCTGACAAAAGTCTTTTGAAACCCTCCTGTTTGAGTTTGCCGCTGCTGCGTTAGTCTTTGAGTAAAATGACTTTTGTCTTGACGTGGGATTATAAATCTTTAAAACAGTGCACCTTTCATTACTGCAAATGTCACGGCGGCCCGTAGAAGGCATCCAAATCATCGGCATCAGTTTGGAATAAAATCATCCACGTTAAAATCATTCCCCTAATGAAACTCATGGTTAAACAATCAGAGCTTGTTAAGCTCCTTGTTTGTTAATCAAGCACTTGCTTGTTAAATATGAGATGAGATAATAGACCTCTAGTGTGTGTGTCTAATTTTGGGGGCTGTCTATCTGCCTGATTGTTTATTACTTTTAAATATCAGGCACCGCTGAGGAGGCTTCTCTAATTGGTTTGTTTGACTTAGCCTTGAGTTGGTTGGGTCTTTGCAACTGTTTTCCTAAAAATCCTCTACCAAGTATCAATTTTTTTTTTTTGTAATCCGACAGTTTGGTGGTGTTTGGGATAAAAATGAACATTTGCATGTGTTGCGAGGCGCTTACAAAGACAGGTTTGCTTTACCGAGTTTCATGATCGCTCCTTTTTTTCTTAATCTCTTGTTTTAGTCCAAGAATTTTCCCATTGACAGTTACATCCTAATCCTACACCCTGTATTTTATTGTCCAAATCAAAGTCCAAATTGTGTTGATGAGTCTATCATGTGATGGAATACACTGGCTAGTCAGCTCTTGCATTTTGTAAGGGGATTGGTGTAGTTCATGCACATACTATTACCCAAGTAAACTGCTGCAACCCACATAGATTATCAACCTCCACAACACTGACATCAAAGGTTGAGAAAACCTCCATTTCAGGTTTCAGCCTACATATCTGTAAGTCATAAATCCTAAAACAAGGAAGGGTTTAGGGGGAGAGGTGTTTCTGTGCTATTATGAATGCTAAGTCCTTTTTTTGAGAGCGCTGACAAATCCTTGTCAATGAATGCATCAAACCTGATCACTCTGGATTTGATTAGCATTGCCTAATGTGCCATTAAATGCAGAGAGAGGGACGGAGGGAGTGAGTGAGACAAACGAAAGGAGGAAGAGGGAATAGTTTAAAGATTTTGCCGCGTTGGTTTCCGAAATCATTTCACTGTAAGCCAATGGACAAACGCGCTTCTTCTGTTAAGACGCTTTGAGGCCTAGAATAGCTGAATGGTTACATGAGAATGTTTTGATGTTGCAGCAGGTAATTCGCCGCGTATTGGCCTAAAGCCGGCCACAGAGCTATGCCAGATGATAAAATAACATGGGTTCAGTCAATGGTGTCTGTTCTTGTCAGCAAAGCCTTTATCTCTCTCTCAGGATTTTATTTTTCTGAGAGGTTCTTAGGGGAAAATTGTCATGTTTTCATGTCAAAGGCGTGCTTTTATCTGTTTGTTTTCCAGGGCGCTTAAAGTTGTTTACTGTGCCAGGGGGGGCTTTCAGTCTGTAGATACTGTGTGTTGGTGTGTGTTCCTGTGAGTGTGTGCAAGACAGAGAAAACCACCTAAGCAGGGATGATGCAAGGAGGAGGTAGAAATCTGACATCTAAGCCTTAATGTATCGCTGTATCAAATAGAAAAGTAGAAGCACGGGACAAAATTTAGCAATGGCCTACTTATCTTTGATCACGCAGAGATGTCATTGATTCCCAGCCAAATGTTGACATAAAATAAGTCAAACGTGTTGATGACCTTTTCAAGTCTCCCAAAGCAGAGCAGGGCCAAGGTACAAAAGCTGACATAGTATGTGATGGAAATTATTCCTCCTTGACATTTCAGGGACCTCGGCCCGTAGGTTTTTAGCATTCCATTCAAGGCACCAAAGAGAAAATGTCACCTTTTTATTTACTTGTGGGAATACACCAATTAAATGTGACTTTAAGGCTAGGCCGCAATAGCTCATCTCTACCACTGCCACGGTTGTTCAGGAACCAAGCCACGCAAACGCGCACTCTTGGAATATGTCCTGAACGTATCAGTGACATTTTAAATAGAGCTGGTGTTTGACCCTGTTAAGGTAACCTGTTTCACACCTTCTTCTGCTTTCTGAGTTAACTGCACCGAGCTGTGGAACCACTGTTGGAAATTTGTATTAGAGGGAGTGGTTGCTTTCTACCCGGAAACAGGACCCACAACAGGAATTCTAATGCAATGTTAGGGTCCTCCTTGGTGTTGTTGTTAGTATTTCCTTCATATAACTCTAACACACTAGCATTTGTTTGGTAAAATGAAGAATGGTATACTTTGAAAAAATATTCAAACACAAAATAATGTTGTGTTCTTAAAATATGATACCATAGAGGTGAATTCATTTTTTAAAGATTTGTTTGTGAGCATTTTTATTAGCAGGTGTAGTGGAAAGAAACAAAAAATATACATGAAAGAACTGACATGCAGTGAATGAACTGGCCAGCCAGGAATCCAACCAGGGACTTGCTACCCGGGGCATCAATAACCATGTGGTAAGCACACCAGCTGCTTTGCTACTGGGTAGAACACTAAATTATTATTGTTCTGTATTTGGGGATTTCATATGTATTTTTTTCATAATACAAATTATTTGATAATTGTTTCATGATTAGATTCGAGATTAAACATTGGTGTTATATATATATTATTTATATATTGTTTATTAAACTTGTTTGTCAGTGAACTGAGCTATAGATCTCTCTGCAGAAGTCAGCAGGTGAAACGGGAAGAGAGGAGAAAAACAGAATATCATCATTTTTCTCAAGACAGGACACAAACTTAGCTGGTACAACACGCTTTATGAAAAACTATAAATCAAATCCAGTAAGCAGAGGAGCACGAACAGACATTTTTTAAAAATCCATATACAGTGCAATGCCCAAGGCCAGGGTACAAATACAAGAAAAAACGATTTTAAACCAAGTTTTTTGTTGTTGTTATTCATAAGTATAGCAGGACACTGTGACTTAAAGTATATAATAAAATGTATAGTAATATACTACAACAGCCTTTATTTGTAACATACACAATCATACATAGTACAACATGTAATGAAATGCTTCGAGATCCAGACAGGCTGCGCCATTCCAGGGCTTGGTTTTAGCATGGGGGGGTCTAGCCAGGACCCTTACTGGATACCGGGTGGGAATTGAACTTATGATTCCCGCTCCAAAGGTGTGTAGGCGTACCATTACACTGTCCAGCGGTAGGCTGGAAATACACTACGGTAAAAACAGTACGTCAGCATTTGTAATATGTGTTTTATGAATTAAGCAGAAATATATAAATGCACCAAATCATCAAAGACCCCAGTCACCCATCACATGGACTCTTCACCCTCCTGCCCTCTGGGAGGCGCTACAGGAGCCTCCGGACTAAGACCACCAGGTACCGGAACAGCTTCTTCCCCACAGCTGTCAGACTCCTGAACTCTGCCTCCTGACATCTGACCCACGTTAAACTCATGGACTGGACATACACACACCCACAACCACCTACACACACACAATGGACAACCGTACCCTCAAACACACAATAATAACATGGACTGAACCACCATTCACAATCACTAGCACTTTATATAGCCTCTGTAGAAATTATCCACATATCTCACTTATCTTAACTGCACTACTGTATAGTTCTGTGTAAATAATCATACGATAATTTTTTAATCCTACAACTGTTTATAACTTGCATAGTTCACATTTCTGTATAACTGTATATCTCAGATTTCTGTATAGTTTTTTTTATTTTCTTATTTTCATATTTATATCCTGTTCATAGCCTGTACATAGCTGTACATAGCTTGTACTCACTACAGCCTGTACATACTCATAGTTATAGAATATTCCTAACATACTTCATACCGTGTACATTATAACATACCATAATAGACCCATTTCTGTAATATACTCACATATCTATATTATTGCTAATATATATTGTAATATATCTATATCACTAAAGCACTTCTGGATGGATGCAAACTGCATTTCGTTGCCCTGTACCTGTGCATGTGCAATGACAATAAAGTTGAATTCTATTCTATTCTAATTCTAAATGTACATATGCATTATAGGACTGTGCAGTGCATTCATGTCATTGTAGCACATAGTAATAGTTGTAAAGATGATGTATAAACATCATCAACATTCATTCACTTTGCTTTTTTTCCTTTAAACAGATTTACCGTCAGGCTTCTTTCCTACCGTCAAAGCCAAAAAGGAGTTTTAATGTTGAAATGACAACTGTGTTTATCACAGTGGCCAACGCAGTCTCTCGTTTTTCAAACAAGCAAGAAAAGACAAATTTAAGCCAAATAAAACGATTAATTGGTATTTTCTCAGCAGCGAGAAATCCACTAATTAATCGTAATAAGATATTAGCTTACAGAAACATGGTACCCATGGTCATTATAACAGTGACTACGAGGCATTTGAGAACATCCTACACAGTCATATTCCTGCCAAGTTTCCTATTCCACTGTAGTGTGCGTGACTTGGACTGGGGTCAGGCAGAGAACCCTGTGTGAATGTAAAAGTGTATGCAAGAAACAGCAGTTCAAAAATAACTGATGCAACATATTAAATTGGACAGGAAATGCCTCTGAAGCACAGAGGATCTTCATCTCTTTCCCCTCTTTAGTCCCAAATCCAACCACCCCCCTCTTTAATTAGTGCTTTTTCAGTTTCTCCAGCAGTTTTTTCATCAGTGTATAGCTTTGCTAGCCTCGGTTCAGTGGGAGTAAGACAGAAATGGGGAGAGAGAAGGTCCTCTGTGGCTGTTAATAGTTCTCATCTCTCCCCTGGACTCTCCTTTAATTGCTCTGCTCTGCCTGCAGGGTCATTATTACTCTGATCAAGTGCAACTCTGACTTTCCACTGCTTTTCATGAATATCATTTTGCAAAACAACTGCTTTGAGGTTTCTCAGCCAAGACATCAAATTTGATCACCTACTCTGACGCAAATGTGTGAGCATTCTTAGCATTAGCAGGACACAATATCTTTCACATGCACAACTTTTAAGTCTTTAACAAATATGACATCCACAACACTTTGAAGTATTTTCCCCCTTCACTTACCTGCTTTAATCAAGCAAAATGCTTTTTGAGGTTTTGACAGTCAGTGGTCAGACCGCATGCATTAGTTCACTCGCTGCAGCTGCAGGAATTATTGTCCTCAAATTCACATAAATGTAACCTTCTGGTAATATTAATGTCTCGCTCCCCTTTGCAGTTTTCTTAGTCTTTCTGCGGGTTATTGTTGCTCTGATCAAGGGCAACTATGTTTTTAGAGGTTTTCTGAATGACATTTGGCACATAAAAAAATTAGTCCTGGTTTTCTCAGCTAACAGACACGAATAAAGTCCAAAAATGTAGCACAATGGGAAAAAAAGGGAACGATCTCATTCATTCAGCAAATTTAACAGGGCTGAATGTCAATGTTTGAAAGGTATATCACTGACAAAAAAGCGGAACCAGATGTATCACATCAAAAAGTACAAATTGTGTCATTTTTTTAATTCTATTTTCACCTCAAATGAAAGAAGATCATTAAAAGATCAGCAGCACTTTCTAAAGGAGTACGTAAGAGGGGAGAAGCTGAAAAAGAAAACAGCTGTTTGCACTTGTCTATCAAACTTTAGACAAACATGACCTATTCAGAGCTTCCTACTGAATAATGTCAAACCAGTTCAAATAATGACAAAAAAACATATTGTACTATGTAGTTATGTCACATATTTTTGAAATATGTTCCAAATATTCAAGTGACTATGAAAGGCAAAAAAGAGACAATGTGTTGGTATCTGTTCTATAACACAGGTATAATGTTAATAACAGCTATCTATCTTAGGTACAATTATATGCAACCCTACGTGATAGCCCCCCAAATTCCTCTTACTATGAAGGCTCCTAAGACAAAGACTGCCATGTTGTTTGCCAATTGGTAGTCAGTCACGCAAACTCTGTGTAGCATGCAATCTTCCATGCAGGCGTCGTCAAATAAACAAGTGAATCTTCAAATATGGAGAGGCTTATCGCGTACTTCCACTCCCTTGATGCTTTCGAAATTCAAACGGTCTCCTCGGTGTGGCTCTGAATGCTGATTTCGCTGGGTAAACACACTTTTAAACTTACCACACATGTTTTTACCAAACAGATCATCTGCAAAACCAAACATCTGCCCGGCCAGCATTTGCCACTGGATTAACAGTCACCTGATTGGCATCACAGAAGTATGAACAAAGACAAAGACATTTTGCAGATTTCTACTCATAAATTACTTGCTTTAAAAAGGAAAAAAGAGCAGGTGCAGGAAGTTTCGCTCGAGAGCTTCGTCTTTAAAGTTAACCAAAGCAGAAAAACACAAGTTATTAATGAAAGGACCTAAAAGAAAATCCACGGTTTTGCACTTTTCTGCTGAACAAATCAGGCAGTGAAGCACGGATCAAAGCGGTTGCTGTAATGAATATTATGTGTTCACCGTTTGTTCTCTGTCATATTTACAAATATTGTATCCCATGCTGGTTTGCAGGCAATATTTTTTTTTCCTCAATTGCATCTTTTTTGACGGCTAATGTAATGTGTGTATCATGGAATCAAAAGAAATATTCATGTCCAAGGTGTGACTGACTGCCAGCGGTGCAGTAATGAGCGCCTTCCTCTGCCAAAGACCAAACTGCTTCAGTTTTCAAATAACAGTGTACCCAAAAGCAGCTCCATTATTCGCTTGGCTGAATAACAAGCTCTGTAACAATATTGTCAAATATACTTCTGTGAATATCAGAGGCACTCTCTATGCTTATGATTCAACTCAGTAATGTGGTTAGAGGGTCCAAAAGCACATTTTATATCCAATTTTCTTGGGCTGCACAGTCTGGGAGCCTGCGGGCAGGCCACTCAAAGCAGGGGATTCTGTAATGGTTGCATAGCTGTTGAAACAATTTGTTATGCAACCTCTGAAATACAGAAAAGAAAGAAAAGGCAAGCAGTCATTTTCACTGCCGACACAACACAGACAGAAATACCAGTTTCAGCTGCATGCCAAAATTATGCCCACATGCATTCGGACAAATAATTCAGAACTGTGCCTTTATGCACCTCTGTTTATCTCACGTTTTACCATATGTGCTTTATATATCGTTTATTAAACACACGTACAAAGTGGATGTTTACAATTTGCTTTGTAGTAGCAGGCCCAATTAAAATCATTACCAAATGACTTCTAATCTGTATATTTACTGTATAGCCTATATAATATTTAGCATGAAAAGTGCATGTTAAGTAGCACTCATTATAACAATTAGCTCTCACACAGGGCACAATATATTAACTCACAAGACTTTCACTTAATGAGAAGCAAGTACTTAAACACTGATACACTGAATATTAAAGATATTTGTAACTCTCAAATAAGCAGTAGGTTTTAGTCATTTCAACATATATGTATACACTTATACTATTTTGGTAACATTGTACAAACAAATAATTTCTCAAAGTCAGAATGTCAATAAATCAAATCAAATCTCTTCCCCCGAGGTCAATCTGAGAGTCATATTGGTTTTCAGGAGGTCAGGGCTCTTTCAGCAGAATCCTATCTTGTCAATATATCACAATGTAGTTTCCAGTCAGCATCTTCTGTGTGCCTGTATGTGTGTGTGTGTGTAAATGCGTGCATTCCCGGCAGACCTGCCACTGGCCTGCTTCGACAACAGATGTGTGTAGAGTCCAGCGGAGAAGAAAGTCAGCGCATTGATCCACAGCACAGCAGACATCAAAAGATCCATAGGAGAAAGAGGAGAAAGAGCAGAAAGGAGCAGGGAGGAGGGTGGGAGTATTTACACCGCAATGTGTGTGTGTGTGTGACTGAGATTAGAGCTCATACAGAAAACAAAATGATTAACTTAATATCATTATACCTGCCATAAAAAAGAAAAGAATGAATCATAACTGTCCTCCATATTCAGAGATTACCGAAAAACTTTACATCTGGTTTACTAAAATCATTACTTGTTGGCGACACACTACGCCTGTGTTTTATGAAAAACTACTGGGGGAAAAAAGAGTGATATTCATTACTGTGATTGGGTTGGCTGAGGGAATTAGAGATGTTGTAATGCCCTGGCAACACACACATGGATCCTAAGTTGAGTGACTTGCCAAATCTCTGGGTAGCAACACGGCAGAGAAAGAGGGGGAGAGGGGGAGAGAGGAAGAGAGCGAGCGACTGAGAGAGACTGTGGGCAAAATGCAGCACATTTGTAAAAAAAAAAAAAAAAAAAAAAAAAAAAAAGGTCTCCATGTACCGAAACAAGATTTCAATTACCACGCTGCTCTCTCCGTCACCCAATAGACTCTTAGGCAAACACACGCATTTGAAAAACCAGTGCCATTTATTCTATTCATTCTCTGTTTCTGACACAACACAGAAATTAAAATGTTCGTAGCAGGAGATAAATGGCACATTGAAAGACCGTATGAATAGAAGGAAGCAAGAAGAGGCAGCCTTGACTCAGTAAGTTTGCAGGGAGCTGCACCCTGAACTTTCCTAATAAAGCTGTTTTGCCTGTCAAACAGCTTCTGTTAAGAATATTTGTAAGGTAATGTATTACTGTTTTCATCAGACCAGAAACGGTGAAAACGTGTAGTATTTCTTAACAAAAAAAAACCAAAAGCACCGGAATGTATCTTTTTTTACAAGTCAGAGAGTGTCGAAACACAAAAAAGAAGCAGACCTTAATTACTGCGATAAGGAAAAAGAAACACCGAGGTTACACAGCGTAACCCTAGGTCAATGCAAAAGTCTCATTCATGGCTATAGTTTTTAAATGTAAATTTGCTCGAAAAATGAATTTGCACTGTTTCACATAGAATAGTTTTGCAGCTATGAAAGGTTTATATTGATCATATGTAACTGTTGAACTCTGACTTGTTCTCCCATAGTGTATCTTTTGTCTGAGCTCCCTCTGTTCTTGTCTCTTTCCCTCCGGGTTTCTTCCTGTTAAAAGGGGGTTTTTTCCTTCCCACTGTTGCCTTGTGTGTGCTCATAGCGGCTAATCTGATTGTTGTGGTTTCTTTCTAATACTGTGGAGCCTTCACCTTATAATCTAAAGCAGCGGTCCCCAACCTTTTTTCCGCCACGGACCGGTTTATGCCCGACAATATTTTCACAGACCGGCCTTTAAGGTGTCGCGGATAAATACAACGAAATAAAACTAATACCGGTACCGAAAAAAAGAAGATTTATTCATAACACACGTGAAAAGACCCAGGAAAACCGAGTTAACGATAAAAACGATAACAAAATAATGTTGAAAACCGATAAAAACCCTGAAAACTATACATTTCACACCTGAGCCTCAACTCTCACGGACCGGTACCGGTCCGAGGCCCGGGGGTTGGGGACCGCTGATCTAAAGCACTTTGAGGCAACCTTTATATTATATTATGACAAAGACTTACAACCCATAATCACATGTGGTCAGGACAATTATGCACTTTGTGTGACTCTCTTTATATTCCACTATCAAAGCCAGGATATTAATCTTGGATATTTTTTTATCGTTAATGGTTAATAACAGATGTGGGTTATGGAGGTCAAAGCCTTATACAACATTTGGTAAAATATGTGCCTATGTCAAAAACTAATTGGTGGCAGATATAAAGAGACAGTGGTAATACAGTGGTAATAGAAGACATATAATACAGATTGATAGCTATTAATCCTCTTAAGACTTTCTTTTTAGCTTTCAATAAACAAACATCTGTTTTGTGTGTCTGTGTCCAACACATTGTTCAATAAAGTTGAACGGGTTCGGTAGCTGATTCCATCTGTTGACTGTCAGCTGATGCAATAGGAGGCAACTGCTGAGAATTAGCTCTCCTACTGTCTGTGAAATCTGGGCTCTATCCAGCTCTCCCTTTCTCTGTCCCACACACACACACGCACACACACACACAAGCAAATGCACACCGATGCTATCTTTGTGAGGACATTGCCTAATACATTCCCAACTCTTGCTTAATTCTAACTCTAACCTTAAAACCAAGTCTATGAAACCTCCAATCAGCCCGTCAAAGGGGTGTGACAAAGTAAGAAAGGGTGTGTTTCCTTTCTTTTCATACCTTGTTAAAAAGTGGTTAAACTTTGCACTTAATGAAGAGCTATTAACCTATTTGAATAGCTGGTTGTGTGTAGATCTTCCCTTTGTCCCTCCTGCCTACTAATTTATCTTCTACGTGGATGGCACCAACAGCCTTGGGTAGACCATGGCTCAAAAGTGGCACATGGTGAGGGCAAGCTGGGTCAAAATAAGACAAGCGGGCATGCGCGCACACATGCACGTACAAAAGAGGACAGCAGACGGGACAAGGGTGGTGCATCTGCTCTTTAATTAAAATAAGAGGGGGGCCTGCAGACAAGGCCTTAATCAAAATGTGCACTTGCTCACATACACCTACACACACATACGCAAAGAGTGACCTCTGTTGTTGATCCATGAGACATAAAATTGTGGGCCACTGCAAAATAGAGAATAGGATAGGTGGGAGAGAGGGAAAGGCAGAAACACTTCACCTCTTAAGCCCCAAGCCTACCTGATCTCCTGCCTTTTGCCCGTGTATCAGGGGCGTTGGGGCTTAAGATGTTAAAGAAGGGCAACATAAATAGGTAGGTGAAGTATCATTAAAGCTAGAGTGTTTCTTTAACATTAAAATTAGAATTTAAGGTATAAGGATGGCTTCAGCTCTTAAATGTACTGGCATGTTGTATATAGTCAGGTCCATACGTATTTGGACAAAGACATATTTTGTTTTGTTTTCTTTTGTTTTGCAAGATTAGCTCTCTACACTTGATTGATTTATTTTACATCAAATAATCAAGATGTAATTAAAGAGTAGAGACTTTCACCTCGGGTCAGTGAATTGGCCATCACAGAATATCCCATTTCACTGCCTTGAAAAACTCTGTTCTTTTTTTGGCAGTGAGCTTTTGGGTCATTTTCCGTTAGCACTGTGAACCCTCATCGGGTCATTTTTGCAGCATTTCTCTAAATCTGAGCAAAGAGAACAGCCCTGCACATTTCAAAATCCCTTCTATCAGCAGTCACATCATCAGTAAACACGAGTGACCTGTCTCCACTGGCAGCCATACATGTCCGTGCCACATTTCTCTTGCCATCACTCTAGTACAAGTTAAAATTGGAAATTAACACACAATGCAGGCAAAAAGCAACAGAGAAAAGAAAGAGCTATTTTCACTGATGGAGAAAGATAAGAAAGACAGGACAGGACAGGAAGAACTGAGGTTAGATTTAAAGGTCAGGACTGCTCAGTGGGATTTGATAAACTGCAAATTTGAAGCTTACAT
Organism: Neolamprologus brichardi; assembly: GCF_056152115.1. NCBI lineage: Eukaryota > Metazoa > Chordata > Actinopteri > Cichliformes > Cichlidae > Neolamprologus > Neolamprologus brichardi. Next base: position 5,020,592 of record NC_142114.1, on the reverse strand, counting down.
GCAAGTTTAAATCAGATACTGGGTCTGAACACGTGACATTATGTTTTTTATATTGTGAAACATGGTGCAAAACAAACCGAGGTAGACTAACTGTGTTATTTAAAGGTTGCATGAAAATCCTCTGCAGGTTAAAGCAGGATAAACAGGTTAGTTTGCTCTACTGTGATGGAAGTAAAGTAAATAACAGAGTGTGACTGGTGCACAGTGGCCATATGAAGTTAATATAAACAGTCAAATTAGGTCAAACCTAAACAGTGGGCTGTTAGTGTAGCGCATAGGTGTCAAACTCTGGCCCGCGGGCCAAATTTGGCCCGCAGCCTAATTACATTTGGCCCGCGAAGCCATACCAAATTACTATTAGAGCTGGCCTACTGGTATTATACAGCTAATATATATATTGTTTAGTATTAAGCTTTGCTTGTTCCATATTCAGTTTTTCAGCAAAACTTGTTTGAGTCCATAAGAAAAGATTCATTCTTATTTCTAGAGGAATATATATATTTTTTTATTCAATAAATATTAACGTTAGCCCGCGACTTTGTTCCAGTTTTGAATTTTGGCCCACTGTGTATTTGAGTTTGACACCCCTGGTGTAGAGGATGAAATCAGCCAGGACAACTCATTAAACATCTGCTGACATCTGGTTGATTTCAGTTGTGTACATCCACAAAGAGCAGCAGGTCGGCTGATCACAGCCTGTACACTAAGAAAATCTACTGGAGCTCCTTATAAAAATCTACTGATATTATTTTATCATTATGTTAATATAGCACAAGGTTCAGTTAGATTTGCACAAAAATAGAAAGATCCCCCAAAGAGCTACTTTTTACTTTCTTACTTTGAGTACATTTCATAGCCTGTACTTTTTTGCTTTTACTTGAGTAAAGAAATTGAATTAGCACTTCAACTTTTACTGGAGTATTTTCAACAGTAGTATTTTTACTTCTACTTAAGTGCAGAATGTCTGTACTTTTGACAACTCTGTTTATTATTATGGGGCTTGTTGAACAGTATGGCAAACAGGTAAGCGGGCAGCTTCAGTGGTGTCTGTTTGTTGATTATGTCAAACACCAAAAAGCAATGAAATGACTTTAAAATTTCTTGAAGCCAGCAGGAAAAGACAGTCTGTACAATATTATTGTTGCTCATCAGGGAAAGCTAAAGGGTTTAGATGGCATCTAGAAACTACACCCCTAGAGAGACTCCTGCAAACTCTCCTTATTATCCACACACTGAGCTCAGTAGGAGCTTCTAGGAATGGTGATACAGTTTTCAGCAGAACTGGTTGGTCAATAAGCAGCTGTTTCATGAACGCTAGACTTGTTATCTCAAATAGCCTTCTCCAGAGCAGATTAGTTTTTGGGTGTAGGTTACCATGGTGATGTATCCTGGTAAATGTAGAACCAGAGTGAAATGATAAAAGTTACCTCACAAAGTCCAGAAACCTGTTTTGTAGTTCAGATCTCAGTTCATGACAAAATCTCAACGGAGTGCTAAAAAAATGCAAAGTGCTGGTGATAAACGACAACACTTAAAAATTATCTCCAGAGGAATGGGACATCGTCAACTGGCTTTTTTCTCATTGTCAGTAAAACATTTTGTTTTCCTCAGCTGTAGGCTGATAGTTTAATGAATGATCAGCTCTGTAAGTAACAATTTGTTTATTTTTAGAAAAGCAATCAGCCTTTCCTTTTTCCCCACCACAGGCCTGTGCCATGATGTAATACTTGGAGCTTAGTGGGGTAGCTTCAAGTTCAACCTTGGGTTTTCAGGTCCATGCAGGTGGTTCGCTTTTTAAATCAATATGGTAAATAGTGCTGATGCACACATAGTGAGAGGGTATTAGCAGACTGAAAGTTTTGCCCCTCCGTAATAAGAAACAGAGATTTTTAAGACCAGCTTAATTCCTTGCTCTTTTCCCCCCAGCTTGCTGCAAGCAATTTTAAACCAATTTTGTTGCTCGCTGTGTTAATATAGTGAAGAAATCCTAAGGGCTCCAAAGCCTCATACTTGTTGACCCTTATAAAAATTTGCAAGTATGCCTGCTTACCAGTTTGAATTCTATTTTTCTATTTGCTCTTTACTTGCTCTCAGACTGCCTGGTTTTGCAGCTGAGAGAATATGACTCAAGTTGTCTTAAACATCACAGAAATACCTTCATTTTAACCTTAAAGGAATAAAAAGTTATAGCCATTAGAGCTGGATATAGGAAAGTTACTTACACGTTTGGTATTTTGTATAACTCCCTTCATGGCTATGCAGAGATTTATTTATATAGTGTTTTTATACTCTTGCTGATCACTTGAAGCATACGAATTCATTCTGTAGAGCTTTTTTACTTTCAGTCACACGCACCCACATGCTGCTTTGGCTGAAGGACTTGTGTTACATTTATCTAGAATTACTTTTTACTCTCTATTTTCTTTTCTAATATTATAGCCTTCTTTGTAAAATAAGAGACTCTTCTGCTAATACACCTGCTCCTTTGTGCACTTTTTCATATGTAGTAAATACAACCTCAAGTGTTGAGTTAATAACTGCCTGCATATGCCCAGTTGCATATAACAACTTATCAGCGTAAGGGTAAGTGTGGCAATATAAGACAAGGATTTTCTAGGTAAACTGAATTTATTTCATAGAATATATTCCCAAAGGCTATTGTACCCCAAAGAGTCTCTCATCACCTGCTGCAGAGAGCAGACAGAAGTACGGGCCAACACTGTCTATTGTTGTAAAAAACTTTCCCCTGCTGTTTAAAATGTTAGTTTTAAATCATGTCCACAATCCTATCACTGTGTGCACCCTCAAATGTTAGTGGGTTATGAAACAAACAAAATCTAGTGTTATGGGTTTGGTATGCTGTAGTAATCTAAGAGAAAAAAGACACATCTTTGCATTTCAGCGGGAAAATATGAAAATGTCTCCAGTCCACATCTGTGTTTTGCTCCAGCTACCAATACTTAAGAAAAAACAGGGGGAAGTCATCGAATTGTTCTTTACAAGGTCATGTGAAATCATGTGAACTGGCAAGAAGGAAACTGTAATGTTGTGATTATTTCATTTGCAAGCATTTAAAAGAAATTGCTGGGGAGTACTGGAATTGAAGATACAGGCTATTATTTTTAAGTTTATTTAATTGGAAAAACAAATATTATTCTCATAAATATACACTGATTAGTGTTTAATTATGTTTTACAACAAAATAATGCGTTCTAATAACCTTAGATTTAATCCATTAAAAATACGCAGGAGCTGGCTCTGGTATTGTGGAAGACACCATGTTACTATACCATGTTGAATACAGTGGTCAAGATGGATATTGCCATTCTGCCTAATCATATTATATGTTTGTGGCTAGAGACCAGCCACATATGTAAGTACACAAAAGGCGAAGGAGAAAAGAACCTGTAGGCATTTGTGTACCAATGAGGTAAATTTCAATTCTTGTCTGAACCTTTAGACTCAACATATGGAGTTTGTTTATGTGTCATGAACTGAATTCAGGCCTTTAATGCAAGAAAACATGTTTATTTATTCCTGATATTATTGTCAGCAGATTAGAAGTGTGACCCTCCCATCTCCAGACAGCTGTCGGCTAAACAACAACAGCTGTTAAGCAAAAATTGTGGCAGCTAATGATAGCTTTGTGTGTCCTTAAAAAAAAAAAGAAATCACACTTTTCTCCCGATACACCATCATATGAGAGCAAATTCACTGTCCATGTCCAACAATGTTAGATTCATTTTAAAGAACGTTTCACTTACACCGCACAACAGCAGCTAACAGAAGATAACAGCAGCTAACAGAGGCTAACAACAGCTAACAGAGGCTAACAAAAGCTAACAGAGGCTAACAAAAGCTAACAGAGGCTAACAAAAGCTACTGATAGAAAAGTCCAGGACATTCTCAACAACTAACCTCAGTGTCACTACCACTTATCATCTCATACTGGGCTTGTTTCACAAAGTTTTACAGCCTCATCCAGAGTTAATAGACAGCGATTCTCACCTGGCATATTGACAGCTGAGGTAAAGAGCACACAGACAGCCTACGCTGACTACAGATGAATAGCGGCCAGCGTTTTGAGGGGGCTGTCAAATATTTAACAAATCAATTAAAAAATTCGGAGTTTATATTAGTCAAATATCTTAAAATATTCAATGTTTTGTTTTGGTTTTTGCTTTTGTTTTTTTGCAAGGTGGGGGTGGGGGGTTCTTTTTTACAGTAGTAGAAACAAACTGGCTGGCCACGGCCATTATGGGTTAAAGTGTAAATTTTATGCTTTTGAGCTCTAATTCTGTTCGTGCTACAGTGGCCACCATAGCTATGATTTCAAACTTACGAAAACAATTCAGCTGACTAGAATCCGCAGTCTACTGACATCTAGTGGTGAGATTTTACATACTGCAACTTTAAAGTAATTTCAGGATAATGCAAGACTGTGCAAATTTTCATGGTTTTCAGGCGTTTCATGCATAAAAGTAAACACCAAGAGTCGCCACATGCACTCCAAAATCTGTACTATATAATGTGTATATATATATTTTTTTTTTTAATTGTTAGATTATCACTTCAGTAATTCCTTATTTAAAACACTTTCTGGCAAAAGCAGGCGAATCCATCTGCACATAAATGTATTCTGCGTGAACACTTTTCCCTACAGAAGTAGTTTTAAACTGAGTGTGCAACTGAATCTCTACGGTTGCTCTATGGGGAATGTCTCACTGGAATAGTCAGAGTGAGCAGGACCCCATATATCCACCATAACTAACAGGATTAAACCTGACTGGGTAGGGAGACTGATAAAGGGGGGGAGTTAGTGGAAGAAATCAGGTTCTCGTCTTTCACAGCAATGGGAGAAAGAAAGGAGGAGGGGAAAGAAGAAGCAAGTTATGAGCATCAAAAAGAAGAGGGTAAGGCGGAGGATCAGAAGAGACTGATCAGTGTGGCTGGAATGGTGGGGGAAAGCAGAGTATGTCTGTGCATACATAAAAAAATCATTTTATGTTTACCTACGCAAGTGTTTCCACCATGGATGAGTAGTCCTCCTTCCATCAGCTTTGTAAGGCATATATTCACCAAACCTGTCCCTTGGGCAATTTAAGAGCAATTTCGAAATGCGTTCACACTTTAATGCCTTCAACACCACTGAACACACACACACACACACATGCATATACACAAAGCCATGTAGTGCAGGGAGCATAAAATCAGAAAGCACAGGTCAGCAAGATTTGGCATTATTAATCGAGCAGCATCTAATATTATATTAATATTTAGCAATATTAATCAACTATGGTGAGGGACGGGGGGAGGGGGGGGGGGGGGAGGGAGAGGACCTGTTTTGCATCATCCCATGCTGAGTAAAATATGTTTTCCATAAGGTTGTCTTTTGCAAAGTGTGAGCCCTGCTCTGCTGGGTTTTTACATTAACACCCTGCAAGAAGTCATTCACCACAAGCACTGCAATTTCCTAAGTAATAAGTCAGCATGTTATATTATTCAATAGTCTTTCAGTTTCCTCTGGAAGCTACACCAGGGTTTAAAATCATGTTCCTGCTAATGTTTTAGCTATTAAAAAAATGTTGCGCCGAGACCTGAAAAAAAAAATCTGATTTGCTTACTAATGCATCTGAAAGCAATAACTACATTGCAGTCCCATGAGCGAGGCTGGTTTAGCAGATGGAAAAATGTAAATAAATGATCAGTTGACAATCATACTGCGAGCTTTTTCATGATGAGAGAGTTGTTAGAACCGCACAAGAAAACACAATCAACAAAATCAAGAGGAGGTGTGAGTTTATTTAAATGGTAAAATAAGAAGGGGAAACCGAGTCACCATCATTCATTTTCCAAAGTCAAAAAGTTTGTGCTACAGATTTTGTGTCTGGTGCTGAACTCTAAAAGAAAAAGAAAGAGAAAAAAAGTTTGTCTTTTCATCTCAGTGCAGCAGGTTTTTGAGAATGTCCTTCAAAAGGTCCTTCCTAAATCCACCGGTGTAACATCCACTCTGCTAAAAAAAGCCCTACAGGCTAGAGAAGAGGACTTAAACTGTTTTAGATCTTGAGTACAGCTAAATAAATGTAGTTGAAAATGAATGAGCAGAGCTCTGCCAAAAGGTGTGACCTAGTCAACCTTGCTCAAGTCCCAAGTCTACATAAAACGAAAAGAGTATGTGAGTGGAGAGGAGCCACAGTAATTTCTGCTTGCTGCTCAAAGCAGCCTGTAATCACTCTGCTCCCAGCTGCTCTGGGATTTCTATCTGCCCCTGCAGAGAGAAAACCTGTTCGCTTTGTAACAGGTTTGGCTCGTCTTATCTCCACAACAGTGACAAAGTGTGAATCCTGCCCTACAGTTGCACCCTGGGCTGCTAGAATGTGTTCTTTGCATTCAGCTACAATGTGAAGTGAAAGAGGTGGTATGGATGTGTATAAAGTGAAAATGGAAATTCACGTCAGTGCACAATAACACATCTGCTCAAGCTGAAACTTAATTTAAGAGTAAACTTTGCAGTTAGAGTCAGATAGTTCTGTGCATGTGCTGAGGCAGCAGCAAACAGCCGGAGGCCAGGAGAAGAGGAAGTGAATTAGTTTGAGGTTTGTCTGGACCTCTGCACATACACAGAAAAGCTATCACACACATCCATGTGCTGTTTATCGCTATGGATGACAAAATTTATCTAAGTCACATAAAAAGATGCTTCAAACTCTATGATCTTGCGTGAAACAAGACGATTCGGCCTGCCTTATTTCTGCCTGCCGTTTATTTACTTTCCGGCTCTTTGAAACGACGCGGCAAAATGTCGAGGAAAAGCACAGAGTTTTTTAAATGGACTAACAATGAGGTGGAGTTGTTGCTGCGAGTAACACAAAGGTACAAAGTTGCAAAGGAGAGTGAGAATTAAAGAATTTGAAGAAAAGCTATCTGAAGAATGTACAAACTATTCATCTTTGATAGGGCTGTCAAAATTGAGATCAAACAAAACAACTACTGTACCCTCTGCTATCTTAGTTTAATTGGTCACTTGACTGCATCACATGACTAAAATATGTCATTGCTTTGAAAAAGTCTCAGTTTTCGCTGTCCACGCTGCGACGCGAAAGCACCGTTTTCAAATGTATGCGTTTTTGAGAGTGTTTTCATGGAGTGAAAACACCGTCTCAGTGTGGACATGAGGACAAACCAGGGAGAAAACGATGCGTAAAAGTAAAAAAGGCATCGTTTGCAATGAATTTGTGATTCTGTTGCCTTTGAAATTGTTGGTTTGAAGACGGGGACCTGGTCTGCAACCGCTCAGTTGGTGCATCAAGACGGCAATAAAATTTAATCAGTTTGCTATCAGTTTGTAACTCATTGGTGCCCAGTTTGCAATTACACACAATCTGTTTGTGATGATACAGTGATTAACTGTGATTAGTCTGCAAAATCACAAATATCCTGCTGTCAACATACACAGATATTCACTAAAAACTTACAGAGTCTGGCCAAAACCTACAAGATCTGAAGCAGAAACTTTTCCTTGATTCCTCCAGAAATCAATGCAATTCTTTCATCATATTTTTACTTGAGTGTGACAAAACCATTTATGTCTGATTGCTGTCTTTTTCATGAAATCATGATCAACTCATGTATTGCTTTAGCGAGTGCTGACCTCATACCTTTTAAATTCCTGGAGTCATTCCATTTCAATCAAAGAGCTCACACATAAATCAAGCTAAATATTCCTTTAGGGGTTTCTTCCTTCCTTCTTTTCCCAGCCACAGTGCCCTTGAGCAAGGAATCTAGACTTCAGGCCCAACAGAGCAGCTGAGAGAACACCGGGTATGCAGCTGCAGTTAGTGGTTCCCAGGTATTAACATTTGCCAGGGTGCTGCTGTAATGAAAACAAGTGTGCTCCATTGACTTTCTTGGATGAATAAAGGGTGATACCCCATAAACACTGATGACTGATACAGACACTCAGAGAGATTATATAGCTCATGTAGCCTGCACAGAATGCTGTAAGGAATCAGAGAGAGGGACTGGAAAGTGGAGATACTATTATAATGGGAATAAATCACGCTACACTCTGGGGCTTGAAAATGAAACCTGACATGGGCCATAAATCTTCAGGGATGTAAATAAAGCAGGACCAGAAATTAGATATTAGAACTTCAATATCCGATGACACCAACTCTAAAATCCTTATCGTTTTATCTAAGGAGCAAAATATTATACAAATAACTAACATGTTCCAAGAAAGAGGAAGATGGAGAAAGGGTAAAAAAAAAAATAAGAGAAAAAAGAAAAAGATTTGGAGAGCGCAAAGGAAAAGAGCAGAAAGAGAGATTAATGCAAGCAGTAGACAGCATGAGAAGCGAGAGAGAGAGAGAGAAAGAGACAGGGATTATGAGTACTTTTCTTTTGCAGCCTCATCACAAACAAATAAGCCGATCGTCAAGACCCAGCCAGGCAATTAATATTCAAGGAATTAGTTTTCTTTTTAAAAAGGAGGGGAGAGGAGATTTAGATTCTTTTCCTCCCTTTGCTGCACGAGGATCCTTTTTGCGAGCTTAGGCTTTAAACAGCTTGAAATCACTTTGACAGCCTGCGCTATCTCATGGAATACACACACACACACACACACGGGCACCCGCAAACACACACTACAGGGAATTTTAATTTTCAACCTGTGAAATTGTAATTGCCTCCCGTGCAAGAGGCAAAGGATTGTGGGAAGGCAAACTCCCATGTATCAGCTCTGACAGTACGACTTCTTTATTTGATCGTCATTATCTATTTATTGGTAAGTTTAAGTTTTGAAGTAGTTTTTATCTCTTATTTTCCCGCTCCCCTTTCGCCTCTGTCTTTTCTTCCACTCTCGCACTTTCCTGCGCTCAGATCTGTTTCACAGCGCTGAGGCGAGCCTGGCAGAGCTGACATTAAATTAACTGGAGCTGTCAACGACAGGAGGAGGGTGGCTAGGAAAAAGAAGAGAAAATGAAAAGAGCAGGGAGGAGAGGACGAAACATAAGGAGGAAATGAACAAAAGAGAAAGAAGAGTGATAAAGAGAGAAAAAGAGCAAAAGGTGAACCCCCACCCCCACACCCACATGACAGGAGAATGTGACGAAAATGTCTTCAGGGAACTTGAATGCCATTACTGTTTTTCCTTTTCTGTTCATTTTGTAGTTCTGACTCCTCTCGCTGCGAGGCTGCCCTGCGAATGACTTCCCAACTCCGTACGTGTGATTTTTGTTTTGCAGACCGCCTGCCTTGCAAACTGTCAGCATAAGCTATGTTCAGCTCAGAAAGAAAAAAATAACTTCAAAATATGGCATGAAAGCCTTGCACGTGCATGTAATTAGCTGTGATATTAAGTCTTTTCAACCTGTCAGTGCTCTTCTCCCTCAACCCAGACACTCGTACTATGAGGTGAAGAGGTGCCTATTAAATAACAGCTCTCTTTTATCAGAACCTAACAGTGAAAGTCCTTTAGATGTATGAATATGTTTGGATATGATTTGAGCTTGTCTTCTGCTGTATGTGCACCGAATGGGGAATGGAGGACAGGTGAGTTTACCTACTTTTTTCACCAGTGAATAACAGTAACATCAGTTCAGTTCTGTTCTATTGTATCAGTACAGTGCTAATTCACAATAACAGTTGCATCAATGTGCCTTATATTTATATTCTAAGGCAAAGACCCTACAACAATCCCAAAAAGCACACAATAATAATGGATTGCATTTATATAGCGCTTTTCGAGACCCTCAAAGGGCTTCACAATTCCACTATTCATTCACTCTCACATTCACACACTGGCAAGCTACAGTTGTAGCCACAGCTGCCCTGGGGCAGACTGACAGAAGGAAGGCTGCCATATTGTGCCATCGGCCCCTCTGGCCATCACCAGTAGGCAGTGTTGGGGAGTAACGGAATACATGTACCGCCGTTAGGTATTTAAAATACAAAATATGAGTAACTGTATTCCGTTACAGTTACCGTTTAAAAAGGTGGTATTTAGAATACAGTTACTTTGTTGAAATAAATGGATTACACGGCGGTACTTCCCTGTTTCATATTGTCGCGGGTCAGGCCTGTTTGGGTTTTGTTTGACAGCTAAGTTCTGTTGTTCCAGGTGGCAGCGTTACGGTTGCCATGGTTACAGGGTGACGCTCTCTCTCTGCGTGTTTCCTGGGTGAGAGAGGCTAATAGGCAGAATGCTACCGGTATAGCTCTAAAGAATGTAGCATCATGGGCAGTGTAGTCCGTGCTGCAGGGAGAATGGACTGCCATACTCGTTATGTGTCTGTGAGCGAGGGAGGGAGAAAAAGGAAAAGTACGAGCTGTCATCGAGCAAAAATGGGAGCTGGAAGCATGTAAATATAATAATAACCACTGCAGCCAAGAAGAGAGCCTGACGAGCCCAGTTGTAAGTAAGCTATTAAGACTCGACTGTACACCGTGTTCGTGTTGTCCTCCAAAAACAATAAGTTCTGTTGGAGCAGCCTTTCAACGCCTGTCTCTGTCTCTCGCTAGCAAAGTTGACCCAGACAACAAAGTAAAGCTAGTTTTCGGCTACGAGCCCGACACAACCTAGCAGCAACCATTTGGCAACAGTGGGAAGGAAAAACTCCCTTTTAACAGGAAGCAGCGTCCAGCAGAATCCGACTCGTGGAGCAGCAGTCATCTGCCAAGACCGGTTGGGGGTGAGGGAAGGGAGAAGAGAGTTGAGGGAAACAGCACAGAACTATAGGAGAAAGCCAGAGTTTATACTTGCTAATGAATAAATACAGTAGTGGTGTATGAGTGAAAAGAGATACAAGTAATGAAGAATGCAGAGATGAGTGAGAGATATGACAGAGCGAGAAAAGCAAAAAAAAACTAATGAGGTGAAAATGGGGATGATGATTTTAAAAAGTAAGGCAGAAGAGAGAGGCTGCCCTATTGTAGTTATTTTTAATACACCAGAGTAGTTTTCAATATCCTTATTCACCTTTTGCTGGATGATGGTTATTGCTCTCAGTTCATCTGTGTGGGGAAACATTTTTTAGCTCCTGTCCCTTTTTTCTTTAGGCAGTTTTTCTACTTCTCATTGGCTACCTCATGAGGAGCTTCTGAGCCTGAACTGATCTCCGCTCAGATTGTGTCACGGCTTGGATGGCAAACCGTGGCGGTGTAGGGAAGGAGGACCCAGGCGTGGAGCTCTGTGTGCTTAGCGGTGCGTTTATTTACAGTGATGGAAAAACACGACAATAAATCCCCGTGCTCTCCCGACTCCTGTGATGTGTCCTCTTCTCAGTGCTAGTCTGTGATGAGCACCCCGTGCTCGCTGTCCTCTCGTCTCCCTGCTACTCCTGGGGACATAAGGGAGAGGCAGCAGTCAGACACACAATAATGCAGCAGACTTAAACTGAGAACTGGTCGAGAGACTAACGTGAAGCTACGCAATGATCCAGCGTCGGAGAGAGCTCCACCACACTCTCAAGTAGCTCCTCTGAAGAGGCCTGATCAGCTGCAGGAGTGTCACGGTCTTCAGGTGTGGCCAATCACCTCCCAGGGCCGCACCCACCAGGCCTGAAGATGCCTGTAAACGAGTGCTTACAGCACACCTGCATCCACACACATATATCTACAAGCAGGGAGAACGAGGGACAGCAATACCAAAAATACATATATTATAATACAAGCTGATAACTGGTCAGGGTCCCTGGGTTGCTCAGACCCAGATATCCTGACAGATTGACGTGATACAGAGCCGAGAGTGATAAAAGACTTTGCGTTTAGAGCGGCCTGAAGGGATGTTTCACACAGAAATGCAGAGAAAGTTTCTGGTCTGTCAGTGAGGGTGAAAGCATGCAGCCTGTTCTACAGTGACCACTTGAGTCATAGCCTGGAGGATGTGTGGAGAAACCCACCATGGCTGGATCTCTGGACCTTTATATCGATCTACAGTGTATACGTTTTTACTGGTATTGGTTTATTCAAGTAAATTTTCTTTTTCCAATCGGTTTGAGAACAGTTTAATTTCTTCATGTAAATTTAATTCAATTTCATGTAAATTTAATTCAATTTTATGTAAATTTAATTGGTCAGACTGGGCTGAGTTCTTGACCTCACCAATATTTGTTCTGACACTTTGTCCACTATGCAAGTTGAAACAGTAGTAAATAGACTAATATGTACACTTATTCAGGGAAAGCCATCTTCATGATCGCTTAGCACAGACCTTCCCAAAGTGTGGGGCCCGGCCCCTGGGGAGGTGCGGTATGAAAAGGGGGGGAAAAAACCCAAAACGCTTGGACACTGCTAGCACAGGGCTCCCACACAAACACAAAGCAGGAGATGAAGCATCACTGAATATGTTTCCAAACCAACTTCATTCTAAGCCAAAGACTAGAAAATATGGTGAAGCATATCTTCCCTTTGGTTTCACCTGCACAAGTGCTGAGGTAGGTCTCCCCTGCAAAATTGGTTTTCCCTTCGTTGGGAGCAGCGCTGGGCTGTTCAAATCACGGACAAACAGTATCCCACATTCTTGATTTTTAGTTCACAAACACTTCTTGTAATGACTAACTACTCCTGACATTTTGGAGATGTTAGCTCTTTATACAGTAAAGTTACAGCGGGATACAAATAACATCAGGCTGATCCTGCTACAATTTGTTCCCCCTGTCTAAATCACAGACTAACAGTATCCCACAGCTGTTTATGTTTTTAAACCCATTTTGCACAGAGAGGCATTTTTGAAAAATGTATTGATAGCAATGTTGAATATTATTACACAGGAAAAAAACAACTACACGTAAAATAATTACACCGTGACACCTCTGCCTTTCTAAATAGAGGGACATTAACTGCATGTGTATATGTAAGCATGTAAAAACCGAAGAAAGTCAGATTAGCAGTATTTTGTCTCTTTCTGCCATTCTGCAATTCATCTCATGTAAACAATAACGTGGCGCACAGCGTGACGTGAATAAAGGCACATATCTTTGACGTTGCGTGATGAACTGTATTCCTCGTCCACACGTAAACGCAAAAACTGAGTTTTAAAAAAATCTCAGTTTTCGGTGATTCGAAACGCCGTTTACGTGTGAACGAAAGGTCCAAACGCATAGAAACAGCTGCGTTTTCAAAAATACCCGTGTAGGTGTGGACGTAGCGTAAAAGAGTTTGTAGTTTATTTTATTACCACCTGTAATTTATTGCAGATTACTTGTATTTGCTTAATTGTTTACATTCTGCAAAAAAGAGAGGATAATAAATAAATTTAATTTGATAAAAATCCACTTTTTATAAAATTAAATATTCTCAAATTTAAAGATTTGGTTGACCTCAGAACTGCGCCAACAATGTACAAAGCAGCAAATAAATCTTTGCCTCACAACATTCAGAACTTGTTCCAAATAAGACCAAATACTCATGACCTGAGAGGAATCCTTATGTTCAGCAAGCCAGTAGTAAGGACAAATGTAAAATGTCAGAGGAGTTAGTGTGTGGAACACCTGTACAGATGAAATCAAGACAAGTACATCAATACAAAAATTCACACGATTGTTCAAAAATAATAAATTGCATGAATATATGAAATCTTGAGTTGTCTCATTGTGTCCTCATTTTTTATAGATCAAGCTGAGTAACCCAACCTTAAGTGTTCATTAAGGTGTTTGTCACATAGATATAAAATAAGCTCAGAGATTAAGCAGCTGTTATAGACAGGGTGATTAGTTTATGTAAAAATGTAGTTTGTTGTTGTTCTGGTTTACATGCTGAAAATGGTTTTATTTGTGTATGTTCAATGTGTTAGACTTGTACATAGTTAACCATATATGATCAAATAATGATGAATCCTGGATATGGATTTGTAAGCAATGAAATTTGAAATAAGGGGTTAGGAACAAGAAAAGTGTAAACTTCATCCTACTCCTTTTCGAGCACACGCATTCTGTAGACATAGATATTTACATGAAAACTTGATGATTTTTAAGTTTTGGGTTTTTTGGGGTTTTTTTTCTGATGTTATTTCAATTATATTTGCATGTTCAAAATAAAATTATATCTATCTATCTACTAAATGTTTGAGGTGTGAAATAAACCACAATGGAGCAAAATATGGGTGTGTGTGGTTGGAGGATGTGTGCGTGCGGGGGGAGGAGGGGGCGCAAACATTTTTTTGTTAAACAAAGGGGGGCCCAGCAAAAAAAAGTTTGGGAACCACTGGCTTAGCAGATATGATGTATCTACATATCTCTACTCTTAAAAAACACCCTTAATTCAGCATTCTTCTTTCACACATGTGAGAATATCGCCAATAAACATTAACAATGTAGTTATGTAAATGAGCATTGTTTCATGCGCGGACAACGCCGCAGGAACACTTCACCATGGCAACAAACCAGCCCTCAGGAGTCTCAGGCAATGTACAGTTATTTCCATGACAACATCATTAAAAGTTTCTTGGAAGCCAAGTGAAGTACTCTAATCAAACATTAGCAAGAGGAAAACAGCCACGAGACCTCAAGGTGATCTCTCTGTTTTTCTCTTCTGTTTTTTTCTTTTTTTCAAATTCCTGTTTAAAAAGATATTATGCACGTTCCTGCTGTTTGATGAAAAATATTCAACTCAGACGGTTCATTAAACTAAAACCTGCTAAATGTGGCACATTACCGCAATTAGCAAAGTTTCTCTGAGTTACTTTTTTGACCCTTCCCACGGTAAAAGTGAGTTGTAAGCTTGCCAAGATCTACAGCGTAGCTCTTATCTGAGCAAACTTACCTGAGTAAAGTGCTCTCTCTCTCTCAGAAGAAGAAGAAAAAAAGCAGCTATGAGCAGTCCAGCAGTTCAATGAGAAGCTTTTCATTAAGTATCCAGAAGCCGGAACAAGTTGAACATAAATGACATCATGAACTCCTAAATAGACTTCATTTTGACAGGGCTTTTGTGTGGAGAGATTTTATTTCATCGACAAGATTTCACGACTATGCAGACGAGTTCACGATGACTTAACAAAAATCTTGTCTTTTTTTAGTTTCAGACAGATAAACTAAATGATTTTATCCACTTCCTGTTGTGCAAACAGCACACGCACGGCATGTTTAGGGACATTAAAACTGTCTCCAAACTAATAACAGCTTTTAACACCAAGTAATACTGCGGCGCTGCCGTGTCTCTGTGTGCTTATTAAAGTGCTTTCAAGAACAATGAAAGTGTGGAGCTAAAATATTGACTTTGGTCTCCCGTCCCACTGGTGATTACAAACACCCTTAACCGTTCAAAGTCAAAGATGTATGTAGGTCCATCAAACACGAAGACACAAAACCAGAGACACACAAAGAAACACACTGAATCAGAACTGGCAAACCACCAAGACGCTCAATAGAGCCAATCTCTCGCTCACACGCCAGGCTGTGAATTCCCAGTTTGCTTTGCAGCGACAATGGGGTGTGTGTGCAAGTCTGTGTCTGTGCGTGAGTGCAGATAAAAACGCCACAATCACTGAATGCAGGCACAAGGGCCACCAAACTAAATGCTTGGACGGAGCTGGCATGAGGACCCATGTACACACACATATATATGATTAGGAATGGATATGCTTGCCAAGACAGTTTCCCCTCTGTTCCAGAAGGCACTAAGGTGCTTAAGCACTCAGCCTATATAAATGGAAAGGCAGAGTGTGGCAGAAAGAAGGGGTAGGGTGGGAGGTGAAGAAGACAAAGCAACAAAGCAAGTTGGTCACCAAAATTGCAAAAATTAATTGGTTACACCCATGTGGGCTTTCATTCACACTCAACAATTGCTTGGGTCTAGTTGGAGCAAATTAAGCCAGTTTTAGGTGAAATATCCATCAGTGCAAATATTTCCATTCATTATCACAATCCGTCCTTGTCCTTACTCAATTAATAGCCGGAGTACTGGTTTAATTCCCTGTAGCTCAAGTCTGATATGGCTTCAGTGTGCTTCTTTACAACATTTACGATGTCGGTGCATGCAGTGTGTGCAGAAATGTGTGCAAAATTTGGAAGGTGGTGAGGAAAAGAAGGATTTTTCCAACCTTGTTTCCAAAGAAGGTCACGGTTAAAGAAAGGCTAATGTGCGCTGCACGCACATTAGCGGATATTGTTTCAGCCAGGCCTCAGTTGTAAGGTAATGCCAATCACTGCTCTTACGGTGTATCTGCCCCGGGGCCAAGTAGACCAACCTCCCTCCAGACACACACGCAAGCGCTCACAGATCGCAGTATTTTCATATTTCTTTTTGTGGGCTCGTCATCCTGCGTCAATTAGAATCAGCGCTGTAATAAATGGTGCGTGAAAGGCTTTGATGGTGTAAATATTTTATTTGCACCTTCAGCGCCGTTGTCCGTGTAATCTCGCTGCTGCAGCTTTGACTGGCGTGGAGGAAAGATGCTGGTTAAAATTCTGAGCTAAAACACACGGGGAGAGAAAATGATATTTTTAATGAAACCGTTGTGAAGCATGCTGAATGACAGCATGGTAAATTGACTGTGCTAAATTGGGCTTAACCTGACATATATCAACATGGGATTTATGTCAGGTTTTTTCATTCTCCGCACTTTAATGACTGCTTTCCTGCAGGAAAGCGGAACAAACATTAACAAGAGTAGTATCAGGTAAAGTCTAAAAAAAGCAAAAACCTTGCTTACTAAATTGTATTTGTTTGCTTTCATGTATTGAAAATTGAAACAGTCGAAATATCCATTAATCAAAAGAATCATTTACATTCAGATAAACTCGAGCAGGGGCTACTGCATACATAATCTCAGAGGTGGATGCAGAAAAATGGGGAGAAATTTACTTCATTAGATGAGAATGAAAAGGTCATTGCCTGAGATTGTGGCTAATAAGAATCTCCGTCAGCCAGTGGCTGATGTCAAGACCCTCTGTATTAACCAACAATTCACACTAGTTATTGCTATCAAAGTGTATATAGTCTAATTTTGACATGCATTTATTTAAACAGAACTCATCTTCTGTGAAATTGAAGTTTAATCTAAAAATAATTGTATTCTTACGAACTTTTGATCAGCTCAGTGGAAAGGGTACCTGGAAAGCCAGAAGAGAAGACTAGCTAGTGCATGTCAGATTCTACAGCACCATTAGATTTACCGGATCATGGGCGCTCAGGACACACAGATCCAGTCAAAGAAAAGAGCTTGGATCAAATAGCAGAACTCAGAGGGTAAAAAAATTCACATTTGCAACAAGGCTTACTGTGATTTTGGAGTATTGATTTTACGTAGGATTTTAGCCCTGGGAGAGAGGAAGCAGGTGGGGGCAGGTGAGCGGAGACTGGAGAACACAGGTGTGGCTGGTCCAGTTAGCCGAGAGCAAAGTGGACAGCGGAGAGGGCAGGTTTTATCCGGTGAGAGTAGAAGGTGGATGGTGGGGTGAGGTAGAACTGGTGGCTGGAGGAGAAGAAGAAATTGAGATGGAAAAACGGATAGCTTAGAGGTCAAAAAGAGCACAAGGAGAAGAAGACGATAACTTTACAGTTACAGGTGTGGTGTGGTGTAGTGCAGGCCTGAACAATCCAGTAGGGAATGATAAAGAGAGCCAGGGGTTAAATACTGCTAAGTCTTGATGAGCTGATGAATCTCAAGTGTGCCGTTTAATTGGTCAGAGATGCAGGAATGTGGAAACACCTAGATAGAGGGAGCGAGAGAAAGAGGGGGCAACACGAACATTAGGAAACGAGAGAAAGGTCAAACGGAGGCAACAACAACAGCAATGAGAGAGAGAAGCATAGTAACCAGGGGGCTGTGGAGTGATTAAGCATTCAAAATGATTTAAAAAATGATTTGCATTCTACATTCTTGGTGCATGTGTTTCATTTTTATTAACTTCTAATTAGAATTCATCCGATTCTTGTGTCACATGGTATGTACAGTAATTTGAAAGAGTTCTCGGCAGCACTGTTGTGTGGCTGTTAGAACCGTTACCTGAAAGCAAGAAGGTCTTGAGTTTAACTCCAACATCTTTCCATGTGAAGTTTGGATGTTCACTCTGGCTTCCTCCCACAGTCCAAATATATGAAGTTAGTGGAGTTAGGTTAATTGGTGTTTCTAAACTGACCATAGGTATGAGTTGTGTGTCTCTCTGTGCTAGCCTTGCCACAGTGTGTACTCTGTTGGGATAGGCTCGAGCCCCCTGCTGGAAGAGAATGGATGGATGGACTTTTAGGAATTGAAAGGGCAAGTAGCTGCCAGGTACACTCAAATCAAATGCACTTGATTTAACTGATCATCAGTAAGTGTGAGCACATCTATAAAAGCAGATGATTTTTCAGTTTGCTGGTCTGGAGCTTTCAGGTACGCCTGAATAAAATGCTACAATCTTACCAGGAGTGAATTTCTGAGCATATTCACCCCAACAACAGTCCATGCAAGGCTTGGAAACAACACAAAAAATACCATAAATACATCTCAGACCCTATGGGCCACAGTTAGCATGTTAAATGTTAAAGTTTGTGGCGGCATAACTAGAAGATGATTCAAGTACCGTTTATTTGGAAGGGTTGCCATGCTTCTTCTCTCTAAAAAAAAAACATGGCTGCACAGCTTAAATGTAATTGATACTCTACTGTGTGTGTGTGTATATATATATATATATATGTATATATATATACACACACACACATATACATACATACACACGTACACACATATACACATACGTACATACATACATACATATATACATACATACATATACATACATACATACATACATATACATACATACATACATACATATACATACATACATATATATATATATACATACATACATATACATACATATACATACATACATATATATATATATACATACATACATATACATACATACATATACATACATACATACATATACATACATATACATATATATATATATATATATATATATATATATATATACTAGGGGTGCAACGATACTCGTATCGATATCGAACCGTTCGATACAGTGCTTTCGGTTCGGTACGCATATGTATCGAACGATACAACATTTTTAATTTATTTTATCAACTTTCCTTCTGACGATGCTGTCTGTGTTGAGCGCTCAGTGGATCTGCGCTCGACAGTGCAGCCTAGGCGGAGTAGTCGAACACAGATTCACTGAGCGCAGGGCAAGCTAGCTAGACAGAAGTTAAGCTCGTTGCAACATGGCAAATTGAACCTCCCCCACCCTCATTCAGATCTGGCGTTTGGAACTATTTTGGTTTTCATGTGACGTATGACCCTGAAGGTAAGCGTGTCATGGACAAAAGTAAAACAGTATGTTGGATGTGCCAGCAATGCTCAATTGGTGGGAACTAGTGTGTTAGCGCAGTTAGCTCGTTAATGTGTTGACGTCTTCCAGCCCCACTCATGAGGCGATCCGCGGTAGCTCGTTAACGGAGATTTGCCGTGTTGTGACCTTAACGTCATTTCAGATTAACGCTGACAGCACTAGTGGGAACACAACCAATATGACTGCACATTTACTCCGACATCATCCTAGTGCAAAGACAAGTGGAAGCAGACAAAAACAAGCACGCATGCTACAAACTTTACCCGAGTCATTTAGACAGCCGTTAGCACATGATTCTCCTTATGGGGACCTGATATGTTTAATATGCTGCTGAGAATATAGCCCAGAAGAAGCGTATAGTATAGCTTTTATTTTGGAAAGAGACATTTCTCCATAATAAACTCTCTTTTCCAAAGATGAGTGATTCCTCAATCAGATACAGGGCTCGCAAAATCGCTAGCCCGACGTCCTGGGGCTTTTTTCCAGTCGGGCTACCAAAATCTATCTCTGCCCTGCCCGTCGGCCTATCGTAGGAAGGAAAAATATATGTCAATGCTTTTGCATTCTTTCGGAAATGTAGCTGGGTAATTATGTCATTGGCATCGGCCACTGTCAATATGTGACATACTGAAATCGCGTTTGAATTTGCGCTTGTTTTTTGCTTTCACTTTGCAATCGCGTGAACTGTGTATAGAAAGCGACAGTACTGATTGGTGAGTGATGATAATTTGCGCACCAATTCCTCTGACATCGTCTTATCAATCGTTAGCTTACTATGCAAACATGACAAGTGAAATCTCCTGCAGCTTAAACATGTGAGAGGTTGATCGCGCAGAGAATCGCTGAGCGTTATGTTAGTGCGTGTGTAAAAGCAGCAGGATATATATTTTAGTTCTGCTGAGCCAAATAAGACAGGTCAGGGTGAAGAAGTGACAAAACGGAAAGGTTATGACAAATCAGACTATAAGGCAAAAAGAAAGTGCAGCTTTATGGTTTCATGGACATAAGAATTTCTGTGGCTGCAATATGACGAGCTAAATAACCAGGGCTGCACATAAGTGGTCCGCAGGTGCGCATTCGCTGTCAAAATAAAAACCCGCACAAGATAAGAAGTTGCAACGCGTGTTTGCATACATAAGATTTTAAGGAAGAGGACAGACATTTGTTTAGAACTCTTAAAGATGTCGAAGAAGCTCCTTTAAGCAATTACTGTGAAGTTCCTCCACCTCCAAAGAAATGTCAGAAGGAGTCCGAACCACAAAAGAAGCGCGTATTCTCGGAAAAGTGGTTGCAGGAGGTGAGCTGGCTTCAAACAAATGATGAACGCACAGAGATGTGGTGCAGAATGTGCCGTGAAAATTTAATAAATGACAAATTAATAAAAAGGCATGAACATTTTTTTTGTATCGAAAAAATATCGAACCGTGACACCAAAGTATCGAACCGAACCGAACCGTGAATTTTGTTGTATCGTTGCACCCCTAATATATACATACATATATATACATACATACATACATATACATACATACATACATACATACATACATACATACATATACATACACATACATACATACATATATACATATATACATACATATATACATACATACATACATATATACATACATACATACATATATACATACATACATATATATATATATATATATATATATATATATATATATATATATATACACACACACACACACACACACACACAGTAGAGTATCAATTATTACACAGATAGAAAAAAAAAAAAAAGGTCCTATACTCACTATCAGACACAACAATTTGGGCTGCAAAGGGATGACATACTGTGTAGCAGCATGAAAACAGTGAGCGTATGCTGGCCTCCCACATGCTACCACTTGTACAGTTGAAAATGCAGAGACGTCTTTCTTCTTTCTTCCCCCTGCGGTCTACATATTAATTGTAACTTTTCCTGTAGTAAATCACTGTCAAGCTCTAGAACAAAGACTTAAAGTGTGATCATATAGAATCTTAGATCTCTTAATTTTTTTTTATTTTGGATTAGAAGACCTTAGTTTGATATACCCCTGAAAACATTTTCTTATGCCGGCCAAACAGCATTTAGATCAATGAACTGAGATGACAAACAAATGAGAGACGACACCGAAAAGTGTGTTAATGTTCAGCCTCCCTTCCATTTGTCTTGCGTCCAAAGTTTCTCCGTTTCAAACCAAGAGGACATCACAGATGACAAATTGACAACAGCTGCAACTGTAAGACAAGAATTCAGAAACCGCCGCTTTTATTAGAAACGACTGAAGTGAATGATGCGAAGTGAATAATGATCTTCTGTGGATGGCTCCCGCCTCAATATTTCACAGTAAGTGATGATCTCCTAAACATAAAGGGTGTCGTTGAATCCATATTTCATTGGAGAACAATGCAGTGTTACTGACATACACAAGCAGGAAATGCGCTTACAAAGCATCAAAAGAACTGTCGCACAGTATGGATGGCTGCAGAATAATATAGGGCACTGCTGGATGGATGTAACAAGCTTCACAGCTACACGCATCATTTGATCACATAATACAAAAGGTAGTGTGTGCGTCCGTGTGTACGACATGCATCATTTGATCAGGTAATACAAAGCTTTGGTGCTTGTGTTTGTGCACAAGTTTGCCTGGCATGCATCATTTGCCTATATACTACAAAGCTGCAATATGCTGTGAGTGTATGTGTGTGCGTGCATGTAATATGCATCAACTAGGGAAGAAAAAGCCTGAGCGCATGCTTGTATCTGTTTGTCTACAAAATGTGTGACATGCATCATTTACTTAGATAATACAAAGCCTGCGTGTATGTAGGCTACAAGCAGTGGTATATCTAACAAGAGGGCTTTTTGAATAAGAGAGCGATGAGTCCTGTCAGTTCTAAAGCATGCGCGCGCACACACGCACGCACAGAGACGCACACATGCTGACTTTCTGCTAAATTAAGCACAGGACGACCCTACAGACAAGACATCAGACAGCAGAGGCATTTTCTGACACACACAACTTTTGACACAAGCCCATAAACAAGCTAAGTGAGTGACTAGAAATAAATATGCACAAGGCGCGCACACACACACACACAAATACAGACATACTGGTGGAGACACGTGCCAGTGAAGCGCCACATAAATTGGGGCATGCATTATTAACTGTCTGGGGTTTTTAGAGCTTGCGCTGGGACAGCTGTAGGTCCAAACAGCCTGACATTAGAGAGCAACACAGGGAAACTCTATGCATGACAGCAACCGAGCAATCAATAATTCAATGACTCAGTGAATCAATCAACACTTTGGCAGTTTTACTCATGGCAAATGGATTTTATCCTTTATTTAATAATTCTGGATGGTTGGGACAACAACACCCCCCAAAAAATCTAAGTATAGAGAGTTGTATTGGAGGGTAATTACACTGGAATTATAGAAAGGGGGGGAAACTAAACAAACAAAAAAACACAAGCAAGTTTTGGTAAAATCCAGCAGTAGTATGGATATCGGTGCAGTTGAGATTTCTGCTGCTATCCAACTATTTGAATTTTGTCCACATGTGAATTATGAACCCTATGAATCAATAATGGAGGTGGAATCATTCTCGTTATTTAGATTGGCATGGCAGGAAATCAGCTAGATACCACTGCAAGTCAGCCACACATGCCTAGAGACCAACTGGTAACCCTCTGGGAACTACAGATTGCTTGGGAAAATGTGTATTCCCTGCTGTTTGCAGAGGGTGCTGCACCAAAAACCTCTTTGCTTTGGTTGCTAGCAGATTGATAGTCACCTATAGTTTATCCGGGCATTAGATTGATGTCCGGAACACTCTAGTCGCTGAGCAGCAGTGAAAGTGGGAAAAAGTGTGATGCAAAGTAAAATCTGTGCTTTATTCCTTTAACCAACAGGTTTAAAAGGAGCAACTTTTACAGTTTCACTACTGCTAGGCAAGCAGTTAGAGTGTGTTTGGAGACAAGTTGGTATCTTCCATGGAAACTACAGGTGACAACGGCTGCTTGCTGGTTACTAAAGAAATTACAAGGATGTGCAGGACTGTATACCTCTTTGCAATCAATGTCACTCAGCAACAGCCAGCAACTACTTGGCAACTGGTGGCGGATTTTTCTATCGCAGCCTGTGGTTGCCAGAGGGTTTCTCACCATTCTCTAGACCTGTGTGACGGTGGCCTATTGGAGAATATAGGGAACCTTGTATGCTAGAAGCACACAACTACATCTTGTAAAATGTGTGCGTGGTGACACAATGCGTGTCAATAATAAATGAATCCCAGCTGTAAGAATCGTTCGCCTGGCATCTCTGCCAAATATTCTATGAATTATTGTGGAAAACTCTAAACACAAAGCACTTCTTGAACAATGAAACATAAGGTTAACATTTTAAAACAACACAAATGACATTCATTTTCTGAAAATATGTTCATGTCTCACTTTCAAAAATAAATACTGTGAAATGAAGTTGTACACACTTTAATCAAAGTATAACACAGATCATCACTCAGTTTCACAAAATGAAATAAACCAAGCTTAATCACGGTCCAATTTAAAAGGATGCAGAGTGACAGATCAGACTCTCGTACTGATGGTAAAGCCCTGAATGTATGATCAACTGAATATCTGTGTAACAGCTGCACCAGTAGCCATCAGTAAGAACTAAACAAAACACACTTTTACCTTTTTCCTAAGCAAGAAATGGCTCTACTGTCACTGTCACAAGTAATCAGCACTTAAAAAAATATTCTAAATGAACTCCTAAATCTGGTGAATTATTTGTACCAAAAAGACTGGTATAAAAGGTGTTTGGTGAAGCCGTTTGACCATGCCGATAGACTGCCAAGAGAAGGTATTGACATTACAATAAAAAGACTGCACACAACAGTCATTGTTCAGTACACTCTCTGTACAATATAAGCCAAGATGACTGCTGCCAGCGCGAGCCCGATCCCAATCTTCTTCAGCATTTCTCTGTCCAGACTATTAGATCCAATGGAGAAGGTGCACGGAGAAGGCGTGGGAGCAGAAACATGGACGCCATTGACCTTTTGTTCCTGTCGGAGGAAAACAAGCAGATTAAAAAGAATCCCAACACAAATCAGAGAGTTAAGAGAGTTTTTTCTGCACCATTTATAACGATTGGTAGTTTA
Organism: Neolamprologus brichardi; assembly: GCF_056152115.1. NCBI lineage: Eukaryota > Metazoa > Chordata > Actinopteri > Cichliformes > Cichlidae > Neolamprologus > Neolamprologus brichardi. Next base: position 4,996,111 of record NC_142114.1, on the reverse strand, counting down.
AATGATTTAATTTTAGCATCATCTGTGATATGTGAAAACCCATCTCCTATGCAGACACACAGAGAGCTTGATACTGAGGCGGTTCATATCATGTATATGTATATAATTATGGTGGAATCATCTTTAAAATAAATCAGCTGGCCACAGTCACAAATCAAAGAAGGCTTGACAGCACAGTGAAAAAGATAAAGAAGAGCATTTAAGGACCAAACCCCAGCTGTCTTTGAGTCTATTCCACAGCACACAAGCTATTTCTTTGAATATGACACTTCAGCCAACTAAATAATTTAACTGCAGTTACTGGACAGATGTGAGGCAAGCCCCAAAAGAAATATCAAAAAATAAAAAAAATAAATCCATTCATAGATCATACGTGTTGATTACTGCGTACATTTTGAAATATATCTATGGATGCTGGTATGCTGGCATGATGATAATGACAGGGATTTATCACTTCCTCTGCTTGCTCACTGCTGTCTCTTCCTTACACCTTCTGTCTCTCTCCATCTGTTTCCTCTCTAGAACTCAGTTTCATGTGGAAAGGAAAACAATAATAAAGTGAATTTAAAATGCAGTGCTTGTTTTAATACTTTGCGGATGAAAGCATTCATAAAACTGGCCATTTGCTTATGCAAATGAGTGCATTTCAATTATGATGCTATTATCTCTGTGTAAGCAGTTAATGCAGTTTTGTAGTGATCCAATTACTGCAGAGTGCTGTCTATTGAATGGAGCTGATGTTGAGAAGGTGCACTGTTATGTAGTTAGAGAAGCCTGGATCGACATGAGGAAAGAAGACTGATGTGATGGTGTTATAGCGGCACGGCTGAAGCAAGACTGTGGTAAAAAGACGGTGACTGCATTTGTATTACAGTGAAATGATACTGCTCTGCTACAGCTATCAATTCAGCCTACAATATCAAGATCCTAAAATCAAGAACAAAGCAACTTTCTAAAATCAATAAGAGGAAGCATTAAGCCAAGAATGCTGAAGCAAATGGCTACAGATAGTCTGGTTCTGTTATTTAAGTCTGCAGTGTTCTTCATCAGTGGCACATACAGTGCTGTATAATCAGACAATTGGCAACATGTTAGTAAATTTGATGTTGATAACAATGGTGATATACAATATGGCTCAGACCTCAACACCCTAAACCTCTGGTCAACACAACTACTGCTACACTCAACCTCTGCGAAAACACTTATGATTGCAAGATGACAGCAGAGGTGACCCGGTGGGAGGAAACTTGTCTCCAAACAATCTCAGTCCAATTTGTACCAACTGCAATGAATCTGAGACAGATTGCCAACACGTTGCCATTAGTCTGAGTCAGCCTGCACGGATGAGCCCAACTCGTCACCACATCTCTGCAGCAGTGGACTCGACTTAGCTGGTTGCCAACTGGTTGTATTCCAATTACATTGCTATACAAAAGTAAGGTTGCCAAACAGTTATGTCATTTTGCAGTTAAACTGCTGTCCTGGAGCAATTACGTCACTATTTGTGGCGAATACAAGTACTTAATGTCTGTATATAGACGGCAATAGATTTGCAAGTTTCACCAGTTTAATTAACTATATTATCACAGACAGAATGCAAAGACATGCCAGCCTGACCACTTTTGAGTGGTCAGACCTGGTCCCTGTTGTTGAAGAAACCATTTCAAAGGTAGCAACAGTGCAAGTTCATTGCACACGACTGCAAAAGTTTTGGTCGTGCTGCAGTCTCCAACTACTGTCTGATTGTAGCATTTCAATATTTTGTGAATGTTCATAAAAGGCGTTCATCCGTTAGACCAGGGGTGTCAAACTCAAATACAAAGTGGGCCAAAATTCAAAACTGGAACAAGGTCGCGGGCTAACATTAATATTTATTGAAAAAAAAAAATCTTCCTCCAGATTTAAGAATGAATCTCTTCTTATGGACTCAAACAAGTTTTTCTGAAAACTGAATATGGAACAAGCAAAGCTTAATACTAAACAATATACATATTAGCTGTATAATACCAGCAGGCCAGCTCTAATAATAATTTGGTATGGCTTCGCAGGCCAAATGTAATTAGGCTGCAGGCCAAATTTGGCCTGCGGCCAGAGTTTGACACCTTTACGTTAGACTGATTTCTAATATTTAAATATTTAAATATGTAATATATGTTCAGCGTGCAGTCCTTCATTTACATTTGTTATCTCATTATTTTAGTCAGGTTATCCACTCCTGATTCAAAGCATTTTTTAAAAGTTAGATTTAGCAATTTCCATGTTTGCCATGAAACATTTCAACAATGTACATGATCATGTGACGTTCAAAAATGCAGTTTGTGGCGAGAAAAACATCAAAAACTCGTTTCAGGCCTTGATAGCTGTAATAATTCAGTTAGTAACACTGACTATTAATCACTAGCCCAATTTCTCTCTGGCCTCCACCCACCATCATTGATCACCATTCTGTTTGATTACACATTTATATGATTTTATCGTAATGTATGAGAACGGAGACCTTAGGTGTGATTTGAAGCTAGGCTAATTAATTGATTGATTTATAAATAAATAATCCTTCACGGTGTGGTACTTTTAATTTCAGCCTTAAACAAATTGCAAGAAGAGGAAAACGGGGAGACAATCGATCCAAATGTCCTTGTTCATGTACGTTGCTTTTAAATATGCCATCATCTTCATATTCCACGTCTCTTTAACACGTAATATGTGGTGTTTCCAATTTTCTGTACCTTTCAAGCTTTTGTTTTTAGGCCAACAAAGAAAAATTCCAAAATAAAAAGAGACTACAGAAACTCACACTTTACATACAAACATACTAAGATATTTTTACCCAAGGACTGAAAGCAAAACAATGGCAAACTTTGTTGACTACAAACACCTGCATGTACACTATACATTCATATGAAACTGAGCATCGCTGCACGCCTACACGTCTTGCACGCACATGGCTGCGTGAGTGAGCAGCTGCACAGTGTCTTGTCCTCTACCTCTCTATCCTCCGCATTACTCTCGCTCCCCTCTACTTGCTGGAGGTTGTGAATGCTACCTTGCCACCCACTCTTTTCCTGAACACACTGTCATGAATGGGTTCCTCTGTTACGGGCACACAATGGTGAATGGATACTATAACCGACAACGCCTAGGTGACACATCTCTAAGTCACTTACAGTAACTTCAGACAATGAGTCGAGAGAGAATCTGTAACAGTCGTCTAGCTGACGCATCCACATTCGCTTAATGTTAGGATCACAGCTTGACTCCCTAATGGCAAAGTGATACGCTGTTTTGTTTTTAAAGATGCTTGAAAACAATAAAGGTGCATTCAGGCTCAGTGGCAAGACACGCTTGCCACTGAGCCTCATGACTGTGAGAATTGCATCATGATGGATGAACCTCATTCAGATTTGGATCGCCCATCCTCTCTCATCCAGAACATCATATTTATAAAGTTCTTTTCTATGAAGATAAATGCTAAGTATTGTTAGTATGGTAATATAGTATTATTAGGGATAGTAGTGATAGTTTTGCGGTGCATACCACACCGGGCAGAGAGGGCAGCTGATAAGCGTGTGTGCCCAAAAAACCCTTATCAATAAAGACCCGTCACCTTGCAACGGCGGGTGCGTGGGTCATCCTCCTGTCACGGATAGGTTTTAAAAGAAAAGACATGGCAGATGAGGAAAAAGTTACAAGACAAAGTAAATATTTAATTACCACTGTGACAAAAGAAGAAGTTTATAAAGCGTAAAGGACTAATGCAAGAGAAATAAATATGCTGTGGGCCAAGTCCACCACCTTCTTCTCTATGCTTCTATTTATCTGTCTCTCTGCAGGTGTCTTTTAACAATGGGGTGCCAGAAGAGACACTGAACACTACAGTCGAAAATCTATTACTAGTAAGAGGGATAAGTGAAAATCCAAGTGCCAGTAGGTGCGTGTCAGCACAGTAGGAAGCAGCGGAGCAGAAGAGCAGAGAGGAGAGAAGGAAAAACTGAGAAGAAATGAGAAGCACAAGAAAGGGAGCCCCCCCCCCCAAAAAAAAGAGATGTGGCTTTCAGTGATAGTTTACCACCTGCTAGCTGGCATGCTGAGTTTGTGCATTTCTGTGAGAAAGACAGCTGGCATTTGTGAGTGAGTGTGTGTGTACATGTGGAGACCTGTGGTAGATAATGTCTGTCTCTCTGCTCACAGCAGTAAAACACAGCAAAATAATCCCCCTGAAAATCATCTAACACTACACCAGGAGTACAGACTGGCTAGCACAGCTAGATACTTTTCCCTCAAGGTCTAAGGCTTCTCAAATGTCTGTTTCTTGGAGAAAAAGAAAGAGAGAGCGAGTGGGGGAAAAAAAAAAAAACAGAAAACGAAAACTCTTGCTCCAGTTCCACATATGCACCTTTTTTAAAACAAAATCTGCCTGCGCGTCTGCTGCAGCCTTTGCCAATACACTGACATATTCGCACAAAAACACACACTGTGAAATGCACAACACATCACGAGAGCCAGGAAGCACAGTGCACAATGGTCACATTTCTCACATGATCCTCACCAGCTGTCAGTGTCACTCTAGACACACACAGACCATGGAAGTTGGTGCGTGCGCGTATAAACAGATACTGTAACAGGCTCCTTAGTCACGGCTGATTCAACAAAGCCATAATGACAATCACAGTGTGCTGTAGCTGTATTTACAACAGGAAATAGGGACAGTCGGGGGAAAAAGGAGGAATTGCAAATTTTTCTTTTTCTCACCAAAAGGTCATTAACCTAAAACCAAAGATGGAAAGAGTGATTTACCCTAATGTATGAAAGTCTAGCAAAGCTAGAGCACTAACAGCTATGCTCCTGAGGGCTGGCAGTGTAGTGTGACCCTCCTGCCTTTGCCAAGCTCCCAACCCCAGGGGAAACCGTAATTCTTACTAAAAAATGTCTGCAAATCACCACTACTGATAATGAAGCTATTTCTTGACAAGCTTTCTGTAACTAAACTATTACTAGTCAACTTTTAGCATTTACTTCTATTCAAACTTGGTTAAAGTTAGCCATTCACTTTTGACATTTTGCCATCAATTCTGGAGGTTATTTTATTGTGTTATTACTGATATCTATACTCTCTAGTCAAAATGTCATCATTTATATCAATAAATCAACTTTCCACAGTGGATAACTGCACTTCAGGCCTTTAAGTGAGTACCACACTTAAAGTAGCCTTTGCCTCCAAAGGACTCTTGATGGGCGATACATCAATCAGTCCATCAATTTATAAACTGCTTAGTCAACTCAGTGTTTTGTTCGTTTATGCTAATCTGCCCCATTACTTTTGAGTGAACCTCTTAAGAAAGGCCTGAACACCACAATCCCTCAGTGTAAAAACTGTCACTGTCAAACTGTATTTGGCTTTTGTGCAGACTCACTTTTATCCCACTATGGCTCAGAAAATCACAGCCAATCAATGGAAACTAATCAGTTCTATTCTAAAAACAGTCTATAAAACAGTGTTTTCAACACTAAAGGTAAGAGTTTGCTGTGATGTGATTTTTATGTGTGTGTTTTTTTAATTGTGTTGTTTGTTTCCAGTGTTGTATAGTAAATTGTCAGAAGGACTAGTGTCCAAGCAAACAATTTGTATTGGAATGCAATTTGTAACATAATTACCACTCTAATAGACATTAACTTTAATCAAAATGATCTCAAGAGATTTGGTACGGACACTCAAGTCCTAACCAGCTTCTATCACTGCAGTGCTAATGATAACTTGTCATTAAAACACCATGACACACACATCTTGGTCTTCATACAGTCATTGCTTGTATAGAGTGTATACAACACTTGCTCACAAAGAGACACAAACACATACGGTTTGCACAGTTTACAGTTACTGTAACTAAATACAGAAGAGCACTACATGTGCTACACTATAGTGTTGGGTGTGCAAACACATGACTGATCAAACACATGGCAGGCAGTCACACACAGACAAACGGGGGAAGAGGCACATGTTTTCAGGTACTTGGAAAAGTACACAGACATAACAGCAAAATAGCATTTGCAGATACACACATCAATTTTAAATGAGCAAATGGTGGGATAAAAGGTCCGTGTTAAAGTGAAAAGACTAGCACTAAAAAGAGAACGCACAAGAGAAATATGCCAGTTTCCATGAAAAGGGTGAAAACAACATGCCAAAAGAAAAGACAAGAGCACGAGTGGTGTTTTGGGAATGTTTTCTTGTTGGGGGGAGAAAAAGACAGAATAAAAGATGGGCTGGGATAATGCTCTAACCACCTTGCTGTTCAATGCTTTATAGCTTTTGAAGATGCTGGACTTGTTAGTGGTGTTGGAAAACGAGCTGACATGTCAGAAAGTGTAGCTTGATTGCTCAATTGCTCAAGTTATCATTGGTGCTACATTAAGTTGTCAGTTTGATAAAGATATTTCTTTAATTTCTCTGTGTTTTTATCTATTTGACTGTGCTGTCTTAGCACTGACGTCTCTCAGTCTTTGTACTAATTTGCATTCCTTGTGTCCACTACATATATCCACTTGCATTATTTTATGGTTTTAGTATATTCTGTTTTACATTTCCAAAAAAAGAAAACAGTTAAAGTAGTTAATAGCTCTCACATAAATGAACTTGTTGGGTCGCTGTGTAAAATACAAATAAAAAATGGACAAATCAACTTTTTGACACATATTACTGCCATCAAATCATTGCCTTCTGCCCCCCCCACCCCCACTTCTGCCTTGTGCTCTGTCATCCTGGAAGAAACGCTTTCTATCTGGACAGAAAGATTGCATCATAGGATAAAAGGTGATCAGTAATCCTTTTCTATGCAGCGTCTGTAACACCGAAATGACACGCCAAGCTCAAGAGGAGGACACACTTATAAATAAAACACAAGACACGGATGAGACATTTAAAAATGTAGTGGTGTTTGTTTACAATGCCCACGCTTGGTTATGGCTATGAAAGCATGCTAAAACATAAAGACTGCTCTAATGTGAACAGATCATTCCTCGTTCACACAAACTGATTTAGGTGTTCATTTCGTTTTTGCATTTACTTTTTCTACCCGTGGTTCAAATATTAAAAGCCGTTTGAACTCTTTAACATTATGAGGCAGAATGAGGATTTGCAATGCAATCTGACATGTCAGGCTGGAACAGAGAAAACACACCCGACTGATATTTTGATGGCGTAACATTTGGCTCTAAAGTGGAGCCGCTGTAATGTAACTTGACACGCTAAACGAAATGCTTAAAAATAACGATCCCTGCTGTTTTCAAGGCAAAACAAATGATCTGCTATTAGAGTAAACAAAGTGGAGCAAAGGCCAAGCAAAACCCTTTGACATTTTAAATATAAGGTTTAAAAATAGACCAATTTCAGAGGATTAACCGTTCCCTGACCAGAAAATTACATCCCGATCTTTGATTTTGGCTTCTTTCTTGACAAAGCAGATGACAACACGTGAGCATAACGCAACATCAAAGCAAGAACTCACAACAATTGCACGTCAGTCCGGAGGAACAAATAAAGGAAAATGAACTCCTACAGAGAAATACTGACTTTTGTGCGAGCTCCGTGTCTGTGTGCATCACCACTGCTTCTGTTTTGTTTATGTGATGATTGCGTGTGTGTAAAAGAAGCACCTCATACAGCCCGCGGCCAGTCAGAGTCTGCCAGGCACACTGGGGGAAGACAGCATAAGTAAGTATGTGCTTAGAAATGTGCACGTATAATAATCAACATGTGTGTATAAGCTTTCCTTTACCATTGACTGCTGCTATATGCAAGTGTGTCCGAGTTTACGTACTATAAACACTATGATGCAAAGCAAAGGCAATCCCACCCACACGCTCTGTACTAAAACCCCGTTTTTCTAGTTGCATTTAGAAGATGTATTTCAAAAACTGCAAACTGACCAGATGCCTTCTCTTGCTGGGAATTTACATCGAACGTAAAGGAGAGAGAGAAAAAGCTGGCAAATTTCAACTCCATTTCTGTTATCCTGCCAATTTGTGGTTATGGAGGAACATTGTTCACTACCTAGATTCTTCCCTCTTTCCCTCCTCCAGATCTCTCCCTTTTACATTCTGCTTCCATACAAGCTGTCAATTTACTCTCTTGAGGGAGCAGAGCAGTTTTCTTCTCCCTCTCTATTCTCTTGGTCTTCTTGAGGAAATATGCTGTGAAAAGAGCTGATTATTATATGGCACTCCAAGCTGCTTCTCTGAGTCTTGATCTCTCCATCTCACTCACTCTCTCGCCATCATTCCTGCTTTATTTTCCAGTCTCTCGCTCTCTCTGTGTCTCTCATTCAACCCCTTCCCATCATTTAATTTCGTCTGCAGATGAGGACTGGTGAAGAAACTTTTTCCTTCACCATGATGTGCTTTCTTTGCTATTGTGTCTCACCAAAAGACTCATTACTGTCCTTCCTCTCATGTTGAAAGTGCTATTTCTGTGAATGAAGGACTAACAGGTGTAGAGAGAGTAACAGAGAGAGAGAGCGAGAGACTGGGAGACAGGAGGAAGATGTGATCCATCTCAATAAAAGAAAAAGTATGGTGTCATTAATGCTTTTTATTACACGGTGGAAAAAAAGCACACTTAGCAGTTTATAGATCTTAAGGTGGCTGACAGGAGGTTCAACAATACACACAAAAAGATCTATACATAAAGTGATGCTCTTCCTCTCTCTGTAGAAAATCAAAAGTGTTTCTTGTCCAGTGTTTAAAGCAAGAAAACACAATTTACTACACTTTGGCATTAGTTACACAATAAAACCAAAACGTCCAACAGAGGTTTTGTGTTTTCTGTGGATTTTGCCTCATCTGGTCCATAAAAGCATCGTCACAGACACATTCTTTGCAAAACAATTTGGGGATGCTTTTGGATCACTATTAATCACATTACTCATCCATCCATAACTGTAATACATTGTTGATATATTCACACATCTCTGCACCTATTAAACCAACTCATTCACCAGTTTTGGGCAACTAAGCCACATTCATCCATATCTGTCACATCTGTCGCTTTTTCCCCAGCTATCCACGCAAGCTTTCATATCCTATTCTTCTATAAATGCATCCATCTATCCATCTGGCCATGACGCTTTGGCCTCACACACATCACTACATGCTGGCTTTTGCGCATTCATTACTCTCCATTTCTGACATGAAAGATATCTCACTTTGGACATTACAGACCTCAGTCCTCTCCCCTGCCGATCCCAACCATCCACTTATCTGCCACTTTCTTTTTCTTGGTTTTTTTTGCCTTACATTTTACATTTTTTGCCTCTGCATCTTAGATGAAATGACAAAGCTCAGATTCTTTCCTTCTATCAGCCATCCAGCTATCATGCACGTCATCACACACAGTCTCTTATCCTGCTCTTTTTTTCCTTTTGCCACAAGCCTGCAAATATAGACCCTGCCACAAGACACAGGAGTGAATATGCGCCTTACCGCAATCACTCGTTCGTCTCATACTCCACCTTTTTCTGCAGTGGACTCAGCTGCAGACACTCACTGTTGCACCTCTCTCTCGACCTCATTTGTACATATTGAAAACAATGTGAACCTAAAAATTCCAAATTTTAATTAATCACTCCATAACTAACTCCACCTGCTGCCACTGTGCTTCTACCTCAGCCCTTTTCCCCATTGCTGTTTCTTACAGAATGGCTTCTTGAAACCACTTCTGATGAGGCTTCAGTGAACAGTAGGTCAACTGTATCAAGTGAAATGAAAGATGCATCTCTCGGGTCCTGTGTCAGGCATTTAGTGGATTTATAAAGGATATAGCTTTCAGATACTGTTCACCTGCTATATTTATATATGTTTTTTCTTAACTTTGGAATTTTTAATAGACTCAACAAAATAGGAAAACATTTTGTATACTCGTACAATAAGCCGGTCTTTTCCAGATACTATTGTTTTTCCCAGAGACTAGGTCGATTACTACGCTCCGCTTAAGTGCAACTCAGTACCATTAAGAGCTGACAATGCAGGTCATCAGGATTGCAGATCGTCAGCATCACTGGAGATTTTACTTAATATAACTCAGTGCTTAATTGCAAATACACCATGGAAAGCAGAGGAGCATAAACGGAACTTTTCAAGTTCAGACACAATATTTAATTAAGACAAACACTAATGTTTGCCCCTGTTTGTCTTTTAGCTTGACTTCTTAGTTGTCTTCCTTCAGTTCATTTAATACTTCACCAAATAAATTCTCTACATTTTGTTTTCATTTGTTAAGTCCTTGACTTGCTAAAGTACCAGCAAATCAAGACAGTCAAAACAGTCAAACTCAAAAACCTTCACAGCATCAGTTTTGCTTGCAAAGGGATATTAAATCAATGTTTCCTATTCAGCTATTGCAATTCCAAAAGATTCTCTCTTCTTCCTTCTGTCAAACTCAACCTCTTAACATAAATTCTCTTCTACTTCTCGTTGACCTTATCTCCCTTCTCACCTTAAAAAAATTCCAGAATTTCACCTTGGGTAAGAGAATAGCTGGAAATATATGTATTTGCCCATTAAGCATGAAAAACAGAGTGCAGGTAGAGTGCTGGGTTGTTACTGGATCTGAATAGGCATTCAATATGTGAATATTTCCAAAAGTTAGTACGATCGACCCACAATTAGTCTGTGTTGCACTATTTACACCATTTATATATATGTGCAGCCCTGTTTGTTTTTAACCATTACTTAGTGATAACGATCAAGTATGGACATCTAACAGTGCCCGTCTCATTAAAATGAGTCAAAGTTCCATGAATCTGAGTTTAATCAAGCTCAGGGATGCTGGAGTGTAACTGCCTCCTCTACAGAGGTTTTCGAGAAAACAAGTTACCAGTAGACGTTTGGTAAACTGGCTCTATACAGGCTCATCGTTTCATTTGAAGGGACTGCTGGTGTGTTGTTTTTTTGTTTTTTCATTTTCTTTTAGTGCTGCCTGAGGTGATTTTGGTTCATCTATCTTGAAGTGTGATCGGATGTGTGTGTATGAATTTATGGGCAATCCACATGTTTCTTCAGTGCCCAACAAAATAAGGCCTGGATTATTGTGTAAGATTTTCTTTTGGAAGACTGCGAGTGTTTGAGAATGAAGCTGGGTGAGGGGCGAATGCATGTGTGCTGGATGACCTGCGGGATTCATAAAGCTAGTAGTTTTACAAGGCCTAGTCTCCTCTTCTGAACTTTTTACTGCTGAGTGACGTGCCACTTGGCTTCCTGTGAAATCCTTCTTTTCCCTCTCTTTTTTATCTCAGTTTCTGCTCTCCATTTCTCTTTCTGCTTGCTTTCCTCTTCATCCATGCCCCCTCCCACCATGTCTCTGTCTGTTCCTTTCTTCCCCTCCCTCTACGTCTGGCAGTAAAGGCTGATGGAGTGTGAAATTAGAAAGTGTATCATATTCTGCTCTGTGGCTCCATGTCCTGAGCTATAAGCTATAGCTAGTCAGAGTGAAAAATAACATGCAGTGAAACAGATACATTAACATGGTTTTGTGTGTACATGTGCGCGCGCGTGTGTGTGTGTGTGTGTGTGTGTTGAAAAGGACAGTTTAGCCGGCCTGCAGCTTATCTGAAATTACTTATCTCACGGATGATACACTGGGGCTTCTTCCTAAACTACAGGACTGAGCATGGATTCAAATTATGGACAAACATAAATACACACCTGACTCAGATGCTGAGTGCACACAATTTGAATAGCCTGTTGTAAACAAAATTTTAATAGTTTTGATAAAGAAAGTGCACAGAGTGAGAGATAGATCCTCTCACTAATTGAAAAAGACAAGTCCCCAGTATTTGATCAAATACATGCATAGTCACAAGAAAGAGTTTGCAGACCAAGATTTCTGTACTTACTGCTGATACAATATATAACCGTCATCTGATTTGCAAAATACATAAAGAACTGAGTGTAAGATGAAGTCCACACCACACTTTATGAGCAATGAATGCATCCTAATCCTGATTTTTTAAACGTTTTTTTGCGACTGTAATTATCTGTTAGGTGTACCTGCTGCACATTACATTCGCTTCCAACACAACTCACCGTCTCAGGTTCACTATTTGTTCCACCTTGGACAGCTATCAGTTTGCTTACAGTGTAGCTTACAAAGAGCAACCTACAAACCTTGTTCCCGAGATGCTGTAGCCGATTGGTTCAGAGCACTATCCACCAAGTGGCTATTAGAACAGGAACCAGTAGTACCACATCATGTGAAGTGGTCTTAATAAAAGGGAACACTGGATCGTCAAAGTATATCGTGGAGTCAGTTAAACTTCAGGGATATAAATGTGTCCACTCTGGAAGTCACTTTCACCTGCTTTGGTGCAAATTAAAGTGACAGCAGTTGCACAGGAGGCTCAACAACAAAACCTCCAAAAATAAAATAAAAAAAGAGAATGTCTTTGGAGCCATAGACCATTGTTACTTTTCTTGTCATTCTTGGTATTATGGGAAAGTACCTGCAACCCATTCACATTGCACAGGTGTTCCACTTCTTGCAGTAGGACATTTTCATTGGCGCAAGAAGCTTTTTGTGTCTCCCAGCACAGTCTCAAGAATAGGGGGTAAATACTGTACACAAGAACAGCTGGACAGGTCTGTAAAAGTGCATCAACCAAGCACCAAGACCCAAATCTGCTCTTTTGTACAAGGAGGAGCAGGAGGAGCTCTACCACAACCCTACAAAATTCTTCAGTAACATGCACACATGTAACCTACTGTGTTAGCATACGGTGCTGCGTACGTATTCGCACCGTGCAGTGAGCACTCCTGTGCACAGATCATAATAAAGGACCAAGAACCCTCATGCCACCCTCACGGAGGCCGATTCTGATAGGCTGAGTAGAAACATGCACAAGTAGCCTGCTGCATGCATTTTATGTCTCCTCCTGTTTCTCATCACATAAAGCAGCAGATACCATGCCTTGTTGCTGGCTCAGTGCCCTTCTATGGTCATGTTCAGCTCTCCTTCACACTCCTGAGACTGTGCTGAGACACAAAACTTCTTGTGAAGGCATGTGCAGAAGTGCAATCCTGGAGGAGCAGGTCTGCTTGTGCAGCCTGAATGGGCTGTAGGTATGGTCACATGGACACACTAGCCTAAAGCGAAAGTAGAGAGAAATTAGTCAGGAGGGAGAAGGAGAGAGCACTGATCTGTAGCCAACATGCACAAAACCTCCCTTTTTGGGAGTTGTGTTGTTTTTGCCTCTCCAGTGGACTTGTCATTTTTATTTGCACCAGAGCAGGGATAATGGACTCACAGTGATTTATACTTTGTAACTTGACACACTGACATCTCTGAGGTTTACCTTATATTGTGTTATACTGTGATCACCTGGTGTTCTTCATTTTTTGAAGTGTGTTTTTGTTCAAGGTATATATGAATATTTGAAAGACGATATCTGTTTGTGCATCCATTTAAAAATGTCATAGCACCATAATGAGTGACTGACAAGACAATGACACATCTAGGCTTTAATTTAATTACTGTAACTGTAAGCATGCATGTATGTGCTTACCTGCAGCAGACCAGACACCTCTCCTTTCTGAAGCGGCATGGCAATGGAAGGAGTGAACGGCTTACTTTCCTCAACTGGTTTGCCTTTCATGAAGTGTTTTCCTGCCTCATAGACGTCCACCACAATCATCTTTCCTTTAAACTCCACCCTTTTAGGTACCAGCACCTGCAAATCGGAGGACATCATAACTGACTTCACTGCAAAAAAAATACACAAATAAAAAACACTTTAAGGCAAAAATTCTAACAACTCCATATTGCTAAAATTTCAAGGTAGAATATAATGGATACAATTTTGTTGTTTGCCGCTTAGTCACCTTCTGTGGAGTACATGGAAGATAACTCAAAGACTTTAATGTGACTGACGTAAAACAGCAGACCTATATAACCGTCCACTCCACCAGATAATGTTCCCTGGTTCTTTACATCTGTCAGCCTCCATACTGATTTAGCCAGTCCACGGCTTCATAATAAAAACCAACAACGACAACAGCGGAAAAAAACAAACAAACCCCCCCAACTGAGTGCTTTCAGTTCCATTTATGGAAGACCTCAAGGTCGACAAGTACAGGAACAGCTGGGCGCTAAACCAGAGGGAAGGATTTGCTGGTTTGTCTTATTATTTCACCATGGCAACTGCACATCTTAGCTGATCACAGCAGGAAGGAAAGGGAAAACAAAGAGTTATAATTACGGATTCATGTGGAAGGGAATTTGTTCTTAATGACTTATTCCTGTAAATAAAGACTGTATGAAAATACTTTTTCCTTCAAAGACAATTTCAAACTAGCTACAAAGTCAACAAGCTGATAATGATGTACGGTGTATGATTATCGTGCCGATTTACTCCCTTTCTTCGGCTCTTCTTTTCAGATTCAGTCGTTTTATGTAGTAAACACTAATTAAATGATTTGGTGTGCGTGCATTTTTGAAGGATGTCAGGCAGTTATAAAAACTTCTTAAATTCTAATCACTGCAAAAGTGTGACTTTCTTTGTGAAGAAGGCATCATTTTTTATCAAACTTTGTGAACACCTTAGGAGAATAATAGCAGATGTAAATCCATCCACCTAGATGGATTTCATCTGACACTACACAATAACCTTTGAAAAAGTTGTTTGAGAACTTGTTAGCGTATTATTATACATCATTAAAGATACAGATGATGTACAAAATGAATAATGATGATAATAAGATGGCATGTCACTGATCCTTGTCCCTGCTATAAGTCCTGTAACGTTTTTGCTTAATCCTTTCCAAGGACAGATCAGAGTTCGGGTCATCAGCCTCAGACATGCTGGGAATTCAATGTCTTGTACACATTGGCTTCAGCGAGGCGCTGACGTGCCGACTCGGATCATCTGGTGGTCCGTCTAACCATTACACTACTCTGCAGGGCTTAGGCACTGACTGAGCAGAGAATAGCGTATGAACTGGAGGAGAGATTGTTACTGGTGTGATGGCGGGGGCACGCCTGCCTCAGTGTTAATCTGTCAGCCTTCATCCAGCTGGTAAAATATGATAGGAGACAGAGTGCTGGCCAAACAGACACAAAGCCAGCACGACGTCTGCCCAATCAACACACCTGCTGCTCAACACTCTGACCACAGAGAGAGGCTGTGTGTGTGCGTGTAAGTTACCAGCAGCCAGACTGTGAGTGGAGAGGTGAAACCGCAGGGCTGTGGAAGAGATAGCTGTCTTTGTGTGTGTGTGTAGGTGAGGGTCATTCGTTGCCCATTACATAGTGATTAAATGATGAAAGAGCTTGTCTGATTTCATTGGAAACCCCCTCTCCTGCTGCCTCACTCAGACACTAACACATACACACACACACACACAGGTGGGTTGGGTACCTATTACAGCCGTCAGGATAGATATCCATCTGATGGTGTAAAAGTGAAACTAGGCCATTTGTTCACTCTCACACCTCTCTCTTCCTTATTCCCCATTTCCTTCAGCCCGCACATCCTCCTCCTGTCCTTTCCTTTCCTCTCAAACTCATTGTTTCTTTTACAATTGAACTACCTTAACTTCCCTTTCTCGCCATCCATTATTCCATCCATTTACACTTTTATTGCTACACAAGCTTTTTAGCAATAATAGCACAGGTTTTAGAATAATTTGATCTTTATGGATCAATATGGTAAGAATTAAAGTGAGGCTGAACTCACAACATCTGTAATGTATAATGTGTATGAACTGGAGATCAGTGAGCTGCCTTAATGGTCCCATATAACGCTCCTTTTGGACAAGTTAACGTCTCCTGAATGTGTCTGTTATGTTTCAGGTCACCACCTTTTGTTTTCTCTGCCATGTGTCTATTAACCTCTCTGTTTTAGACGGATTCCAAATGAAGCTGGTTGTAACTTTCAGTCTGTTGCCCATGACCCCTTTCATGCCCTTTTCCTGTGACTTACCTACTATTGCTATGAACACCTGAGTTAAAACAGAACCAATGTGTCTGCAGTGAGACTCATAAAAGTGAGCGTGTAAGAGGAAGAGCCGGTGCTTTATGAGCACTCGTTTCATAAACATCACCTAAGGCTACGTCCATCGTTTTCTCTCCATTTTGGCCTCACGTCCACACTGACACGGAAATGGTGGAAAATCACAGCGTTTGATGGAAAACGCTCTCAAAAACGCGTACATTTGCAAACTGGACACCAATGAGTTACAAACTGATAGCAAACTGATTAAATTTTATTGCCGTCTTGATGCACCAAAGTTGCTTTGAAGACAGCAACTAACTGAGCGGTTGCAGACCAGGTCCCCGTCTTCAAACCAACAATTTCAAAGGCAACAGAATCACAAATTGATTGCAAACGATGCCTTTTTTACTTTTACGCATCGTTTTCTCCGCGGTTTGTCCTCATGTCCACACTGAGACGGTGTTTTCACTCTCAAAAACACATACATTTGAAAACGGTGCTTTCGCGTCGCAGTGTGGACAGCGAAAACGGAGAGTTTCTAAAACAATGACGCATGTTAGTCATGTGATGCAGTCATGTGACCAATTAAACTAAGATAGCGGAGGGCGCTATACAGCAGTTGTTTTGCTTGCTCTCAGTTTGGACAGCCCTATTAAAGATTAATATCAGTCTGTACATGCTCCAGATAGCTTTAACTTTCTTTAACTCTCACTCGCTTTTGCAACTTTGTACTTTTGTGTTACTCGCAGCAACAACTCCACCTCATTGTTAGTCCATTTAAAAAAACTCGGTGCTTTTCCTCGACATTTTTCGGGAAAGCAAATAAGCGGCAGACAGAAATGTGGCAGGTCGAATCTTCTTGCGTTTCACGCATGCGCAGGACTAGAACGTATGCGTTTTCGCCCGTTTCAATGTGGACGCACAACTCTGTGAAAACGACTGAAAACGCTAGTGTGGACGCGAACAAAAACACCATTTTCAAATCTATCCAGGCTAGTGTGGATGTAGCCTAAGTGACAAAAAGCTTGATTTTATCAGTCAATGTTGTAGTTACAAACTTATTAAATGGCTATTTTTGCAGCGAAATTAGGGATCACTTTGTAAATGATGGGAAGCACGACATCCTACTACAAGTTACTGGCAGCTAATTAAACTGTAGTCTTACATGTGGGCTCTAACAGCTATAAAAATGCAAAAATTCTTCAGGAATGATTTGAAGAAGATGACTGATTTCCAGGTGTTCCCTTTCCCAGCATTCCCGGTCTAATTCATACCAAGCATCTGTTTGATGTGCTGAAAAGACAAGTGTGATTCATGGAGTGTGCACCTCACCACTTATGGGACTTATGGGACTATTGCCCGTGGAGTCTGTTTTAACAGCACTAGAGCGTCCCAAACTATTTCAGGCAAATGTTTAAAGTGTTTGCATGTTCAGCAGGAGTATGGATATTTCAACACAAGAGGGTCAGAGATTGTGCTTAAGTACGGTCAGCTGACACACATGCCAAGACATACACAAATCCAGGCACGCATTAAGGAGTGCGCACTCACGCAACGCACACATGAACCGAGTAACACTTGTAACTGAAGTTTATAGCCTCAGACGAAAGTGCAAAGGAGGAGGAGAAGAGGGGAGGAGAGGGAAGTGGAAGGGAGGAAAAATTATTACCATCCTTTGCCCTCCCTGCTAATAAAAAGCATAACTTCAAACATGTTTCTGATGATGGTTAAAGCAGGAGGAAATTGATTTATTTGAAGATGTTTTAAAGTGGATTTTTCACAGGTTGAGAGAGGGTCTTTGAAGCCATGCAAAGGTATATGTGTGTGTGAGTTTGCAGGATGGAATGTTCATGTCTTTAGGGCTGACCTTAATGTTAGTACAGTTTAAAAAAAAAATAGTACTGCTGCTATCAGCCTCCAAATGCTGCCATGACCACCGCAGGGTTTATGTGTGTATTTGTGAGTGTGTTTGATATTACAACTAACCTAGTTTACTCAATACAAGCTCAAGCATCTGACACCTAATGTGACTAGTCCTGAGACATGAAGAAGAGTTGGAAAAGTTTCACGCTGAAAAAACATATTCGTTAAATTATTGATTAATTTGCCTTTCCACTAGAGTTGTCTATGGAGGAAAGTGTATGTGGAGAGCATCTTAAGCATTATTGATCCATACAGTGCAAGAGCTTGGCTGAATGGTTCTTTAGCAGACAAGCTATTCATAAGTCTGTGCACTTAGATTAAATTTTCACTATCAAAATATGACATTTTTTTAAATATTACCACACTAAAATTCATACTTTTTGTAGAGAATAATTAAATTCAGCAAAGGCACGGCTCACAGTTATCCTCACTGGCTCCTTGAGGTTGCATTTAAGAAATATATTCGATATATAAACGGTGAGAAACAAACACGATTTATGGATTCTGTGCTTGAGTCGTTTGTTAATGTATCTGGACAATAACCATACCTGTTCGTAGTACTTGTTGTGAGCCACATAGTATTGGGAATCAAATGACTCCTCTGTCACCAACACATGCTGTCTCTCCCCTACCTGCACAGACAGAGGGAGAGAGAGTGAAAAGGAGAGAGAAAGAAGTTATCCAGTGGATTTACTCAGACAAAAAGGAAAAATTGGACTATGTTAAAGGTGGACATCAATTAACCATTCACAATAAACAAGCTGTAAAGCCGTTTGATTTAGGCTCATCCAGTAAAACTGTGCTAGTTTCGCTGAAAAAGAACACATTTACTGCTGCAGCGCACAGCAGACGTTTATGAATGTCTGCCGTGCATAGATGCGTTGGCTATGGGGTTGCAGTTTTTGTTACATAGGCCGCGTTTCTTCTTCAGTTTTAATTCAAGCAAGCTTCCTCAGTCAAGCTTCTATTCACGGAGATCCAATATTCAATAAAAGCTTTGCTCTTTCACGTTTTTTTCAAGTTTTATGTTAGTGCCCGCCGTTCACCTTTTAATTAAAATCTCAAGGTTTCAGAGCCACTTCAGTTTTAGTGCTTTGCAAAGAGATGGCGAGCACTATTCAGTTCAGAAAACTGCATTTAAAAAAAAAAAAAAAAAAAGTCTATACACGATGCAATTCAAATGCATACAGAAAACAGTCTATTCAGGACATCAGAAAATCAAATACTACAAGGTCTCCCCATCTGGCAATTTAGTGTTGGATGAAATGAGAGAAAGCACATTTTTGTGGAGGAATGTTGTTGACTCTCCGAAGGATTAATAGAAGAGTAGAAGAACTTTTTTGAAAGTTCTACAGGAAAGAATAAAATCTATTTAGGACTAGTTTTCTTACCAAAAAGGGGGAAGTGTTTCCATATTTGAACAAGTATCAATTCATCACAGTTTCTGTACTTCATGACTATATATACGCCCGTACATTTCCTAAACGGCTAATTCATTTTAAGTATATTAACAGGTATAAATTATGCATTAATTCTTCCCTTCATCTCTGATGTAACTTTGGCCAGTATCACCTTTAGGGTCATCTTCTTGGGCAGCCGTGACTAAAAATGACCAATGGATCAGTAGCTCCACTTGTGTTAAATCCTTGCATTTTCACTCTTCTCTTTATTGTAGACTTGATTAATGTGCACATGCATCACCCGGCATGCAGCCTGTTTCAGTTGCTCCTTTTTCTCCATATTTGAACTTTTATTTTTTGTCTTTGTCTTTTACTTAGTATTAGAGTGTTTGTTTTCATAGTTTTCTCATAATTTCCTGCCTCCTGGAGATTTTTCATGACCTTGTTGTGAAGAGGTTTTTCTATATCATGACTGTGATCACCACACACGCGTCTTGAGGATTTCCAGGCCGGTTTATGTTGCCAAACACAGCACAATGTAGCAAACTGTGGATGTCCTAATGTCCACGCCGTCTCTCAGATGGATTTGTTTTGTTTTTGCAGGCTAAGACGATTTGCACGGATATCTGCTTCGACTTGGGGTTCACAGAAGTACTTTTTAAAAGCCAACATGAGCATTTGAACAAAGCCAGGCTTTGATCTTCTAATTAATGAAAAAACAATAATGAAAAAACTAGCCATACTTTTTCATTTAACAGTTTTGAGTAAACTGTCCATTTCATTTGAGCCCATGAAAACAGGCTGACAGCATTCAGTGCTTGAAGCAACACTGTGCAACTTCAACTGTGAGAAAAGTGTCACCGTTTAAACATTTTTAACTGCATTTGAAAATGTTTCAAATTCAGGTGTCCTGTGGGTAGCATTTGCATTTTAACTCTGTCAGTGATGAGACCTTTACTCAGAGTATGCTGACTGATCATTTCCTGAGCAAAATGTCAGAGCCTTAGAAGTCACGGCTCTGACATATCGCCCAAGGTATTTCCATTTTTGCAGACGTCCATATTCTGCGCTCTCTTCTTCCTCCTCCCCCCCCCCCCCCATGTTTACCCTTTTTCTTACATCCCTCTCTACTGTCTCTGGGCTGTCTCTTTGTTTTCAGCCACTTCCTCTCATCATTGACTGACTCTCACAGAGAGCACCTGCAGAGGCAGAGACAGACTCAAAAAGTGATCAAATAAATTGTTTTTATTTGAAGGGTTTTATTTTCAGGGGGAGAAGTGGGTAAAAAAAACAACATAAGACCATTATTACTGGACAGCAAACACTCAATTGTTGCCTTTCTTAGTGCACTTAAACCGAAGACAAAATATTTTTCCAGGAAGATAAAAAAAAAAAAACCCTTTTATTTAGTCATAGTCAAATTCTCCTTTCCCCTTCAAGTACATTACAAAATTATAAATATAACATTTATGTGGAAATGTATATGTATGCACACATACTAATGTTGCCTGAGTGCATCTAAAAAAGAAAGTATTGTTGAAAAAGTTATTTTTTGTAATTTAATTGAAAAAAATGTAATTTTCATGGAGTCTAAGTGCATATGTCAAACTTCTCTTTAATTTTGATTGAAGCCTGGTATCTTTAATTCAGTTTTTCAACACATTACTGCTCAAACAGTAAAAATACTGTGCAGCTTACTTTAGCTCTGTACATGCAAACACAATCTTGGGGAAGACTGCAAACTTGACAGTGGCCCAGATGACCATCATCAACACCGTCCAGAAGGAAGGCGAGCCACAGAAGGTCATTTCAAAAAAGGCTGACTGTTCACAGTGCTGCAGCAAATGGAAAACTCAGTGGTAGGAAAAAGTGCACACACAAGCAACAGGGATGACCGTAGCCTTAAGAGGACTGTCAAGAAAAGTCGATTCAAGAACACGGGGAATGAAGACAGTGCAACAAGAGCCACAGATGGGTAGGAATGTGGCTAAACTGTCAAATTACCAATGTCAAGCCACCCCTGAACCAGAGACAACGTCAAAAGCATCGAAGTACTGAACTGCTGCTCAGTGGTCCTTTTTAGTCTTTTTAGATGTAAGTAACATTTTAAGTCAACAAAATCAAGGTCCTATAGACAGTCTCAAGGTCCTACGGCAGGAGAATTCAAGCTAGTGTGAAATTTATTCATTCTGTACTGATTTGGGGTCCCATGTGGTCATCTTCTAATGGTGGTGGAGGTTTACCCACTATGTATGATCAAGTCAAAAAGTCAATGTTGCAACCTACTGGAGGTTTCAGAGCATTTCATGCATTCTTTCGATGACAAGCTTCATAGAGATGCTGATATCCTTTTCCAGCAGGACTCAACACTTTCTCACAGTACCAAAACTGCTAACCAACTTTTACTGTACTCGATTGACCTTTATATTTACCATTTTGAATGAAATAAAACATAAATAATGCAAATATTGTAAGGAGTAGTTCTAAAGTAGTTCTCCAGTTATAACAGTTTGTGTATGCATTTGTTTTGGCTTGTTTGGCCGCTGGACTTTTTTCCTCTCATATCTGCGTATGTATGTGTATTTAGATTTGTATTTACTCCATCTGTTGAAGAACGTCACAGCTTTACAAAGAAGGACTGAATGTCTTTACACAGCATGATGGTTTTTTATTTCACCATCCAGAGAGCAACATCCCAGGATACACCGAAGATCCAGTAAAGATTTGCGGGATCATGTGTTTAATTGATAATTAATCCACATCAAAACAAGAACAAGGAGACGACTGTGGCTTTGAATTTTAATCACCATTTTTATCTGCGCCACTAAACATCATCCAAATGATTTTGCTGCTGTCGTTTTCATTTTGAGCAGGAAGACTAATCCGGGCGAGAAGCAGTCGGTGCATGTTGTAGTGGGATACGTAACGTCATTCAGACATAGGTTAGCATTACATTCATGCCCGTCACAGCTTCATTCAGACATTCCCACAATGATGTAACAAACCACTATTACAGAATTATTTAATATGTGCAAGATTTCACAGCACAGCAGCTGATATTTAATGCATTATGTTAGAGTTTTCTTCGCATGGGGACTACATTTTAATACTTAAAGCAGTCAACTAATAAAAAAAGCAGCTCAAGTATATAAATCACTGATCCCTGTCATCGTGTTCAAATGTCTGCAATTATTTTTTATTTACGACATTACTAGTGTACTGTAACTACTGTTACACCATGTGTGTAAATGCATGCACCTCTTTCAATTTGGAGAAGGTTGCTGACGGACAGTGATGTTGTTTGGTGCTGCAGGTATGCAATAGAGAAAGTGACAAAAAAAACTTTATACATACTTTACAGTATTGTAGTTTCTTCTTTTGAGTCATAAACCTGAACATCCACGTTTGGTTTGTTCTGAAATGTTGAAAAGTTCAGTTTGTGTGCAGAAAAATCCTGAACACCACTGTTGAGCAGTGGCTTGTAGACTTACAAACACAACGCTAAACGCCGTTCTAGCAACCATTGTACATTTTATCACAACAGTCTTGCACAGACGCACTCATTTTTACCTCAACTGTCCTCTGGACTCATTATGCATCCATACGATTCTCATATACACACACAGTTTATCACACAAACACATACATAAACATACACAATACATAAACGTTACTCAACTATGACATACGCACAAAGCGGCACACACACGGCTTTTTTGTAGCTACTTGTAGAAAGATAGTTTGTTTTGTTGCCTGCTTAACAATCGCTGTGGGGAGTGATTTAACAGGGCTAAAGAAAGAAGCTCTGATCTTTTGGAGGTTCTCTTTGATTCTTGAAAGATGAAGGGAAAAATCGCCCCTGTTGGTCTGGGTATTTTGTTTTAGCCTCAAAGTAAAAAAACAATATAAAAGAGACTCAAATTTTTGAGTGTTGGCCATGAAACAGAGGGGATTATGGGTGGTTTTGGTTTAATGATTGCAGGGACAAATGTAAAATCAAATCAAGTTATACAAATAAACTGTTCTACACAAGGCATAATTACTTTAGACAGAGTAATAGCTTACAAATGATGAAGACACAAGGAATAGATGTAAGAAAGGTTGGAAAACAAATGAAAAAAGGATCAACATTGAAGAAATTTAGTCAAACTAAGCTAAAACAGAATAGCCTGGGAGCAGTTATCAGATCTTTGTCCCAGTCAAAGCCTCTACTAGCTGGTCCAGGTCAATAACTTCACACACATACACACCAGCACCAACAGTTTCTTCACCAAGTCAATAAACCTTCCTAACACTCTGTTCGGGCAATGCACTTGACTGTTTTTACAGCAGATTCAAATTGCATTGTGCTTGATTCTCTGAGCCCTTCAGAACTGCAACAATATATAAGGAATATAAGACGAAATGTGTGGTTTGCTAGCCTGTGGAAACTATCACTGTTTTACCTACCTCCAAAGTGAGATCAACCATAATCTGACAGCTGAATTTACAGGTTGATAATGCATGATGCCAAATAAGCAGTGATTAAGTATAATTAAGTAATGACTACTGAATATTTTAGGGGGGAAAATAGAGAAGTTAGCTTAGAGAACAATGCAAAGTTCTGGTTAATCTTAAATACGTAAAACGCTGATTACACACAAAGTAAAGCATACACAGAGAAGGAAACAAAGCAATCAATGTCTTTAAGCTTTCAGGGAGGAACTACACTTTGAGAAAACATGTTAGAAATTTCAGGGGTAAAATTAAGTGAAAAGTTCTTTTATAGCTTTTAAAGGAAGTTTGAAAGTCCTTCAGATTTGCCCAGATCTATACACAAACACTCCCGCTAGTAAGAAAAACGGACCGTGAATTCATGAATAACTCTTTTAAAGGTGGTTGTGTGTGAAGATTTTTCCGTTTGACAGAAACAGAAAAAATAAATTAATTAAAACCTGGTGTTTGTTAATCCAAAGTAGTCTCCATCCACCTGCCTGAAACTTCAGTGCCTACATGTACATTGGTGGGAACATAATTTGCAACTGTAAATGTGAAAATCCATTAGGGTGGAATTCATTCTTTTAACACATAATACACAATAACACAATAATGCAGATTAAACCATACAAAGGGAAACTTCTCATGCTTTTGAGATTATGCCTATGATACACAAAAATATCCTGTAACATTGTCTCTTACAAAACAAGTTCACAGTGACATTTAAAGTGCTTTTTTTAAAAGTATTTTTCAAGGATTTCAGTATTTTGTTGACTATAGATTAGAAATATCCCTGCTGTTGTGAGGTGTTAACTTATACGGATGTTTATACAGGCCTGATGAGAGTATTTAATTACACAATTTGGGGCGGGGGACTAAAAATGCTGTCTGGAAATTTAAAACCTTCCTATTTCCCTGGATATTTCAGTAAATCATTTGCTCTGATTTCATAAAACATATACAATAGAGTCAAAGCTGAAGGAAAAATCAGTGTTTGTGCTTGTTTTCTACTTGGAACCTTGAAGCTGAGTATCAGTGAACCATTGACCGAGCCATATAATAGTCAAGACTGATAAACAGCTTGGAACAAGTTGAAGAGCTGGAATACAGCAGAATAGTGACTCTTCAATGACATGCCCATTGTAGAGTCTTGACTTTACAATGCAAAGCTCCTTGAAAGCGACTCTTATTTTATGCAGGCACTATATAAATAAATAAAAATTGCATTTGAAGGTTGTCTATGGAAGAATAATGACGGATTAACAGAAAACAGAACTATAATGGAAAATGTGTAACAGTTCAGGTTTGGAGTTAACCACACTAGTTGTAATGATAAAGGTTAGGGTAAAGAGCTTTGCGGAAACAATACGTCAATGAGGATCATCACAAATACAGAAAGGTGAGTGTGGATGCGTATGAAGGCCTAGATATCTCCTGGATCATAACAAACTCTCACAACACACACAGGACAAAAGTATTCACAATAACAACTTGTCCAGCAAAGCACTTTATAAACAGAGTCTAACCCAAGCTCCACATTTACAGAGAAAGGCTTTTTAGACAGCTTAATATTCTTGTTGATTAACTTTGTTTGTTTGCCTTGAGGCTCTGAATTAGACCCGTAAAGTGTTCTTGGCCTTGTAATGTCCACTGTCCTCTCTCAGAGCTAAGGGAAGTGTCGGCAGTTTTTACCCAAGCAGAATGCTTCGTGCCTGCATCAAATCTACAAGCCCCCTCCAGGTCCTCTCCAACACTCACACAACTCATCAGACCAAAGCTCTCTCATGCACGTGTGCACACTTAAAAAAAGATACTTTAATAACGTTGAGCTGCTGATTCAAAGGAAACAACTGTTAAACAGAAGGGAAGAAAAAAAAATTTTTTTAGCAAGAAGACTAAAACCCACAATAAAGGAAATGTGCAAAATTAGTAGAATTAGTACAACCCCAATTCCAAAAATGTTATTAAAAAAATAGAATTCAATGATTTACAGATCTGGTAAACCCATATCTAGTTCACAGTAGAACATAAAAATCAAATATTTAAACAGACATTTTAGTATTTCATTAAAAAGTATAAGCTAATTTTAAATTTGATGCCAGCAACACGTCTCAGGAAAGCTGCGATGGGAACGATAAAGGCTGGAAAAAAAAGTGGTACTAAAAAGAAACAGGTTGAGGAACATTTTATAACTAATTTGGTTAATTGGCAATGGGTCAGAAACATGAGGAGATCTAAATCAGAGATTAGATTAGAAATCTCCGTATGCAAGGGACAAGGCTAAACGTCAGTACAGGATGCCTGTAATCTTCAGGCGACACTGCTTGAAAAACAGGCATGGCTCTGTCATGGAAGTGCATGGGGGTCAGGAACGCTTCTGGAAATCATTGTCTGATCACAGTTCAATGTCCTATCCACAAATGCAGGATACATTTCAAAAGCACTGCAAAGCCAAATTGGAAAAGTGTTCTGTGGACAGACAAATTGAGATGTTAAATTCTTTTTTAGAAAACATGAATGCTGCATCCTTGAGACTAAAGAGGAAAAAGGACCATCCGGCCTGCTGTCAGCGCAGAGTTCTCCAATGGTTTTAGAACAACACATGCTCCCTGCAGAGAATGTCTTTTTCAGGGAAGGCCTCATCCTAAACTGCATACTCCTGCCATTACAACATCATGGCTTCGTAGTAGAAGAGTCCAGGTGAAGTACTGGCATGCCTGGAGTACATACCTTCTACTGATTCAACACATGGACCACCTAGGGGAGATTTTTTACTAGGTAAAAATCCAGAAACTGATGTTATATGATCGATAACATACACAAGTCTGCAACTGCTAGTATTCCCTAAATGAATGATTGAATTCTGCCATGTGTATGGGTCTGAACACATATGTATAACTGTGTGTGTGTGACTGTGTGAACATCGTTTTTGCACCACAAAAACCAGCCAAGACTGTTGAGCAGCTTGAATCCTATATCAGATGAGAATGTGACAACATTTCTCTCCCAAAAGTTCAGCAAATGGTCTGCACAGTTCAGAGACTTTTATGCACTGTTGTTAAAAGAAGAGGGGTTACTACACAATTGTTAATATGTGTGCAAATTTAAAAAGTGTTAGTGTTTGAACTTTGAAATGCTACACAATGCTGGTTAAGCTTGCACCAAGAACACAGACTTTCCAAGCCTGAAGGATGGCATCCTTGCTGTTCTCTTCTATATAACAAAGTAAAGTTCTTTATAGTTTTCTTGAATGCTGAGGTCATAATATGTCTTGTGTCAAACAAGGACTTTCAAGAAGTTTCACAGAGTGTTTACTAAAGAATTGAAAGCATGCGAAGGTTAGCGCAAAATCATCACAATAATAATGAACAGGTTTGGTATGCAGTGTCAGTTTTGGTAACATGTTCCAAAACATTCTCACAGTACTTCTAAATTGACAAAAAAAAAAAAAACCTCAAAGGGAAACCTTGTACAAAGCACCTACCTTTTAAACCCTATTTTATGAGCTATTTTATTCTGCGTTTAAGCAAAATGGAATGTCTGCCTGCATTTGATTTTAATGCCAAAAGGTGAGCATGCAAGAAAACTCAATACACCAAACATCAACAACCAAAGTCCTATAATAAAGCTTTTCTATCAACTCAAAAACACAACAATCACGAAGTGCTGGGCTCCATCGCAAATAATAATGTCCTTCATTCTGAGCAGCAGACTTGAAATCTGCTCTTAACAATAACTTCTGCAACGAACACATCGTCGGGTTACATGATTAAACTAAAAACCTTTTATTTTACTTCTTGTGAAACCAACTAATGCTCGTGTTACTGCTGATCGCACCAGTTTATTAAACATTCTTTACCCTTACAAAAGGTTCAAGTCACATTCTTAGCCGGCCCCAAAATACTGATTCTACTTAATACTTAATATTGCCTGTAGGCACTGTGGTACCTCTCCTTGATCTTAATTTGACCCACACATGTCAATGTTGGATTCGTCACTCTTTAAGACCTGTTCCAGAGTCACACCTCAGCCTTTTCTGGCCGCTCCCCCTCTTTAAGAATGGCTTCTCCACAGCCGTCCTCCTATTGAGAGCACTTCTGTTGAAGCTTCAGCAAATGGTGGGTCAACTGGATCATTTGAAGGGCCTGATGCATCTCTTGGGTCTTTTTTATTACAATGTGTTTTTATTAGTTCTTGAAAATAGGAGAAGCGACCCAAGACTTTTGCATAGAGCTGTATATTTTCGCCTTTTATTTTCACTAATGCTGACGTTACCCTTGAACTAAGGACGGTATCTACCACTGGCATACAATTCTTTATAGCAGAAAGTTCCTACAGTCATAACTGTGGGTTAAGTGAAAAGACTGCATGTTTTAGCATCTTGAAGGCATTTGCTCAAAGCTTTACAAGCTTTAATTATTTTGTTGGAATAAGTTGGAATAACATTTCTCGTTTATTACAATTTTTTTTTTGAAAAAGAGACGTTGACCTCGATGAGACTTTCTAAATACATATCGTTTGCTAAACAGTTTCTAAAAACAAAGGGGAAAAAAGCCAAATAAGAATGATTACACAGCGCAGTCTTTTACCGTTACAGTTAATTTTTTCGAATTATTGCTTATATGGAATATGTCCCATAAAGCTGCTTTATTCCTTTTAAACTAATGAATGTGTACTCTGGTCCTACTTGCACTCTATAATCTAGAACGTACAGACGACATATAGTTTTCTGGCAAAGTTTCACTAAAAACTTACAAACATGAGCAACTGATTGCCTCATCAGTTTCAGCCATTTGAAAAGAAAAGACAGCCAAGTCCGCCACCAGCGTGACAGATCTAGTTTGTCAGACGAGAGACAGATAGATGTATCTCTCACTACACATAAACACGCAGGCCTGTGACAGTAGCCCGTAGGCTGTTTAGTGTCTCAGAATGAATCACATCAAAACAGAGACGTGGCAGAAGACGCAGGAGGAAAGCCTCTGAAACATCAGTTGCTAAAATCCAAGGCATTACAGACACAGAACTCACAAACTGCTGAAAACACATATACTTGGTCATGCTAGAGGAAAGATTAACGTGTCATGTCTTAGAAAAACATGTGAACGAAATACACAGAAAGAAATCACACAGCACAAGAGCTGTAGGTGGATGTGGTCTCGAGTTTATCCCGTCCTTCAATATTTTATTTTCTCTTATTCTCAATACATGTATTTATTTATTTGTTTTTTTACATGAGATACTGCAGACATCCACTCCTCACAAACTGTCACCAGTACCCTTTGGCCTACACCCATTTGATCTACAAGGTTTCAGACAGAGGACTGGCCATGTATTTCTTTCCTGTCCCAGAAAAGTAACAACTAACCTCAACTCGCTCCTGACCACAGCGATTGTAAACGTTCCATCCTTCATTTATTCAGCCCCTTATTGTCAGGCTTATTAGACAGAGTGTGTGTGTCTGTGTACGTGTATGTTTACGTAGGGATGTAGGCTGCAAAGTCCTCTTGGCATTACAGCATCTGTGCATCTGAAACTGTGTGTGTGTGTCTGTGTGTATGCAACTGTAGCATCAATCAGAGCTCAGCTGCGATTGTCAGGCTGATTGTCTGTTATGTCCCTGTGGGCCTGGAGGCCTTGGTGTGTGTAATTCATGTATTTATGTGAATATGTAACAGACACGGGAGGAGACGGAGAAATAGAGAGAGTAAGACAGAGTTCACATGTAAGGCATACATCTATACATCAACATTAATCTATAATAGCAGCCGAGGCTAATGCCTTGGCAATAGCGGTACAATTATGATTATCACTGGAGGCCACACCGGGAGACACAACAAATAATCGCACATGCACTGGCCTATCTAGAGCAAACGTCGGATTGCTGTTCAAGGCTAGCCCTCCAGTCATCATATTAGGATGAGGGAAAGTATGTGATAAGGGAGAAAGAAAATCATGAGCTACAAGGCCATCCTGGTGGCTCTGTGGGATAAGGCGAGGATAGTCCTAATGCCTCACTGGGTTAAAAGCTGGATCATGACCTTGATGCATATTCCTTTCTTTTCTTGTTGCTTTTTTTTTTAACGTGATTTTTTTTACCAACTGCACAAATCCAAAAATACTGATAAAAGACTTTAAATTTGGTGAGAAGTGATAAGACAGTCCACTGGGAATAAATGTGTAGAAGTGGGTAATTTAAGACATTTATTGTATCCATCTATCCAGGTTCTAATCCCAAGGCCCTTTTCCAAACCACTGTAATGGTTGGTGAGTGACTTGACATTGAAAACAGGGACCTTCAGTAAATCTTGTTCTTGAAAAGTATATGATGGTCTATTTTTATTCATGTTTATGCATTTTATAACATGCTGGTGTGACATTAATTCTACTTTATGTTTGCTTGGTAGGCAGTAGTTTGAGGTGTTTCAGATTTATGTTTATTTGTTTAAAAGATAATTTTGTACTTCCCACTGGAGATCAAAGACAAACAATGGAATTTTTGTCACTAGATGAAGCCAACAAATTTGCAACTGTAGTGTAGCATTTTAACAAGTTTGTTGGAAGGAATACTATGAATACTATATAAATATACAATTTCTTTAAAAAAAAAAAACTGTGCTTAATCTTATTACCAAGTTTTCTTTTCTGTTTCGCTGAATTTATATCTTTCCCAACAATTCTCCTCCTTTACAAACAGAAGCGTTCCTGTCAAGCAATATCAAGGAAGCTGCAGCTGTCGTTCAGTACGGAGTAGGTTTTGTGTATAATTGTGATGTGCATCTTTAATTTCCCTCACTTATGCACATAGAACGCAGACACGGGGTTTAAATGTGTGCTGTATAGGGTTGCTTGCTCTTGGAATCTCAACATTTTGATTCCTTTCATGAGCTAAGAATTTTGCACGTGCGTGTGTGTTTGAGTCTTCCTGATTCAGCATGCTTGTGCCCTCTTCATTTGTCCCACTGATGGTATATTCTGAAGTGCAGCAATGATGGACTGTGAAGTACTTTGTTTTTTTCCTTTCAATGAGTCACTCAGGTACCAAGGACAAAAATACAACAGATGTCCTGAACAAGGAAATGTGGAGAGCAGGACGCAAGACTGAAGGTTTTTATTTTCTTTATGCAATCCATTTGTTTTCGCAGGCTTATTGTCAAATGTACTTTTATACTTTTTGATAAAAAAAACCCCCCCCCAAAAAAACAGGTGAGTGATGAAGCAATCTGTTGTTGTTAAAAGCGTCTTTAAGAACACACGTGTGCTGCTAATTTGTAACAATGTTAGCATTTATCTATTTCTTAGTGAATAGTAGTAAATCACAGAAAAGTGGGAGTCATTTCTGCTTATAATAGGTTCAGTCTTTAGATATGTCAGGCAATTAAAAGAGGTACATACACTAATTAAAATGAGGAATAAGAACATAGAAAAACTGAAAATGCAGTAGGAAAAGTAAAATCAAAGCACTCTAGTCCACCTATGCAAATGCGGTGCACATTAAAAACTGCAGACACTCAATACAAGTACAGCCCTATTTTTGCTGGTAAATCTAAACCATCAAAGTGTATAGATGTATATGTAGGTAGCCTGAGTGGAAAGCGCAAAATCAATAAATGAATAAATAAATAAATAAAGACAGGCTGTTTAGTGGCCACAGGGTCAAGATTGACAAACTGGATATGTGTGTGCTTGTTAGCCGTTAGCACATGGACTATGTGAGAGTTGTAATTTGAAGGTTGGAATATGTCACTGTTTTTAACTCGAAAAGAAAACAAGTGATTAACGAGAGCAACCTGAGATGATATACCTCCAAACTGACTAAAAATTCCTTCCACACTATGCAAGAATTGAGGGCCAGAAACTAGAAGGATATCTGACCCAGAAAGAAGGGGTGACTTTCCCAAAACCGAATGACTCTGAACAGACACCCCAAATGAAAAGTCTTCAGATGGTGACAAAGGGATTCGATTAAATCACAGAGAGGGGAACCCGTCATTTTAGAGTATTCTGCTTTTTGCAAGCTGATCTATGAATTCATTTACTTTGTTATTTGGCAGCCAGAGTCCCAATAAGAAGAGACACAAACAGTCAATGAAGCATTTATACTTGCTGACCAATTATGCAGTTGCCAACTATAGCATGCTTTGTATTTCAAGTGAATATAAAGACAGAAGAGCCAACAGATGAGTGTCGATGGAAAGGGAGAATAAATTAAAATATTATTTATCGTTTGAAACACTGAGGGCCAAAATTAGCAAACACACACACACACACACACACACACACACACACACACACACACACACACACACACACACACACACACACACACACAAAAGGCAGATTGTAACATAATTAACAGGTTCAAAATGCTCTGAATGGACATTTATGTTCTTTAATGACTTTGCCTTAATATCATCTATCAGATGGTCTTACTGTTCATTAACATTTAGAACAAAATAACACAATTTTTTCCCCCTCTGATGGATGTAAAATTGAATAATGTAGTAATTATAAAATATATATAGTCTGATGTTCACAACTAGAGGAAAGTGAATACATAATTAGCAGATGTGTTCAACAACAACATGTTAGTAATTATGAATTTATTAATTCTG
Organism: Neolamprologus brichardi; assembly: GCF_056152115.1. Lineage (NCBI taxonomy): Eukaryota > Metazoa > Chordata > Actinopteri > Cichliformes > Cichlidae > Neolamprologus > Neolamprologus brichardi. Next base: position 4,963,720 of record NC_142114.1, on the reverse strand, counting down.
TCAAAATATCTGAAAAAAAAGTATTTTTTTGTTGTCAAACATGGAATTATTTATTAAATTCTTCCAATTCAAAGAAAGAAAGTTTACATTTTACAGGATGGTCTCTTGTTATTTGCCTAGTAGTCCAAAAAAAAACCCAACTTCAAAATATTCAGTTTGCTATCATGCTTGATCAAAAAAAAATGTTGGGTTTAAAGGGGGAAAAAATCAATTATAAATAAAATGGTTGCAAATTAATGTTGCGTGGCTTGTCTAAACTTGTCATAGAAATCATTAAAAATAAAGTCAAAATCCTCATCAGTAAATGTCAGATTGCCTTCAGCGAGATGAGACTTGAATAAGAAAATGGCTCACAAAGAGGGCAATATTAGCACTTCAATGGTGTTGATTGATTTATGGCAGGGGGGTCAGGTTGAACTGGCTCTGTGAGCACATGCACACATGGGCGCGCACACACATATACACCCAGACATAATGAGCATTAATCAAAGGCAGCAAGTAGCAATCAGAGTGAGATTTAAGAGGCTAGTGTGCTCGCACACAGCTGTGCCATTCAAACCAAAAGTCATCAAAAGACAGACAAAAAGTCCAATCCCTCAGCATTCAACCAAAACCAGTAAGATAAACACATAGCTAATACCCAGGATACACTCATAAGAGTGCTCTTGTTCATACGAAACCACTTCAAACAAGCACGCTAAGCATGATGCAAAGTGTCTGTGATTAAAGCAAAAACACTTTATGAGCTCAGCCTTTACATGGTCACTGAGATGTGTGAACTGAGAGGAGGTAAAATGGCATATGTAAGCACTGATGTTTAAAAAAAAAAATCAATATCCTTCAGTATTTATGACCAAGGAAACGATATGTGATAGGAAATAAAATAGTGAGTTTATGATTGAGATAGATAACATTAGGTAATGTAAGTGCAAGTCTTGTGTGCAGGCAAGTCATCTTTGAGTGGAAGTACAAATAAAGGAATAACCTTAGTGGCTAATTGAAATATGCCTTAACTCGGGGGATGTTCCATTCTGGGTATGATTGTGCATTTTTAAAGGGCTGGTTTTGCCGACAATGATCTGTTGTCCAAAAAGGGGTTACACCAACAAATATGTCTGGATTATACATGTGTTGCTTTAAATCGATTTTCATACAGGGAATGAGCTGTTAAAATGACAGGACTGCTTTGTGTGAACGGAATACACACAAAAAAACCCTGATTACTTCAGCATGTGTCTCTTGTTACTGTGCATTTGTATTCCAGCAGATGCCAAACCCTTCTGTGGCATATAGCTGAGTGACAGGGCTCAAAAACGGCCAGTGCTTGTGTGTGTGTGTGTCCGTGTATAGACAAATTCCGGCTCTGAAAAGACTAAGATATGATTGCTTGAATGTAGAGCGTGTATATTAAGCACTTCGAAACAAACTGGCTCACACACTCACAAGCACCTGTATGCTTGGCATGGTGGGCTTCACTAATTTGACACTCAGCAGATGCTTGAAGCTACTGTACTCATTAACACAAACCCATATTCACAAAACGGATGTAAATGTATGAGGAAGTGTTAAAAAAACAACCCTTGCATAATGCAAATGCACAGACATTACACAAAGATCTGCATATAAATGTGCATGTGCATGTGAAATGAAGCAGAGTGCTGGAAATTATTTTTATTTATATAAAGGTGGTAACACTTTAATTGCCTTGCACTTTGCAACAAATAGATAATAGAACAATAAGAGAATTAGTGAGTCCTATTGTGGGACTCCAACTCTCTAATCTTAGACTTGAGGTAGTCGGTAGGTCCTGATCTGCTCTGAAGCCTTCAGCTTGATTTCTGGAAACAAGCCTGTTCAACTGCAGCGTAAGAGACTGACTGGAAAACCAGCTGAATCACACAAAGGACCACCAAAGCAGCAAATGAGCCAGTGAACCATCCAGCAGGGAAATACAAGATGGGAAGGGTTGTGCAAGCTGGTTACCAACTACTGAAAATGAAGAAATGTGTGTGTGTGTTCCTGTCTAGCTATCTTTGTGAGGACCAAAATCTGCATTCTACTATACTTGTGAGAACCAACAGTCACTTGTGAGGACACACACACTGGACTTAAAGGTTTGAAGGCCTTTTTGAGGCTCAAAATGTGGTTTTAGTGTCAGGGTTACAATTAGGTTATGGCTAGGGTTAGGCATTCATTTTTGATGGTCAGGGTAGGGCTGCTCGATTATGGCAAAAATGATAATCACGATTATTTTCACTGAAATTGAGATCTCGATTATTTGACGATATTTATTTAACAATAACAATGTATTGAATAATGACTTTAAAGATTGTCAAAAAATAATATAAAATAGTGTGCAAATACTGATAACAGTGCAAATGTTTGCAATATAGAAAATAAATGAAAAATGTAAACATCTATGTGTAGTGAACTTTGCAGTGTTGCTCTGTGGTGCAGCTACGACACCGTAGCAAAGTTTACACACCATGTCTACTTGATCCACGTCTGACTCCGCGAACCCATAATGTTTCCACACCACTGAAGTTTTTTTTTTTTACCTCTCTCTTTTCAACCAACGGCAGTCACTCTCCTCTCCAAATAACTTCTGCTTAGCTTTCCGAGCTTCCCTCGGGTCCTCTAGTCTTAATTGTTGTGACACGTGTTCGAAATGCAGAGAGGTGCGCTCGATTTGCCACACGGAGCAGCGCGAGAGTAAAGCACGAGGGAGGGGCTAATAATCGGCTCAGTCTTAATGATCCTTGAAAGCCCAGATCGTAATTTAGATTAAAATTTGATTAATTGAGGAGCCCTAGGTCAGGGTAAGGGGCATTATGTCAATGAAGGTCCTCACTAAGATGGCTGAACGGGCTTGTGTGTGTGTGTGTGTGTTTTTTCATGTCTCAGCAGCTACTGTAAGAGTTAAATCAATATTTCTATGTTTCTATATTTAAGGGAACACAAGTATATTGGACGCACTATAAAATAAAAGTTTTTGTCTTGCCAACTGTCATTTTATCACCTTTTACAGAACTGGCAAATTTCATCCAACTACTAACAGCTTTTCTGTATGTGTTAGATTTAGCGTAGTCGTCAACATGTTATATCTTTTAATGATTGAAATATCTCAGTTCTCCATCTCAATGTGAAACTTACAGTAGCTTTAAGCCATGAATTAAAAAGTTTTCACATTTGAAACAGACAAAAAAACAGACGTCAGTTACTTTTCAAGTGTGCAAACGCAAAACATACACAGTAACAACACTACTATAGTGTTATATAAAACGGGGTCACGGTGAACAAACACCATGATATAAGCACGGCTGTATGGGATACGCCTGCTGGGGTTCGGGCTAATACTTAACATAATGTCTTTTAAAACAAACCAACTTTTTAAATGATCCTTTAGGACCTTGTTCTTAGATTTGTTTTCAGTCTCGTGTGTTAAGAAGATCTAAGCAAGATAAACTGGCATATTGGCCGATGGCAGACTTCAATAAGACTTAATAATTTACCAAGTCTACGCATCAAGTACAAGTCTGCGGTACTTGTTGGACACACACTCAGTTATACTCAATAGACATTTACTCAAAGCAAGAAAAAAAACCCTCCATACTATACTAGATTAATAAACTAGCTGGTGCCCTCCATAAGGCCTCCACACAGTTAGTTCAATCCATACTTGCCACTAAAGGTTATCCACTCATATATGGTGCATTAGATATGTAAACAACTTTGCCCTTTGTAAAGACCTGAGGCATTTCATGCACATTGCTGCACAGTTACTGCAAAGAATGACTTTTGACTTTTTCTAAGGCCTTAAAAAAGGCTTAAACTCATAATGCATAATTTTCTACATATTTACTGTAAAGCCCCGCTCAATGACACACATCATGCATGAAGGCTTGTGCTATGATGAAACAGTGTAATGTTTTGAACATGAACTGCACATCAAGCAAAAAACTGTTAAATAGTAATGCAAAGAAACTTAACGAGTCACAAAGGGACACAAATATTTCTACGACTTCTGTATTTGTTCAAATAAAAATACAGTTCTATGCATGTTTGGTCAGAAAATGTCTATAAAACTGGCAATTCATTTGTGCATTTACATTTTATGAATGTAAATGCATGGTACGTGATATTACATGACGTTGCCCAGGGCGACAGCATAAAAACATCCCACAAATAACCAAACCTCAATCAGCAACGGCGTTTTTTTTTTTTTTTTGCTTTTTCTTAAGTACAGACACATACAGTGTATGTTATATGAAAGAACTAAGACACACATCAGCATATGGATTGTGTATTGCTTGTCAGTGCATTCACATTTTTCTACGTGCTAAACATCATACACAAGATGAGGCCAATGAAACCCCCAGAGTGCAGTTTTACAACCTTTAAATTAAAACGTTAACATTGTCTCTCTCTCGATATATCTATATCAGGGGTGATTCTAGGATTAGAGCTTTGGGGGGGGTGAGCACCTATAGAGCTGCCCAGCCAGGCAAGATAAACTTTACACGTCACGATGAGACTTCTTCCCTGTCTCTGTCAGTCCCTGCATCCTTAAATGTCTCCAGTTGTCCCGCGTTCTCTATAACTGTCTCCTTGGTGCATTTAAACCCCTGTTCCTCCCTGTCCTCGTCGTCTGTTGTCTTCTTCTCCATTATCAGTCATCATAATTTTACCATCTCTGTCTTTACCATTTTTACCATCTCTATCTGCAAATTTCTTTATTAAATCATCCATCCATCCATTCACTTCCGCTTCTACTTTTCAGGGTCGCGGGGGGCGCTGGAGCCTATCCTAGCTGTCATAGGGTGAGAGGCGGGGAACACCCTGGACAGGTCGCCAGTCTGTCGCAGGGCCAACACACAGGGACATTTGCGCTCGCAAATTCACACCTAATGGCAATTTGGATTTTCCAGTTAACCTATCCCCACAAGATGCATGTCTTTGGACGGTGGGAGGAAGCCGGAGTACCCGGAGGGAACCCACGCAAACATGGGGAGAACATGCAAACTCCACACAGAAAGACCCCGGCCTGATGTTGGAATTGAACTCAGGACCTTCTTGCTGTGCGGCAACAGTGCTAACCACCATGCTGCCCCTGCCCCTTAAATCATAAGATTCCTAAATTCATCAAGTCTCTCTGTGCCTGGGTCCTCGTCTGAAAACATGACATCACTGTTTTGTACATTTTAACACAATTTAATCCCACATTTGTGAAAGAAAAACAAAACACTTTTTTGAAAAGTCTGTAACAAAACCATCAAATCTGATAAAGGTTATTTAAATGCTGCAAAAGAAGGATGGATTGGAATAAAAAAAATACATATCCTAACCTTAATTACTGGGGGGGAATAATGAATGATGCTCATAGTGAGTAAAAAGTAAACTGACTGCATTGTTTTGGAAGGGATTTACTTTTAATGTGTATGTATAATATAATACAGATACATTAAAAAAAAAGAATAAATTATTACAAATAAATTATTACAAAATATTAATAAAAACTATAAAAATTGAGGCAACTTTGCCTGTGGTAGAATGTATAAAATGTATGAAAAAATCTTTACTGCAGATACTAATTTTGTATTGTAAGATTTATGAGTTTCATGCTTTCATAGTGGTGCTTGGGAGAGCTTGACATTTTATCAGGTGGTACACACTGTAAAACGTTTGAGAAACACTGAGAAGTGTATGTGTGCTTTTGGAAAACATTTTAAGCTGCTGTACAGAATCTTTGAAACAAGCTTAAAACATGTTTAGAATATAAGCAGACCATCTGCTTCTCTTTACAGCTCCTCACTCCACCAGGGCTGTTTGGCACTTTCTGACAGTGTGCAAATGTGATGTATGTACTGCGGCAGTCATACAGACAACTGGACGGTCCTAGGGAGTTGGCCCACCTCTTACTGGCTGAGGTTTTAGAAGAGTTGTGGCTGAACTACATAAAAATATATCATTAATTTTAATCTCCCCAATCAATGATAATGTTATGTTGGAATGTTGTTAAAGAGGGTCAAAAATGTTTCAACCCAGTTTGTTTTGCAGATTCTGTATAACAGCTTTAATATAGGGAGAACACAACTTCCTGATTGTGTGAGTAAAATCAGGTTTTTTTTTCTTTGTCAGTTTAACAGTTTCTGTTTTGCCTGTCACTGTTCCCTCTGTTTTCTTACCTGGTTCTTACTTTCTCTTCACATTCCCCTCTTTCCTCTCTCCCTCTTTGGACTGACAATCGTACACAAATAGATTGTATACAATTAGATGAAAAATTACATTAATATGAAAAAAATACTATTAAGATCACTAATGAAAAAGTCCTCTCTCAGTGTACTTTCAACCAAAAGGCAAATAACCAAACCACATGTATATCTAATACAAGCACCCCCGAAAATGGGCTTAAATCGCCGCTGATCTATATCCATCTATTCATAGAAATAAAGATATATATAAAACAACAGAGCTAAGAGTTTACACCACAGTTAGTAAAAAATAGCCTGTGTCCCTATGAGATTTCCTGAAATCTCAAACACCAACACCAAAATACATCATACAGATACCCAGAGGACATAGCATTAAGCTATAGTCTATATCTCCTGTTTTTGCCTCTTGGGTATTAAATACACTGATTTTGCCAATGCTCAGCCATAGCTTGAGGCCTTATTGCTACTACCTGTGCTGTACTGATGAAAAATACACCATTTTATTACAATCTGGCATTTGCATACACACACACACACACCCAGTGAGAGAGCGAGAAAGACCGCTGAGGCTGTTATAGCCATATCAGAAAAACAAACATCACTTACACATGCTAAGTCACACACAAAACTGAAGCCCACATGGGCTAAAAAGGCACATATTCAAGACGATGCATATACAGTATATCTCCCTACTTGCACAGAAAAACAAAAGCTAGAGGGGTGCTTAATTTGTTTATGCTGCAGTTCCTGGAAAAGACTCTGCTCAAGGCTGGCATTACTTCTGCATCAGAAGAGATGACTCGAACGGGTCTGCCCTGCTTTTAATGTCTCATCCCCTTTTTTCTTTTTATTTGTCGCCATTCTCGGCATATGTGCTTTTAACAGGTCTGTGTCAACTGCTGACTTTATCCTTGGTTTGTAGTTTGTATTGAATATATATTTGTGTGTGTGCTTTTCACCCTATATCATATTCCCAAGCAATTTTGGGGCTAAACCCATACAGGGATTGGGTCAAATGGTGTATATATGATGAATACTATAGCACTGTAGCGTTTAGCTGTAGCTATTCCGTTCTTCTGTTTTATTATATTACTTTTTAAGTTAAATTCCTCATTTTGATTCCACCAGCAAAGCACAGTGAAGTTCCATTATGTGCTAAAGATTCAATCCATCACTTGAAAAGACTTCAAATAAGAGTCTGTGTTTAATAACGGAAACAGGCACAGACACATATTCACAGGTGGCCATTAAGCATTTGATCTTCCCTGCTTTCTTTCAACAGAAGCTTCATGTCATCAAGTCGGCTGACAAGCCCTCGGGGTACTGCTCCTTCCTTTCAAATAAAAAAAAAAGAAAAGAAAAAAAAGACTTATTTTAATGGTGTGACAGAAATCTGTCTGACTCAGAGATAAATGGTAGAGAAGGAGACCAAAATAAGAAAGAGACACAGCTTGAAACATTAGTTCAAGCTGTTTCTTTTAGTGAAATATGTATAACAGTTAAAACCATATCACAGATCCAAAAATTGAATCTATGCTAAATCACTAAAGATGTAAATTAAGTGCAGCTTATAGAATGAAAATGTCCCCTTTAGACATCAGATAATACCTCCAGTAACCATTATTAATAAATGTAAGTTGATCGTTAATTTAAATGTAGTTGATGATTTACTGTAATTTACCTCAAAATTCATTTTTTTAATGTAGTTCCTTCCTGTTAAGTAATGAATGATCATTAATGTTTAATAACTGGTTGCAAATTGGTTTATAGAGCATTTACATGGTTATTCTAAAGCTGAATCTCATTGTTTATAAAAATCTGCAAATTAATGTGATGATATGTAGTTTGTCTATAGCATAAACATGTTAAAATGCCATATTTACAAGTTAAAAGTTGTGTTCTAACTCTTGATTTAAAGAGGTTGGCATAAGCTAATTTTAGTTTACTTAATCTTTCATTTCACTTGCTGTTTCCTTATGTTTACTAGCTTTTTGTTTTCATTTTAGGTATCAAAACCCACATGTATAAATACCCAAACACAACAATGCTCGAGGGTTCCAGTGTGTTAAAGTGTGTCTGTGAAGAGCTCAATATATAATAACACAAAGTGTCAGCCACATCATCAGACTGCAACTTATCGGCTATAATACAATATCTAAGTGAATATATAATTCTTAAAATATTATTTTTATTACATGTGCTGTGATGAATTTACTGAAAAACATTCATTTGATGAATTTTGTGAGTTTGGTATCAAATTTAGGTTGATCGCAGAGTGATAACAGAGTGATGCTAATGGAAAAGACATGGTATTGTGGTATTGTGACATTTCTAGACTGAAGTGTTTATATATTTCACCATTAATACTTACAAGGTTGACTAATACCCTACAAGTGATACAATGCCTCAAAGCCATACAATAAATGTGTTGATAAAGCTCAACCCTGAACCACCACAGGTCAAGCCGCTGTATGCTTTCTGAAACACCACTTCTTGCATCCTTTGGCTTTCTAAAGTGTCAATTAAAAGTAATCAGATCAGGACACAGGCCAGTTATTTACTTCATGAAAATCACAATAACCTCAGGTCTATTACTCGTGTCCCTGAAAGCCCACAAAATGAGAGGGTGTGACAAAACCCCCTCCCCCCAAAAAAATAGACAAATAAAATGCATTTGAACCTCACCTGCTCCCATTCAGCTTTCTATTTGCTTCTTCGCAGGCATGAAATAAAACCATGGGTGAAAATAAATAGCTGATACAGTCGAGAGAAAGAGAAAATCCCTGATGCTTTTCTGCTCTTTAATGGGCTTAAAGTTCATTTTCTTGAACTGGCAGGACTTCAAACAACTATACCTCACTTCAACAAGCCTGGGCTCATATATCAACATACACAAAAAGACAAGCAACCGTGCAGGTCAAAGAACATAAGACAAGATCAGGAGCAGAATGAAGATGACAGAATGATGACTAAAGATGACAAAGGTGGGGTTTGCAATCAGTTTTCAGCCAAACTACAAACACACAGTATCCTTTGGCTTTTCAACACACTGTCATTACAACACAGAGACTACACGTCTTTAACAACATACATTAAATGTGTGATCCACCTTACACTTTTCACACACTACAGCATATAGCGCAATATATATTTAAGATTCACATGACACTGTTAAGGCGTTGGGGTGACAATACCAGGTAATACTTCCGATTTATCGCTGTTAGTATCACAACAAATTAGGGCTGCCACAAACGATTATTTTGATAGTCGACTAATCAGATCATGCATCCATTGGACGTAAAAGTACAGCTTATTGCACCAGCACGCATCTGCTCTTAAATAACTATCATTAGCTTTAAGTGTTTAAGGTATGTGCTAACTAAAAATAGAGGCAAGATGATAGTTTATTAAATTTTAATGAAATTTGCAGATTGTTTCGGCGAAGTTCAATAAACTCCTTGCTATCTAAAATATAACAGGACACCGGAGTATATTCTCGAGCATCTCACACTTCTGATAATCAGTTGTCTGCTTGACATTTATTCAGCTGTGTAAAAACTATAACTTTAATCTCAGCCAAACTGATTTACTCAGGAACAAATAAAATACTAAAAAAAAGCCAAACAATAACATTTTTAAGTTATCTAAGTGACTTATATATGTTTAACCTGAGTAGCGAAAGACGGCGGTGGGTTTGAAAACGATTTGCCCGGAGTCCGGGGTTCTCACCGGTTCTAGTGAGCTTTGCCCCCGGCTAGCTATCGAGCTAGTGGGTAACAGATGTCGGAGCGCTTTTCGAAATATGTGGTGTCTTGATAAACTGAGCAGATATTTGAGATTTACACAGTTACATTCTCACCTGAAAATATGTTAAATGTTTATTTTGTGACCCAGAAAGAATAATAAGAGTAATATTAACACTAACTAGCTGCTGCCATTGTTGGAAACTGAGCTGGGCCGCGCTATGAATTCTGGGACAGAGCTACTTCTTCTTCCTCTGGGTTTAACGGCAGCTGGCATCCTTGTACATGCTGTGCTGCCATCTTCTGTTTTGTCCGTTATTACACTCTTAAATCCTACTACTTACTCCTGCGTCTTTTGTGATCTTACAAAGCTTCAAACGAGGCGTCGACTATTAAGTCAGTTGTCGACGATTAAGTCAGTTGTCGATGATTTTGATAGTCGACGTAATCGTGACTAGTCGACTAATCGTGGCAGCCCTACAACAAATGTCTCACTGGTGACAGAGAAACCTACCTTCTTGGTTCCAAAGCCGCTTCTGTCAATGCTCCTTTAATCTAAATGAGTGATACTTTCAGGTGAATTTCACCATACTGTAGTTCATTGTTCTCCTGCATCTGGTTGCCAAAGCTTTAACACCCCTGCCTCGCCCATGCCTGTTAATTACGGCTATTTATTAGCCCCAAACACCCAATTAACAGGCCTTCAGCACAACAAGCAAACACACTAATCTATGCGCAACACATTGAGAGACAACTCCACCAAATATTATGAAGAAAAATTAAACCGAGGGCCACCTCAAGAATAAGTGTCAAAGCTGTTGAACATTGTCTTTGTTTTTCTTCTCTTCCGTTCAGTCCCATAAATATTCAGCCCATTGTTCTTTCTGAGGTGTTTTTGTTCTTTTTGTCTCGTTTTCTCCTCTTCAATATGTGGAAGCTCCAGCTCTTTTCTCCCCTTTATCTTTAATTGATTCATTCCTTCATTGTCCCAAGCTGTCCAGCGTGTTTCAAAAGAGCCGAGACTAATGACGCCGGGTTGACCACATCGTTATGACCTATACGAAGAGTGTGTACTATAAACGCAATGATCAACAAAATATGGACAGAATTATGTGCTGCTATTGAAACATTCCAACCAAAATAAACAAAATTCTGCAATAATGAATCAACTTCAGTTGCAAGCTTTTGTAGTGGCAAAATGTCTCGAGCCTTAACATGAAATGAAAAAATCAAGCAATTGATTACTATGTGGTTGGTATGCATATAACATTTATCATACCCCTTGTCTGTCATTAAATGAAAGGGATTTCTCACAGAGACATGGATCAGCTCCAGGGTATGTGACAACAGTTTTATATTTGGACCTACATGGTACAGCATACACATGAATCTGGATTATTAGCATTCGATCACTGAAATATTCTGAAGTGAGAGAGGAGAGGAAATACCCTAATTCTCTGTTGCTTATTGATTACATCCTTATAGCAAATGTTTCTGAATATGAAAGTCATTTGTTAATATGTAGTAAGGAAAAGAAACGGCAACAAGATTAGGGTGTAGAAGGAAGCATCAAGTTTAAAAAAAAGAAACAAAAAACAGTACAGACTCCCACAGCATGATGACATGGGTTAACCACAAATGAGCTCTAATGAATGATCCCATCAAACATACAGGAAATTTCTGAAAACAACAATCTCACATGGTTATAATCTACTGACTGACTTTTAAACGAAAAAATAAATATTTTATACGTCACACAAACATGTCAGATATGACAACTTGGGAATAATCCTTGCCACCCGAACCCGTACAAAGAACATAAGGCAGACTTGCATCACTATTTTTAACTGCCTTCATTTAAATTCTAAAAATCTGGCTTGCTTACACAGACACACACAGACACACACCCACACAATGCCTGCAGACAGTTAATGTATCACTTATCCCCCCTACTGTGCCCCAGTTTCTGGAAGTCAGTTATGAGAATAAGGACTTTACAGCAGTGATCCTACATTTGGTGCTATACACACAGCTCATTTGCAGGGCCTTGTGAGCAGCATGTCTATACTCCAACTGGAAAAACTGTTGTCTTGAGCGTAAAGTCGCTATTCTTCAGGTACTCTAAGATCTTCCTATTCTAAGATATGTTGCTAACACCTCTCCCTATCAGTAAATTTACAAGAACATAGATTAAATAAATAGATAAAACAAAAACAATACGCAAAGGACTTAATGACCAGGCAAATAAAGAGATTTGACACAAATTCAGGTATGTCTGTCAACAAACAGTTCAGAGTTCAGATGGTTCTGAATACAAATTATGTATTTGGTCAGTGGAGGCAGCATGCCCACTGAGGCGCTGCATAAAAGGCAATATGAGATAAACACAGATGGGTTTTTTTCTTTACAGAGAGAACTTTGTGCAGACCAAGAGTCTGTGTGTAAATATATAATCACATCTTATTGGAGTTATACTAAAAAAGCTAATATAGCGTTAACTGTAAACTTTTAATGAAATACCAGAGGAATTTTTAAAAGGCTGAAATAAAAGCTTAAAGATGTATCCTGACTAACAACAGGGATCTCTTGCAGATGAAATGGTGGGTGGTGCGCTCTCCCAGAAAAAAGCCAAATAAAGCGATCTTAACTCAACTGAATTAAGATAATTTTAGTTTCATCAAGATTGTCTTGGACAAAATGTGGTAACAAAACTGACTTTTTCCTTTTGTTTTGTAAAGACAGGTACGCTTTGAACATGTTGAAGCCACAGGAGGAAAACTCATTTTGCATACTGCTAATTCAAAACCTTTAAGATTTAAACATTTATGGTGGCAGTCTGCTTATAGCGACTGCCGAAGTTAGTTATGTTGGACAAATAGATACTCTGTAAACATACAGTGGACAAGATAAAAGCCAAGTAGAATCAATAAGCAAATGCAAGATTTCAAACTGTGTTAACATTCAATTTACAATGGAAGATAAGCTTTCCAAAGGCCTGTGAAACTAGAAGATAAAGTGGCTAACAAAAGCGCTTGTGCAGTATGCAATGTATACAGGCAAAGAGAATTAATTATAGAGAAGGGCCGAGTTTTTCCGATGTTCTGATGAAGTGTATGCGACTCTGACTGTGCAGTACTGTGATAAGCTGGGATTTAAGTGGGAGAAGTGCATTAAATAACCTTAAAACACACATAAAATTCGTACAGCATGAGATCCAGGTATCTTGGTCTCTGTGCTAACAATTATCCATCTTTGCTTTAGTTAGTGGCTTAGATGGAACATGACAGGATTTCAAGGTGAGGTTTGGATTAGGGCTGTGCGATATGACCAAAATCTCATATCCCGATATAAGACATCTATTGTCCCGATAACGATATAAATCACAAAAATGTAACATTTTCTGTAAATTCTGTGAATCTCGTTCAGCTCGACCTGCGGGAAGTGTTTCCTACTGTGTGTCATGTACCTGGAGTCAAGTGTTCTAACCGATGCATGAAACGATACATTTTTAGACTTAAGTTATAACAGCCGCCGTTTTCTTTGTGAGTATTTATTACACGGCGTGCTGTGGGGAAAAGCCTGTTCTAACGTTAGTCTAAGGTTTATTTTTTAGCACCTGCCGGCTTTTTTTTACTTCTCATCCGTAAATAATCTGCTCGTTCACGTGATTCCGTTTATTTTGAAAAGTCTCAACAGGATCTTGAGCTTTATTGTGAAAGGTTTATGTGGAACATAAACAAGCGGACACGCGATGGTGTTACCGTCGTTGTTGCTAACCACAACGCATAAAAACAGGCGCTTGTCTGTCTGTAGTGTGGTTATATTAAATATAAGAGAAAGAGAGAACTTTAAGAAATTAATATAGCCACTACAGTGACCATCAAAACGATGAAAAAATATTGCCGTAAACAGTTTATTTTGCGACACCACAAAACAAACGATAGCGTAAAATGAAACGATAGTTTTCATATCGTCATCCGATATATATCGTTATAGCAAACAGCCCTAGTTTGGATTCATTGGATTCTTCCTGTGAGGAACAGAGTGTTGGCAACTTTGTACCTCAGCACTCAGCGACCCCGCTCTGTAACTTTTCATACTCTGCTCCTTTTGATACAACTCCACTTTACAATAATACAACTCCCAGTTGATTGTGAAATGTCTACCATGGAAGAAATTTCACAAACTGAGCTGTTGCAATGATGACATCCTATTACAGTACCATGCTCAAATTCAGTGAAAAAAAAGAAAAACCAATTTTTTCACAGTTGTTTTTAAAGGCACACTTCATGCAAAGTACGTGATTTTATACACTTGTAGCAAAGGGACTGAATTCAATGTCTTTGTAATGAAGATATTTATTCAGTATATATAATGGAGGCTGCAGGAAGTATTGGGAGCAAAATGTCAATCATCCAAAATAAAGCTAGATAAATATCGAGAAACAGGTGGGAAATTGTCATTTTGGTCAACTGAGGGAATTTTATTTTGAAAGGCCAACAAATTTACAGGTACCCTGTTTAAACAAGGGTAGTCAGAAACTGAGCCAGTGAGGCAGGATTACTGCCACTGCACAGCCAAACAAGCAAAAACTTCCAGATTGCTGATTTGATATTAAGCCATCTCCCCTCAGAGATTTTCATCACATCATACAGACCTAATATGTTATGTACCTTAGCCCAGCGGTCCACAACCATTTTTCCGCCACGGACCAGTTTATGTCCAACAATATTTTCACAGACCAGCCTTTAAGGTGCCGCGGATAAGTACAACAAAATAAAACCAGTACCAAAAACAAGATTTATTCATAACACATGGGAAAAAACAGAGTTAACGATAAACACGATTTTAAAAATAACAATAAAAACCCTGAAAACCATACATTTCACACACAAGTGTTAACTCTTGTGGCCCAGTACCAAACGACTCATGGACCGGGGGTTGGGGACCGCTGCCTTAGCCTACCTAAAGCCCCCTCAGGTTTGTCACAAAGATTTTATTTTTATGTTCAGCGGGTAACTGCCAGGGTGCTAAGCATCCATTACTTGAATTACTACAGAAAAGCATCAAGAAGTGTGACAAAGTTGAACAGTCAGTCTGATCCACTGCCCAAAAGTACAATCTACAACATGTAACAGTAAAACTTTGCATTGAAAGTGTGAGCCCTGATGTGTAACCCAGTGAGTAAGTATGCTCCAGGCCACACTCATGATGTGACAGCTTCAGGCTTGGACACTGCAAGCCATGCCAATGGAAATTAATAATTATCATCATAAATAGTAAATCAGTTGGAAAAGAGTTTAATTTATCAACATGAAACTAAATGAAACAGAATCAACTGCTTTTGTATGCTAGTAACAAAAAAGTCTAAGTACTTAAAAAAAAAGCCGCACAGAGTAAAACGGGTCTTTCACAGAAAAGCAAAAACCGATGGATGAATAGACAAGTTAAGCGAACATGGCAAGAAAATAAATTACCATAACCAGTACTAGTGTCTCATTTCTCCACTTCCTCCTTGTCTTGTCCTGAATAGTCAGTTAATTAACAGGAAAAGAAAAAAACAAAAGCAAGGCAAGCCAAAGTCAAGTTTAACAAAGATAGAGGTTAACATTTCACAACAATGCAAAACAACAGCAGCTTAAAAACTCATTTTAAAGAAAATAACGGCAATTAAAAATGGCAAAAGAGGAAAAAAAGAAAATGCTAATTGTTTGGTTTAGTAACAGGCGGGGAAAAAAAAGGCCAGTTTTGTAGAGAGCTGCTAGACTAATTAGAATTTTTCCTTTTATTTCCCAATGATAGATAACTCTGTAAACTCCTAAACAAAGCAGTAGTTCAGAATATCCAAAGGGGGAGTTTATTAATGTGTAATTAAGTGTTTTATTTTCTACACATGCCTTTATTCCCTGTTTGGGCCTTCATTATGAGCCTATTATTCAGCCGTGTCTAACTCCCTTTTTATTACTATATTCCCTATTTCTGTTTCGCTCCCTTTGTGTGTGTTTCTTATGAGGCTGGGCAGGTGCACCGGACCATATTGACAGCTTGTCCCTCCTCTCTTGCCGCGGGGAAAACTGTCACCCCTGTCATTCAGGCCTATGAACACAGCATGGAGAGTGTATGTGTGTCTGTCTGTGTGTGTGTGTTCTCAGGAGACTGTGACAGTGCGTGGGGGAGAAGAGGGAGGTGCTTTGTTAACTCGAGTCAGCTGAATGTGTGGACGCACACATTGCTGACAATGACCTAATCATGATGGGGACTCCACAACCTCAACCTGGAAGGGCAAATCCTTCAGGGAGCAAAACTTTGCAAGTGATGACACGGTGATGCAGCAAAGTCTGAATGAGAAAAGTGCAATTACACCCTTTAACTACATATTTATACAGGGAAATATAACTTAGTTGTTCTTGGCAAACAATAGCAAGGATGCTAGTATTACTGTGCATCACCACTGACTATGCGATACGCATAAGAAAAACTCCAAGTATCTTAATAACTCAAGCTATGAACAGGTTTTAAATTGTTTTCACTGTAAAAGATACTTATTGGTTAATAGTGGAGGTCATATTGGTGTTTGTTCCTCAGACAATTACACAAAGAGATATGTTATTATTTCTCTTACAAGTCTGTCTATAATTAGTCTGTCATTTCTCTGTATCATCCTCTCATTTCATTCACAGGATTCTCTGTGTGTCACCACAGAGTGACAATTTTAACATGAGTGTAACGTCCAATCAGAATGTCAACATCTGGCTGGAAAAAGCTGATTGGGGAGAAATTTCCACAAAGAATTTCAAATATCAACCACCAGACCAAAGCACAGTTTTGGTGTCACCATTCACAGAATATCTTCCTGTCCTTACTTTTGAAAAGCTCAGCATTTATATCTTTTAGTAAAAGTCTCTGCATTCGAAAACCCTACAGTAGTATACTGCCCCTCTACTGCATGCTAGAGAAAAGAAGTTTGGCATTGATATAAAAAAACAGAAACAAGCCTCCACCCTAGAAGTTTGTTTGTTTTGATTTTTTTTTAAGTTGAAGGCAGTAAAAAACAACAAAAAACAAAAACAAACAAGAACCTGCAATCCTGCAAAAAAAGAAGAAAAACCCCAAAACAATAACACAAGGATCCAACACGGCTTAATAGGTTACACTGTCAAAGCCTAAGAGAGTCTGTATGTGAGTGTGTCCGATGGGGGCACTGGCCCCAGACAAAGTGCTCTGCCAGCTTTCTGCCCACTGCTCTTTTCATTGCTGATGGATGGGCCTTGTTCAGCACCATCTGGCTAAGGGATACCTCACATTAATCATTGTAAACACACACACACACACACACACACACACACACACACACACACACGACACAAGAAAGTCTTTTAAACATAAATACAACAGAACAGTGCAATTGTCTATAAGTAATGTATACTAACTGTTTGAAAGTGGAGCTCTCCAATCGCTCACTATGACTTATATATATTCATACATTTATATTTTTTAAACTAGGTGATTATTTATATTTATATTAACATAATTTTCTCTAGAGGCAGATATCGGGGGGGTGTTTAACACCATTTACCGTGCACAGACTGCAATAGTTTAACTTGTAATGTCAAAGTGAAAACAAAAAGAAAACACCTATGTTTTCTAAAAACCTTTTATGGTTTTTATTTTAGCGAGCCACTTACTCAGTTTGTCATTCAGAATTATTGAAGACAGATTAAGACACAAGCTCTGTACAAAAACAACAATTAGTTCATTTAAAAACATTGTTTCATCGGGTTGGTACCCTGAAGCTACAATAAAGCCTCGACTAACTCACAACCCTCTCCCCAACTCAGTCTTTATTAATGACCTTTTCATCACAACAGGCAGATGCATAAAAACAATAATGGCTTCAGAAACGACTATTTCTCCCCTCTCTCTAAATCTAAACGCTGACTCGCTCGTTATCTCTCCCTCAGCCTCGCGCACAAACACGCACGGAGACGCACAGACATAGGATGTGTTAGTAAACACATGATATCCTTAAATAAACCATAAGCTGAGCTAGCAGACACCCAAGGGAATCATGGAAAATGAGGGACATTATCAGCCTTCATTTATTTTTGTCTAAGGGCTATATGGGCTTAATACACGCTGATTTGCTTCAACATTTACACAGTATACGAACACGGGCAAGGACAGGAAAAACTCTGCCTGCTGTGGGAGAATGCATGCTTGACATTACATTTGCTATCATTAAATCACATCTCACGGCCATCCAGATTTTTAATCTAAAGGGATCTATTGGCACATCTCCACAAAAGGAACAAGACCAACGGTAACATTTATATACCATGAGCTGATTTGTAGAGTGTTAAAAACACTCAAGCTGGAATATTTTTTGTAAATCTAAAGGAAAACCTTCACCTTTACTTTTAAGGGAATAAGACATTTGAGGTGCAGTGAAAACAAGCTTAAAGTGCAGCCTTTTACACATTTCCCCCATCAAAACCATTTTTAACGTACCTGAGAGAATTTTGAGTACAATTATTTTTTATTTATGTGGCTAAAGTACGTGTAAGCATTCATTTAATCTTTTAAGTTCTCTTTTCCAAAAATGATTATACTTATTCAGGTACACTGTACATGTATTCAAACTGTTATGAATATGTTGTCAATACAAGCAATGCTCTAAATATCATTACTATCACTTTAACGTTAATAATAGATAATCAGGCCCAATCTTATCTTAACAACCTTGTAGTACCATATCACCCTATTAGAGCACTTTGCTCTCGCACTGCAGGCCTACTTGTTGTTCCTACAGTATTTAAAGGTAGAATTGGAGACGAGCCTTCAGTTTTCAGGCCCCTCTTCTGTGGAACCAGCTTCCAATTTGAATTCGGGAGACAGACACTATCTCTACTTTTAAAATTAGGCTTCAAACTTTCCTTCTTGCTAAAGCATATAGTTAGGGCTGGATCAGGTGACCCTGAATCCTCCCTTAGTTATGCTGCAATAGGCGTAGGCTGCTTGGGGATTCCCATGATGCATTGAGTAATTCTTATTCAGTCACCTTTCTCACTCACTATGAGTTAATAGATCTCTCTGCATTGAATCAACCGGTCGCAGCAGATGGCCCCGCCCCTCCCTGAGCCTGGTTCTGCCGGAGGTTTCTTCCTTTTAAAAGGGAGTTTTTCCTTCCCACTGTCGCCAGAGTGCTTCCTCATAGGGGGTCATATGATTGCTGGGGTTTTCTCTGTATGTATCATTGTAGGGTCTACCTTACAAAAAAAGCGCCTTGAGGCGACTGTTGTTGTGATTTGGCGCTATATAAATAAAACTGAATTGAACCTTCAGCTCAGTCTATTCATCTTTGAAGGAGAGGTCATAGGTCAAATGTGACATGATATTTTAAATACTTATACAGTACCTTCTGTACGTTGACAATATGCAGCACACTTGTAAGAATCATAGTTTTAAGTTTTAAGGCTTTTTGACAATTTTTGACCAATAAATCGTTAAGTTGAACTTTAAGATTTCAGTGGACGTAAGACAAATGTGTACAAATAGACTACACATGATCCCACTCTAGATCACTAAGAAGTGCTACAAATGTGCTCTACAGTATAAACAAACACAATGTAATGTGCAAAATAAAAATAAAAAAATATCACAACCAACCTCAGATTATGTCTGATATATGGTGTCAAATGTGCTGTATTATCTCAACAGCTTAATTAATCCTTAATTCATTCTTTCATAAATCAACATCCATGTATACTTTGAATTTTCATAAAAGATGACAGCATGTGGAGCTGAAAAGAATATAGCCATAAGCTTTACGATAAGGGTTTTATTTCCAAGGCAATTTCAGAAAGAGATATTCTTTATGTGTAGCGTCCTGTTATTAAATTTCCTGTTATTAAATTCAAAGATTTATCCAAAAGTGGACCAGGGTTTAATGAGGCTTCATGCAGTAGTAAGAATTTAACTTCTTCAATAAAGTTAACTTTATCAGCATGTTCAACAAACAGAAGGAAAACATGAAAATGAAAAAAGTAAAAAGATATTTACAAGATGCCGCAGCTTACCACGCCAAGTGGCATACATCTGGTTTCTCAATCCCTGTGAGAATCATACTTAAGGATAGAGCCTGCTTATGAACCATGTCTGATTGAGATAAAAACACGTTTATAAAATTGAATGGCATTCTCCTCTTCTCCTTATTCACCCTCTCTGCTTTTGCTAAAAATTCTCTTTTCTACTAATTTTTCTGAATGTCTTTCTGAGGTTGTGTGCATCTGCAAAGGTGTGTGTCTACACCAGTAAAAACGTGATCTCTCCCAAATCTTTAAAATTACTGCTTAACACATAAAAAAAATACTTTGTTACAACTAAAAAGCTAAGCTTAAGTGTTGCTACATAGCTGGATATAACTGATCTCGTTCATGATGGGAGATGGTTATTAGAGTTCATGGGTTTGACCCTTTCAGAACACGGCTTTATATATGAATGAAAATCATAAATGTGCCTGAATAGTGTCATTTTTGTTCTGCTGTGTAATGTCAATCTGATAACATTTAATTTTCTTTTCCGTGCTAACAGCACAAAGCCAAGGTCACATGACACAGAGCAGTAAGTGTAGTAAGAGTTTCTGTGATGTTGTGTGATGAACAACTATTGGCTGTACAGCTGTGGCTCAGACAACAAACAACAGTTTTAAGAGTGAAAAAAGCCTCAACTCTTGCCGACACTCATCCAGTAGCACATTGTGAATTTGTCCCCCAGCAATAGCCCATCAACAATGACTTCTAGTCGAATGTCCTCAAGTATCCAAGAGAATTTTATATCACGTAAGGCTTTTTCTTCTTATAAGTGCAGTTCATGACTTTTTGATCGCACTTCGTATGAACCCAGACGGAGATAAATACAGGAGGATCCACACATGGACAGAGATGATTAGCTTTATATCAGACTTCACTCTCTCAAACACGCTCGCTCTCACGATGCAATCAGGAACAAACACTTGAGCCGTCCTCATTCACTACATTTCTAACAAGAGCCATAGATCTTGGAGAGACAACAAATTCATCACAGCCTTGAATACAAGGCAGCGATGGTGACCTACAACAACTAACCTTGCGGTCTAGAGGCGAATGACACTGAAAGCTCAACGCTCGGCTCGTTGAGATACATTAAATGAGCAGATAAAGCAATATACACTGTTGAAAAAGAAATGCTGCAATTCACGCTGGCGAGGAAAGTTATTCAGGGACAAACAGTGAAAGATCTTACCTTATGGTCATAAGGGTTGTAAGAGTGGAAGACCTGCGACAGCTCTTTAGTTCTTTGCTTCTTCTGCAGACAGAAAA
Source organism: Neolamprologus brichardi (assembly GCF_056152115.1). Lineage (NCBI taxonomy): Eukaryota > Metazoa > Chordata > Actinopteri > Cichliformes > Cichlidae > Neolamprologus > Neolamprologus brichardi. Next base: position 4,942,408 of record NC_142114.1, on the reverse strand, counting down.
AAAAAGAGAAATGTTTAAGAATCACTTACACAACACAAAACAAATAATCTCACTAATAAATGACGTTATGTTTTTTAATGACAATCTGGATGGAGACTTGAAGAGGTGCAGTATCGAGTTTGACGCTGGATGAGGGGGTGATCATATTTTTTGAAGTGCAAACCCACGGGAAGATTTTTGACCTTGAAAGATGTCAGTTTTTGATCTTAAACATTGTTACATACGTCTGTCACGTAATTCAGGTACGATTATTAATAAACATCTAAAAGTGACTCTTTTCAAGATCAACCGATCAACAACAGCAGAGGCTAACCGCTCATCGTGACTGTGGCTAGCTTTGCTGAAACAGTGGCAGTAACACATTCAAACCTTTGGTGCTAATTAACCACTTTGATTTAACTGTAGCTCCATCTACGTAGTTAAAAAGACATGATTACTCTCTTACTACAAGACTAACAATAGAACTTTAAAATGACAACTCAGTTCAGGTTTATTTATATAGCGCCAAAACACAAGAACTGTTGCCTCAAGGTGCTTTATATTGTAAGGTAAAAAACCTACAAAAAGACAGAACAATGGAAACAAGATTTCTGATTCACAGCCTGAATTTTCTTGTCCTTTATTTGTGTTGTTTGTAAAACATTTCTTTGGATGTGTGATACATCTTATTTGCATTTCCTTGTCCTCTGTATTTCTGATAATGATCATAGAGATATTATACAGATATGGACATACATTACAGCTCCACTGATATTAACTGGATTACTTCAAATGGATGGAAAAAAGCCAAGGCTTATAAGTATGCCCACAATGAATTCCTATTAATAATGAACGGACAGTTGGAATGTATTTATCTGTACACCATCTGTGGCAGAAAATGCTTCATTTCATTTCTAGTTAAAGTCTGGCCTTCGTGTACTTACTGTATAATGAGATGCACAAGCGTGAGACGTGGCGGTTTGATCTGTGGCAGTTGTTAATGCAATGAGTTACATGAGGCTGATGCAGCTACAGAAAGTGCTAATTAGCTCACTGATTAGGCCATGTATGGCTAAAGGGAAAGGGCATATGAAAATGGTACTGTACCTAAAGGGAGTATGCATTCATAGCTATTCTCCCTCCTGCTCTCCCCCCCTCGGGTCTCTGTCTTTTTGAGTGTTAGAATGTGCAGGGTTGAGTTGAATGTCCTTAAGCATGAGCCGTACATGCTGAACAGAAAACCTGTTGTTCCGCTATTGCACAGCTGGACAAACAGGCTAATTCCAGACTGGCAAAGACAGCTTGATCTTTCAACGTAGAGGAGGAAAAATCTCTGCTGACTAACCAAGCACAACATTCAACTAACCATATTTACAACATGGTGTAGTCAAGTTTCAGAAGCATGCCATGCAGCCTCTGCTAAAGTCCACAGATAAGAGAAAAATTAGACCAAATTAAGAAAATAATAACAATAATACAATAAAAAATGTGGTGTATGAACAGAAATGTTGTGTTTTGGCCAGTTTGGACCTTTTCTGTTGTTCTCTGCCACTGCTCCTCTCATAGCTCGTAGCTCTTTTCTCCATTCCTCCCATCTATTCGCTTTCTTCTGTTTCCATATGTTACCCATCTTTTACTCATTGTCTGTTCACTCAAGCCTCTTCTGATCCATACAATCCTGTAATCATTGGCCCCGTCCCACTGCCATCCTCACATTCTTGTTTTCATCTGATTCCCTCTCTATTCCTCTGCCAAAGGGTTCTTTGGAATCCCCAAATCCTCTTTTCTCTCATTTTCTTTGCCTTTCCACAGACCCCTCAATGCCCCTCCTCCTCCTGTTCTGTTTTTCCAGAGGGGGAAAACTCATTCTAATCATTCATTCTTCGCTCTCTTGCCCACTCTCCCCCACGTAAGTATGTCTCTTGATAATTTCTTGCACTCTCTCCTTTTGCCTTGAGCACCTCGGCTCTGAGCAGCGATCTCATCATTGTTCCTCAACACCTTTCTCCCCCTTCTTATCATCCCTTCATAACTTTTACCATCACTCTGTATTCATTGATGCTCCATGGTGTTCTTGTGTGAGAGAGTGCGACTAAGACAGCTTTAACTCCAGGTAAGGATTTATCAAGCCCCAATGAATACTCAGCAGAATTTGGTTCTTTTCAGGAGCAGCACACATACACACAACGCACCAACACAACAAACAACAACAACGTGCCAGCTCAAAGGCACACACTGACTAACACAAAAAACAAAAGCTGTACACTCATATGGACAACGGTATGAATATAAGGGATTCAAAGATCAACATAAAAACAGACAAACAGAAGACAAAAAGAGATAATGTGAGCCTAAAAAAAGCTGTTAAAAGATAAAAACTCGTGAAAAAAGTGTCCCAGTGTCGCACCAGATCGGGAAGAGGTGGAAACCTCAGCTCATTATTTGAAATCCTACAGCTTTGTAATATTCTCAAGTCAACTTACCTGTTCCTAACCTTTAAGATAGGAGCTACAAAATTCCTTTAAACCTCCCGACTATTGTGGAAAGCTGCTAAAGAAAGCTGAATGCTCTCATTATCCCACAACTGCTCTGTCTGTGGGTCCTAGAATAAGAACTACACTCTTAGCTATAGCAGTAAAAGTCTAACCACATGCATTAGTTTATAGTCTGGAGGTAAAGATGTGTAGACTAAAACTCAAATAGACTGCGGATGATCTGTAAACACATAATATCATTTACATCAGCGGTCCCCAACCCCGGTCTGGTCAGCAAGTCGTTTGGTACCGGGCCGCGAGAGTTGAGGCTCGGGTGTGAAATTTATGGTTTTCTACGTTTTTATCATTAACTCTGTTTCCCTGGCTCTTTTCCTGTGTTGTAGTTGTGTGTCTTATTTTGAAAGAAATATTTACGCTTTACCATAGTGACCAGAGAAAATAAGGGACAGAGAGGAGGATGTTACTCTCAGTGTTGTTGGTGCATATCAGAAGGACGCTGCTAATAAAGTTAGACAATTACATGCTAAATTTGCGTTTATTATTATATTTACCAAGAAAAAAAATAAAAATCACAATTTTGTCTTGGTCGTTTCATTTTATTTTGTTATATTTATCCGCAACACTTTAAAGGCCGGTCCATAAAAATATAGTCTGACATTAAACTGGTCTGTGACAAACTGCTCTGGAGTTTGTTTGTGAACCGGACCTAGACCACTGCAATTATCATGTTCATATTTGTACAAACAAACCACACCAAAGGGAAAAACAAACCAGAGTCTGATTTAAACAAACCAAACATCACACTTTAGTTTGTTTAAAAGTGACATCTGTCCAAATAGTCATCGCCTAAAAATGATCCCATGACATCTTTAATGTTATCAAGTTGTCCAAACGCTCTGCATGACATGTATGACTTTTTCCTCTGTACACAGATATGTGTGTGTGCAACTGCGTGTGTTTGGGTCCATGTTCGAAGTTAATTTTGCATGCTGTCGATGTCGCTGTTAGTGACAACCCAGCAATGCAAAGCCAATCCGTGAGCGTGTGGACCTGTCAGCCGGGTGATGATGAACAATGGTTGTTATCATGACATCCATCTGTTGTTGTCCCCAGAGACGGATGCTTCATAAAACCAGAAGTGACATTACATGAACGTAGCCAACTTCCAACGCAGGAGCAGTGGCGACACAAGTAAACAATATCAAAGCCATCATAAAAAATACAATTATCTTATCTAATAAACAAGTAGCAGCACAAAGCTCATAAAGAGTTGATCTGATCACGCTCTGATTTTGTGATCATTAATGACACCATCTGAAAAGATTCAATATTAAGACCAGGAAACAACTGCTAGTTTCGCCGACTTAAAACATAAAACTAATAACGGGATTCTAAATGGTTTATTGCTGATTGAGTGACTGATTTTATATGTATGGTTTTTTGTGCCAGCTCTGTACATGACAAGCAGAAGCTGTTTTTAATGAGTATTTTGTGTATATATTGCAATTCAGTGAGGCCCTGCGCATAGTTTGCCAATTCACAAAAAATATCGATTGCATGACTCTGTGACGCAAGGCAGTAGAATTGTGTGTAATTGCACGTGTGTGTCTATGAAACCCATACTGGTATTATTCCAGCATGCCAAAATGATTGTGTGTTGTGGGGCAAGGTAACAATGATCTTGCCAATACTTAAATTGCTTCTGGCCACCAATATGCGCCCACTTGTCGTTCCCTAATGGCAAACAGATGTTAATGATATAGAGCTCGAGCGTCATTATATCTATAGTCAAAGAACCTGAGGCATCAACCGCAGAGTTGTGAAGGATTTACACCTCCTAAAGCATCACAGAGTGGTCACAGTGGGGTTTATGACCTTCCTCTCTCACAGAGGTCACTAAACTAACATTTTCTTACCCACTATCTCAGTTAAGCAATCATCATTCATCCATCCTCTTCCTCTCAGTCAAATCAGTGTTGTGCGAGGGCTGGAGTCTATCCCAGCTGTCATAAGGCAAAAGGCGGGGTCACCAGACTATCACAGGGCTAACACATAGACATTCACACCTACAGCCAGTTTACAATTGCCAGTTAATGTATGGCTTTGAAAAAGCCACTCAGAAATGCACCAGCCAGTGGATCTGAGCCCAGGACTTTTGCTGTGAGGCTTTCCACACCACTGTCCCACCCAGATATATACTGCAAACTGCTAAAATGTAGCAAAGTTAATTTTGCAGCATGGGTCTCCTGTATCTGCTTATAAGAGAAATTGTGGATCATTATCTCCTACAAAGCACTTTCAGTTCATCAACATTTCTGGCATGAAAAGGCCCCCTGAGTCATTTGACCAGGGTTAAAGGCACGCCCCTGACTTAGCCGGATCCAAAGACTTTGGATCACCCAACGTCTCCTCTGAGTACTAGATCGAAGACTGGTCGCTGAAAATTTCCTAATATAATTTTGAAATCCTCCTTCCATCAGTGACTGCAAGCCATCCAGGCCTGAGGCATTATGAAGCAGGACAGCCCCGAACTATGCAGCTCCCGTGTTGTACAGGGTAGGGATGGCTCAGCAGGTAGAGTGTTCGCCCCGAATCCACCAACGGCTACCCTGTCTCTTCATGAATGTGTAAAACTTGAGTGAATGGGTTAAATGCAGAGGACTACAAAAATCTCACGTGTGGGGACTATAAGGGATAAAAATTAAAAAATACATATAGTATTTGTTGCCTTTTCCCTCTAAATTTGGGGTTGTGCAGAGCTAAGATAAATTGACCCTTTTTTTCCCTTTTGTCTCATCTGTGCACAGAACATTATCCAATGAGATATGAGAACATTGCCCGAGATGTTCTTAATTCTTTTGATTTCCTTCATGGTGTCCTTAGATTATATCAGCTCTTTCCGAATTGCACATTTTGTTCTTGGTGGTATCTTTGTAGCACAACTACTATTAGGGAAAGCAGCAACAGAGCCCCTGCCGCCCATTTTTTTAATAGATTGATGGATACAAAGTGTATAATGCTTCTTCTAAAGCAACCAGATTTTGTACACCTTTGTTTTTAAGGAGGAGCACATCTACAACCTGCACTTCTAATTGCATTCGCTTTAATGGAACACCTGGTTCCAAGTAGCTTTTGGGGAGTCATTACCACCAAGGCTCGTATATTTCTCGAGCCCGGGCTGTAAAGTGATTACTCAGTGTGTTCAATAAGGCATGATAAGCATGGCTGTTGCCGTGTTATTTGTCTAGTCAGATTATTGTTGTCTATAACCGTGATTTAGAAAAAGACCAAATCACATTTTGTGAGTAATCAATTATGATATCTACATAATTCCAAAGGGTTTTGAAAAGTTTTCTTCAGAGTATATGCTTCAAGTGCACCAACAGTCAAAGTGTTCTAATTAAGAATTTCTCCAAATTAAAAAAATGACACTTTATTCACCACAATCATCCTTCTTCAACATCAAACAAAATTCCCTTCAGTCAAAAAGCCTACTTTATTTTTCACACACTATTATTGCTTTTCCCTCCAGCTATAACGGCGCGCTGATGACCTATACACAGAAAAAAATCATTTGAATTAAAAAAGAAAAAAAAACGTATCATTAAAATGCAATGTCTTCTATTATTAGTGGGCTAGGAGCTCATTAATCAAATGTAGGCCTCCCTAGCATAGACAGCAATTTAACCATTAACTCAACTTAATACCTGCTAGACTCCCTTTAACCAACTGTTATTAGCTCCCCTGTTATGCTTGTAGGAGTGTTTCGTCTCAAATACAGACAGAGATGGAGGGGAAGCGTGGATTTTTCTGAGTGTGCGTCCAGGCATAGATAGATGATACAGAGGCTTGAAGATGGAGCTACTGGTGGCTGGCCAGCTGTTTTACTTTGACAGCTACTGCACTGGTGCCTCGTGGGTAATGGAGTTTTTAACCAATTACAACCAGGGGAAATTAAAAACACTGTCCCATTTGAGCAGCCAATCTCTTTCTCTATCACTTTTTTCTTTTCTTTGTCTCGTGCAGCTGCTCACTGGAAAACCCGGCCTTACCAGCAGACATCCAAACAGCTTCTACTTAGCAAGTTCATTTATCAAGGCTAGGTTCGAGTCACCTGGGAATGATTAGAGGGATCCAAGCTAATAATATTCACTTCCCTTTATTCTCAACATGATAGCTTTCTCTCTCCATCCATGTGGTCTCCTGTTCTTTGTGTTTTCCTACACTCGAATCTAAAGTGAGTATTCTCTCATAAGTCATCTAATACAGCAGGTCATAACAGAACAGAACAGTTGGACATTGAAGATGGACAGGCTTCACTCATGACTGTATTTTTCTAATCAAATATTTGTTTGCTTGTTAGAGAATAGATTGTCAAATTAAAACAATTTAACCTTAAAAATCAGGATTTAGAAATGACCAAATATTCGCACCAAATTCTCTTTTCTGTCCTCAGCTCATCGAGTGCCAAAGCAGCAAAGCGTGAAAAAAAAATCTCGTTTTTGAAAAGGAGTCGTTTCTACACAGTGACATCGAGTCTCATCAGTACAATACAGAAGTATTTTCAGGAGACAGTGGCACTGACAAAAAGACAGGAGCCTGAACCAGAGATTCTGCGATTTTCATTGAGGGTGTCCAAGATGGACAACATTAGAAATGAGTGTATGAGACACAAATTCAGGCTGAGTGGCTTGGAGACAAAGATGGTTTGGACACGTGTAGAGAAGGGATAGTGGATATGTTGGAGATAGGATGTTGAATACAGACCTGCTGGGCAAGAACACAGAAGATTCAAGGGATTAGAGAAGCAGTTTGTGCAGACAGCTGGTGTGACGGATGCAAGGGATAGGGCAAGACGGACATAGAAGATGCCCTGTGGTGACCCATTAGCAGTCATTGGTACAATATAGTAAATATGGTTTACTATATTTCCCTCAAAACCAAACTGTAACTATGAAAAACCTCACTACATACATTTACATCAACATCAGCGACCACATTTAGGAGGCTGTGCAGAACCCCCAACATGCATCACGGTGGACATGTCCCTTTATGTGTTTCTTCCTGTCTCATTATTTCTTCCATCCATCTCCCTTTCAGCAGTGCTTTCTATCTGCTCGCCTTTCCTACACACTCTTTATCTAAGACCTCCGTTCCTAATCCATCTAGTTCTCCATCCATCCCTCCTGTGGCTATTGAACACAGTTGTATTCCAGACAAACCATCTGGTGCGCTTTATTAATGACCGACCCTACATGGCTTAGATGTCGTCTGTTTGCTGTGTGTGTTTGTGTTTGAAAACAGGTGCATGCTGACTGATGCAGTGATGTTGTGTGCGGCTTTAACCACTGAAGCAGGTGTACTGTATACGGAGCCACACGAGTATATATTTCTTGTCTCTCTGACAAGAAATATATACCATTCTCTGTCACTTTTAAATTGTTCCTCAAAATGTACATTTTCTATAAAGTTTAATAACAAAAAACCAAAAACAAATGATTGCCATCTTATTCTAGGCACCTAAATATGGACTTTTGTTCATATGAGGCAAGTCTGTTCTTTATTACAATGATTTTTTTCCAGTATACCCAGTGACTCAGTGCAACAGTATCAATTTGAGAACTATTTAAACCACAGATGTTGCCTCACCAAGATAAGAAATATACAGCATGTTTTTGGCGTACAGTTAAAACTTCTGGATCCATGATGGTATCTGGGTGCAATACTGAGCAATGAACACAGCATGGGTGACTGGCGGGTCACAGGTTTTGGACCGACATGTCACGGCATCTATTTAGGGCTACACAGTTTAATTTTTTATATCAATCGTGCTCGAAGATCAAACTATTTTCAAAATGAGCGCTTTGCCAACAGGACGCTAAAGAAAAAAGCAAATCCAGCGCTCTCTTCATCACTGCCTGATTCCACGTGCCTGCATGTGATGTTTCATCCTAATAACACTAGGATGAAAAACAGAAATGCAACAGGTAACAGATCATCAAGACAAAATGCAAACATCTGGCATGGCAGGAGATGAAGTCCTGGATCCTTTACGTGCAACATGCGCAACCAAGCTAATTGCAGTATGAAGAATACATAAAGGCCAAGAACACGTTGCCGACGTGAATTGCCCAGCATCAGCTCAGATGTCTATAAAAGCAAGCCTCATCAGTGTGTCTGTGTAACCATCAGTGTTGGGCAAGTTACTTTGAAAACGGAATTAATTATAGTTACTAGTTACTTCTTCAAAAAAGCAACTGAGTTAGTAACTGAGTTACAATATTCTAAAAGTAATTAATTACTTGAAAAGTAACTATTGCGTTACTTTAAAAAAAAACAAAACAACAACATTTAACCCTCTGGGGTCCAGGGTATAATTGGCCATTTTAACTACTTTTGATTTTCCCTCCACAGTTTACCTTTAAAAACTATTTGCTTTGCCATGTTTGGTATCATCCTTTTCAGCACAACCTCACGTGTCTGAATTTACAGTTATGTTTTCATTTTGACATACTGTATTAACACAATTGATCTAAAATCAGACAACAAAAAATAAAATCAGAGTAAAAAAAGTTGTATTTTTTTACTGTAGCAACCACAAAAATATTTAATGAATCATATTTCGTAACTTTAAATGCAAATATAAATTGTCAATTTTAAAAAAAGTTATTTACCTTTTACCTTGATTTTTTAAATAACCATTTCAAACTATTTACAGAACAATCAGCTGTTCTGCATTCAATAAGATGCCACACAAATTATTTGTGCCACTCCAAAAGAAAGATTTCTGTCCACTATAAAGGAGAACATCACAGCCTGATACCTGCAGGTCTGACAGCAGCAGGTGTATCACTCCTTTTTCTACCTGGAGACAGCAGTCACCTCATTGTTCTGACACACAACACAAAACTATCCACAACACTACACACTAACTACACAAGACAACACATTAACTACACACTCCAAACACGCTAAACGTCACAAATCTCTCACATCTCAAAACTCGCTCTCTCTCTTTTTCTGCTCTCTCTCTCTCTCTCTCTCGCCGTCACTCCTAAAACGTCCTGTTTTTTGTTTTTGGTCATAAGCAGAGAGTGCTTGCTAGCGCTGTCCTTAGACAGTAAATGTGATGAAACTATTGAGGAAAAAACGCCGCGTATATATTGTTTATCATGACTCTGGTTTTATGTGGCCTATCAACACAATTTATAAACTGGTATATATCACCTTGTTGCTTTGTCTTTAAGTGGTCATGTGATTGGCTTACCACGACCACTTTATTCTTCCTCAGTCAAACAGCAGCACTCATGCTAGGAGTGGGCGATATGACCCAAAATTCGTATCTCGACATTTTTTAGCTGGATGGCGATATACGATATATATCTCGATATTTTTTTAAAGCCATAAAGTAAGAACAAAAAGAGAGTTCTTAGTCAAAGCTGTGTCCCAGATGTCACACAGGCACTTTTATTAACATACAGCGTAGATGTACATGAAAAAAATACTCAAAAATAAATTATGAGCATTTATTAAATAATAATGCTCCATAAATAAAAGAAAATGTTGTTTTTACGCATAACAAAGAGCTCACAATTGTGCAGTCAAAATGTAAACTAAAAGACGCTGAGCATAATAACAAAGAGACAGATTTCACAGCTGCTCTGTTCCCAACTTCTACTGCGTGACTGACAGCCTTGAGTTTGAAATCTTTTTTCTAACCATGTCTCTTAACAGGTGCCATTTATAGTCATATAGTCATATACACACACAATACGGTAATATTACGTTGAAGCACAGTATGTATCACTCCGCGAGGCTCCTCGGTAGCCGTAATGCTCTGACAATCAAGCGGTGCAGCTCCGTAGCTTACCAAAGTCGTACCAAAACATATTTTGACAGATTGCTGAGTGCCGTGCAGCACATAAAATTGGTTCGCGGTCATCAAGCACAACCAGAATTCATACATAAGGCGCGCTGTCAACTTTTGAGAAAATGAAAGGATTTTAGGCTGTGCAGCCCCTCTGGGCTGCATGGCGTTAGCGCGGTTAGCTCATTAACACGTTGACGCCATCCAGTCCCACGCACAGGGCGATGGGCGGTAACTCGTTAAAGGAGATTTGCCGTATCCATCTTGTCGTTGCCTGCAGGTGAAGCGATGGGGGAGGGGGAGTTGTGTTCAGTGAAGGAGAGAGTCAAAGGAGCTTGCAAAGAAAAGCGTCTGGACTTCTTTAAGTTACTTGAAGACGTTTCACCTCTCATCCGAGAGGCTTCTTCAGTTCTAAGGTCAAATGGTGGGGAGTCCCAGATATAACCCTAGTGGGAGTGTCCCCCCACAGAGGGACAAAAGGACCCCCTGATGATCCTCTAATCGCCTGAGCCAAGGTGTGGAACTGGGTGTGGGTCCCAATCAGCCAGAGTTTCGGGTGAGTTCATTGTGAAACCTGGCCCCACCTTATCATGCGAATTCCTGAGGTCAGATGGCCCAGGGTGTGAGTGGGCGTTAAGGCGTCTGGGAAGGGATCTCAAAACTGGATTATAGATGGCAGAGAGTTGGTGTCGTAAACCACCGCCTCTGTTCAAAGATGGTCGCTCACAGTGGACATAGATGGCTTCTTTCACTCCTCTTTCAAACCATCTGTCCTCTCTGTCCAAAATGTGAACATTGGCATCCTCGAAAGAGTGTCCTTTATCCTTAAGATGTCCTTTATCTGCACGAACTGGAAACACTTCTACCCTCTCCAATCTTAGAAGAGGTTTACAAGTTTGTGGACAAGGCTCAGCGGGCCCAACACTCGAAAGGAAAAGAAAGACAACGCAGGAAATTTCACACCTTGCTTTCAAAAACACACTCCTCATTCTGAATCTGAACCTACACAACCCATAGAAGAAAACACACCTGAAGACAGTCAGGAGAAATGGGTTAAGAACTTTTCAGACAGGAATCTCACTGAACCTGAAAAGAGAGTATTAGCCAAAGGTCTCAATTTTGCCATTTCTCCACAACAGTTGCCCATAGTGGACCTCATCACAGCCACAGAATCTGCCATTCGGATTAATAAATTATCACAGACAGAAGCAGAGCAAATCAGGATGAAAGTCTCAGCAACCCTCTCCAGTGCCAAAGTCCCTCCGTCCAACCTCACAATACAGGAAAAGAAGGCCGTCGCTTCCCTGAGCAAAGACCACAACATCACTGTTTTACCAGCGGATAAGGGAAGATGCACCGTGGTCCTAAACACTACAGATTACCATACAAAGATCACTACTCTCCTCAGTGACAACAATACCTACGAAGCCTTAAAGCGAGACCCCACAAGCAGCTACAAAAAGAAAGTTATAGCTTGCCTTCAAGACTTGGAAAAGGACAAAATCATTGACCGCCTTACTTATCACCGCCTTTACCCAGGGGATGCCATACCCTGCATTTACGGACTTCCAAAAAATCCACAAGGAAGCTGTCCCACTCAGACCCATAGTCAGTAGCATAAACTCAGCCACTTATAACATTGCAAAACACCTTGCTACCATCCTTGCTCCTCTCGTGGGGAACACCCCACACCACATCAAGAACTCCACCGACTTCACTGACAAGGTCCAGAAACTTACCCTGGATCCAGATGAAACCATGGTGTCCTTTGATGTAGTCTCTCTCTTCACGTGCATACCCACCACGGAGGCAGTGGAGACTGTCAGAAAACGACTACAAGAAGACAACTCCTTGGAGGACAGGACCAACTTCACACCCGATCAGATTTGCACACTGTTAGACCTCTGCCTCACCACCACATATTTCAAATACAACGAAGGCTATTACAGACAAAAACATGGCTGTGCCATGGGCTCCCCCGTGTCACCTATTGTAGCCAACCTTTACATGGAGGAAGTGGAAAGGAAGGCTCTTGGCTCTTTCAAAGGAAGAGTACCCAGCCACTGGTACAGATATGTAGACGACACCTGGGTCAAAATCAAGACACAAGAAGTGGAATCCTTCACTGCGCACATCAACGCTGTGGATAAAAACATCAAGTTCACCAGGGAAGACACGAAGGATGACTGTTTGCCTTTCCTGGACTGCGCTGTGCACATTGAAGAGAATGGCAACCTCAACATCGAAGTTTACCGGAAGCCCACACACACGGACCAGTACCTCCTGTTTGACTCCCATCACCCTCTGGAACACAAACTTGGAGTAATTAGGACCCTACACCACCGGGCAGAACATGTTCCCTCTAAGCCTGAAGGGAAAAAGAAGGAACACACACATGTAAAGGAAGCACTCAAAACGTGCGGCTATCCGAAATGGGCGTTTTTAAAGTCAGCAAAGAGGCACAGAAAAGAAGATCAGACACCAGCGAGGGAGGATAAGAAGGACAGGCGCAACAACATTGTCATCCCCTATGTAGCCGGTGTATCAGAGAAACTCAGGAGGGTTTTCTCCAAGCATGACATCCCGGTTTACTTCAGACCCAGCAACACACTCAGACAAAAACTGGTTCACCCGAAAGACAAAACGCCAAAACACAGACTTAACAATGTGGTGTATGCCGTACAGTGCAGCGAGGAATGCCCAGACCTCTACATTGGAGAGACCAAACAGCCACTTCACAAGCGCATGGCACAACACAGAAGAGCGACCTCCACAGGACAAGACTCAGCGGTCCATCTGCATCTTAAGGATAAAGGACACTCTTTCGAGGATGCCAATGTTCACATTTTGGACAGAGAGGACAGATGGTTTGAAAGAGGAGTGAAAGAAGCCATCTATGTCCACTGTGAGCGACCATCTTTGAACAGAGGCGGTGGTTTACGACACCAACTCTCTGCCATCTATAATCCAGTTTTGAGATCCCTTCCCAGACGCCTTAACGCCCACTCACACCCTGGGCCATCTGACCTCAGGAATTCGCATGATAAGGTGGGGCCAGGTTTCACAATGAACTCACCCGAAACTCTGGCTGATTGGGACCCACACCCAGTTCCACACCTTGGCTCAGGCGATTAGAGGATCATCAGGGGGTCCTTTTGTCCCTCTGTGGGGGGACACTCCCACTAGGGTTATATCTGGGACTCCCCACCATTTGACCTTAGAACTGAAGAAGCCTCTCGGATGAGAGGTGAAACGTCTTCAAGTAACTTAAAGAAGTCCAGACGCTTTTCTTTGCAAGCTCCTTTGACTACGATGACCTGGATGACTGAGAACCTTCACAGACAGTGAAGGAGAGAGGCGAGGCGGAGTATGTTGCGTAGAGTCAAAAGTGACGAAAGAGAGGCAAACTTGCGGCTCCACAAGTATAATTACATAACATATACTATATCGATATAAACGATATTGTCACATCTTATATCTCGTATAAAAATATATCGATATTTTTAAAAAACTCGATATATCGCCCAGTCCTAACTCATACGATTGTTTTGCCCCTTTAGCTCCAGGTGTTGTGCAAGACAGTGATCGTGATTACGTCCGCAGGAGAGCACGCAGCTGCTTAAAGCTGTAGTGTCCAGATCAGTGTTGCCAACTTAGCGACTTTGTCGCTATATTTAGCGAGTTTTCAGACCCCCTAGCGACTTTTTTTAATAAAAAAAGCCGCTAAAGCGCATATCGCTTTTACTCTCAACAAGCAGCGGGTGCTGTAACGCAGTCAGTTCTTCTTTTACTCTTTTACTCTTATGCTGTTTTGTGGATCACAAGGTTTAAAACTACTTATAAACACACACACACAAAGTAACTCCACCAGAGTGCCTATTTCGGGTCACTTTTGCCGGTCCAAGCCCGGGTAAAGGAGCAGGGTTGGAATTGTGACATTAAAAAAAAAACAATAATTGCTAAAATAAATTTAATTTGTAGTTCTAAATAAACTCTAAATGCATTTAGGACGTTTTTTTACTCACATTATGTCTCTTCCACGATGTTATTTCTCTCTCCAACAACATAGGTTACAATGACATTAGCATGACCAATTATGCAAATTAGGTGATGACGTCATTTAGCGACTTCTAGCGACTTTTAGGACAACCAATAGCGATTTTCCTTACTGAGGAGTTGGCAACACTGGTCCAGATTAGTCAGTAGTCAGCTACTTCCGTGCAACTGATATAAGATGCGGTAAGCTGAACACAGCTTCAACCATCTGTTTGTTGAAAAATAGTAACGGACCGCATTTTCTTGTTAGTAACTGTAACGGCGTTGTAACGATAGGAATAGTAATTAGTTAGATTACTCGTTACTGAAAAAAAGTAACGCTGTTAGTAACGCCGTTATTCCCATCACTGGTAACCAACCAGGTCACCAAGAACACTGAAATCCACAATGTAGTCCCGTAGTTGCATTCCATTTGTCCAATAAACACAGTGAGTAACAACTTACTACTACTAGTAAGACTTCAGGAAAAAGAGTTACCTACTGGACAAATATGGTACTTTTCCAAAGTGGCAGTGCATCGCAGGGGAAATGGAGAGAGATCTCATAGATGTTAAGTTATAAATTTTATTCACATCCATCAATCAGCCACGATGAAAGAATTGAATGACTTGATATTTTGCTTCTTCATATCAAATATGTTTACATTGTAATTTACTTCACTTTATTCTAAGTGACTCTATGAATTTAAGTAAGAACAATTTTATTTTGATGCAAAGAATTGCAGCACGAATAAAGATAACGATAATGTCAACATATCAGTGTTATAGTTAACTGACACTACAATAAAAATATTTCTGCTGTTTAAAATCAATAAAAAAAAACAAAACATGATAAATAATTGCAATAGTACTTTTAGGCCATAATGGCACAGCCCTACATTCAATCAGCTTCTTGATTAGGTTACCTTGTTTATTTCAGCAAAATACCATACCATATTCTGTATGTATTAAAAGCAGAGCACTGCAGTTCAGTGAAGTCCAGTTTTTAGGATTTTACAGTGTCCTGAGTTATTTTGAAGCAGTTTTGTAAGCTCTTGTCTTACAAAAAGATTTTAATTTGACAATTAAAGGTCTTCTTACATGCCACATTTTAAACTCAAAAAGCTGAATGAAATCTTGGACTGATTGTGCTATGATCTAAACACAGACAATAAAGGTCAGAGGAGAAGGAACGAAGAGGGAAATAAAGAAGAATAGAAGCTGCAGTGTGGTTGTGTCTGGGGATTGATCCCTCTAGGAAGCACCCGGCTTCTCCTCAGAGAGCAAAGTGAGGAAGGCGAGAAAAGGGAAAAAGAGAATGACTTATGAAGACACTCCACTTGAAAGAGATGTGTCAACACTTTGATGTTGAGTATTGGAGTATAAACGCAAGAAAGAAGACAACACGGTATAGAGTACAGCATATGTAAAAGGTCAAACTAAAGAAAAAGGAGGTCAAAGAAAATATTTCAGGTAGAAGTACAAACACAAGCAGCACATGTGCAACGGCAGCACTTCAGTAATGTGAGCTGTTGCATTTTGTTGCACGTTTTGTCCAATAACTTTAGAAACAGGATCATATTTTAGTAATAGTAAATAATTTTCCACGAGTAAAGATTTTTACAAACAACTGCAAATAATCGCGTGTTAAGTTTAGTTCCTTAAGGGAAAAAAATCACAAGGTGTACTATTGCTAAAGTGTAGTATGAAGAAAAAAGTGTGTATAATCAACGGTGTGATCATAAAGTTCAACTACATTATTACTTAGCATTGATATAATACATATGAACGCTTTAGCTCATTATATAAGAATTTAGTTGTGCCAAACAGCAATCTAGCTGAGAAATCCATGAGCGAAAAGGTCAAGAAAACGTTGGTGTGACTGAGTGTGATATGCTCAGTCTGCGTTGCTTCTCACTCCCTCCCTCACTCACACACCTTTGCAAACAATTAAGATTTTATTAGCTGTTAATTGTTTTATTTGGCAGCAGATGGGGAGATGTAGGAAGCTAGAGAAGCGATGTGTCGCAAGTTGGGTGGTTATACAAAGAACAATAATGTGTTCAGATGAGACTGTTACCACCGTTAGGCAACATTTACTAATAGCATGTAGATCTCCTGGGAAGTCGAGAGAAAAATGCTTCAGACAATTTCTTATTTAAGAAGATTTTCAGCTAAATAATGTCTATAAATGTCTATGGAGCGTATTAGCTTGATTTATGTTCTCTCGCAGTCACTCCTCCATATATCTCAGGATTAGTGATACTAAAATAGTGCAAAATCTTCACAAGTATAGAAAAGGCTTTTACATTTTTAAGTAACAATAAGCTAAAGTTTGCTTCTTTAATTGGCATGTTTCTGAGCATCTGATCAAAACTCTGTCCGTGTCTGCACTCACCACATGTGCTGGTACTTGCTCCAACCTGGCGGCAGGCGTACCGGGTCGGGGGTAAAACTGGTTGATGAAAAGACTGGGGAATCGATAGGCTTTCACTAAGTCTATGGTTGCTTGAAAGTCTTCCTCGGTCTCTCCGGGAAAACCACAGATGATATCTGTAGCAATCGTTACACCAGGGACTCTATAAGAGAAAGAAAGACAGAGACACTTAGGTGGAATTTCAAAGTTTTTGCTATATCCTAGAAAATCATTTTAAAAACAAATAGTGTATAAAAAGGGCATTCATCTCTATTTTCATTGCTCTGAAATGGAAACTAATCCCTCTCAAATAATGGATGTCTGTCCTGCTTCTTTTTTGTTACACTAAACAATGTCAGCTGATTGGGTAAAGATACTGGTAGCTACTTTGTAACACAAAAAGTGTTGCACTAGCTTTATTGACAAAATTGTATCGTGCAACCAAGAGTTACAGGACACTACTTTAGATGAAAACCATGTCATAGAACATCATGTTATCAACATTTACCTTTTAAAAGTCCACAGCAAAAGATCCAGTTTTGCTATGAAACCAATCTACAGAACTTTAGGACCACTGGTTCATATTATCCATCTTGTATCTACTTTTACTTTGGTTACACACACAAAAACAAATCACAATACAATCACTGACAGCCAACTACTACCTAATTTATTACATAAGATTCTGCCCAAGCTTGGAAATCACAGACATTTGTCCACTGCTGCTGTGCACCTTTGAACTATCTAAGGCACCACAGCATGAAAGGAGGGTAGTGCCTTTCCCCGTGGACTCGGGAGGATTCAGCCAATCAAAACCTAATTAGCAACCTCTGGTGCTGATCATTAGTATTTGATTATTGACCGGCTGGCTCATTGGATTAATCGGGGCCAGTAGAATGTTGTGGGAATAAATGCAATGATTTCTTCCATGTATTTTGTTTGTATTGACAGCTGTTGGGTGGCTTGGAAAAGAACTCCATAGGGGAAAAAGTGCATACCTATAGGACATGACATTCCCATTGAGACTGACAGTATGTGTTACCACAAATTTCTGTGATAACACCTAATCCCAAAGGCATTTAGGCATTTATTACTATTATTTATCATTATTTCTTCCAATTAACAGCCAATTACCCCAAAAGCCCAAAGTAGCATAAGAGAATTCTTCTAAGGACAAAGCATTTTACAAGTACAGGAATCTAAATTATTTTTGGGAAACTGGCCTTCCAATAGAATCTTCTGTAAAAATTCAAACTGGAAAAGGTTTTAAACAGAACAGAAAATAACATTTATATTTAAATAAGCAAAACCACTGACTACAAGCTTTCTATCAAAGTACAACAAGGTACAGAGTGGAATCAGAGGGGTGCAGGAGCATCCTCATGTAACAGCACCCTGTCAAAGACAACACACGAGACCATTACATGTAGCCTTCTGACTATTTATGCCTTCAATCTGTTTTCTTTCCCCAGTCACTTTCCTTCTTACAAAGGCTTTCAGATGTCTTTTTCTGTGTGTGTAGCACAAGTATAAGGAGTGTTTGGATGAAAATCCATGCAAAGCACAAGATATTTGGACAAAAATCAAAAACGCACAAAGGCATATTAAAGGGCCTTACAAAGAGAAGACAGCTCAACAAAGAAATTAAGAGTGGAAGAGACACTTTCTCTGCAATCGACAATGTGATGCATCTTTAATTACATTAACTTCCTGCATCTGCAACCCCAAGATAACCTCTGACCTATTGATGACTTCCAATTGGCTGCTGGTCATTAATATTAAATCACGGCTTGCGGGCACAGGTATCCTTGACCTCTCGGATCTGCCTGACAACTATCATATGGAGAAGTGGAGCTACGTTTAAAACGCAGTGCAAGGAATGGTCAAACGGCTGAATAAATGTATAATTCCCGATCATTCATTAAAACCGATTCCTTGGATCTTCTGAAACTGCAGTTCTACTGAGTATTTCAAATAACTAACTATTGAAGGCCTGTACCCTCCTACAACAATCAGTCAGGTAAAGTATCCTGAAAATGAGAATATATATTTCATTTTCTGATGATGAGGCTCCCAATTGTGTCAGTGTGGCCTACAAGCCACATTTAAGAAATCCTGTGCATCACATGAGATTTAATCACACACACAAAATGAAAAGCTCATCTATTCTTAGGATAAAAGAAATACCGAATAAACTAATTTACTGCTATTTAAAGCTCTTGCTCATATAGTCCCCTGAGCTGTTTTATTAACGCAGTGGTAGGGAAGGTAAATAAAATTAGCACTATGAACAAACAAGCACTTTTTTCTAAATACAAAGACGCTTCTTGTACCTCCAGAGGGAACGTATATCTAATTTGCTATTGCCCTTGGGTAGTGGTGGCAGTGAGGAGTTAAAGGCAGGCACTAGGTGCTTTTCATTTTTGTAATACTACTAGAAACTCACACATTGCTGCTATGAAGAAAAATGCACAATTCAGGCCAGGGGTGCAAAATAACAGAAGAAAAATGGAACACTGAGGGAAAGAGCAGGAACTAGTGCGAATCGACTTCTGTGGCTTTTTCTTTCGGTGAAGGAGAGGGTAAAAAAATATGCGTGCGCACATGTGTCATTTTGACACCTCTGCCTCCTCCAGATCTAAGGGTGACAGAGGTGTGATATGTGATACTAATGAACAAGAACCACACTGATACTGTCCTTGTTAAAATGAGAGAGGAGAAATGGATCTTGTTATTGTTCACCTTTCAAAAACAGAGAGTGTGAGAAACAAAGAACCAAAGATAGACCCAAAGAAAGAAAGATGGGAAGTAAAAAAAAAAAATCAAGGAAAAGATGTAAAATTACATTTCAGCTCAACTCGCTTTCAATTAAAGCGGTGCAGAACAGAGCTATTTTTACAAACTTCAGATCCTGAAACACTGGTTTGTCTTTTTAACCTTGTATTAACATTTGCCACAAAACACCGGGCATAATTTAAACAGCGGATGAGGCATGCATATGTCTTTGAATCCTTAATAAAGCCTGCAAGTTTTATATCCTTCCACTGAATTTTTTAAGCTCTATTTTACACTTTACGCCTAGAAAACGCTTTCTGATATTCAGTAGCGCTCTAATGCTGTTCTTACAACTGTTGCTTGTGAGAATTTTGAGGACGCGCGCTTTAAAAATGCGTAGTCTAAGGAGCTTGGAAAGAAAAGCCTCTGGGCTTCTTTGAGTTGCTTGAAGACGTTTCACCTCTCATCCGAGAAGCTTCTTCAGTTCTAAGGGTCAATGGTGGGGAGTCCCAGATTTAAACCCAGTGGGAGTTTCCCCCCAAAGAGGGACAAAGGACCTCCTGATGATCCTCTACCTCAGGGGTGTCGAACTCCAGGCCTCGAGGGCCGGTGTCCTGCAGGTTTTAGATCTCACCCTGGGTCAACACACCTGAATTACGTGATTAGTTCATTACCAGGCTTCTGGAGAACTTCAACACATGTTGAGGAAGTAATTTAGCCATTTAAATCAGCTGTGTTGGATCAAGGACACATCTAAAACCAGCAGGACACCGGCCTTCGAGGCCTGGAGTTCGACACCTGTGCTCTACCTAATCATTGCCAAGGTGTGAAAGTGGGTGTGGGTCCCAATCAGCCAGGGTTTCGGGTGAGCTCATTGTGAAAACTGGCCCCACCCTATCATGTGATTTCCGATGACCTGGATGACTGAGAACCTTCACAGACATATTTAAAAATGCATGATTTTCAAACCAGCAGACCAACCAGTAAAGATTTACCAAAAAAAACCAAAACTGTGTGTGGAAAGGAGATAAACAGAAAGCTGAAAAGGACATTTCAATAACTGAGGCAAGTGAGTGAGTGACAAAAGTGTTAAAGATTTTATATTTATTAAAGAAAAGCCCACAGAGTGTCTTATTTGCCACAAAACACAGACAAAAATAAATGTATGTTAAAAATATATTGTGAAAGAAGCATCATCATCAAAGTCTAAATATGAAGCTCCATATGTTAAACTCAGCAGCATAAACATCCTCCGCTTTCACCCCTACTGACAACTTACAATCTCCCCATATATGAACCATAAACATATATTTAGGATGCATGAAAACCTGCATTTAATTTGGTCCCTATTTGATGAAGTCCGAGACCATGGATGATGTGTTATAATGGAAAGCAAATGAATACCTTGTGAATATATTACACATGTGAAGAGAAAAGAAAGAGCATGCAGCATACAGTCAATCGCTACTCTAATGACTAATGGTGAGACTTCAGCAGGTGCTTAAAAGGCGCTGCTGAAGAAAATCATGTCTTTGTCTGTGTATTTTCCTCTCTGTCACTTCTGCTCCTGCTTCACTGAGGCAAATGGACAACACCCCCATAGACAGCAGCCTCCATTAGCTATTAGTTAAGTTTTAGTTAAGTTTTGCACATGGGGACAGGGAACCATCACGAAGGCTAAGCTCTACTATTAAAATCTCCAGCTAATCCCTAATCAGCCTGGATGGGCTGAATTAAGCTTCAGAAATCTCACCATCAACTCTTTGTTTGCTAAAGACTTCACACGTTCAATACACGCGTGCACGAGTCCCCATAGACACAGAACGAGCCTCGTCATCGGATATTTAAAATATGTGTATGTTTGAACAACAGATGCCTGTGAACGTGGCCTGTGACAAAATGAGGGCACGACCACTGGGACGGGAAACAAACCAAAACGCAGCAAGCGACAAAATAAGTATACGGTATAAAAAGGTGGAGGAAAGAAGGATGAGATTGGAAGAAAGACAATCTGGGATGGTAAATATTTACCTATTCATGTGTGGGAAAGAGACCATGCCTGCCATCTGTGCTGCACTCTGTGTGTGTGTATGTGTGTGTTCTCCGAAATGATAATGTTTGGCTCAGTCGGGCTCCTGTAGCGTAGGAGTCAGGAGGTGAAGAGAAAGAGATACGGCAATGAGAAGAGATGTAAATTAAGCGCTATGACAGATTTTTTGTTAAACGCAAAAAAGTTTGCAAAAATCCCTTGAAGAAACTTCAAGTCCTACATACAATCACATTAACATGTAACCTGACAGCTTAACTAGAAAGTGTAATTATGTGTGAGGAAGGGAGAGCGCAGCAGCTGTAATGAGACTGAAAACAAATTCTGTTTGAGAATTATTGCAGGAAAATTTCAGGTCTCACATAAGCAGTGCTGATGTGAGGAAGAGCAGTGGGAACTGCGCTACGGATTTCAAGCTTTAAGATCCATCTGTCCAGTCCAATACTCTAAAATAAATAATCATTCATGGGTTTTTTTCCTCTTTTTGTCCAAGATAGAAGGGCACTTGAAAATTCTAGCTCTAAAAAATAGACCGGTAAATGCTTTAGACTCTCATCTATTACATAATGTCACTCTCTACACATGATGAACTTCTAGAGCCCCCAAGACAAGTCACATCAAACTAAAGAACGCTAAAGGAAGCCTGAAGAATATTGGTAACCCATTCTTTGATCAGATGACAACAACGCCTTCAGCTAAGGTGGGCATGTTGGATAAAAACCTGAACTGTGAATGTGACGATGTGGGGCTGCATGGGGACAAAAGGTGTCTTAAAGAAAGCAGCTTGAAATACTGTAGCTCACAGTATTAATATGGCTTAACATCTCTCTCCATCCTGAGGTGGCTTCTACTACTTTTTGCTTTACAGGGTGGGCCATTTATATGGATACACCGTAATGACATGGGAATGGTTGGTGATATTAAAGTCCTGTTTGTGGCACATTAGTATATGTGAGGGGGCAAACTCCTCAAGATGGGTGGTGACCATGGTGGCCAATTAGAAGTCGGCCATCTTGGATACAACTTAGTTTTTCAATAGGAAGAGAGCCATGTGACACATCAAATGTATTGGTAATGTCACAAGAAAAACAATGGTGTGCTTGGTTTCAACGTAACTTTATTCTTTCATGAGTTATTTACAAGTTTCTCTTTGTGCACAGCCATTGACATGTCGAAGAGGTTAACACGTGAGGAGCGGATCGAAATTGTGTTGATATCTGGTGAACGCAGTAACCGGGTCATTGCAGCAGATTTCAATGCAAGACACCCTACAAGACCACCCATCTCCCATGCTACAGTCAGCAAACTGCTTGCTAAGTTTCGTGAAACTGGTTCAGTGTTGGATTTGCCAAAATGTGGACGCAAGAAAACTGTCACTAATAAAGAAACATCAGTGGCTGTCCTAGCTTCATTCAGCAAGAGCCCACAGCGTAGCACTCGCCGCATGTCACTGGAGAGTGGCATTAGTCGAACATCCCTTCGGCGGATATTAGCTACTCACAAATGGCACCCTTACAAACTCCAGTTACTGCAGCATCTCAGCGAGGATGACCCAGATCGGCGCCCAGAATTTGCAGAATGGGCAAAACAAAAATTGGAACAGGACCCTCAGTTCACGCAGAAGATTATGTTCAGTGATGAGGCAAACTTTTATGTGAATGGTGAAGTTAACAAACAAAACCACCGCTATTGGTCTGACACTAACCCACATTGGATGGATCCCTCCAAGACTGTTGGAACAACAAAAGTGATGGTTCGGTGTGGTATATGGGGTACAACAATAGTGGGTCCATTCTTCATCAATGGAAACTTCAAGGCCACTGGATATTTGAAATTGTTACATGATGATGTGTTTCCCTCTTTGTGCACTGAAGCTGGCACATTCCCTGAGTTGCCAGGTCCCGAGCATTCCTCGATGAACAATTTCCTGGAAAGTGGATTGGTCGTCGTGGGCCAGTTGAATGGCCCCCAAGGTCTCCCGATCTGACCCCCTTAGACTTTTATCTTTGGGGTCATCTGAAGGCAATTGTCTATGGTGTGAAGATACGAGATGTGCAGCACCTGAAACTATGGATACTGCTGTGTTGCTATCAGTGTGTGAAGAGTGGGAGAAGAGGGTTGCATTGACAATCCAACACAATGGGCAGCACATTGAACACATTTTATAAGTGGTCAGAAAACTGTAAATAACTCATGAAAGAATAAAGTTACATTGAAACCAAGCACACCATTGTTTTTCTTGTGACATTACCAATAAGTTTGATGTGTCACATGGCTCTCTTCCTATTGAAAAAACAAAAGTTGTATCCAAGATGGCCGACTTCTAAATGGCCACCATGGTCACCACTCATCTTGAGGAGTTTGCCCCCTCACATATACGAATGTGCCACAAACAGGACTTTAATATCACCAACAATTCCCATGTTATTACGGTGTATCCATATAAATGGCCCACCCTGTACTAAATGTAAACTCTTGATATACTAAGTTGAAGAAACAAGTCAGGGATACACCCTCTTCTGTTGTGTCCTGCGATTCTTCTGTAAAAGAGACAGAAAGAATCTAAGAAAGAGGAAGGAATAAGGACACTTGTGAGGAGTGTAGGTAATCACTCACACACTTAAGTGTTTGATTTAGCTGTGGCAGCTGGAGGTAATAGCACTGTCATGTAGCAGCTCAATTTACAGGGAAAGACAAGGAGAAAGAGGCCTGCTTGGTTATCACTTACTTTCCTCACCCACTGCCACTATCAAGGATGAGCGAGAGGGGGCTGTGAATACCAGCAGAAGACATGCCAGGTGACTGAATAGATAACACCGGAGTTAGAGGCAGATCAAAGCTGCAAAAGTAGGGTTCACGGCTTCACCGTGGCACTAATAAAAACTCTGATTACTGTTAGCAGACCTTAATGAGTGCACCGGCATGGAAGCAATGCTGTGAATTCTGCAGGTAAGACAAAAAGAAAATAACAATAACTTAATTTTCTCACAATGTGCTGTTAACTTAAAGATTAGAAGATGTGAAAGGTTTTAGAAAAAGAGGTTAGAGAAAACTGTGGCAAGATTAAGAGTAGGGAAGTGACATAAGAGTGACTGGTTAGCAGACAGAATGAGATGAGACAGGTGATAGTTTCAGACGGCACCAGAGGAAACTGTCAGAAAGACTTTCTAAGCCTGTATCGTTTACTTTTATTTTCCTCAAGTCCCTGATGCCTCCCAAACTAACTTGTGGGTTAAAAAGTAGAAGATGGAGCAACTTTTTCAAGTGTTTTAATGTGTATTTGCAACAATTTATGCGACCATTTCTTTTGAAATAATGAAAAAAACAACTATGTAATAAATTTATCTTATGTTTATTTATGCAGCATCTCACTATCTGAAATTTAAAAAAAAGAAAATCTGATCTTGGATATCAGCGCAAATTGGTTGTGCAAACATGCTGGCTCTGGTGGTCTCCTGAAAGAATAATAAAGTTATTTGTCTTTAACCCTGCGGTGCAAAATAACCTCCGTCTTTCTTTGCAGCGGGTCATTTATAAAGATCGAGGTGGCTGCCGTGGAATGAATGGCGAGCCTACTAAATAATGATCCCGCTGGAGTCATCTGTAAACTTTATCATTTAATGAAACAGTCTGAACACAGCAGAGCAGAACTGCAGTTCAATTTAACACACTCGCTTACACATGCTGGCACACACATACTTCATTAGTCTCGGAGAAGGGTAATGAGAACGCACGCGTACGCATTCCATTAGTCTCAGGGAGGAGTAATAAGAGCACACAGACACCACAAATCCATCCATTCACACACACAAACAGTTATTTTAAACACGTCTCAGCACAGACACCAACGCGCACATCTGAAGACTTTCGGGAGGGTAGCGGTGCAAAGGCATCCCACTCACGACTGGTTAGCCAGGTGTTAAATGGACTGACCCTTTGCACTTTATTTCATATTCATCCAGCCTTCATTGGCATAGCAGTAGCATGTAATTTACCATTCCACTCCACTCTCCTGACCTTACCCTGCAGATATAGATAGGATCTTGGCATCAGATAAATGAACATAAAAGCCTCACCTGAAGCAAATGAAAGGTAGACACGTGTAAGCTTTGGTGCTTTCTTTACTCAGCAGTTCACCCAAAGCAAATTAGAAATATTCAACCTGAATGGATAAGATAAAGAGTGCAATTTATAAAGTGATAAAAAAAGGAATTCACTTAAACCGGCTTACTGAAATTTAACAGTTAAAACCAATCAAGTAGTTGCTGTATTAAGTATTGATAATAATCAGCCTTTTTATTAAAAAAAAGAAAATCTGATCTTGGATATGCAAAGATTGATTTTATGTTACTCACGCTGAAGATTTCTCTTGAGCTGGCAATGACACTTGATTTACTTATAACAACATTGTGTGAAAGTACTGAGCCACCTCTATTTATTTATATATTGCTTCCAAGCAGCCAGACTTTCTTGTACTTTCTTTCTAAAGTGGTCTTGAGCAATGGCTCATAAGCCACTAACTGCGGACCTATAAATCATTCAAGCATTAAAAAAGAAGCTAAGTCACGGAACGAACCAGTGTTGTGTCTACACAGTGAACTAAATCGGCACTTTCTTATTTGCAGCCTGTCACAAAAACAGAAAATTTTAAGATTACCAGGCGTAAATGCTGTTTTTGCACCAACAAGGTACATATTACTGTGTGTTGTGTAATGTGTTCCTAAAAAAATTGACAGAAACTGAACAGGTAGAGGACAAAAGAAGTAGTGGCTGGTCTAAAAGATATCAAAAGCTGGTTTTTTTTTTTTGTTTTTTTTTTTTTTTGGGGGGGGGGGGGGGGGGGGGGGGGATACAGCAAAGACATGCATCTGTCCCTTAAAGTGATGCATCTGCTGTTCACTTAAGCCTGTTTGCTGAAGAAATGGCTTGAATGTAAGGTTAGCCATAAAACAATTATTAAAGATTAAAAACAGCAGGAAAAGCCTTCATTTCTCAGCATAACCATGATGCAAATGTGGTAAAAGAATATCTAGAAGAAAAAAAGAACACAAGTCATGGATTGGCCTCCTCAGAGAACATTACAAAAGGAAACCAAAATCCAAAGACGAGCTTTAAATGTCCTTAAAGACGTCTGGAGAACTATTCCAGAAGACTACTTAAACTTACCAGAAAGCTAAGAGAGTTCAGGCTTTGTTGAGAATATGTCATGCCACAGACTTTGTTTCTGCATATATATTTTCTCATCTTTCAATAAATCATTGCAATTATTCCTATATTTCCAGCAAAATATAAAGACTCAATGTCTAGAAAGTCAGTTTTTAAGCTTCAGTATTTCTTTGTGTTAAAAAAAACAAACATGAGATATGGGTGCACAAAACAAGCAATGATTCAGTTTGTAATAATCTTTAATCAGAACAGAATAGAATAGAATAGAATTCACCGTTATTGTCATTGCACATGTCACAAGTACAAGGCAACAAAATGCAGTTTATGGGCAAATTCAATTCAATACAATTCAATTTCATTTATATAGCACCAAATCACAGCAACAGCTGGCTCAAGGTGCTTAGAAGCACTACAGCTCATAAACATCAGTAGGCGTTTTCCTGAGTGAGAAAAAAACCTGTCGTGCCTGAACTGCCCAGTAAAACCAGGGTTACAGAGATTGGAGCCCACGCTAACTGATTCACTTTCTGTCACTCAATTATTTTAACAATGCCACGACGGGGGTGGGGGCAAATTAATGTCATCAATCATTTTGGCATGTCACGTTAGAATGAATCTAGGGTACCATTGTACAATTCACTAGCAACATTGCAAAGAAGGGTGACTACAGCCTTGGAGGCCTGTGTCTTCTTAACATAACATAAAGCATGACATTGCAGAATCCTCCCATCATGTGATCCTGGAGCACATCTGTGAACGCCAGAGATCACTCAGAGGTTCAGGTGCACCCTGGTACAGAAAGAGCATATGGCGCAGGATTGCCTCCTGATAAAGTGAAAGCTTGCAGGAAATCTAAGCCTGATTGTCTTTCAGTGTTGCAGACATCTGAGCATTTCCCTGGAGTAAATCTTGCCTGACATTAAATCTGATTTAGGTGCTAGTAATTTCAGTTTCTACCATGCAAGATCAGCATTTAAGCACAGGATTAAGTGGAATCATTATTAGGGTCAAGGATTCTCATGTTAAATTTGATTTCACTTAATGTCTTGTAAGTTATTTATGTTTTTACCTAACATCACAATGTCATTTTTGAACTCAATGTAAATAACTGTATAAATAATACAATACAGAACTGGTTTATTTATGTCATTTATTTTGCTTCTAATTGTTCCTAATATTCCTTCAAAGGAAGTACATGTATAAATGTTCAGAGGTGTGGACTCGAGTCACATGACTTGGACTCAAGTCATTAATTTTATGACTTTAGACTTGACTTGAAAAAATGTTCTAAGACTTGTGACTTGGACTTTTACACCAGTGACCTGGGACTTGAATTGGACTTGAACCGGTTTACTTGAAAAGACTTGATATTTCACCCCAAATCTAAAATTTAATACACATATTATATAGAAAGTGTGTCAACTAACTTTAATGTCTATGATATTTTTGTCATGCTATTTTAAAGCCGGTCCTACAAGCGCATCCAAGAATAACATGCAGCTTATCTCAGAACTGTCGGTGAAAATTATTCTTGGAGCTAAGTTTAATTGAGCTGCATTTTATAGAGGTGCAATTTCACAATTTGTGTATATTTTCTAAGTTCACTATTTCGTCATGTGTTGAGAAAAATGGAGATTTAAAAATCACATGGTCTAATATTTACATTTAGCATATAACTGCAACATTCTTTTTTCTTTCTTTTTTTTAAAGACTCGAAAGGACTTGAAATTCAAAGTTTCAGACTTGTGACTTTACTCGGACTTTTAAACCAGTGACTTGAGACTTGACTTGTGACTTGCCTGACATTACTTGAGACTTGACTTGTGACTTGAGTATAAAGACTTGAAACTTGAGACTTACTTAAGACTTGCAAAACAATGACTTGGTCCCACCTCTGTAAATGTTTGATGGCCATAAATAGTATATCAGCATTCCTCATTTGCTTTGGGGCTACATAACCGGCATGACGGCATATAAAACCTGAAGGACATAACTGTTAAAATGGGTATGGTGTAAGAGAACATAGTTTAAAGTTTAACTTATTAACTCTGGTAAACATTGCTGGCTCATGAACAGAACTGCAGTGGAGGGAAATTTCCCGCCATGTTTGTGGTAAAAATTATATATAAAAGCAAATCCTGATAGCTGCTTCACTTCTTACACCCATTTCTGAAATGTATTGACTAAATCAAGCTTAGTGTGATATACTCAAACTGTAAGTTGAACAGATTTGCCTTATGCAACAAAGTCTGCTGCAACTTCATGGTTTGTTACAGTATTAGCTTAGGAATCAATGTGCTGTCCTCGCAACTCAGTATCAGACTGATGCAATCTGCTGTAGACGAGTAAAATCATTTAAGTCAATATTTTACTTCATGTTTTATGTTTCCTGTGGCCATTGCCATTTTCAATTAAAGCATCCACATTTTAATGTTTTCCAAATGCAGTGGTTTTAACCTTGAGAACGGGAGTTGCAGCTTAGCCTGGAGTTCCCCCCCCCCCAAAAAACACACCATTTATTCGATTACATTCAAGTTATTCATTTTAACATCAGTGTTGTCAGAAGATGTGACTTTATTTTTCAGCTACATTAATGATGATGAGTCGATTGTCTTATATTTTCAAACTGCCAGGAGTCATGCAGAGGGTGGACTCTCGATGAGGAGAGATGGCGCCTTTCAGGGCGAGTTCTAGGCTGGAGGCATTTTAATATGTTCGACACAATTACTGGACACTTTAAAAGCTATTTTAAGTTTAAACAGTTGTTACAGTGCTGTTTGCTTGTCGTTTCTGCAATAAAATGATTATGAATCCGAACGCTTCTCTATTTTAAGTGTTTCGTTTACCTACCTACCTGTATTTGATGAAGCTTTCCAGATACCTTGGCGTTAGCACGTTCCAGAAAAAGGCTAGTTCTTGGCCAGATAGAGCCATGCCGGTATCATTAACAATACAGCATAATACTTATTTTTTTGCATTTAAAAAAATAAAAATACCTGCCGAGTCATCTAATCAGGTTCTTGGATTTACTGACTTCCAACCTATTCAGGAACGCACCATCAATGAAAAATCTAGTAACCAATCACAACACATTGCTCTAGTTTGTTTCTGCAGTGCTGTAGTGAGCTACTCCTAGCATATTCGAATGAGAGCCATTCACACCTTCGCTAGACAACCTGGTTTGCTATCCCTGCTCGTCATTCTTTCCCGTTTCTGACTATTTCTGGCATTTATGAATGTTTCCTTCACAGTCGGTGTCTACAGAGCTGAAAATCGTAGTTTTCTTCTAGAGTTTAGAAACACAAGTAGTGGACAAACGGCAGAAGTTGTACTGTCGTCACCGGTAAGCAATCTCAGGCTGGAGTACCTGTTGCCCAGCGATAACGTTTAACAAGAATAATACTCAAACATGTTCAACTCTCACACAAACAGATTCTAATA
This sequence comes from Neolamprologus brichardi, assembly GCF_056152115.1. NCBI lineage: Eukaryota > Metazoa > Chordata > Actinopteri > Cichliformes > Cichlidae > Neolamprologus > Neolamprologus brichardi. The sequence goes on along the minus strand of NC_142114.1, from coordinate 4,912,188 downwards.
CAACCCTGAGTGAAACTGTGTGGTTCTCAAAGGCAGGATGACTCAAACACTAAACAAGAGAAATCTGATATCTTAAAGAAACTGAGAGGTGAGTCAGACGCTGAAATATGACTATGTCCCAGTATCAGCTGAGCAGCAGTGAGTGCATGTGAAGTTAACAAGTTACTGCTTGATTTACTTGGCATTCCATTAGTGTGTGTTGTTTGCAGGTTGCTTGTATGTCCACATTTCACTGCCGCGCTACTTCGCTCCCACTCACTCAGTGCTACTGTGTTAGCATTCCAAAGGTAGGTATACAGGTCTGTCAGAACAAGACAAAGTCAAAGTGTTTAAACCTGCTCTGCATGACCAGACTGTAGAGGCAACTGAAAAGCTGGCATGTGAAGAAGATGTAACATGATTTCATGTGGATGAAGTCTATCTGGGAGGGCATTATTAGCTCAAACGCGTTTGCGGTTTAAAAGTAATTTCTAATGTTCTTCCCTGCCCAAAAGGTTCCAGTTTTTTGACTCAGTTTCCTCATATCAGCTATAAATTTTTAGCATCTGACTTCTGGTACGGTGAAACATGTCTTAGGGATTTTGATAGCCCATACCTGGCTCAAAGGTAATAATTTGTGTGTGCTTTTGCATATTTTAAAAAGCCAAACTGAATTTGTGATTGTAAAATGATATATTAAAGCAAATCAAAGGGATGTTTTACAATCAGAGGACGAACAATTACGAGGAACACAAGAGAACAAACCAGTATCTTCAGATAAATTCAATCCCATACATTCCCAGATTATAGTTGGCATATTGTGTAGGAATTGAATTGAATTTTATTTATACAGTACCAAATCACAACGATAGTCATCTCAAGGCACTTTATATTGTAAGGTAGACCCTACAATAATACATACAGAGAAAAACCCAACAATCATATGACCCAAGCACTTTGGTGACAGTGGAAAAACTCCCTTTTAACAGGATGAAACCCTTGACAGAAACAGGCAGCATAACTAAGGGAGGATTCAGGGTCACCTGATCCAGCCTTAACTATATGCTTTAGCAAAAAGAAAAGTTTTAAGCTTAATCTTAAAAGTAGAGATAGTGTCCGTCTTCTGAATCCAAACTGGGAGCTGGTTCCATAGAAGAGGGGCCTGAAAACTGAACTCAGGAAGCATATGTACTTCCCATACTAGTGTTAAATACAATGTGTTTGAGGAAAAAGAAAAAGAAATAACCCTGTTTGATTTAAGTAAATCCATAAATTGTTTACCAAATCCAGTAACTGTGGTAACTCAAACACGACCTCAGTCCTTATGAGAAAGATAACCTTGAAACTTATGAGCTCAGCCCACATCAAAGCATTTCATTGATAAAAATGACAATGATAAACTACAGTTACTAAGTAAAGCAGCAAACAAGTGGCCAGTCAATATTATCCTTAAATAGCTTGAAACCTTTCAAGACGATAAGCTGATAATGAACAAGATGACTAACATCTCCTTTACAAAAAAAAAATTTGACACCAGTTTTTCGTAATTAAATGAGTGAAAAGTAAAAGCATCCAAAAAAAATTATAAAAAGAAAATCTCATTCACCCAAATCATTTTTTTCCTTCAGATTACTCATTACACAGATTTATAGATGTGGGTTTAAAAAATAGTAACAACATTAACTGTGACTGTTGCATTTGGAGATAATTTCATATTAAATATTGAAGTTCAGTGTTGCAGTTAGTCAAAAAGTGCCAAGTGGACAGGACTGGAGATGGACTGATCCGATATTATGTATCGGTATCGGTCCGATACTCACCTAAATTACTGGATTGGATATCGGAGAGAAATACAAAATGTAATCCGATCTATTAAATATCACAAAAGCACCTCACAAAACTTGCGACATAGCATAACCCAGCTCATAAGCTTAGCACATTGGAGCAGCATGCGTCACGTGATAGAGCGGCTGCGGCTTGCAAGACTTGTCGGCGGTCTGGTTGAGCATTTGGAGCCTCGCTACGAAACCGGCATTTTGTCTCAGAAAGTTATCCCAGAGAAGTAAAGCAAGTGTGTAAGTTCATCTCTGAATGTCTGTAAAGCATTCCCACGTTAAGTCTAACAACCAATATATGGAGTGACTGCCTCTCTCTCCCTCCCTCTCCTGTTGCTACTTCAATCATGAAACTGATCAATGATCAGCTGATTGGCTTTTCTGTCGTGAGTCCGTCTCCCTTGTTTATCGCCCACTTTGTGCCAGAAAGAGGAAACAAGTGGATAAACAACAGCAGCACGTTTAAGCTTGATAAGCTGTTGTTAGAATTGATTCAATATTACTTTCTACACCAGGATCCTTTTCTAAGTAGCTGACAGCTGGTAACTGTGCAGGGGTGGATCTAGCAAAGTTTTGCCAGGGGGGCCGATAGGGCATGAACAGGGAAAAGGGGGCACAAAGAAATACTTTTCTTTCTTATTCTCATTTAAAATGTGTAGCTTTTAATAAATAATTATCTGAATCTTACAACCAAAGTTTTCATCTCACGTAAAATGTATAGAAATCCATTATTGTATATAGTAACTATTAACTCTAATATATACCCTGGCAAGCTATAGTACCTTTTCCTTTGGGAAGGTACCATCTGTGGAGTCTGCAGTTCTGTTGAAGAAAGATGTTGAATCTATTTAAATATTGTAGAAAAATAATTGATTTCTGTGCATTTGTTTTACATGTGCATTAAATTAAAGTAGATTACGTCGATTAAGTATTATAAGGCGGAGGGTGGGGGGGTGGTTTCCTATTATTTTTGCTCGGAGTTGGCAAACCTATTAGTTAGGTTGTTTAATATTTCTGCTAAGTACAGTATAACATACCAGAATAGGGAGGATGGTGCAGGTTTAAGTTTATTAGATTGATCAGTCTTGCTGAACTATGAAATATTTTGGGTGCAGTGTATTTTTTGCATACAGGTATAACAGAATAGCTTTAGTTTAGTTTACTTTTTTTTAAACTTGAGTATGAACTTGTACAAAATGCAGCAAGATATTTAAAAAAAAACAACTGTTTTGTTGATTATAAAATGAACTTTATTGATTCACATCGGTATCGGCAGATATCCAAATTTAGATATTGGTATCGGTATTGGACATAAAAAAGTGGTATTGTGCCATCTCTATACAGGAGATTTAACTCTGGCATGTTAAACAAGTTGCATCATTACCTTTGACTACGAGTCTCTGAAGAGGGAAGCATGAAACAGGGAACACTGCAAATATATTCTTATAAAATTATTAACTTACCCTAATACACTCTAACATTCAGATATGTATGTAACACACTAACACAGACCCATTGATTGCTGTAAACATGACAAACATATGTAAAGTAATCTCTGGTTTGTATTTTTAGCTGAGAAAAAACAAACATAAACATTGCTCTGTGGGCACTGCTGAGAAAAGACGTGCCGAGATGTTTCCATTTTGTACTGATCATTGCGTAGAAATGTGATTAAAAGCCCGAAACACTGGAAGCTGCTTTATTCACTGTAAAAAAGAAAAGAAAAAAGAAAAGAAAACAACACGTATCCTTTTCTGCATCTTACACTGATGCATAAACACACTCCCTTCAGTTCTTTCAGTAAAATCCAGCATTATTAAGGAGCTGGAATATGTAGGACTTTGCTGTCAACACTTATAGTGAGGACTGAGTATAAAGCTTCAGATAATATCCACCCTCTCATTAAATAAATCAATCCTCCTACTGGCATCGATCATGCAAATATTGGGGGTGAATAATTCTTGCTTTCTGATGTTAAATCTATTGTGATTTATAGTAAATTGACTGCCACAAAACTTAGTAATGCAAGTTTCATTATTTAATGGAGCTGACGAGTTACACTCATCAACGCAGACAAACCCCAGCTGATTACAACATGTTGGCAGTCTGCCTGCATTTATAAATGAGATGAACTGAAAAACTTCGCCAGTCTCTTTGAGAGTGGCAGCAGTCAGTCCGAGTTAGACCGAGACAGGAGTGGTTACGCACGATGACGTCTTGTGCATTCACTAAGCTCAACAGCAGAGTTTGAGAGTTAATAAAGATGTGAAAATAATTCAGCTCAGTAACGTGTTTTACAGCATCACGGACTGTAAAGCATAATACTGAGCATGCAAGCCACATGCCGTGAATGACGAGCGAGTTAAAGTTGACCTTTTCACTCAGAAGTGCAACCGCTCCTCTCTATCGGCCTATCACAGCAGTTGCGCGATCACTTCCAAAGCATGCAAACATTTCTGCAGAGAAATCCTCATAGCAAGACTTTCTAACTGCGGGACATGAGACAGCAGCCCTATTGCACAACTCCAATCCTGTTGCATACATTTACGCCTTTATTAACACACTGGCAGCTTGGGTAAATAGCACTTGGCTTTCTTCTACACATCATACACCTGTTACACACAAATTTCAGGGGAATAGTTTCGAGTAAAGCAACTTTCTGGATAAATTCTAAAGTCTACCTGAGTCTCAGCTGTCACAACTGCACAGTCCCCAGCAATTTCTAACAGAAAATTTCACGGTTATATCAAACACACCGAGTCCTCTTCAACCTCCTCTCATTTATATGGACTGCCACTCTCAGAGAGCAAGTATAAAGCCTGCATCTACACTGTGTTGTTCTTTAGGTACATTACTGGCACCCTCACTTTTGAGCTGCAAATTTGCAATACTTTTAGTAGAAGGCTGGTCCTTAATAAAATGAACTAGCTGCATCTGGTTGTTTCTAAATGTATAAATTTGCCCTGTTTAGATCCGGTCCAGTGTGACCGAGAGAGCCGTGTCTAATGTGCGGATTTTACACGGTCCGCTAGTGGCGAGCCTGCCGCTGGCTCCACTACAGCACCATGCATCTGATGTAGACGGCAACGGATTTGCAACAGATTTGAGATTTACCACAGTTAATCGTGGGATTATCACAAACAGACTGCACATAAATGCCAACTTGACCTCATTCAATTACAAACTGATACAAGCCTGGCTCCATTTTACTGCCCTTATATCCTTGTTTTATCACCGTCTTGATGTACGAAAATTGGTTTGAAGATGCAAACTGACTGCATGTGGTCCACATCTTACAATCAACCCTTTCAAAAGGCAGAGAGATCAAAAGCTGACGACACACATTCACAATAATTTATTGTCATGCCACAGTTTCCAACCCCTGTTCTCCTTATTGTAACCGTAGCCTAAAGGAATAAGTGTACCCAAACCACAAAAATAAAACAACTCCCAAAATATAACTACCAGATCTTCTCACCGTGGGGATCAAAGGTGTCGGTTTTTTCTTTTATTTGTCACCTGTATCTTTTGTGCATGAAGTTTGTGGTTTAAGTGGAGGAAATGAGGTTTAATCCAGAGGAAGTATCAATAAGACTCTAATGTTTTAGGAATTTGCGAGAGTCATTATCCACAAGGCGCGTCTTTCTCTAGACACAGACACACACACACACACACATGAAGAGGATATCGTGGTGTGAAGCTAATGAGTCGTCTCTGCTTGTTTCCTGTTGTTTAAACTAAGGCAATTCACAACACTAGACTTATTGACACACACAGCCAGGTATGTTGGCAGGACTACCTGCTACCTCTTTCACTCCTTCCTGGATTAAATTACTTCTACACACAAGCTAACAGGCAACATAAACAGTATTAACAGGTGGATAAACAGACACAGTCGCAATAACAGTTGTTGTTACTCAACCCTCCCTATCCTGTAAGTTTAAATGTATTATTTATAACGAATGAACTTTATGACATGTCTACGAGTTAAATCTATGTGATAAGAATCATTAAATCTCTATTACTTCTGTTTCTAGTGACGTACTTGATGACTGTGAGTTTAAAATTTACTAAAGACTTGTAGAAATACACAGATGTAAAATCTTGCACAACAGAGTGGAAGCGCTGCTCGATGAGTTTAAAAGCACTCGAGCGTGTGTGTGTGAGAGTCCGTGTGATGACTAAACCAGGTTGTTTGTTCTGCATATTCTTTCTGCGGTTAAATAGGGGTTTTCAATCATGCACTGAGAGTCAAAGTACACAGATACCTGGCCCTCTCCTTTCCCTCCAGCTGAATCATCAGCTGGAGGGAAAGGAGAGGAGAAAGGAGGCGTAACATGTTGACAACTCGTGCCAGTGTGGCAGGTTGGAGCTGCAAACCTGTCTAGCCCACTGCTCCCTTCCCGCTTCTCTTTCCCTCCCTTCTTACTTTTCGCTTCTATTTTTTCGTTGTTTCTCTCTAATTCCTTCAGGGATCTCCTGCACCTCCCGCCTTCCAGTGAAACATTAGCCCAGGCTGATACCTTAAACCCTTGTGGGAGTGCTTGTGCGTTAACTACAGAAGGTATCTTCAACAACAAACAGAGCAAGAGGCTGTCTCCAGAATGCACAAACACACACACTGTGTAGTCACGCTACTGATGCATGTGTCCTGCTGTAACCCAAGGAGCTTTGACATAACTATCTCGCCTCGTGACTAATAGAGATGACTAACACACACACACAGACAGCCACGCATACGGGACACACAAGCGTCTTGGAGCCGTTTGTTTGCGGAGAAACAGTCGCTGCACTCAAGATACAGACACACAAAGTTTATCAGGCGTCACAGCGCCACTCTGGCGTCACATTCCAGCACATTACTAACAGAAAAAAAACTGCTGAGCAATAAAATTGATTGTTTTAGTAAAGCATTGACTGAAAACAGGTTCTACTAGAACTTTCCCAGGATCAAGTCTCTGACTAACTTACATTAGTGTTACATTCTCAACTCATTTATTGTCCTGTGAAGTCACTGAAGAGTTTCAGTGTTTTATTAAAAAGGAAAAGATCATATTGGAAGAGATAGAAAAGATTGATGTATTTTATAAGAATGAATACCGAAAGAAATTGTTGGTTGGCTGTTGGTTCTTGTCATAAGCCAGCACAAAAAGCCTTAAAGAAGTTTTCTAGCCCAGGTGTCGTATGTATGCAGGTGTCATTTGTGTTATAAGATTAGTCAAGTTGTGTTTGTCTACAACTGTCAGATGAAGATCAGACCTGGAAATTCCAAAGAGCTCCCAAATCTTTCTTTGCAGCTGTCTGCTATATTCGTTTCACTTACATTACTGGTGTCGAATCCTGTTTAGACTGAAGGGCCGTCTGGTGTCACTGAAACAACTGTTACACATAAGAGGAAATTACTTCTTATCTATTGAAGTGCCGCATATAAGAGGCAGATTTGAACAAATAATTTTATGAATACATGATATGCATTTCACTCCCGTGATTCCGCCAGCCGGGCTTTTAAAAAAATCCTCTTTGATTTCTAGATAGTACTAGGGTCATGAAAGCTAGAGTAATCGTATGCTAAAAGGTTCAGTGACTGTCAGCTTGCTCTTTTTGTACATCTGTAAATTCAGCCTCATGCAGCCATGAGCATGTGTTGCATTTAAAGAAAAACAAAGCAAATGGGTTTTGGAGTTGGCTCTGTTATGGTAATGGTTCAGGTCAGTAAAGATTATAGTCACAGCAGCATGTGAGGTGAACGCAGCTCATGTAAAAAATTAATCACATCTCAGGGAGTTAAATTAGTGAAGCAACGGAGTGAAGCGGGTCAGACCAAATGCTTAAAAGGTGCTTAAATGGGACTGATAGGTTTCCATAGGTCACGTTGTAGGTCAAGGGTCGTTGAATCAGTCAGCTACTGACCTATCCAAATCCTTATTCTTTTGGGAAATTCAAACGTAAAATTACACAAAATATCACCTTATTTTGAAAATGTGCTGTCGTTTCGCTCTTCCTTTGGCCCCACAGCTTTGAAACACATAAATAATATAGTTTTCTTTAATGTGAACAATTCTGGCCATAAAGACATGCAAATTGGAAGAAGGACCTCTATGCCCTTATACTAAAATGGTTTTAAGGGGTCAGGAACACACAACCTCCAGGGAAACCAGCCTATCAACCTAGAAGGAAACCCCAGAAGGTGCCACTCGATGCACAGTTGTACTCAATCATTCATCACTGTTTGGTAGAGTGATATTTACGCCGACCGTCTCTTTTCTCCTCAAACCAACTAGCCCTAAATTTCAACATGATGTTTTTTCTTTGCACACATATAAATCTAATAACTAATCCCCTACTCACAGGGGCATAACCATTCTATTCCTGGCCCTTTCTTTGGTCCCAGTGGTTAAAGCACACTTAATCCTTGAGACTAGTTCAGGGAAAAATCAACCAAATACTTTAACAAACTATGAAACAACTGTAGAAAATCCTCTGACCACATCCACTCATTCTGTAAAGGCTTAATTCCACCATAACAGGATTTACTCCATACAGCATTACATAAAGACTACACTGAGTTATGTGATTTTAATTGATGGAAGCAAAGAGAAAAGAGCAGGAGAAAATAAGGTCCATACCAGAAAAGAAGAACAAATTAACTATTTTAATGAAACAATCATTCCACTGATTGTTAGAATTATTCATGGAAGAACACAATTAAGTTAAAACCACCAAAAATTACCTCCAGAGTTATTCAAAGGAGAATACACGGAATGATTCTTTTCTCCGCAGATTTGGATGAATTTAGTGGAAGGTTGTACAATTTGTATTGTAAGCTGGGCTGAATATTAAAGTTGGAATAGAGAATGTGCAGTGAAAGAACGGACAGGCTGCAAAAAATACTGCAAAAGATTAATATTCAAAAACTGTGCTTTCACCCTGGAGGTCAACACTGTTCAGCTGTAGCTTCCACAGGAACTTAATGCATTGTGCAAACAGTAAGCACAGTGTGAACCAAATGGTCCATTATGATAGAATATTCTTAAAAGGTAATTGATTTTATTTAGCAAAGGAATATTGCGTTTGCCATTTTCTTTGTCCAGTCATAACCTCTCATATAATGCTAACGCTGGATCAACAGAGGTTGCAGTTCCTCCTGCTTTTTAAAGACATTTCTAAATTTCATAGCCAGTTTTGAACTGTAATGATGAGCCTGGGTGCTGAATAATTAATTTCTGATCCGTTTCCATTTTCAGCCAAACTTATTGGGCTTTTGGAATCAATTTTGCTCACTTTAATGGCATCGACACAAAATCATTGCAAAACATTTTGCAGAAAACAAAACAAAATCAAAAAAATTTCCTTGAGAAAAACAATTCGACCCCAGGTATGTACCCTTCATTTCCTAATGGGGTTCATGATCCTGAGCAGTAAACAGCGTCAAGGAGAAAGGTCTAACGTGTCAAGTACGGATATGTGCGCGCGTGCGGGTTTTCAATGATAACAGAGGGCCGCAGGAGCGTGACCCCTCGTGACCTCTGCAGAGCTGCTGGCATTAAGCTGTTTGTACGGAGAAATAACATTTGTCTCCTGCTGTGTGTGTCAGTCAGATAAGCCGTGACCTCAAACACACCTGGGCAAGACGCCTGTCTCCTTCTCTGAGGTGAACTTCACATGCTTCAACAAAGGACTGTTTGTGAGAATCTACATTAACAGCCTGACTCATGCATACACAAACACTGTGTTTAGCACTTAAAAGAGAAATTCAGAGGAGAAAACTGTTGCAAACAGACTTATTTATTTTATGGTCAAACAAGAATTAATATAGTTTTGACCTTTTTTTTATGTGGGCTGACTTTATCATCAAAAATTAGCAACAACTTTAGTAATGGAGACAACCATTCAACCATTTTTGATGTATTTTGAAATGAAAAATTAACAATCATGATGTTTCCACTATATTTATTTATATAAGCTGCATAAGCTGTCCTTTTTCACTGAAAAGACCACTTTCCTGACCACACAAACAAGACAGAGGACGCTGATACCAGCTCTGCCTCATCATCAACTTGTTGCGTCCATGAACTAAAACATCACTACAGGAACTAACGCGTGCCAAACACACACGCATACAAAAAACGTTTATATATTACACATGCCCACTCTTGCGCCTTCTTACTCTCTCTCTCCTTTTGCAGGAACACGAACACAGTGGGTGTGTTTTTGGCTTGTCTGAAGTCCTGGCCTCTCTCCCAGACCCTGAACCATATCTCTGTTACTGCTGCAGCCAAACAGTTTAGACCACTGGATGTGTGCTGGTATCGATTTCACACAACAAACATCGCCCATTTGTGTCTGAATGTTTATGTACAAGTAGCCAGAAAACACCCGCGCACAAAAACACAAACACACACACACACAGATTTGTCAGGGCCTCACACAAAAGACAGTTAATGGCCAGTATGTGGAAAGAGAGTAAATATGTGTGTGTTTGCGGGAAAGGTCTCTTTGTGTGTTCCTTGACAGTTTACCACAGTGGGGGTTTTTGGGAGGGAGGCAGATTAGTGGCACTGTAGTAGGATTTCTACTAAACGACACCAAACAACAACAAAAAAGAGAAAAGAAAAATCCAGAGACAAGGCAAAAACTGTGGTATATCCACAAAACGAGCCAAGGAGAAAGCAGAAACCCTGACGCAAAAGAAATTTATGACTTAAATTAGAAAAGGCAAAACATTTACTATATCTATTTTTTTAATGACCTGAAAAGAAAGATAAATGATCAATACACAACCAGTTCCTAAAAAGAAACAGAATACAACTTGTAAATGTGACTTCTAAATCTCAAACCCAAATTAAATGCAAGGTTAAATTTACAAAAATCTTTTTTGCAAAGTGTTAAATCTGATGGCAACAATGTCCCCCAAAGACATTGAGACAGGACCATGATTACCACGGTGCAGGACCCCCTCCTCTTTTAACACCATCTGCAAATGGGACCAGTTGCTGGACTTTTGTAAGAGTAATCTTGTCCCATTCTTGTCTGAAATGCAATTAAAGCTGCTCAACAGTTGTGGGTCTTTGTCGTATTTTTTGTTTCATGGTGTGCCGAATGTTTTCAGCTGATGAAAGCTCTTAAAATGCAGGCAGGTAAGTTCAGCACCTGGACTCTTCTGCCATGAAGCCATGCTGTTAGAATAGGTGCTGCAAGCAGTTTTGCATTGTTTTGATGTAATATGCAAGACCTTCCCTGAAAAAGACACCATTTGGATGGGAGTATATCTTGCTCTAAAGCCTGTATAACCTGTAAACCTTCAGCACTGACAGTGCCATTCCTGATGTGCAAGCTGCAGATCCACAGGCATTAATGCAACCTCTAAGGCTGATAACAAGCTGGCTGGTCTCGCTTCTTTTGGCTGGCACAGTGAACTGGGTTCACAGACAGTGATTTGTGTTTGTGAACCCTTGCAGTGATTTCCATGATGGGATTATGCCTGTTTTTAATTCATTGCTGGCTGAGGGTTAGAAGATCAAAAGCATCCCCGTACTGTACCTCGCACAGAGATTCCTCCGGATTCTCAAAATGTTTGATGATATTATTGACTGTAGCTGAAGAGATATTCAAAGTATTCACAGTTTTAAATGGAGTAACATTATTCTGAAATTGCCTTAGAAGTATTTTTTTTTCCAGATTAGTGAACCTCTGCCTCTCTAAGATGCTCTTTTTATACCCAATCATGTTACTGACCTGCTGCCAACAAATCTAATTAGTTGCAAAATGTTCCTCTGGCTAGCTTTTTTTTTAGTACCACTTACTTGTCCCAGTCTTTTAATGTCCCAGTCCCAATCTTTGAAATCTTTTGCCTCCATAAAATACAATAAGCTAACATTTTCAGTAAAAAAGGAGAAGTTTAAAAATGTCTCAGTTTAAACTTTTGATGACATGTTTTGCATGTTCTATGAACAGGTAGGTTTATGACATTTAGTGATCACTGCATTCTGTTTACATTTACATTTTACACAGCATATCAACTATTTTTTGGAAATGGGGTCACATATTGGATATAAGTAAAGTATCTAAAAGAACAGAGAACAGGTGAATTTCAGACTAATGGAGCTCGTGTTTTATGTCAGCAGGGTATCCACAGAGGGCCAGAGGGAAAACAACGGGAATGTGGGAAAGACTGGATGAGAAAAGAGTGTAAATGGGAGATGTGGTCAGAGATAAAACGAGACCTGCAAGTGCGTTGTGAGTCACTGTATCCAAAGAGATACGGTGACTCAGAAAGTATCACATGTACACACAGACACAATAACATATGGACATGTGAGGAAGGGAAAGAAAGCATGGGAGTGGTTCTATGAAGCCCGTAAATGCACAGTGTTTAAAGGCACAGTTTCATTTCACAAGATTTTTTTCTTGAAAAGTCACGTTTTTGTGGAATTTGACTTTTTTTACACCAGGACAGTGGATTTTAAATCAAACCATCAAGATATGACAGACATTTCCAGTTCTGGCACTGTTTAGCAATTACAGCCCAAGTTTTCAGAAGCTCAAAAGTAATCCAGCAAACGAATATAATGTTAAAGATAATGATTGCTTTTAACACTTGGATGACAATAAATATGCAATCAGTGACCTCCTGAAGTCTAGAACCCACTGTGAGGTTCTCTTTTGCAGCATTTAGCTGAATCTGAGCAGGAGTTCATCCTGCTCAGATTCAGCCATCACATCATCAAATAAACACTAGTGACCAGGTTCCCCTTGCAGCCATTTGTGCCCATGCCACAACATCACCTCCACCATGACAGATAACGTGGTATGCTTCAGATGATGAAGTGTCTTCTTTGCTTCTCCATATTCTTGTGAATAAGTGAATCTTGTGCGGTTTTCAGAACGGTGCCGGCTCTTTTAGACGTTTTCTGGCAAAGTCTACTCTGGCCTTCCTGGTTTTCAGCGTGATCACAGATTCAAATCTGATTCTGTGTTTACATTTATGAAGGCATCTCTTGATTGAAGATTTTGATGAATACCTCCTCAGTACTGTTTTTGACTTGTTTAGTTGTTGTGAAGGACTTTTCTGAACCAAGGACATAATTATACTGTAGTTCACTTTGGTCATCTTCTGTGGTTTCTCAGGTGTTTCGGTGTTACTAAGCTGGTCAATCCATTCATTATTTTAAAAATTGGTCCAGATTACTGATTTTGCAACTACTAAAGTCTCTCATTTTTTTGAGGTTATCCAGTCAAACAATCTCCAGTCTTTCCGCCTTCTTCATCACCACATCTTGGGAATTCAGAATACCAGTGAACTAGTTCAATACTTGGAATCAGCTTCAGATCTTTTATCTGCCATTGTCATAGAACAATGAAGGAACAGGTTTTACTCAGGCATGTAACTGCTTGTCAGTCAACTGTCCACATTTAAGCCTCTGGAAACAGGTGACTTTGTATCACATGAATATGCAGAAAGACTTCAAGCAATACCTTTCTTTGAATCTCTTGAATTAAAACTGAAAGTCTACTTCTACTTATTTACGTGGCTATTATGCGAGTCTTTATGTAATGCATCATTGTACAAATATTTACAGGCCTAACTGTAGATGGCTGTGTGAGTGATCTGCGTAAAATAAATCATCCAGATTTATATTGTTTTCTAATCTCGGCTGACTTTGGCTTATACATGAAGCAGCTACTGCTGCAGTAAACGAAAATGATCAAATTATAATGAAACAAGGTCTTCAACTTTACAAAAAAAATACAAGTAAAGAAAAATATCTATATATATATTTATTAGGGGTGCAACAATACTCGTATCGATAATGAACCGTTTGATACAGTGCTTTCGGTTCAGTACGCATATGTATCGAACAATACAAAATTTTTAATTTATTTTATCAACTTTTCTTCTGACAATGCTGTCTGTGTTGAGCGCTCAGTGGATCTGCGTTCGACTACTCCGCCTAGGCTGCACTGTCGAGCACAGATCCACTGAGCGCAGCGCAAGCTAGCAAGAAGGAAGCTAAGCTCGTTGCAAGATGGCAAATTGAACCTCCCCCACCCTCATTCAGATCTGGCCTTTGGAACTATCTTGGTTTTCACGTGAAGTATGACCCTGAAGGTAAGCGCGTCATGGACAAAAGTAAAACAGTATGTCGGATGTGCCATGCAATGCTCAATTACATGGGTGGGAACTACTGCGTTAGCGCAGTTAGCTCGTTAACGTGTTGGCCGTCCAGCCCCACGCACGGGGCGCTCCGCGGTAGCTCATTAACGGAGATTTGCCGTGTTGTGGCGTTAACGTCATTTCAGATTAACGCATTTTCTTGTATCGAAAAAATATCGAACCGTGACACCAGAGTATCGAACCAAACCGTGAATTTTGTGTATAGTTGCACCCCTAATATATATATATATATAACTGAATATTATTGGAGTGAACACATGTCGATCCTGAGATTAGGCCTTACTTGTGCTTGCTTTTTCTCCCTTCTCATCTTTGAAACTCTCAAGAACGTACTGATTGCAGTCCGTCTTCTCAATTAAGATCTATTGTAGAATGTGCTCGCCTTCTTACGCAGACATTAAAGCATATGTGTGCATGAACACACACAGGCACACTGATCAATGACCATGAGTACCATTCACAGAAAGTTGGGGAATGGCTGCAATCACAGCATTGTAAGATGGCGAAAGATGTACCCTTAGGCCCCCTCCTCGATTCAGAGATGGTTTTTCCCTTTTCACGTAAATGGCCTCCTTGACTCCGCTCAAACCAGCGCTCCTCCCTGTCCAGGATGTGCACATCCTCATCATTGAAATAGTGTCCACTGGCCTGTAGATGTAAATAGACTGCAGAGTCCTGGCCTGACGAGGAGTTGGAGTCGGCGTCAAGGAAGCCATTTACATGAAAAGGGAAAGACCATCTCTGAATCGAGGAGGGGGCCTAAGGGTACCTTATATTGTTGCCATGGCAACAATATATAGCAACCTTATACAATGCTTTCGCCATCTTACAATGCTGTGATTACAGCCATTCCCCAACTCTCTGTGAATGGTACTCATGGCCATTGATCAGTGGTCTTTGATCAGTGGGTTTTGGTCAGTGGTTGTTGATCAATGGTCATGAGAATTTGCATAATTAAGATTAAGGAACTGATCTCCCAGCCCATTGTTCCTTCAGTTGGCTGGTTTCAGTCATTATGCAAATGTACTGTTTATAAGATTTGGGGAAACCTGCAGTCAGCTGAGACTGAAGAAGTCACTTGGATGAGTGACGAAACATTTCTCCCACAAAAACACTACGTCCAGATGTCCAAAAATGTAGGTTATGATGTGGTAAGAGCAATAACATGCCAGCATATTAAAAAGATGTTCTTTTTTGGTAAATCTCACAGTAATAGCAAGCATTTTAGGACATATCTAGAATACACACTGATTTTCCCATGAATCCCTTCATTATATATTATCATAGCATCAGTTTTATGTTTATTCACCCCTCTGACATGCGCTGCCATCAGTGCTGATGCTCAAACTCTATGACAGATTATCTTCCATATATTGAAAGATTAATTTTGCATCTTTCTGGCAATGTCAGAGGTCGCATCTGTGCATTATGTGGTTATATTTAATCCATGTCAGAGATGTACACATTTCTCTTGAAATCTGTGTGAGGAGGTCACACTGTGTATTTGCTAAAGGAACATTTGCTTTAGTGCAAGGAATCTGGTCTCAACCATTCAAATGGTGCTGCAGTCAGTAAATTCTGAGTTGGAAATGCGTAACCTTGTAAAGCGATGTCGTTTCAAATGAGAGCTTACAGAAAGAGTCGTACAGTAAAGAAAAAGGAGATGAAGAAAAGAACGGATCAGTGCTGCTATTCAAATATATACATATTTCAGCAGCTAAAAGAAAAGTATGGTTTGTAAAAGGCTCACATTTATGAGCCATAGCAACAATAATTACATCTATTAATGGCATCAGTACACTGTTGGAAACTGACATGCACACTGGGGTGTGTCCGTGTATACAGGTTCACGCCTGGATTTCTGCCCGCATTTTCAGAAACGCTTTATACTACATTTTCTCTTCTTTTTTTAAACCCCCACTGCTGTGCTAAACTGCTGTGTGGGAACAGCAAGTGAAGAGTTCCAAACAGACAGGAGAGATATTTTACATATTAGAACAATACATTAAAAACATACATAAATGGGCCATATAGTGGAACACCAGGTCTAAGGTAAATGAGTAAAGATCCAAGTGTTAATGGTGTTTTATTAGTGTTTAACTTAATGGTGTTATAGCTGTTCAGCAGATATCCATCCACTTATGTTAAACAACTAGGGCCTGCTCAATAAATTTGTAGTATAAGTCAACGTGTACGTGTTACTTTATACTGGTTGTTGTTATCCATCCTCCACAATACTACTGAATTATAGAGGAGGGATAACGTTCTCTGTTGCCTGGCAGAGATGTCATTGGCCAGTGGTGATGTCAAAGAGAGATAATAGCACATCTAGGTCTATGAAGCAAATGATCCAAACCTAAGAGACACTACAGTGATGCGGTACTGCTTGGAAAATGTGCCTTAAATATTTCAGTAGCATCCTGGATAATTAAGGCAATATAAGGAATCTGAGCACAAAGATGGGCAGGCAACAGTTTGCATAACCAAAAACAGTTCATCAACTCTCAGCTAAAAAGCAATGATCCATTTTAAATTGTATCTATACCTTAAAGGAAGTATAGGGAAGGAAGTGTATAAAGAGAGTATAAAACAGCATTGCTAGCCAAAAAGAAAGATGTTCTCCCAACACCTATGAGCTGTTCTGATAACTTACGACAGCGGTCCCAAACCGTTTTTGCACCACAGACCGGTTTATGTCCAACAATACTTTCACGGACCGGCCTTTAAGGTGACACGGATGAATACAACTTAATAAAACCAGTACCGGTACGCAAAATAAAATGGAGATTTATTCATAACACACAGAAAAAGACCCAGGGAAACCGAGTCAATGATAAAAACGATGAAAAAAATTAACGCTAAAACCCCTGAAAACCATGAATTTCACACCCGAGCCTCAAGTCTCCCACCCTGGTACTGGTCCATGGCCCAGGGACCGCTGACTTACGACACACAGTTCCTGTTCAAGTATATAATGAATAACAAGTGAGGAGGACAGTGTGTGTATCCCTATGAAGGTGAAAGTTATAATATGTCCCGAGTTTGTAGTTGTAGTCACATGCTTATATATGCATTTGCACTCATAGACATAATCAGTCAACTGGGAGTCCATATACTGCCTTACCTTTCTTTAAGGAAGTCTACCACTCGTTTGAAGTCGTCAATGCAATATTCTCTCTTCATATCCATCAGTACGCTATCAGAGGCTGACTGCACCGGAACGTGGAGGAAGGCATAGACGCGTGGATGATTCAAAATCTTGGCCATCTCCTAATGTCACAAATGGGAAAACATTAAGGAGGTAACATTATTATAACATGCTGATTTTTGAATGTTTAATTTGTAAGTGTGACTCTATTAGTGATTGTGGATATGCTATAACACAGCAGTGGATTTCTAACAAGTTGCGTCTTAGGGCGAGAGATGGGATACACTCAGAACAGGTCACCATTCTCTCACAGCGCTAACAAAGAAAGCGAGCTCACGTCCACACCTCCGCATCGCCAATTAACCCATCATGCAGCTACACGAACATACAAACTTCACAGAACATAATGTCCATTAATTATTGATTTCTTGACACAGATCAACACCTTAAAAACTAAAACATGCAAAAGGAGAAAAAAAGGAGATGTGAAGGCTCACTGAAGCTTCTGGTGAATGATAGCCGCTGGCTTTGAATAAAATAAAAGTGCCATTAACATTCCTGTCTCTTCCTGCACTCTTTTCACTCCCGCACTCCTTTCAGAGCTTCTACAATACACAGCTTACATCCTATATTTATTTTTTATTTTTTTGTATTTTTCCTTTTCATTTCGGAAATTTAAAGTCCTAAGAGTCAAGGTTGCTCCAGTAGGGCTTCTTTATGTCTGGAAAGTCAAGAGCTTTTACTGAAGAATGCAGGTCCTATTTTCAGATCAAAACCGATTCAGAAGATTCTTCATTTGATTTTATTTCAATAAAAACCCTCTATCTGACAAATCAAAAGAATATTTCTGCCAACACACAAGGCTAAGTCCACAATCTCATATGAGAAATGGTGAAAGAAAAAAAAAATTGGGGGGAAAAACACCCAAAAGAGTACTTTGTGTGTCAAATAATTTTGCTAAGCTAAATTAAAACCACGATCATCATTTTTTCTGTGCACAAACATGTATTTACAAAACATCTACATGCTTTTACAGGAATTTGAAAAACTGAATTCACCAGGAGCAACACTCAAGTATAACATGCACCCCAACTCTAATACTTTTAATAAGAACACTGCATTTAAATGCACTACAGTAATTAGGGGACTTTGCAAGGTTTTTTTCTTTTCGTCTCACTTTTAATTTCCTCAGTAATAGAACTGGAGAGAACACAGATGTCAGATTTTTCTGATGGACATAATCAGGATGCTATCATCACCATGCTAATCACCATAAGAAGGCGAAAAAGAAAAGGAGAGGGGAGGAAGAAATGATTTAATGATTTCCTACAAGAACGTACTGATTGCAGTCCGTCTTCTCAATTAAGATCTATTGTAGAATGTGCTCGCCTTCTTACGCAGACATTAAAGCATATGTGTGCATGAACACACACGGGCACGGCTCAGTATCAGCGCCACGGGGGGTTGACCGCTGGAAGCTCCAAATTAGAAAGAATTAATTTGGTTGGAAAATGGAGCTTGATTGGTGACAGAAATCAGGCTACTGCATGTGTCTGTAAGTGGGTGAGTGTGTGTGTGTAAAAGAAAAACCATGAAAAAGAACATGTATTTATGTGTTTTTAAATGTATTATGAACCAGAGTAAATAGCAGAGTGATGGATTCATAGTGCCTCTGTTTCTAAGTGTAGATGCTTTATTGCGTATACTTCAAATTTCTGCTGTGAAGCTCTTTTAGAGTCCACAACCATCAATGGCACCAGAAGAAAGAAGCCTTGAGGCGACTTTTGTTGTGATTTGGCGCTATATAAATAAAATTGAATTGAAAGAAGCAAAAACTACATGCAAAGCCTAGAAAAAGGGGCATTCCACATAAAATGTGATGAATTAATTTGTACTACAATAATAAAATATACTTTAAATGGTAAGGTTCTGTTGTTGTAATACATTTTAAATACTAATGTAGACGTACTACTATTGCAACAATGTATCTACATGGAAAACATGGACCTCTTCTGTGTGTGTGCCTTTCTAAAGTGTAACCTTTTACCTCTGACTGTCTCTTCTATTATTAAGTTACAATCCTCTAATGTGGATTTCCTGGCAAGCAGAAGTGACCTATAAGATCTAATGATGGCTATCAGGGAGAGGGTATTTATTAATGCACACTTGTGTGCTTTGAAGACATATATGATGTGTAGTAATGTGTTTCTTTTGAATCAGAATAAAAAAAAAACTTTAATAACCACTAAGGGAATTAGCAATTATTAAAGGGTTACAGCTGCTCCAAGACAATAACGGTAACAGACTGAACTAATTAAATAATACAATATATTACAAAGTTTGCAAACTATATACAAATACCTCAAACCTGTAAAACCCTGTCATTTGTTATTTTAACTTTAGAGCATGTGTAAAAGGGTGTAGCTACTGAAAAGATTCCAGGCAAATAGAGACATTTAAATAATTTACGATGTATTTACACAATAATCAATCTTTTTTTTGGTTTTGTTCCAGCAGTGTACTGTGTGTACTGAGCTGTAAAGGCTCCTCCATCTAAGGATGCCTACTATCTATCCCGGAGCTTCCCCTAAATTAACAGTATTGCCAATTACCAAAATCACTCTTTATGTCTCTGTAATGATTAGTTCACCAGTATGTAAAACACTTTAATCAAAATTATATGTTTTAGTGTTGAAATATAATTATTGTTGCTATGCACGAATTTTCAAATTTGCTGTTCTACAAAAAGTAGTTGAAAAAAAATGGATTAAGATGCCAAATTATTCTTATTTAATTGCATTCCTGAACAGGAATAAAGTTGTTTTAATGGCTGAGCGTTATGCTTGATTAATTTCTGACTTTTCAGAGGAATCTAGGATGTCGGCTGAAATGCGGGTATGAAAATGTGAATTTGGCTCGTTTACTCACAATATCATTTTTGTTAAAACAGGCAGATATTGACTCAAAAAAATTGTGGTGTCGTGTTTTTATGACAGCTAGTTAAGTACATTTGTTAAGAGTATGCGTATATGTATGTAGCTGGGTGTCAACACAGTTTCAGGAGACTTCCCTCACATGGATCATTTATCATGCACTTGACTGTATAATAGAGATCTGCAAATGATGTTGCAAATCCCAGAAGACTTGAGGATCTTTAATATTTCACAGCTACCAATACTAAATCTCAAAGTGTAAATGATGCTATGTGCGCAATAGGCAGGTAAAAAATGGTTTTTAAAAAACAATATGATGTTCAATAACTACGTGCTGCCTTGATATTGATCATCTTTAGAGTTATGATAGTTTTCAGATCAAAGCAAAGCTTTGTTTTCTTTATGTAGGAATATTCCAGTTCAAGTCTGTACTGAAGTTTTTATACCTCACTCACTGTAGAAGTGACACACTCCTAATTTGCATGTTGGCTTCATTTGTTGACACACCATTGCAACGTGGCTTTAATTGCTTCTACCATGGCGATGATGTTGTCTTCCAAAAAGTTTGCTTTTTTCTTAATATTCCCGACTACACCCTCATTTATCCTGGTGTCATGTAAGGGTAAATCAAAAAAGGATGTGCCATTAACTTTAGTTTGAGATTTATCAATCACATATGCTCAAGTTACAATCTGGGATCCTTCAAATGTGCCAAAGCAAGGTTTTACAATCAGTCAACTGTAAGCTTTTTTGTGTATTTATATATTTATAAATCAGCCTTGACCAATACCGCTTTTGTTCTTGAACCCAACAG
Organism: Neolamprologus brichardi; assembly: GCF_056152115.1. Lineage (NCBI taxonomy): Eukaryota > Metazoa > Chordata > Actinopteri > Cichliformes > Cichlidae > Neolamprologus > Neolamprologus brichardi. The sequence continues at coordinate 4,891,304 of NC_142114.1, read as the reverse complement.
GTCTTCATCTGGAAAAAAAACAATCTTTTCATCTCTGGTTGATCAGTGCAAATAGACACACGAACACAGAAAAGATCGAGTTAAGCGGATTAGCTCAAAGGATCTGATATAACCCCCCTCAAATCAGATATCACTTAAAAGAAAAGAAAACATATGTGGGGGGAGAGGTGATGAAAGTCGATTTAGCTCCAAGCAGCCTCAGCACGTGACTACAGACGTTTCACAACAATTTCCCAGAAAATATGCTTACTCTAAACTTTTCCGTTTCTTTTGTTTGTGTATCCTTTTCCTCATCCTTTTCATCATTCACTCTCCCTTCTTTTTTGTGTTTGGCGCTTAAAACACGTGATAGTCATGTTTTGAATACTGCGGGTTTCAAAAATGAATGTTTCTTACTTTCTGTCTAAGCAGGCTGCTGAAAGTCAGGGTCAACTTTGTTTGAATCAAGTCATCTCTGTCTGTATAGCTTGTGACTGCAAATATGTTATTAATCAAGCACATCGCACAAAAATGAAATAAATGAAATAAATTCTAAACTCTGCAACCCAAAAGAAATCGACCTTAACTTTTCAAGTGAAATTCGGTTGAATTTAAACATTTGAGAAAAACATACATGGTCAAACGGGCCAAAAGGGATCAATTCAATGTAATTCGGTCTCCTCGGGGCAGCGGGATATTGTATGCGTTATTCAGAAATAAAGAAGCACCGACTCACAAGCATAAAGCCAGAAGAAAAATGAAAATTAGCCAATGAAGAGACAAAATCTTCTACAGTTAAGGTTCAAGTAATAAATGTGAAAAAATACATGCTTTACTTGTTATTTGTGCCGTCTTATCATTTGAAATTGGACAGAATCCTTTAAAACTCAAAGCTTTGAAAGATGAAATCAATTCATACATTCAGATTACCTGAACCTCTAAAAACATATCTTTTAATATCATGTGTCACCCAGTGAAGTCTGTAGAGAAATCTATTCCCAGGACAAGTCAGTATTTGTGTGTACATGACCAAGCACAAGGACACTTCAGAAAGTGAAATCCCTCTGGTATTATACATTTTAAACACTTCAAGCTGTGCTTGATTTTCCTTGGCATCTATACCAAGCTTGCTGCACACCTCTTAGAATGAAATGCATTGCACGGTTAAAGGTGAATTGGGTGTATGTGTAGGATTTGTCATGTGCAAGTGTTTTCTGTGACTGTGACAAACTTTGTTTTTAAGGGGACATGCACAACAAGTCACTCAAAAATACAACTAAACTACAGTCTAAAGGCGCAACAGAGGCACATCTGAATAGCTTTGCTGTGAGCTTTCATTTGGTTTAGTTCCTCACACAAAATGCTACATTAGGCCTCTAATGTGAAGAGGCTCCCAAAGGCTTCATTAAAATGAAAATGGATTGAGAGGGTGTTTCTATACAGTTGCCCTTGAGCCCAGGCAAGAGATGGCTGTGGCTATGTTTCTGTGAACGGGTGTCCAGTGTATAATCATTAGTGTGTGTATGGGACAGACCTTTTGCTGTGTTACAGCTATTTAGTAGTTTATCAGGGCACACAGGGAAATGCTTCTGATAAGTGCTAAAAGTGGGAGGGAAAAAAATAAAAATAAAAAGCAACCAAATAAAATGAAATATGAACTAAAATTACCATATTTTTCGGACCATAAGGCGCACCCGGATTATAAGGGGCGATCGTGGCTCACGGTTTGGGAGTTCGTCTTGTAATCGGAAGGTTGCCGGTTCGAGCCCCGGCTCGGACAGTCTCGGTTGTTGTGTCCTTGGGCAAGACACTTCACCTACTGGTGTTGGCCAGAGGGGCCGATGGCACGATATGGCAGCCTCGCTTCCCAGGGCAGCAGTGGCTACAACTGTAGCTGCCTCCACCAGTGTATGAATGTGAGAGTGAATGAATAGTGGAATTGTAAAGCGCTTTGAGGGGCTCGAAAAGTGCTATATAAATGCAATCCATTATTATTATTATTATTATTATTAAGCGAAACAAAACAGCCAGATAAGTCAAACTTTACTCAACTCATTCTTCTTGCTTCCTCCACTTTCGTACCATTGATCCATTAATGTTGAATTCTCTCGCAGCTGCTCTGTTCACATGTTGTTGCAGTATATTAATGACTAACCTCGGATTGTGGATGGATTATCTCAGTTGTTCTCCTGATTGAAGTTTGGTCCGTTTACAGCATCCTGTCACGTTAACTTCTATCGGAAAAAACTTAGCATTCATCCTCCAGCTTTACTGTGTTTTTGTTATGCTAACATAGCTGTGTCGCTAGCGATCACATAGCACATCATTAAGGTACCCGTAATGCTCCGACAATCCATCAAGCGGTGCAGCTTCGTAGCTTGCCGAAGTTGTACTAAAACATTTTTTGACAGATTTTTTAGCGCCGTGTTCCACATAAAATCAGTTTGGGGTCAGTAAGCACAACCAGAATTAATACATAAGGCGCACTGTCGAATTTGGAGAAAATTAAAGGATTTTAAGTGCACCTTTAGTACGGACAACACGGTAAGTGCAATGAGGAGGGAAAGAAGCCATTTATGTCCACTGTGAGCGACCATCTTTAAACAGAGGCGGTGGTTTACGACACCAACTGTCTGCCATCTATAATCCAGTTTTGAGATCCCTTCCCAGACGCTTTAACGCCCACTCACATCCTGGGCCATCTGACCTCAGGAAATCACATGATAGGGTGGGGCCAGGTTTCACAATGAGCTCACCCGAAACCCTGGCTGATTGTGACCCACACCCGTTTTCACACCTCGGCTCATGTGATTAGGTAGAGGATCATCAGGGGGTCCTTTGTCCCTCTTTGGGGGGAAACTCCCACTGGGTTTAAATCTGGGACTCCCCACCATTTGACCTTAGAACTGAAGAAGCTTCTCGGATGAGAGGTGAAACGTCTTCAAGACACTTAAACAAGTCCAGACGCTTTTCTTTCCAAGCTCCTTAGACTACAATGACCTGGATGACTGAGAACCTTCACAGACATGGTAAGTGCAACGTGACACAGCATAAGAAAACCACACAAAAGTTCAAAATTTTTGTTTTTACTTTGTGTTTCCTTAAACTTTCAAAAGTTCGAGATGAACATATAAACACACGTGCAATCAATCTGTAGTTTGATTGTTTTTTTCAACTTGATGTCAGACTGTCCTCTCTTTGAATTACTGTTGTTAGTAACAATGTATATAGATAAACAGAGACTTGTAGCATGCATGTGAATAACATCTCATGTGAAAAAACTCCACTGGGTTATCAAGAAACTGTTGATCGATCACAATCCACACGGCATTATCACCAAAGGCCAAAGATGGAAAATTCACTGGCATCACTAAGGGAGCAAATTTCACTGGTTGACTACCTACACGGAGACTATTTTCACACCTCATTTGCCATTTCTAGTATAGATTATTATAAATCGCCCACACATAAAGGCTCACAGAAACACATCCATACTTATCTGCACACACACACACACACACACACAGACAGAGTGGTCAGATGTGGCTGTACTGTGGACAGACGGACAGATTCAGAGATGGGTAGATGGGGAAAAAGATGCTACACTCCAAAATATAAAAACTGAAGAGGGGGGGAAATGAGGAGAGAGAAAAACAAAAAGTGGCACTGTAGAGATATTTTTACGTGAAGCTACTCAAAAACGAAGCACTGATAGCACAATGCAATCAACTAAAATGTCAGGGAGAAGTGGCCCGTGAGAGCAGATTGGGCCTTTAACTGCTCCAATCAGCAAATGGTTCTACGGGGCTGTCTACATCTGTCAAGAAAAACAGGCTGCACATAGGAAGAAATTGTGTGCTCTTGTGTGACAGAAGGAGACAGTGCAGACGCGTTGATCTGTGAGTATTTGTGAGAGAGGGTGATCTTTAAAGGGGTAGTGGAGAAGTTACTTGGCCTTTTCAGCTTCAATCACATCCATTCGGTATGATGCCATTATATAAGTGCTAGCGTTCTTCAAAAGAAGAGACAGCAGGACATCATTCAGCCTTTAAGATGAACGATAAAAATACTCTGGAGACTTGGCCTTCTTCATCGCCATGCCACTGACGTGATTACCATCATCACGACTTCAATTGGAGAAAATAGACAAAAGAGGTTATGGACGAGTAATTAGGAGAAGAAAAAACTAAAAGCAAAGGGTGAAGGGAAAAAGATTAAAAGCGTCAAAAGGAGAAAATGAAGAGCTATACTGAAAAAGAAGGAGCCGCAAGAGGAAGCAAAGAAAGAAGGAAAAACTTTGAGGAAGGAAGCTCGCAGACTTTCAAAAGACTTTTTTTTCTTAATGACTGTCAGTACGCCCGTATTTATGAGTAGGGCTGCAAAAAAGAGGGAAAAAAGGACAGTGTGGAAAGGGTAGCAGACAAGAGGGGGGGGGAAAGGATGGATACGAAAGGGTACATAGGGAACAAGAGCAACACAAGACAATGATAAGTTAAAGAAGACCATCTTTCCTTAAGTAGGTTAATTGGGTGAGGAATTAAAGCAAAAAATATATAATTCAATCCAACACATGGACATTAACAATAAAAAGGGCTGCTAGCATATGAAATTATTCTTAATACACACACACACACACACACACACACCAAGCGACTGTGTCTTCCAAGTGTGTTTCTAATTATCAGTTAATTGTTATTCTCTATCATTAGGAGGGTGGGTTTTTAATTGTAATGTAGCCAAGCAGAAAGCCTACCTATACATGTGGGGGACAATTAGCCACCTCCATTAACCCCTGGTTAATTACAACCTCTATAGCTGCTTCCCACAGCACTTTTCCCACTGCTTTTTACCCCTCGTCTCTATCCCCAGGCCTTCATCCCCTTACTTTTTTACATTTCTGCCCTCATTTCATTAATCAGTGATCCCAATCATCTTTGATTGTTTGATTCAAAGTATCTGTTATGAATTTATTTTTTAAAGAAAAAAAGAAAGAAAAAAAAAGTTCTGCCATTTGCTTTTTCAAGGTTACCATTACCCAGTTCATCCTCTATTACTTCCACTGACATGTTTCTCCTCTCCTTTTTCCAACCAACTGTTTTTAATCAGGGCTGAAATTATGAATGCAAACAGGCAACCAGAGCAAGAATAATAGGACTGAAAAATAAGCCAGAAATCAAATCTATCAAGGTCAGCAATCACGTTTAATATAACATTAAAATATTAACTAGAATTTGTGCAAAAGGTCCCACTTCCTTGAGTTTTATCCCTGTCATTGAAGCAAAAGTTCACATGTGATTTTATTCCCAGCAGAACATTGCTTAATAAGAATTGTGACATTGGGAAAACCTGGCATGAGAACGAGTAGGAAGTGTTCAAACACCTCAGTTTTAAGGAAAGAGGTTTTATCATTAACTCACTGTCCCAGTAAAGGGTTTTAAGAGTGCAGTGCATTACCTTCTATCATGTTTTGCAGATAATTTGCACAAAAATCACAATCAGACCAAAACAGAACAAACCAAGAAAAACAAGGAAGTTGCTTTTCAATCTAAGTGGCTGAAAAGTAACTTCCTTTGAGATAAAGTAATCAATAAATAAAGATTAAAAGACTCAAGTCGCAAAAGAGCCGTCAAAAGCAGGCCACAGAGGATGAGCGGTGTATCTATAGCACTTCTCAGGAGCCTTAACACGGGCAAACAAGATAGACCTGCAATGTACAGTAGATGAGCAGATGAACAGGAAGGAAGATGCAATTTATCAAATTTATCAATTTATCAAACACATACTGACAATGATGTCTCAAGTCACACCTACTATGCTGGATCAACACCATGGTAGGCGATGAAGTGAACTAGCACAGCACAAGCATGACACACTGGCTCTCATCATCGCAACACGATGCTCTCCATTATGCTAGCTGCTTATTATATCAATATTTTGATGGCTGTAAGGTAGGTTTAGATGTTTCAAAAGAATGAAACATCCATGCATGTTTAGATCATGTGACTACAAGCAAATGATGTCACACCCTTTCTTGCACTACTTTATAGCAGGTTTGCACAGACCATCAGTTTTCTTGGTGTTTTATCACATACTCAGTCCAAATGTATCCAGTTTTTATATTCTTCTCATTACCAACAATGCAAGATTTAGGTTTAACAAAATATTCTATTCCCAGAAAATCTGGACACCACCAGCTGCCATATAGCAGTGAAAAAGTCAGACTGAATAACAGCTCGCTCCCCTAGCTCAGACTTTCTTAATGACCTGAATGCAGGACCTCGGGGTAAAAATGCACCACGCTTTACTTTCTCTCACAAAATTGAAACAGGGAGCTGATAACGGTTGTTAAACGCACTCATCTGGCAAATTATAACTTCAACCCTTTTCCATTATTGGTTTATTTTCAGAGTGATGGCACAGTGATGATCTGTCAGTGATGATCTGTCAATGTCAAAAGGCAACTTGCTTGCTCTTTCTCACATTTCTCTGGCAATGACTGCTAAAAAAGAGCAGACTACAAATCCCCACGGCAGAAAATTTTACAGGAGTACCACATAAAGTAGAGAAAGTCTTAATTGATGGCAAAACCCTGATGTAAATTTACAAGTCTAACTTTAATTAACCAATTAATAATCTAATTAACTATTTCACAGACTCCTGAAGTTTGCTAGAAAGTGAATAATAATGAAATAATTGAAAAGAAAATGAACTGATTGCAACAAACAATGGACCAGGAAACAACATGTTGGCATGTGTCATCTATCCAGATAATCTGGACAATGGAAGGACTTTTTTTTTTATTTTTTTTTTTAAACACACATTGCAATCCTTTGCACTCAATACATGAATATGTTATTTAAAAAGAGGCACAACTGTCAGTTCATGAAAAGCGATAGAATAAAATAATGCGTTGTGTCTCCAACACAAGTTAATTTTTTTTTTTTTTTAAAAAAGGGGGTAAGGCAGAAAAAGATTTAAATGGCAGAAAATTCATGTCTCACAGACATGCAAATGCACAAAGAAGTCAGGGCTAGAGATCGAGAGAGAAAATAGAGAGGGGTAACAATGCCCATTGTTCCATTAGAAAAGACAATAATGATTGATAAAATGAGGTTACTAAAGAGGACACAATGGTCCTTAATTGACTCATTAGGGAAAGAAGAGAATGAACTAATCAGCAGAGAATGAGTGCTGCAGCTAAACTGCTTGGTAAGCAAAACAGAAAGGCTTTTAGTTTATTAAATCTAGCCAAAGCAATATTGTTTGTTCACAGAAAGAGCCCGTCAGGAGAAAAACAAAGCAGGTAAAAAGGAAGTGTGTGGAGTGTCTCAGTCTTTTACTTTTATTAATACCGATGCATTATTATATTTGATAGGACTCGTGGGTGAAATTGGGGAGGTGCTTGTGTGCACAGCGCATACCTCTAGGTGTTCCAGGATATATGGTGGATTCGTCATCCCCAGCCTTAGCATGGCACCTTCGGGAATCTCCTCCACCAGTCTCCACAGCAGCGTGGGCAGGTCTGTCCCTATGTCTCTACCGTAAGCACCGGTGTCCTCACTGGTCAACCAGATCTCGCACACTCCCTCTACAAAGGCACGCACATATAAACATGCTCATTAACCATAGTAAATTCATTAATTCACATGACATAACAGCCACCAATAACCACCATCAATAATCAAAGCAGGCTGCGTATTAGTTCCCAAGTGGGAACAGTTTACAGTGACTGTGGGTACTGTTGTACTTAAGGGAATCTCATGTTAACATTTCACTAATTTGATTAAAAATAACCTTACCTACTGAAGGTAATGAATGAAAAACATGTAGGCTGAAACCTGAGGGAGATATTTGACTGTTAAATTAACTGAATCAAGCATTCCACTTTAGAGTTAATGTTTAGCTTGTGTGTTAAAATACCTTTTTCACGTTTAACGACTTAGTTAAAATTATCCATGCTGCTTGTGCTATGAAGACATCGCTCTCCTCCACCATGTATTATTCAAAGTTGATTTTAGCGCTGCATATTTGAAACTTTCAAAACTTTGACTAATTTGAGGTCAGAAGTTCGCTGATAGCATTCTGCAAACTGCTTCACAGTCCTATTTTTGACATCCATACAGCCCGTTATGGCTGTCTGCTTAAAATAAGTCCAATTAACAATTACCGTCTGTGCTCCTGACTAATGAGCAACACCTGAAAAAGCTTTAAAATGCCCTTCGTAAAACACTCTCCTGCTCTCGTAGCTATAATTCTCTGCGGGAGTCTCCTCACATCACATTATTTTCTTCTTCTTTAAGCAACTGTCAGAATAAACGTAAAAGTTGGTTTTTACTCTGTTTTACTTCCTCCTTCATCTGTTATTAGAAATACTAATGTAAATAGTTATGACAGCCAAGCTCAAGCTCCAAAGGTTCCATGTCATTATCTCACCTTCTCTCAGGTATCATTATTTCACTGCCACTCTGAAGCTTTTGATGTCATTGCTTATATATGCCAGGTCTTTGATAGAAACCCCATTTATGACAGTCACTGACGAGTATTAAAAATACCAGAGTTGTAAACATGGATTGCAGGAATGTGAAGGTCAAATGCAGCAAGAGAGGGTGATCAACTGGCTTCATGCTAAATTAGAGCAACGCTCAGTGCTAGAGCTTAATGAGCTAAGTGTCATTTGACTGCAGGTCCGGAAATGGCTGAGTGTCTGTTTAAGCTATGTGTTAAGACATATTATATCACACAGGCACACATAAACACATTTGCACTTGCAGGGGGACAAGTATTAGGCACACACACGCAAATGCACACAACCATCATTATCATTAGCTGTGCAGAGACAGACAGAAAGATGCATGTGGTCATACCGTTTGGCTAATTGGACAGTGTGTGTATGTGTGTGTGTGTGTAGAGGTGAGCATGGGCCAGATAGATTAAAAATGATGACGGTGTAATTGTCTGGAGTCGAATTAAAGTGTTTCCAGAGCTCATCGTCGACATTAAGAAGCACTAATGATTTCTGTCGCCAGCCGCGTCTAAAATCGCAATCAAATGCATCCATCAATCACACATGCTTAAATCGTATCAGGCCAGCATGCACACTATATAAGAATATATCAAGATAGCTTCAGTGTGCAATTAATCCGATGCATATTTCACCTTCGGACAATATTTAATAATAACCTAGTTCATTAAACTCCCTATCATTATTTAATTCATTCAATTTATTATGCTTAGAAAGTATGCGCTGTTTTTAAGCAACGTGTCTCCTCACAGGCATAAGAACTTCCCGTCTGCTGCTGGCCACCAGACATCTTCAAACCCCCCCAGAGGTTGAGCATATCTCATATAGACGTGTTATCTTCTAATATGAATTTGTAATGGTGTTTATTTACTGCAGTATTTACTGTATTTATGTAATTTGTCACATTCCCATCTTTTAAAGGTAAAGAAAAGCATTGATAGCAATTCCATGGACAGCTCAAATCAGCTTGTTTGGGCTCAGTAATACCAATGTCACTACCAAGTCAGGGACCTTGACTGCATCATCTACATACCAGTAATAACCAAAACCAGCACAATAACAGTGTCCTTTTCAGCTTAACTGTTGCAGAAAGACACTGGCCAAATGATGGCCTCATTCACAGCCAAACGTACTTTGAAATGACCTCTGAGCTAAATTGCTTCCTTCCAAAACAACATTCTTGTGATTCCAGTCCAACAATGCTGTACAAATAGTAAGCATATATATTGTTTGCTGTGAAATATTTCTGAATCCCCTGTTAATTATGTTTTGAGCAGGGTGATGCTTTGCAAAAGTCTCTTATGTTTACTCAAGGCCACAGCCGTGCACAGATCTCCAGCTCAACTCAATAACCTACCCAGTAATTTGCCCTTTTGGCTTGCTTCTCGGTCCTTTTGTGTCAGGTGTGCCAACGGTGTTATTGTTGGCCAAATACAGAGAGGAGGCAGCTATTAGGAAATGCCTGCCCTTCTGTATCTGGTCTTATACAAGCTGCACATCTGCTTCCTCTGCTTTTGTTTATGTGTAGTGACGAGAGGTCACAGTGGTGAAGTGCTGACAACTGTCTCCTGTCAAGATGGTGCAACAAAGTCACGATCTCTGTCAGGAGGAATTTGTGAACCTAATAGCGCATTAGCCATTGCTTTTCATAATGTACTCGAAAATAATTTATATACAGTACGCCTAATTGCCATCATATTATCATCATCATATTATCTGGCTGCGAGTGGTTTTACTTCAATAGATACTTTCTGGTGAGTAGAAAGTATGTACACTGCTGAATGGTTTAGGGAATACTGTTCTGAGCACATTTTGGCCTCTGATACCATTGAGAAATATGAATATTGATCATGTACTATCATTGTTTTATTATTATTTTTTAATATGGGAAGATGAATCCCATGCAACAAAGTCAGGAGGGACACATTTCCATTGTGCTTTGGCCTGTGCGTGTTGACATTACACATCAACATTTGACCCAAGTCCTTTTTCCAACCACTTTATGATGTCGTTTGATGTCAGAGCAGTTCCAAACACGGGTGGGTAGCACACCCGTTTTCCTAAACGCTATTAACATTCACTTCATCCTGACAAAGCATAGCACAGACAGTGGAGTGAAAAAGCATGTCAGGGTTTTAAAAAGTCCTGATATGCAAAACAAATTCAAACAAAGGTAAAACCAAAACAAAACACTCAGTGAGATAGATCTGCACTTATGACCACATTCCCAAACCTACAAGCTGAGAGAGAAAGCATGACCACAGAGGAAACAGTTGCACGCTTGTCCAAGTTCCATTCGTCTTTGTCCAAGAACAACACCATCAGTGCGCCTGAATAAACCATACAAAACCATCATCACACCCGGTCTCGGTCAAATACTTGTTTGCTGTGTCTGGGTTTGCTTTTATGGACACGTTTTCATTTTAGACTAAATGCAATTACATTTCTGTAACTTGCAATTATATTTTGCCTCTTATCCTCACAATATGAAAGGTGCTTTCTAGACACAGATTCTTCCCCATTAATCTGACAGCACCTCATAGTGTCAGCTGTATGCCTGAATGCAGCAATTGTTCAACTTTTTCATTAAAGTCAAAATGGACATCTTGCAATGGTACGGTCTAGGAATGTACCATGTTGCATCTTTCAACATGGTACAGCCTGCAGGCACTCTGTAACAAGTATTTGCCCCCTTCCTAATTTCCTAGTGTTTTGCATATTTCTCACATTTACGTGTTTCAGATCGTCAAAAAATGTTAATATCAGACAGACAAAAATAGCCAAAGTAAACAGAAAACGCAGTTTTTAAATGATGATTTCATTGATTAAGGGGGAACAGTAATCCAAACCGCACTGGTCCTGTGTGAAAAAGTAATTGCCCTTCTTGTTAAATCATCAATTAACTATGATTAACTAATTCTTTGGGAAAGTTGAGCTCAGTTTCACTAAACACACTCAGGCCTAATTACTGGCAGACCTGCTGAATCAAGAAATCACTTAAATAGAACCTGTCTGACAAAGTGAAGCAGGCTAAATGATCCCAAAAAGTAACAAATTCACTGAAATATCAGTCTGGAAAGGTTAACAAAGCGATTTCTATTTATTTTCTTTGGGACTCCAGTGAACCACAGTGAGATTCATTGTACACAAATGGAGAAAACTTGGAAAAGTAGTGAAGATTCCCACGAGTGACTGGCTGACAAAAATTACTCAAAGAGCATATTGATGAGTCGTCCAGGAGGTCAAAAAAGAACCAAGAACAACTTTAAAGAACCACAGGCTTCACATGTCTCAGTTAAGGTCAGAGTTCATGATTCAACAATGAGAAAGAGACTGGGCAAAAATGGCATCCATGTTTCAAGGAGAAAACCACTGCTGTCCAAAAGGAACACAAAGGCTTGTCTCATATTTGCCAGAAAAACATCTTGATGATCCCCCTAAGATATCTGGAAATATATTCTGTGGACTGACGAGACAAAACTTTTTGGTTTGAGTGGCGTTACATTTGGCATTAAAGTAACACAGAAATGGAACATCATACCAACAGTAAAATGGTGGTGGTAGTGTGGTGGGCTAGGGCTGTTTTGCTATCTCGGGACCTGGAAGACTTGCTGTGGTAAACAGAACAATGAATTCTGTTCTCTACCAAAACATCCTGAAGGAGAATATCTGGCCATCTGTTCGTGATCTCAAGTTAACATGCACTCTGGTTCTGCAGCAGCACAATGATCCAAAACACACCAGAAACTCCACCCCTGAATGGTTTAAGAAAAACGAATGAAGACTTTGGAGTGGCCTAGTCAAAGCCCTTAAACAAGCTGGAGGGTTTCACAGGATTAACAATGTGGCTAAATTACAAAAATTCTTCAAAGATGAGTGGGCCAAAAATCCTCCACAGGGCTGTAAAAGACTCATGGCCAGTTATCACAGTTGTTGCTACTAAGGGTGGCCCAACCAGTTATTAGGATTAGGGAGCAATCACTTTTTCACACAGGGTCATGTAGGTTTGGATTTCTTTCCACTTAATCATAAACACCTTCATTTAAAAACTGCATTTTATGTTTATTTGTGTTATCTTTGTCTACTATTTGAATTTCTTTGATGATCTGAAACATTTAAGTGTGACAACCAAACACAAAAAAGGAAATCAGGAAGAAGGAAAATGCTTTTTTCACTCCACTCTACAATTCACAAAATTAGGACTAAGCATGTGTCTCACCAGCATCTCGAGTCACCGATCTTACAAAAAAGGGGTTGTTTTTTTAAAATACCCAAAAGAGCAATAACTTAAGAGTGAGAACAACTCACGTCTAAGATATACATCGTATTCAGCAGATGAAAGAAAACTGTTGATGCTCACTGTTTAGATCAGTCCATTTTAGACAGCGACTGAGGGACTAAAAAGAATTGCCTAAATAAGGACTAAAAAGCTTAAAACCCTTACTTTATATTACAGAATTCATGTACAGAAACCTGTATTCAGTCATACAAGAATATAATTGTGATTCGCAGATTTGGCACTGGAAATTAGAAACTACAAATTAGACAACATGATCACGTATTTCCATGACAGGCCTGTTTCTGTTCAGCTTCCATACTTTTTAGAAGTACATGTAATAGTCATGTTGTCATGTAAGACGTATATGTAATAATCAAAGAGGCTGGATCAATGTTCCCTCTAATTTTTCATGTGTCTGAGCGAACGCACAAACTCGCTGAGCGATCCCTTGGCCCACTGTGAGCAACAGCAGACGTGTGCACTGTGGTCACGCCAGCATCGAATCCATCCAAGTTACAGCATTTACATTTATGTTAGACTACTTTTAATTAACTGCTTTAGCCCACTTACAATGAAAATTAAAAAAAAAAAATCTTGTTCATGACCTGTGTAGTATGTTAACATTATTGGAAGGAAAAATAACTTTAACTCCAACTTTTTTTTTTTTTTTTTTTAAATATAAAGCAGTGACTTGTATTATGAGTCTGTGGTCTGGGAGAGAGTCCTGTAACTCTCTGTTACTTTTTTGAAAAGGTAACTATATAATTAATTGCCCAACATTGGTCATTATATACTGTATTTTGCAGACAGAGTTATGCAAACAACAAAGTTTTTTGTAGCTGTTTACCTAAAAATGCAGCCAAGGGTTTTTTTTAAATAAACATTTCAAACTATTTACAGAACAATCAGCTGTTCTGCATCAAATTTGATGCCACACAAATTATTTGTGCCACTCCAAAAAATAATTTCTGTACACTATGAGATAAAGGAGAATAACAGCCTGATACCTGCAGGCCTGACAACAGGAGATGTGTGACTCCTGTAACACCTGTAACATTCAGCAGTGGCCTCATTGTTCTGACACACACAACAAAACTAGTGACTACACTACACACTAACTACACAAGATTTGCGCTAAACGTCGCAAATCTCTCACATCTCAAAACATTCCCAAAACTTTTCCCCTTCCTAAACAACTGTTGTCATATCATTTTTTTTGATTGGTCGACATGGTAAATGTTTCGACCAATAGGAAAGGGTGTTTCTCTTTTGGTTTTTGCTTTTCTCACAGGGAGAGCGCTTTCCTTATAAAACGCCGTTTTTACCGTTTCTTCCCGCAGTAAATATAAACAACGATAGTATTCAGGAAGAAAACCAAACATTGCATATATTTTTATCATAACTCTGGTTTTACGTGGCCTATCAACACAATTTAAAAACTGGTATAAAGTCCACACTTTTCCGTCAATTGTTCCGTCTGTCCTGCTCACATCTCCAATGGTTTACACGTTGTCATTAACGTGGCTTCACTCCACATCAGCCGCTTTGCTAGCTAAAACACCGGTGTCGGCACATAAGGACGCTGTCATAGCCTGTCAACGACGTTGATATACGAATGTGAATCGCATCATTGGCTGGACTATGTGATAAGGTGGCATCGTTCTAATCCCATACGGGAGCAGCCAGTCACTTACTGACTAACACTGCAAAACAGAATTGTTAAAGTTTTAATTTTAATTTCAATTCAGGTTAGATTTTTTTTTGTGCGCAACGCAGATTTTCTGTGCGCAGAGACCGTGCCAGCAGTGCGCAATTGCGCACGTGCAGCTTAGAGGGAACATTGGGCTGGATGCTTTCCAGTGTGTCCACACTGTAATGTAAAATTACTAGTATTTCCAAACAGAATAAACTATAAAATAATTACATATCTCCGATATTAAGAATCAAAATAACACAGAAATGATACAACTGATGAAGAAATTTCATTTATTCCTATTGTAAGGTTAAAACTGTTGTATTTTTGCAAAAATATGTTATATTTAATATGTATTATCTGAATATTAATTTTGAAAATATGTACGTAAGCACACTTCCTTTCCAAAATAAAAACATAATGATACAAACAATGATGCAAATCTGAACATGTTTAGATTTCTTGCATTGTTACGGTTGAAGCAGTGGTCAAATGACACTGATTAAACACTTCTGACTAATTAACACTGTGAAAACTGGAAAATGGCATCAAACTATCCAAGTGTAAAAAATGTGTTATTCTAAGCAAAAAGGAGTTTTCTATCCCTTAAGCTATTTCTAGGACATAGCTGATTAACTGAAGGTTATTAAATTGGCAATCCAAAGCCCTCTAAAGCAATCTACAGGAACTCTCCCCTGTTTCCAAAGCACTTTAATGAAGATGAAAAGTGACCAACAAATTAAAAAGAAAGAAAAAGCTGTTCAGGCATGATTCATTCAAGATAGTCTGACTAAAATTAGCAAAAGTATTGTTGAGGAAAAGATATCAAGTGGTGGCCTCAGAAACACAAGATTTTATCAGTGAGAGCCTGTTTGACCAACTACACCCTGGGATACTTACACTGACCCAACTACACAGTCACCATAGGGAAGAGTTGCCCAAGAGCATAATGAACTCAAACCTTACAAGAACTTGAAAACCGAACCACAGGCATGTCACCTCAACCCACTTGAGGGGAGGTCTTTTTTGTTGTGGAAAATTTCAACTTTAATGATACATTTAAACACTGAAATATGTAAGTACTCCTAAAATCAAGAGAACCTCTGCAGGACTTTGTAACATCATGCTGGAATATTGCATAGTGGTTATAGGTCCAGTTTGCCAGTTTGACTGATATCAAGGTACTCCAATAAACTGAGATATATATGAATGATCATCCACCAGTCAATTGTATGATTCTACAGAAAATCAATTTTTAGAATTTTTTTTCCTATCCAATCGTTGACTCAAATATATTTCTCCACCACTGAACTACCAGCAACTATGGCCTGGGTATATTTGATTATATGATACAAGGCCTTATATCACATATGGTCGTGTGATCACTTGGTGATTGGTGGATAGGTAAACTGGACACACAGGAATGGTGATTTTAAATATTTCCTACTATATTTCTTTTTCTCTATATACATTATTTAAATTGCTGTAAACATGTTACAGTATACACATGGTAGAAAAGCATGTGAAACAGAGGGTGACCCCGTTTGGTTGCTTTAAACAAAACATTCTGCTAGTTGAATATTTGGTTGATAATTTATTCAAAATGTAAGACAAATAATGTGACAACCTAAAGCATAAGCATGTGCACACCCTTGTTTTCATCATGGTAGCTCAATGTTCACACCATGTTTAGCTATGTGTTGCTTTGAGTCACGGAAAATGTGCTTAATGTAGTGTCTGCAATCTAATAAATATTAGCACTGAGGGGGTTTCTATGACCCTGCACATTTGCAAACAAAAAATAATATATAACAAATGTCTACAAAGAGGAAAACACCACAAATCAGGCCTGGTCTACGACTGAGCTATAAGTTTGTGAACTTGGTACCTTTGGTCAAACCGATCACAATTCCCATCTCTTCTTGTTTCTCATGGACACCAATAAAAAAAACTGATTATAAATATGCACAAACACACTTCGGGTCCCTCCAAAGAGAGATGAGTGTCAACACAGACCCAACGTGGATCGATAGATTTCCTCTTAAGTACATTCAATCTGTGCGTGCCCAGAAATTCATATGCAGGGCAGCGAAAAGAGTCAAGAGAGGCTACATATAAATGATGTGTAATCAATATTATTACAACATAACTGTAAATTGAGTGATTTCTAAATTAGATTCATACGAGCAAACTAGATTTATGTAATGAATATAATGCCAAACAAAAATTTTTATTATTATTATTATTATTATTTTTAAAATAGCAATTTGTATTTATTTCAATAAAACACTTTAAAATGACTCAGTATATAAAATCCTCACACGTGGAATAACACATTTAAAAGGTCCATGAGGAATCCGGGCTTGTAAACACAAAACATGTCTTTTCCAATAAATCATTAAGTTCTTCATCATATGAAAATATACACACACGAAAAACACACAACCATGCAACACTTCTGTACTGTGGGTCTGACTGGAAGGCCCGTCTGACCTTCAGTCACATCACTCCCTCCCCTATCCTACTCCATCATCCACTCCCCCCTGGCTGTCTGCCTCCACAGTAAACCTCCCCACCCACCACCACACAGTAAAAGATTCTGGGGCACATGTCAGGAAAAGCAACTTGAGAAATTAAATGATGAATGTGGAAGGAGAGGGAGAAAAGCGAAAGCTCGTGTGGTGAGACTGAATTAAGGAGAGAAAAAATTTGCTGGAAAAAGAAGGGGGGAAACATTTTAGTTAATCTAACAGATAGATTTGTTGATAGAAATCCATTTACTCCATAAAAAATTCAGTTCTTCTTAATTTTCATATGAAAGACATTTAAGGATTCAAACGGTACACAGAGTACGTAATTATTAGTTTAATCGGCTAACAAGTAAATATGTGTGATGCCACTTCACAATTTCATTTAATTCCTCTGATATTTACATAAATTTATGTATTCAGCAGCTTTCGCAAAAATTTCTAAACTTTACTAACAAACATTTTTATACATCAAGAAGCTTCACACACGTATTCAGTCTCCACCGCACACATTATCACACTGCAGCCTATGCACAAACACCACACACAGAGTTTAATTGCAGTAATTAAGCAGCTTAGTTTAGAGCAACAACTGTTGATGTGATGCGTGGGTGTCTTGGCAGGTAGCATCATCATCACGGATTAACCCAACACACACACACACGCGGGTATATGCAAATATCTCTCAAGCATGTTTACACCAATTACATGTATGTGTGCATGCTGCACATGCATGTTTGGTGTACGTGTGTGTGTGTCGCGTGCATAAGTGAATATACATGCATAGCTTTAATTAATAGCCTACACAATCCTTTAAAAAACAACAACACATCAGCTTTAACCTACTTTTGAATAGTTTCCGAACTGCAGGCATGACCTTCTGTGCACGTCGATGCATAACGCAGAGCGTCTCAATACATCAAAGCTTGTTTGTATGTGCACACGTGATGTCACGGAAGATATGGGTCAGACACACTATGGATATATCAAAAGTAATTGGCAAGGGAGCTCCAAGTATAATGTTTATGTGCCTATTGTGTCTATGTGTGTGACTGTAACAGTGTGTGTATATGAATACAAACAGAGTAATGGGGGAAAGATAACACATATGCACACTTGTCTTTTCTGTGTGTGTCTGTGTGTACTTGTAGAAGCTGCCTGTTTTCCAAGATGATGAATGACTACACATGAGAGGATTGGGACCAAAAGCAGCCCTTTAACTGCCTTAAGTGCTTCACGACAGTGTTGCTTCCACTAAAATACGAGGAGTTCAGTGAATTAATGGGCAGAGAAAGATGGAAGTGGGAACTATCTGAGGATTTTTTTTTTTGCTGAAGTTTCATAATCATGTAGCATTAGAACATAAATGTACCAAGGGGACAAGATTTAAAGACCACAAAAAAGAAATATGTTAATGAGTTAGCAATCAATCACAAGTAACTCGTAAAAGTTTCATGCAGCCTGACAGCCAGTACGAATGTTTAAGTGTTCAAAAAGTAATGACACAAAAATAATTCAAACGTTTGATGTTTGAATGAATGGAAAAATATCCTGACACTGTGCAATTTACATATTCTTTAGCATTGTTCTCCTATTTTCCTGTTATTGACACCCAATTACAATTTGGCAAAAGGAAAAATGTGTAAAGGGCATCTGTGAGCAAGGCATAATATGAGAAATTACATCTAATACCAAAATAACAAACATGTACAATGAGTGTCTTATATTTCGTTTTCATATGGTTGCAATGGAGTGCATGAGCCTTAACAAGACAGTGATGCAAGAAGCCCAACAACTGATATACTTTAGGTAAGACTCAAAACGTCTGTTTGCATGATTGTGACAAACTATAATGCCATTCCTTCAACAGTGAACTCTACACACACAGTTTGTGAGAGTCAGGAAGCAATTTTCTCGGTATGTTCTCGAGGCAGGGTTATACGTTCAATTAAGTCATTGTCAGCCCTCTTATAATACCAAAATATATATTTAAGCATGTTACTACTAACTATGTCATTGTATAAAACCCCAGGTGCTGCAGGGGTAGATGTAATTTCTGTCAGAGACTCCAAGAACTGCAAAACAATAAGACCATTAGACACACACACACACACACGTTTTACCCATGAGAATAACATATGGAAATTTGTCCTTATTAAAAAGTCATTGAGGTTTGTACTGGTTAATATCAGCTGTCAAGAAGTTAGCATAATGGACAAACATACACACGCATAAATATGTACAATCACATATACTGTATATACATACGGTCATACAGGACCGAGTGACATACAAACACACCAGACTTTTTACAGCTGTGTTATTAATCAGACATAATAAGCCTTAATTCCATTCATTTCAACGGTGCTGACCTAATTTCTTGGTTTGTGTGTGTGCGTGTGTGCATGTGCGGGCATTAATGTGATAAATAATTATAGGTCCGGTCAGTATTTATGCTAATATATTCATGACACCTGCAGGCATGATGTTTGTGTTTGTTAATGCATTTAGCCAGTTTATGCGGTGTGTGTGTGTGTGTGTGTGTGTGTGTGCGTGCACGCGTGTGCCTTTGGAATTAGTTACTGTAGCAAGCCCAAAAGAACTTTGCACTCTGTGTGACCCTGTGTGAGTGTTAATTAATAAAGCAACTCTATTAAGTATTCAGTGCATTTGCAGCTGTGTTTTAAATATTTGCAAATGTATTACTGCGTTATTCTGTGTCATGTGTGTTAACTGAGCGCTACATTACACAATATTATGTTATATAAATACTTCATGAGGCACCGGTTCTGTATTAAAGCCGTTAGAAGCTGAGGTCCATACAACAGAAAGAAATGTATAGTTCAGTAACTCTATTCTCAAAGAACCTGTCATGGGCTGGGTCTGTGATGCAGTGTTTGAGTTTTTATATATTTTGTTATTCATTTGTGCCCTAGTTTAGTTCATCTAGTTAATTTCGAGGTTGCTGTTTAGTCCTTTGTTTCTTAGTTGTTTATGTCATCTCCTCCTGTATTCAGTCTTCCTGGTCCGTGCGTCTACCTGTCATGCGTCATGTCTGTGTGGTTATGTTCAGTTCAGGTCACGTCTAATCCCCATGTTTCCCGTTTTACTTTGAAAGTCTGTGTCTAATGTCAATGTATGTAGTTTCACTTTCCCTGTCCTGTCATTAGGTTCATGTGTATCAGCTGTTCCCCCTCATGTGTTTCCACTTCCCTTGATCATCCCTTATGTGTATTTAGTCTCTGTGTCGCGTCGTCTGTGTTCCCACCCTCCATGTTTTCATGGCCAGTCTTTGCAGTCATCGTCATAGTTCTCTGAGTCTCCATAATTTATCACAGTATTAGTTTCCCAGTTTAGTTATAGTTTAGTTTAGTCACTGTATTTCTGCTTTGTTTGAACTCTATGTCATCAGCTATAATAAAGCCTCGCTTTTAGTTTAAGTTCACTCCCGTCTACTCACTTGTGTTCGCACCTGAGTCCACCACACACACCACCGCACGGCCTGTCTCCACAGACCGTGACAGTACCAAGGCCATAATGTGCTTTTTGGGCAGAGTAGTCAAAGGCAGGAACTGACTGGTCCCAGTAAGAATAGACAGTGAAAACCAAAGGCCAAAGCTTTTCAGGGAACAAACTTCAATCACAACCACATGTTTGAACATGCATAGACATTATTGTTTGCATCTTTTTTTGTCCACAACTTATGCTGCATAAGTATAGCCATAGTTTGCAGAGAGATTACATTGGCAGACAAGGATATACATAAAAAGTAAAGTGCAAGTCCACAAGAAGGGGTCTGATTTACAGTTCTTAGAAACCTGCAACCCAACTGAAAAAATAGAAAATGTAAAAAATAAAATAAAACATTTGAAAGTTTTGTTTTTTGTTCACCTGTTAACCCTGAGGGGTGTTTCTGAGGTCCCTGCTTGGAAATGAAATTCCCAGACAAACTATCTCAGTATCAAAATACAGCTGCAACTTCATCAGTTTATCAGAGTTGTAAGCATAACAGCAGATGCCTTTGTGTCAAAGTAACTGAGGATAAAACACAGAAAAATATAAAGGAGCTTTTCCTTATATATCTGTGAAGGTTCTCAGTCATCCAGGTCATTGTAGTCTAAGGAGCTTGGAAAGAAAAGCGTCTGGACTTGTTTAAGTTGCTTGAAGACGTTTCACCTCTCATCCGAGAAGCTTCTTCAGTTCTAAGGGTCAATGGTGTAGAGTCCCAGATTTAAACCCAGTGGAAGTTTCCCCCCAAAGAGGGACAAAGGACCCCCTGATGATCCTCTACCTAATCACATGAGCCGAGGTGTGAAAACGGGTGTGGGTCACAATCAGCCAAGGTTTCGGGTGAGCTCATTGGGAAACCTGGCCCCACCCTATCATGTGATTTCCTGAGGTCAGATGGCCCAGGATGTGAGTAGGTGTTAAGGCGTCTGGGAAGGGATCTCAAAACTGGATTATAGATGGCAGAGAGTTGGTGTCATAAACCACCGCCTCTGTTCAAAGATGGTCGCTCACAGTGGACATAGATGGCTTCTTTCACTCCTCTTTCAAACCATCTGTCCTCTCTGTCCAAAATGTGAACGTTGGCATCATCGAAAGAGTGACCTTTGACCTTTAGATGCAGATGAACTGCTGAGTCTTGTCCTGTGGAGGTGGCTCTTCTGTGTTGTGCCATGCGCTTGTGAAGTGGCTGTTTGGTCTCTCCAATGTAGAGGTCTGGGCATTCCTCGCTGCACTGTACAGCATACACCACATTGTTAAGTCTGTGTTTTGGAGTTTTGTGTTTGGGATGAACCAGTTTCTGTCTGAGTGTGTTGCTGGGTCTGAAGTACACTGGGATGTCGTGCTTGGAGAAAACTCTCCCGAGTTTCTCTGATACACCGGCTACATAGGGGATGACAATGTTGTTTCATCTGTCTTTCTTTTCCTCCCTCGCTGGTGTCTTTTTTTTAAGCACTTTGTAATTTTTTTGGTATTGATTGGCAGAAATGAGGTTTTCTTGTCTGAGGTCATTTTGGTGGGGAAAAAAAGACAACATTCGGCCAACAACATTAATTGGTGCATAATTAATTGTTGGATCCAGAAATTGTTTGCTGTGAGTTGCATCTCAGATAGAGTTCATTGCAACATAGGCTACTACTGCAGAAAACTAAACGTCTAGAAGCAAACTAAAACAAACATCTTGCTACATACAGTTTTAGCTACTAGGCAAGTAGCTTTACAGTTAAATTGACCCCCCCCCCCCCCCCAATACACACAGACACAAAAACATGCAACGGGGGGTCGAAGGGAATCAGGCACAGGGTTTTCTGCAAAGTGACAGATGTGGCGACAGGCTGTCCAGTCAAGCAGAAACGCTCAACAACTTGTTTAGCCGAAGACCTGGAGTGACAGTGACTGTGGCTAGAGAGAGAAATGTGTCAGGACAGACAGAAACACACACAGGAGAGGAAAGCATACAAAATACCGTTACTCCACTATCGGAGTCAAGAAACACAAACTTAGTCTTAAACATACTTTTTGCTATTAGCAAAAAGTGATCCAGTCTCTCTTTGGGGTTCAAACCAAAGAGGAAGAATCAGGAATACCACTTCCCTACATTGAATATACACTCCTCTTCATGCACACAGTTCCCAGTCTCTACTCACTGCACACCTGTTCAAGTCCATCTTAACCTCTTCTAATCATCTAGCCCACTAGTTCCCAAATTTGGTGCAAAGACAAGTGGGGGTAAATCCAGATGTGCATTGGGAATTTGCATCATCCAGGCATTTTCATTTAAATGCACAAAAAATTTAAGAATGAAATTTCCAGTTTACTGTGTTAGTACAAATCAGATAGTCTGGATCAAAGCCCCGATCAAGAGGAACTACTACCAGTCCAATGACTTCTGCTGTAGCCAGTATTTCAGCACTTTTTAGTAGAAGCGCATAATTTTTCTGAGATGTTAACTAATTCAAAAACAATGCATCAAACAAGCTTGGGCACCAAATCTCTCTTCTGAGGGAAACTTTGTCTACTATAAAATAGCCTGGGACCCAGGGTCTACTGGATTGGGCAAAAGCAATAAGGCGATGAATGCAAGTTGTATTCTACTGAAGCTTAATGCACAGGGAAAAAAGTTAAGGTGACCTGCTCAAAAGTGTCTTTATGTGTAATATAATCCATAGATAAAATAATGACATTCAAGATGACATAACACCAGTTATATGTAGATACACATGTAGGTTTGCCTTGAAATTATGGCGTGCTCCTGGATAAAAATTTAAAAACCACTGCCGTAGCACCACCACTAGATAGCCAGCTAAGGCGAAAGGTTGCTTTTTGCTACCAAAATTCCTTAAATGGTTAAGGTCTCAGGATCTGTCTCAGAGCGAAGCCAATTATATTGACTACATTTTGGGGCCCTCTTTCCAAACTCAAAAGATTTATTTATGCTTTATCTGATTTAGGCCTCACATCAAATAAAGTGACAG
This sequence comes from Neolamprologus brichardi, assembly GCF_056152115.1. Classification (NCBI taxonomy): domain Eukaryota; kingdom Metazoa; phylum Chordata; class Actinopteri; order Cichliformes; family Cichlidae; genus Neolamprologus; species Neolamprologus brichardi. The sequence continues at coordinate 4,867,822 of NC_142114.1, read as the reverse complement.
CATTCAGAGAAGACAAAGTACTATCCTGTGGACAGGTTGTTACACTACGGAGAATTAGAAAGTCTCATATGTGCCTTATTTTTGCGAGGCTAGCAGTTGGTTTCTATCTGTTTACAGCAGGTCTAATCAGCACTAAAAGGGTATGAGCCGCCTTGTGAAGGCTTCGATAATGTCTTTTATACTCAGAGAGGGAAAAAAATTATGATAAGGAGAAAATCAGCTGTCACTGATGATTAGCATTTTTCACCATTTTTAGCAAAAAGACAAAACTTTACAGCTTTTTTTCCCCAAAATGACACTGGTTTGCTGACTGCTTTTAATTATCCTACTGGATATTTTAATCGATTAATTTTATATGTAAATAAAACCTCTGTTTTTCTTGTTACTATGCAACATTTGATCGTTTTAAACTATTGGGGCTTCTTCTGAACTTTTTTTTTTTTTTTACCTGAAATGCTTTGGAGTCATGCATTTGAGTCTGAGTCATGAAAGCCCAATAGCAATAACTCCATATAAAACAATATCCCCTAAGTGAAGCAATGTTCTCCTGATTAACACAAAGTTATGTGCTAAAATGTGCTTCTGTTTGGCAAGAGTAATGAGATCACAAGAACTACTGAGGCTAAATACTGCACTGCCACCAGAGGCAGGCAAAAATAAACACACAGATGCATGCTGAAGACATGTCCTGACATGTACAGAGCTTGTGTTTGTGTGTTTGCAACCCATGCAATTCAAAAGGATTCTCTTTTCTTCCTTGCCAATGGAAACTGCTCTCACTGGCTAAGCTGCAGGAAGTGATAGTGTATTCCATAAGATCAAACAATTTTAAGCGCTTCTGTCTTATATTCCATCGTCTCCCCTTATCATTTTTCTTTTTAATGATTCATATCTCTTCTTGCCGTTATACATCGCTGAAAGCTCTTCTCTTCTTTTCACTTTTATCTTTCTATCACTTTCTCCAGCAATTTGCTTACTCTTACAGCCACTTTAAGTATTCAATAGCATCGCCTAATGTGCAGTCATTCCTGCCCACCCTGTTAAAATAGAGTCCCACACAAAAATCCTCTTAATATTATAATGCTCTAAAACGTTCAAATCCATATCATATACCACAGTACTCATTCAGTATACCTATACTGAATATATTATACCTTTACCTCACCAATCAAAAACTGGCATTAACTGGAATAAAACAAGCATCAAGAAAGCTAATGTATAGTTAGTGCCCTGAGTCAAAGATCTTAGTAAATATCCAAATAAGTATGTTTTGTAAAATGGAACTTCTTATCACTCAAAGAAATAATACAGTTTAACTAAAAGATGACTTTCAAAATGCCCTTTTTGTCTGTACTAACTGACATCACATGGTTTATGTTTGTTTGGCGGTGAACTACTCAAGTTCCATCATATTAAAGTCGAAAAATTATTTTTTTAAACTCCCAGTGTCAGAAAGATAAATTATCACTGCTATTCTGTGCATCACCAAACAGAAAAAAATGTTTTCACTACAACTGCTGTGGTTTAATGTTCAGGTTAAAGTAAATTATTGGTAATAGATAGTCATCAAATCCATGATTTTATTAAAAAAAACAAAAAAAACCAACATTTTTTATAACGAATAGTGCAGAAGAATTCTTCAACCTTAGTCTCAAAAAATAAGTCTGTTTTGCATCAAAAGAAAGCCTGCTTGGTTTAGTCATCAATGACACCTCCCCACCCACTTCTATGATTTGCATACTGTGCACGAACATGCCATCTGATAACACCAAACATTAAATATTCACAACGAGCAGGCAAGAGCTCATTATTTGAGCAGCATATTGGTTGCAGGTTGGGTTGCCTTGAACCATCACAGGATTTAAAATAACCTAAAAAATCTAACTAGAATACACTTTTTTAACTGTTTACAATTTAAAGCTCTTTAATGACTTTGTGTTACCTTTCATTTTCGAACCTTAGTACAATAAGTGTGGTGAACAGACCTGTGCTTTTTGCCCAGTGTCAAATCTTACTGGTTCAACTGGCGTCTTGTTGCAGTTTGTTCGGACAAAGTAATTCCGATGGTGAGCAAAAGAACTGAATCAATGTCCTTTTCCTTTTTTAAACCTTTCTTTAAATTCAAATGAAAACACTTGCGATTACGAGTCTCTTGCTAGCACATAGTCTGACATAAGCAAGTGAACTAGCAGTGAAATGCAGTGGTTGTTTTGACAGTGAAGTCTGATAACTCATCAACTAATTTAGTTCAGTTCAAATAAACTACAGGTTTAAGCCCTAAGAATTAGCTGGCTGTGTTATGTCCAGGTTCTACCACCATTTAAAGCATAAATTTGATGGATTGCATCTAACCGTGTTGCCATAAAGCATGGCTTTACGAATGTCTAAAGCCACTGCCAGTATTGCTGGTAGGAATGTTGTTGACTTTTCATTGAACAGGAACGCTACAATTTAAATTTGATCAAGTGTTTTTGATGCTTAAATGACAGCTCAGACATAAACCTGAGGGATGAAGATTGAGTACAAAATGATGATCAAGTTTTCTGCCTTTTTCTATCTGCCAAACAATAAAACATCCAACAGAAGACGCTTTGGAACAGTAAATGCGATGGAGTAAATATTTTTGAACTGCAGTGGGACAAAACAAAGGTTGTTTATCGAGGGGCAATGCCATGTACAACCTGAAGCACAAAGAGTTTGAGCTAAAACCGTTTGAGGGAACATTTCCTAGAGGACACATTCAGTAGTTTCCAGCATTTGCAAAATATTTCTGTGAGCAAGCTTCTGTTATGTTTGCGTAAGTATGTGCATCAGCTGTCTACCCTGTAGCCCCTTCATGTCACCCAACACTAGGAGCTCGTGGCTATAACAACGGGCAGCCCACTATGTGAGAACTGCTTCCTGCAGGGGGTGTGAAGAGACCCCCTGATGGTATCAAAATATATTTTAGAGAAGGACAAACACAAACGTATGCACAAATACACAAAAACTACACTAGGTTATAAAAAATAAAATAAAATAAATTCCACTTAGAAGATGTGGGTGTGCTTTTGTAGAATAACCGTACATGAGGACATGTTTGCCAAATAAAGGCACTTTTTAAACTTCTTTTGATTCCTAAAGAAAAAAAATGAATATGACACAAATAAGTCTACACCAGTTTACTGATAAAACTATTCTTATTTTTGCCTGATTTGAGCAGCTTGACAGTAGTAGTGATTGAATGTATAAATATGTATAAATATGTTTGTTATATGTGAGCCTGAAGCCATTAAATTTAATGTAACAGCACTAAAACAGCTAAAATCGTGATTAATAAATTATATCGCAAATCCACAACACAACTTCATCCCAATATGGATCATTTAAAATTAATTTAAAACTGAAGGCTAAATAAACAAACTTCAGGGCTAACATTTCTCTCTTGGTTTTTCCTCATTCCTTAAGCTAAATGGGAAACAAATAAGTTGCTGATGATGTGTCCCTTTAGGAATAAATTGGGTTTTATGCTTTTCATAAGCAATATTAATACACATAAGTTAACACAGGTTGGAAATTAGGCAGTAAACTCTGATACCAATAAACAACAAGACTAAAAAACTAAAAAGGTTATAGTTGTCAAGTGAGAACACAATCTTAAAAAATGTTTAAAAGATAAAAGTTTAAAAAAGGAAAAAAAAGACTCGGAGACAAAGAAATGTACACAACAAATCGACAACGGGACACGAGGAAGACTGTGCCAGTGACTGATGAAGAGGAAAGATCAAAGAAGTTGTAATGACAGGGTGAGAGAGCAGAGTCGGTAAAGAAAAAGACGAGTAAACAGAGCCATTAGTGAGTGTGAAGTGATGGAACGATCCAGGCAGAAAAACAGCTGCAGACATCATTTCTCTGTCTTTCACACGTAATGAGTTGCACTGATCACAAAACATGATGTGGGTTCCATGTTAATTACAGGTAAACTACCAATTAATTGTGATGTGTTAAGTGGATGGATGTGTGAAGTGTGTATGGAAAAAGGTAGGAGGCCAATAACCTGCTTTGGAAACCAAAAACTTCTGTTTGCACTTCTGCAGACAGACCGTTTATATTTTTTGTGGGCCATGGGGAGGAAAAATGCAGTGAAGTTAAAGCCTGAAGTTGGAGTCTGTCAGTTGTCTAATAGCTATAATGGGAAATAAGAGTAAAATGCATACATTTAACGTAAAGAATCTTTCCACATTTAAAAAAGTGTTGAATATGCTAAACTATGCAGTTTAGCATATTTCAGCTTTTTGGTTTTACATCACTGAGAATCTCGTCTGTGCTTTTTGCAGATGATGTGGTACTGTTGCGTTCATTGGGTGGCGGCCTCCAGCTCGTACTGCAGAGGTTCGCAAAGAGTGTGAAGCGGCAGAAATAAGGATCGGCACCTCCGAGCCTGAGGTCATATTCCTCGACTGGAAAAGGGAGTTTAAATATGTCAGGGTCTTGTCGATGAGTGAGGCGAGTAGGATACTGACAGACTGATTGGGTCTGTCGCTTTGAAGACGGAGCTTAGCGTAAAAGTGAAGCTGTTGATTTACCGGTTGATGGACGTCCCTATCATCACCTATGGTTCTGAGCTTTGTGTTGTTACTGAAAAATGAGATCCTGGAATTTAGCATTTTTAGTTATGTTCAGTCATTAAAGAGGGCCTACTCATCCACATTAAAAGGACCCAGTAGAGGTTGTTTAGGCATTTGAGAAGGATGCCTCCTGGGTGCTTACTGGGAGAGGTGTTCTAGGTATGTCCTATTTAGAGGAGGCCAAGAGGCAAACATAGGACATCCTAGAGCAGTGGTGCCCAAACCCGGGCCTCAAGGGCCAGTGTTCTGCAGGTTTTAGATGTGTCCTTGATCCATCACAGCTGATTCAAATGGCTAAATGACCTCCTCAACATGTCTTGAAGTTCTCCAGAGGCCTGGTAATGAACTAATCATTTGATTCAGGTGTGTAGACCCAGGGTGACATCTAAAACCTGCAGGATACGGCCCTCGAAGCCTGGAGTTGGCCAAGCCTGTCCTGCAGAGATTACATCTCTTGGTTGGCCTGGGAACACCTCAGTGCTCTGCCGAACAAGCTGTGGATGTGGCTGGGAAGTTATGTCTGGGCTTTTCTGCTTAGGCTGCTGTCCCCATAAACCTGAAGCGTTTATGGGTGGGTGGAAAAACCAAAGCACTTACAAGCTACAGAACCAGAAGACTTCCCTGTTGACCTGGTGGAAACCAAAGTTCAAGTTTAAGGACAAGTAAATTTTCAATTTGATATCCATTAAGGCAAAACACATTGCCCATTTAAAAAATAAATAAATAAATAAATTAAACTCAAAAACACAGTCCACAATCTAATAATGATGTATTTATTCACATATTTATTTTTGTGTACAGAACAGGAAGTCGTGGGTCCAATATCAGGTGGCTATGCTGGTCTAAGTCAGGAGACAAGCTAATGATTTCCCAGACTTATGCTTGCTTTACTGTTGTGTTTTATAAAGACAGATGTTATATGACAAGCTGTTCTTCAGTTTAATTATCATAAAATAAGAAAAAAAGGCTTCTCTCCACTTGAAAATTATAAACAATAAAGATGGAAAGGGAAAGTGCTTATTGCGATTAAAAACACCCTAAATTAATCTGTTGCTGTGCTGCTATAAACAACTTCGTACTCAACTTTCACTCATCTTAAGCGCTCTTCCCACACAGAAATCCATCTGACACAAATATGCCACACGGTAAAAACTTTAAGCCCTCAGGATATCGAAAAGGCTTTTTGTTTTTGTGACACTCACAAAAAGCTTACAAAGGAACTGTGTAGATTAAACAGCCCAATTAATCTCAGATTCTTCTGCCTTTAAACCTCCGAGACAAGACTTCAAAGCAGACAAACTTGAGGACTTGAGCCACTTGCGGCTTTTTCCTTTGTTTCGTTTCGGGACTATGGAAACAACCTTGTGGTTTTCACAGCTTTCCAGTAACACTCGACTGAAAATGATTTTTTTTTTTTCCCCCTTTAATTAAATCTCAGGTATGACACTAGGTAACAGGCATGATCTGGACTCAACTGATCATGTAAATCAGTATCCACCATCATACATGACTGTTTTTCATAACTCCTTTTACCAGAACAGAGTGATGAAAGTATGAAAACAACAGCAGAATAAGTAATAAATTAACAAAAGTCATGCTGTGATATGATGTAATTAAAGGCTAAGGCCAAAAAACCCCCCAAAAAAATCAAACCAGTAATTTTTTGTTTTTATGCCACCATTACAGAGCTTGACTAAACATGAAAGATCACAAGGGAAATGAAAAGATGATTGCCCCCCACCCCACCCCAACCCACTGCCACCACGAGGAAACAAAATAAGAAAACATGAAAATAACTTCTTTAAGCGGGAAATCATTCCGAATATTTATAAGGCTACAATAACAAAGAAAGAGGGTGTCACGTTATTTGTTGTCTTTTGTGATTCACATGGACTAACAAGGAGGAAGTCGGCAAGTAAACAACATCAACAGTAGTGCGCTCAGCTGCTTGGGAAAGGGAACCCACACACATACAGAGAGAGGCACGGGCACATTTTTTTGGCGAGAAGGAAATAAAAGCCAAATGTGAGTCAGAGGACTTACAGCAGTTAAGACACAAGCTGACTCTCAGAGTGTGCGAGAGACAGTGTGGGCATGTGTGCAAAGCTCTACAGACAATAACAAGACCAGTGAAGCAAGCGCATGGTCTGCGGGCTTATCCAAGTGTCCTACTGCCACCTATTGATTGAGAAGGGAACTGCTCCCCCCTCCCCCCACACAGTCCTCCACAGCAGTTAAATACAGTAGCACACGCTGACTTCAAAGTGACAGGGAGTAAAAAATTAATTAATAAAAGACAGATTGAGCTGAGGAGGCATGGAGGGAAGATAAAGTGACATAAGAGGAAAGAGACGTGAGAAAAAGGAAAAGGAAAAAATAACATGCACTCAACTCTAGAATATAAATAATCTTGTATGAAAGTCTCATACAAGTATAGCAACAATTGTTGCCAGATTAAATTATAATGTACATTTAGTAGTACACAGAAGGATCACCAAGTGTAGCTTTTGCTTACTTTGTTGTGTTTTTTGTCAAAGTACGTTATGGTGAAGTGGAACAGGAAGAAGAGAGGTGTGGACACGAGTTCACAGAGTACAGAGCAGATGGTGTCTGCTGGACTTACACAATCGCACATACACACTTGTGCACACAGATACACAACACGCTGGTGACATAATAGCAGCGTGCCAGGTGTGTGGTTGGTGGCCTGCAGTGTGGCATTGACTGCGAGTTTTGTGTGTATGTGCCCTCTTTGTGTGAAATGGGCCCCCTATTCACTACTCTCTGCTGCCAGCTTGGCACTAAATCACAGGACAAGATGCTACACACACACACACGCACACACACACACACACGCACACACACCACCCTCTGCTGTCTTTTTTGTCCAGACTAGGGAAAGAATTAAAAGAGGTCAAATAAGAATGCAGAGGCAACAACGCAAGTGAAGGACAACAGCAGTTTAGCTGCACTGGAAGAACAAAATGTCACAAAGATGTTTAATATGGTATCACAACAGAGATTAAAAAAAAAGAAAAAAGTAGAAAAGAACCAATCCCTCGCCGCCGCCTTTAGTTTCAGCAGCTTTTAACTCTTCTGGTGTGAGCGCACAGCGACACACTCCAATACACGCACAACACACTAACATGTCCGCGATAATGAGCAGTTTCATTTTGCACATACAAATCATGATGTAATTGGCTCTTCACTATCTTATTCTAATAATCAAAAAATGGATAAATAATCTTCTTTCATGGAATTTCTTTTACTGTTGGCCGTTACGACACTGATATGAAAATCAGTTCATTTTTAAAATGATAGTTTTTATTCTCGTTTTTCTCGTTAACTCAGTTTCCCTGGGTCTTTTCCCAAATCTTCCTTTTTTGGGTACCAGTACTGGTTTTATTTCTTGTATTTATCTGCTTAAAGGCCGCTCCGTGAAAATATTGTTGGACATAAACCGGCCCGTGGCACAAAATAGTTTGGGGACCGCTGCTCTTGTGGACAAACTATGCAACATCAGAGTGTTTCTCCCGGATCCTCCATAAGCTGCGTTCACGCTGGAAGTGATTTGCAACAACGTGACAACCAGGCAAGAAAATGAAGCAACTACCAATGAGAGGGAAGGATACTGGTGATTGACATAAAGGAGTAAATACATCAAAGGGTCACCTAGACAGCCAGAGCCTGGAATATCTGCAAGCAGCAAGCCGTCAGCTTCAAAGTGACATGTGGTGAACAAATTGCGCCCATCGTGTACAGAGATTTACTTTCTTCATTTTCATTTATCGACTGTTATAAATTCAGATACCAATACATTAGGGGTGCAACGATACTCGTATCGATATCGAACCGTTCATACAGTGCTTTCGGTTTGGTACGCATATGTATTGAACAATACAATATTTTTTATTTATTTTATCAACTTTTCTTCTGACGATGCTGTCTGTGTTGAGAGCTCAGTGGATCTGCGCTCGACTATTCCGCCTAGGCTGCACTGTCGAGTGCAGATCCACTGAGCGCAGCGCAAGCTAGCAAGAAGGAAGCTAAGCTCCTTGCAACATGGCAACTGCCTCAACGCTACCCGAAACTGAACCTCCCCCACCCTCATTCAGATCTGGCGTTTGGAACTATCTTGGTTTTCATGTGAAGTATGACCCTGAAGGTAAGCGCATCATGGAAAAAAGTAAAACCGTATGTTGGATGTGCCACGCAATGCTCAATTGGTGGGAACTACTGCGTTAGCGCCTTTAGCTCGTTAACGTGTTGACGCAGTCCAGCCCCACGCACGGGGGGATAACCGCGGTAACTTGTTAACAGAGATTTGCCGCGTTATGGTGTTAATGTGATTTTAACGAGATTAACGCTGACAGCACTAGTGGGAACACAATGAATATGACTGCACATTTACTCCGACATCATCCTAGTGCAAAGACAAGTGGAAGCAGACAAAAACAACAAGCACGCATGCTACAAACTTTACCCGAGTCATTTAGACAGCCGTTAGCACATGATTCTCCTTATGGGGACCTGATATGTTTAATATGCTGCTGAGAATATAGCCCAGAAGAAGCGTATAGTATAGCTTTTATTTTGGAAAGAGCCATTTCTCTGTAATAAACTCTCTTTTCCAAAGATGAGTGATTCCTCGATCAGATAGATTTATTTTATTTTATTATTTTGTTTTTTCAGCAACATTAAATTTAAAAACTGTACTTTTGAGTTAAAATATATATTTATAATTTTAATAAATGACAAATTAAAAAGGCATGAACATTTTTTTGTATCAAAAAAATATCGAACCGTGACACCAAAGTATCGAACCGAACCGTGAATTTTGTGTATCGTTGCACCCCTACAATACATGTGAAAGTAACTAATATCGGGCAATATAGATACATGAGGCTCTATTAATTACACCAAAATGTTACACCGATTAATTGAATTGACATACTGAGGCTAACTATATTTTTAACGAGGATTAGACCACTTTTCTATCAAATACTTTTTGTCATCAACAGAAAACAGCAGACAAATGTTAAGCATATTAAAACTGTTTGTTCTAAAGGAGTTGTTAGTTTTTCTTTTATTCGTGAAACCTGGTAAACAAACTCCTGATCTCCATGCAGAGGTAAAGATCTCCAATCAAAACCACAAATCTCACGAGCAGTCTCACACACTGCTTCATATGTACACTGAGAAGTATATAACAATGTCACAGAAGTGCAAAGGAGCTTTTCCTGATTTCGCCAGATTGATTAGTTTCCAATAGTCAAGCTCTCAGCATTTCCCCGTCTGCTGCACAGACCATTACACCGGATCTTTAAAAACTGTATTCCATACAGCCGAGATTTTCTACGTCTGTGCTTTAATTTGCGTTTTGCTTCAGTTAAACATGCAAACAAACACCAAAACAGACCTGACAACAAATCAAATCGAGTAACTATTGTTATTAATTCTTCGTGTGTCGTTGTCTGAGCTCTAGTGCATGTGTTCATGTGAGATTGCAGTCTTTAATGAGTTTGCTTGCTCCACAACACCCAGAGTATGAGAAACTGTTGCCGGAGCCTGAACGATTACTCAGTAAGAGCACACACAGAGGAACCTCCACATCTCAGTGAAAAATATCAGCAAGCTATCGGCCTGGTAGCGATTTAGAAAATCCATTTTTAGCTTCTGTGAGAGGGCTTTCTCTGTGAATAATGAATGCGAGTGCCTCCACACAGGAAATTTGTGTTACCGCTTGCATGCTCAGCAGTTTTCCACATGCTCTTTCTAATAGATGACTCTTTGGTGACTCAACTATGATCAATGCTCTCCCATCAATATTTCAGTCTTGCGGTTTGTTCACCTCCAGTGTGAGTTTTTATTTAATCTCACTACCTCCATCTACATGTTTACAATTTACATTACATACCCATCTGTATCTGTGCACATATTTCACGTATATCATCCATTTTTGACCTTGTGAGTCTTAATTTATAGCTTTCTTTTGGTTTTCTCTGTAAAACATTGCACTCACAACTCCACAGCCTTTGCAAGAAATGTATTGAGCCAAGCAGCAGAGCAAAGGTGCAATTCAAACGCACAAAACTTTAGCTTGAACACCTGACTTACATGGACCGCTCACCCATAGAGGATCGTTCCTGGCAAACTTTGGCAGCACTGTCTGTCCATGTGTCACATAGCTGCAGCGGCAGAGGTAAACATGAGCTGACACCTGTCACAGATGTTGGAGCTAGCCAACAACCTAGCCCACATATCTGCCCGTCTATCTGTGGCTATCTGTCATATGTCATCCAGCTGGAACCAAGGAACTAAGCAGTGCCATTTCTGCTAATATCTCTTTCAACACTGATGCCAGGAGTCATGTGGGGGGAAAGCAGATGATATCTTTTTGTGGGTGTTATATAGTTCAATACTTTGCTTAGAATTTTACAACCGTTGTTCAAGCCCTTCTAAAATCTGTAAAGCTTTTTCACCACCAAACAACTCCAATATTACATATATACTTTCTGAACCTGAAAGAAAAAGAGCTTTTTTTTAAGTATGTATGCTATTGTGAAACCTCCTGATATTACAAGAAAAAAGTAAAATCCAAATGAATATTTTATTCCGTATTCTATTCAAACACAAAATAGCCCGAGGCATCCAGGCAGCAAACAGAAGTATCAGCCGACTGCCTTTCTAGTCGTTATTGACTCGAGACAGTCCAGAGCCTCTGCTACATTCACACCACAAGCCTTTGTGCTCAGATGTTTTGCTCAGACTAGATTGTTTTATTTTTTTTTTCTAAATTTGGTTGTTTGCGTCATTCCTGAAATTTGTCCACTATCAGAGTTTCGCGGGAACTGGTTACGTCCCTGAACTGATACACATGGATGAAAAGAACAATAACAAAGATGTCACATGCACAGCGCTGTCATACAGAAGTATGCACGAAGGCCACTAAAGTCAGCAGATAGTCTTTCATGTATAAGCTGATGTGCAAGAGCCATGCATATTTATGGAGAATAACATATTAATACATAATCAGGAGTTGCAGAATTGTTATATGAGTGGCATTACTAAATAAGATATTTTAATTCAGGATGCCATTGGCTACTTAAAACTACACTTCCCAGCTTGTCTCTCAATCACTCAAGTATGGAAAGAAGACTTATCTTTTTTGCTTAGACGGGGAAATGAGATAAAAGTCATGAGAATTCTGGCTTGCCTGTTCAGACCGAGAGACCTTAACATAACAGTCTCAGAATCAGGACTGGAAAGATCAGATCCCATTCTGTTTGTTTTTCTCTGAAAGACCAATCCCAAAGACAGTTCCCAAACCCAAAGGATCATTAGTCAGAAATGAAAGAAGTTATTTCTGGTTGAGAACTTATGACCTCAAATTAAAGGAATTAAAGTTGAGAATTTCACTCAGCATCACTGTAAATGTCTGAAAAAAGGCTGAAAGTTCTATATATAAGTTCGATATAGCAGATAAATCTCTCTAAATTCTTCTCAAATAACCAAAAGTCATTCGTCATCCAACTTAAATAAATAAACTTCCCTACTTATTTACAAATGAGCACAATGGCTCATATCAGAAATGGCACTAAGATCACACTCAAGCCACAAACTAGAGTGGAACTTCACCATATATTACAGCCCACTAAAATAAATTAAATCTCTCTATCCTATTTTATTCCTTTTTTAAAGCAATGCTAACACAAAACCGTCAATCTGATAGTATTATATTAGATAGGCAATGCAGAAACAATTTCATTTCACACACTTTTTTGCAAGATTCAAGGATATTCAAGAAGTTTTTAAAGATTTTCCAGCACAAGAACAAGCCCTTTTAGAATTTAGCGCATCAATCATTTGTACGTGGGAGAAAAGCACCAGCTGGTAGTTTTAGAAAAAAAGAAGAAGAAATATTGGTGATAGGAGGTTTCATGTCGTGTGTTTTCATTATGCCAACACCAGCTAGAGCCAAAAATTCAAGCTGTGTTGTGATTGCTGAGACGCATGTCACACGCTAATGTAGTGTGTCATGTTGGAATGATAGCAGTGTGTCTGTATCTATGAAGCGTCACATCCTGTTTCAGACAAGGCCATTTCAAAAACACCCTACTGACAGACAAAAATGACAAGGCATCTGCCGCAGTGGGGGTTGAGGAACGCAACAAAAATAGAGTTCTCTCTCTGCACGGCCCCGGCACCTCCCTGTCACACCGACTACTCGTCTCCCATCACACTTCTCAGGGGCAGAATATCTGCAGGTCTCAGAGCTTTAAGCTATAAAACATGTCTTTCATTCTGTACAATCACTGTTAAATGAGACTGTAAATGGGTTGTACACAAACTGTGACGTGTGATATGATACTTCATGTAACACAGGGGGGCCAAAACTCAAAGCACACTTTAGGTTGCGGACCAAACAAGATAAACATTTATTGAACACACTAAAACAATATTTTTTAAACATAAATATGAATAAAAACAGACAGGAATATTATTCCAGATTAAATAAACTTAAAAAAATAAACTTTAACAGGTGCAGTTCAGCAAAGTCCGCTGACTTGGTTCAACATTACTTGGCAACAGGGAAAGTGAGGCAAGTTGCACTGGTGCATTTGTTACAGCTTCACTTTTTTCACCGCACAACACCGGCGCTCCATCTGTTGTAAGTCTCATGTCGGTTACACTTTGACATACGTTTTAAAAATTGTCTTTTCCTGTCGTTGTCCCGTGCATCGATTTAATGTTCAATATTTCCTCTCCACGGATGAAGATGGCCAGCTGTGCAATGTCCATCATGTCTGTACTTTCATCAACAGCAAGAGAGTATGCAATAAAGTTTTTGCTTCTTTCACACGACTGTGTTCTTAAATCAGTGGCCATCTCACAAACCCGATCAGCAATCGTATTTCTGCTCAGGCTCACATTTGCCAAAATCTGCGTTTTGTCTGGACGCAAGACGTCGCACAGCTTCATCATGCAGCTCTTCAGAGTGGTACCGGGCTGATTTGGCTCCTCTGCTTCAATAAAACTTACTTTCACAACAGCTTCACTTTATGATTTTGCTCTGGTAAAAAAAAGTCTGCTGAAATGTCAGATTCTTCTTTAGACTTCTACTTTCTGTAGTTTCTGCATTTAGGCTTTTCAGCTTATCCTGATGTTTTGTCTTGTAGTGCCGTCTTAAATTAAATTCCTTAATTACAGCCACATTAGCTCCACTAATAAGACACATGGGTTTACCAGCAATGTCTGTAAACATATGTTCAGTCTCCCACCGGTGATGACAGGCTCTGCTGTCAGAATCAACTTTTCTCTCCACCATTGTGAGCGGCTAGCTTCGCCATAACAGAAGTTTGACTTGATTGACGCGGGAATGTTCCCAGTTAGCCTAGCGTTCAGCAAGGAGGCTGTAGCGCTGCATTATGGGATCTGTAGTTTGTATATTATTAGCGCCTCATATCGCCGGGCCATGCATAACAATAATAGTACATCTATCTATCTATATCTATCTATCTATCTATCTATCTATCTATATATATATATTTTAGGGGTGCAACGATACACAAAATTCACGGTTCGGTTCGGTTCGATACTTTGGTGTCACAGTTCGATATTTTTTCGATACAAAAAAAATGTTCATGCCTTTTTATTAATTTGTCATTTATTAAATTTTCACGGCACATTCTGCACCACCTCTCTGTGCGTTCATCATTTGTTTGAAGCCAGCTCACCTCCTGCAACCACTTTTCCGAGAATACGCGCTTCTTTTGTGGTTCGGACTCCTGACATTTCTTTGGAGGTGGAGGAACACCAAAGTAATTGCTTAAAGGAGCTTCTTCGACATCTTTATGAGTTCTAAACAAATGTCTGTCCTCCTCCTGAAAATCTTATGTATGCAAACACGCGTTGCAACTTCTTATCTTGTGCACGTTTTTTATTTTGACAGCGAATGCGCACCTGTGGACCACTTATGTGTAGACCTGGTTATTTAGCTTGTCATATTGCAGCCACAGAAATTCTTTTGTCCATGAAACCATAAAGCTGCACTTTCTTTTTGCCTTATAGTCTGATTTGTCATAACTTTTCCGTTTTGTGGTAAGCTTTTCTTTGGCTGTCACTTCTTCACCCTGACCTGTCTTATTTGGCTCAGCAGAACTAAAATATATATCCTGCTGCTTTTACACACGCACTCACATAACGCTCAGCGATTCTCTGCGCGATCAACCTCTCACATGTTTAAGCTTGCTGCGGGAGATTTCACTTGTCATGTTTGCATAGTAAGCTAACGATTGATAAGATGATGTCAGAGGAATTGGTGCGCAAATTATCATCACTCACCAATCAGTACTGTCGCTCTCTACACACCGTTCGCGCGATTGCAAAGTGAAAGCAAAAAACAAGCGCAAATTCAAACGCGATTTCAATATGTCACATATTGACAGTGGCTCACTGATGCCAATGACATAATTACCCAGCTACATTTCCGAAAGAATGCAAAAGCATTGACATATATTTTTCCTTCCTACGATAGGCCGACGAGCAGAGCAGGGCAGCCAGACTGGAAAAATCGCTAGCCCCGGGACGTCGGGCTAGCGATTTTGCGAGCCCTGTATCTGATTGAGGAATCACTCATCTTTGGAAAAGAGAGTTTATTACAGAGAAATGTCTCTTTCCAAAATAAAAGCTATACTATACGCTTCTTCTGGGCTATATTCTCAGCAGCATATTAAACATATCAGGTCCCCATAAGGAGAATCATGTGCTAACGGCTGTCTAAATGACTCGGTAAAGTTTGTATGCGTGCTTGTTGTTTTTGTCTGCTTCCACTTGTCTTTGCACTAGGATGCTATCGGGTAAATGTGCAGTCATATTCGTTGTTCCCACTAGTGCTGTCAGCCTTAATCTGAAATGAGGTTAACGCCACAACACGGCAAATCTCCGTTAACGAGCTACCGCGGATTGCCCAGTGTGTGGGGCTGGACAGCGTCAACACATTAACGAGCTAACTGCGCTAACACACTAGTTCCCACCAATTGAGCATTGCTGGCACATCCAACATACTGTTTTACTTTTGTCCATGACACGCTTACCTTCAGGGTCATATGTCACATGAAGACCAAAATAGTTCCAGACGCCAGATCTGAATGAGGGTGGGGGAGGTTCAATTTGCCATGTTGCAACGAGCTTAACTTCTGTCTAGCTAGCTTGCCCTGCGCTCAGTGAATCTGTGTTCGACTACTCCGCCTAGGCTGCACTGTCGAGCGCAGATCCACTGAGCGCTCAACACAGACAGCACCGTCAGAAGGAAAGTTGATAAAATAAACTAAAAATGTAGTATTGTTCGATACATATGCGTACCGAACCGAAAGTACTGTATCGAACGGTTCAATATCGATACGAGTATCGTTGCACCCCTAATATATATATATATATATATATATATATATATATATATACACATACATATATATCTGATTTACTTTTTCAATGACTATGTAAAGGACAGTGACAGGTTGTAGCTGGTTTAAAAAACTCAAAGTATTCCATGCCAACATATTCTTACAAACTTATAGTCATTTTAAATAACTCGTATTACTATCGCTTTGTATATTGAAGGAGAGGTCAGAGGTCAAAAGTGACACATTTGAAATATTTATATGGTTCTTTATTTATGACTACAACACACACCACAGTCATAGGATCATAGTTTCTAAGTTTAAAGGCTTATTGTCATCATCAAGCTGACCTTGAAGACTTTGGCAGATGTAAGCCAAATTGTAACACAATGTTAATTTGACCCCACTCTACAGCCCTACGCGTATTCATAATTCCTTCAAAAATGTTCGAGCTGTTGTGTTTACAGACAGAATGACTTACGACAGAATAAGAACTAAACATGTGGGCGAAATGCAATTGTAGAAATTGGGGGGTTAAAAACAGATCTAAAGATGTGTTTGTTAAGCACTGTTCTGTACACAATGTTCAAGTCAGTCTAAAAATGTCCTTATGTCAGTATGCCCTACATCATAAATGGCTTGAATCCTAAGTTTATTAATGACTATATACAGGTACTCTTGGAAAGAACATTCTAGAGCACTCCATCCGTCTCCATTAAGACGTGTATTGTTTTTTGGGGTGGGGGTGATCCGCACACTGGATCAGTTCAAACTACATGCTGACTGTCAGTTTTTAAATCTGCCCTTTATTGTCTAAGGCTGGTGCCTGCGACCTCTCATTCAAACTTTAGTACTATCCATTGGTCACATGTAACTACTAAACCCCAGACGCTTTTAACCAGTAACAGTACCTTAAATTTTACAAACCACATCCCTGCATCCTCTGTGCTGACAAAAAAAACAGAACGGCAGAGACATTTTATCCAAGTTTAAAGCTGAAACTGAAAGCTGAGGTTAAACAGCTGAGTGTTCACAGTAAGTAGGGTTTGATTGGCATCTCCAGAAGAATATACACCCATGCTTTCCCACTGACACGCAAACCAACCCACTCAGCTCCCCAGCACGTGTTTGTCACACACATGAACCCCTCCACTCTCCGACCCATACACTCTCTCAAACACACACATACACACACCCCTGTCATTTCCCGTGACATCCCCAGCCTCCATTACCTGCATGCATTAACAAACCTCTCTGATGTTAAAAATTATAATTCATACATTTGAATAATTCAGATTACTTTAAAAGCTGTGCGCTCACACTCGCTCACTCTCTTCCCAGCGCGAATGAAAAGTGTTTACCTCAAATCACATTCGAATAAATCCTATAAGTCCTTTTAAAATTCCTTAGATAAACCAATCAAATACCCCCAGCGCTGGGCTGACTGGCCAATCAAAATTAGCATTCGTAGAAGCGGCCTAGTTTTACTTAAAAGCCATCAAATAGCAAACCAAATTGCAGCGTCTATTTGTGAGGTTCAGTTTGTTAGAGTTAGAAAAAAGGTGATAAATAAAGTGAGAGTGAGAGAAAAAGGGGCCCTGCTGCACCAGATGTGTGTGCACGTGTGTGTGTGCATGTGCGCATGTGTGTGTGGTGAGAGAGAGACATTTGAAAACAGTCAACAAGAAACAGGTTAGCAAACTGCACGTTCCCTTTAGATTAGATCTAAGGTTTGGATGGTGAGACCTCGCATCTTTTCTCATCTCACTGTCCATGTCGGTTTCTGTTAATTCCAGCTATCTGTAAATCATAACCTTCTGCTTCCTTTTTCTGTGTTTTCAAAACAACAACTGTCTCTGACACTCATATTTCCTGTGCTGTAACGGATTACTCCCCACCCTACACTCAACACACGCGCAGACAGTTCCCATAACTTCAGAGGACATCACTCTGACTTGCACTCATGTCACAGACTTGTGCCAATCCCGTGGTTCTCAAATTGTGGGCTGGGCCCCTTTTGGTTCCTAGTTGGCACAGAGCCAGCACGGGGGCTGTGTGAACAATGGGCATTTTGACTCTGTACGTTTAGACCTGCAGCGGTGTAGTGGTGCAGTGTGGAGTGCTTTCATTTGGGGGACAGTGACAAAAATATCTGAAGTATCCGGTAGTGTGGGTAACTCTGGTTGGTGTTTGTACTATTGCGGGTCCTTATGTGCAGCCCATGCAACTTGTGTTAGTGTTTAAAAAAAAAAAAAAGCACAAACACTCAATTCTATCTCCTGTTTGAGCTTCTCACACATGCTTTTTTTAATCTTCTGTCCGGGGCTTTTTTTAATTTTGCACTTCTTCCTCTTAATGGTGAACTAAAAAAAAACACTTTTTAACCAATCAGCAGTCTGTCTATACATGGGATTATTACTTGTACATGTTGATGGCTTCTTGGCAGTGTACAGGAGTGTGCCTCCATATAAGTTGAATTCCTACAATCCCTTTCTTGGACACACAGAGAAATGCAAACTTACACCAAAAGGTAGAACGATAAAAATTCAGTGACTACAGTTTATATTTAAATTTAAGATTCAACTTGGAATGAGCATTGCTCATGACACACACAAGCCTATTAAGGTTATCCATTGTAGTGCATGAGGTCCTGGAAATTAGGAGTGAAAGATGTATATACTGATTTATGTATTTATTGTTGGTAGTTAGCAATGAAAGCTAAACTTGTTTTTAAATCTATGCATGTGTCTTCCCAAAGTCTGAGTATACCCTGTCTTTCTAACGGGCAGGTGCGTTTCTTCCTCCTGATTTCACCCAAATCATACGACCATAATCGTAAAAACATACAAATACACACCAAGGTTCAAGCAGCTGGTGAGTTTGTCCTTGACTGCCCACCCTGTGGCAGTGGCATGGATGCAGCTGTTTTAGAGGGTTCAGGATGGGATTTTAAAAGCCGTGTCCTTGTCAAGGGTGGACTCTTGGTTTATTTTTATTTTTTTTTAATTTTTTTTTTTTTTTTAGGGGGGGGGGGGGGAGGGGGGAGTTTGAGAGGAGGGAGGGTTAATTACCCTAATATCGAAGGTTGTGTAAAGACCAGCACTCACGTTGCATTGAAAGTTCCAGGCTCGTTATTTATGTCAATTAAAGTACTCTATTAGCTGTGCAGGAGCAATTAGCACACAAGGATATTTTCTTTTGGGAAGTAATACAGCAGACACCAGCGTTATCCGATCAGTTCTGAGCAAATTATATAACACACCTGGCACAATGCAGTACAGAATTTATTCATCTCTTCCTCATGCAAGCATCGCAACAGGCATCCCTGGTGCGATGCTTGAACTCGGATGGAAAACTGGCGCAAAGGTAACACAAAACAACTTTTTAATGATTTAATAATGATTTTCATGACACTTAGTATTATCAGTAGTGCATTTGGGAGCCAGGATCAACCTGAACAAGTAAATCCTAAGAGTCCAGAACACAACAGCCAGGCAAGTCCTGTTAGTGGGATGTTCTTACGGCAGTGGGGTGAAGAACAGCATAATAAGAAGTTTCAATACTTTGCGAGAGGTTTTATATATTTAATTTTATCTGTAGGTATGAGGCTAGAACGCTGTTATAAAAGAGAAAGCATGTTTTTGTGATTACTGTGAAATAAGTAAAGTTAATGGCAGAACGAATGGATTTTTGTCATTGTTTTTCATGTCTTTGGCAGGGAGATTTTGTGCATTAACACTTAGTTTTACAGCAAAGTTTGAAACACAATGAGCTCATGGATAAACGCTGGTGTTAAAGGGATACCAGAGTGACCCTAGCTAGTTTAAACAAATGAAAAACAGGCTTTTTTAATAGACAGTTGGCTTTTAAAATGCATATCATAAAATGGATGATAGCGCCTCGATAATTAAGTTAGCCACTTGTGTCATGAGTGCGTAGACTTGCCCTTGACTGACCTGCCTGGGGCTCTAACAGAGGCATGGCCTGCTGTGCAGTTAGGGATTCTGGGAGTGTGCTCTTAAGGAACAGATGCCAGCGCACAACAGCTGTTCCTTTGGCATCAAACTAGAGCCAAATGGCTGGACCCTCCACCCAAGAACAAAAACATCAACATGTGTTACTAAAACCTCTCCCTCTTAATAGGACACACACACACACACACACACACACACACACACACACACACACACACACACACACAGGAGTACGCTGAATCAGAACTTAAGTGTCTCCACAACCAGACTGAACCACAGAGACACCGACACAACCTTTTATACTCAATTCGAGCACAGTCAGGGTCAAAATCCACCAACATAAAGGAGAAAAGGAAGTGGGAGCGCTGGATTTATAACCCAAGGCAAAACAAGAATGTGTCACATTAATTTTTTTAGCTCAGCTATCTTGTTCTAAACCAAAACTGTAACTGAAATTGAAATTTCAATAATTGCACAGCCCTGTGTAGTGATAGTGTGTGTCTGTCTACAGAGAAAAGGTACTCACCCTGAAAAGACTGCCTTGCTCTCTCCACTAGCTCCTCTATGGGATAACTGGCCAAGTCTCCTCTTGCATGCTTCGTCTTGCAGTAGGTACACGCATTCAGACACCTAAACCGACAGAAGGACACAAAAGAAAATGTAAAAAGAGAAAGATCGAGCAAACCTTCACTTTTAACTTTATTGAAGAAAACATGTTTTTTGCTTTGGTGGCTTGTGTTTCAATCTTTTTGTGCTCCATTTATATCATACGGCACAAATCTAATAATATATTAAACATCAAATGAAAGCAGCTGGTTGTATTCACCAATGCTATTGGAAATGGATGTCAACTTAAATGAACTATACTCAGCTCAAAGTGTGAAGGTGGAATATAAAAAATATATCAATGAACAGAAGAGACTTAACCTCCCAGGACCTGCCGTCCACATATGTAGACATCACATTTTGGGTTATTTAATAAAAAATACTCAATTTTGCTCTACATGGGCCTGATATCCACTTACGAGGACATTATACTGCTACTTTTCTATCAAAATTTTAAATGAATATCCTCATTTGTGGCTCTCATGTTTCTTAAAAACAAAAATAAGGTAAAAAAAAAAAAAAAAAAAAATCTGATAATTCTTTGTTTTTACATTCATCAGGCCCCAATATGCCCAAAAATCAAAGAGAAAGAGTTCGGGTCTTAGGAGGTTAAAAGGAAAGTAATGAAGCTTGCCCTGTCAATTCAGGAAAAGCACTAAAAGACAGGGGAGAGTTAAAACTGCTCTCTCTTTCATAAACTATTTCAAAGGATTAGAAGTGACCATGGACAGCTGTCTCAAAGACCGAGGCAAACAGTGGAAACGCTAGAGTCGCCGCATTGTTTTGTTCGAGAAAAAGAAGAGAGGCTTGATTCAAACTGACTGTGAAAGGAAGGGAAAGGAGAATGAAGCAGAACAGAAAAATGAGAACAAAAATAAAACTGCCTCACACTAAAGCCCTGAGTATGGCAGGGTGTAAACTCCGGGAGAGTGCTTGGTTGGGAAGATCAACCAAAACACACTCTATTAAAACCATCTGATGAATATGGATTCAATTTCAGACCTCAAATTTGTCACTGTAGTTTGAAAAGTACAACCTGGCATTAAAAAAAGTTTGTGCGATGTGTTAACATCCTGAACTGCAAATCAATTACATCCTATATTAAACTGAAAATGGTAAAACACACACACACACAAACCGACAGTATTACAAAAATAACAGAGTCTCGCTCAGGTGCATTTTATGGATTTAACATCTTTTCCAGCCAACTGTTGTTGGCATGGAATTTCTGAGGTTACGTGAGCATATGACATCTTTGTATTTTCTATTTTCCATCTAATTTTATTTCTATGCATTTTTCTTTTTCTGCCTTTTTTCCCCTCGTTAGCTCCATTAGTTGCAAGTACATGTTATTGGGTCAGTCTGACTAAAACGCTGTGGCATCTCATTAGCAAAATACTGCAAAGTAATTGGGGGTAAAGACCCAAACAAACTCAATTATAGCTAATAATGGGCCAGTACTTCTACTCATAAAGAAAACCTGACTGTCCATTAGCACAGCACTACTAATGGAGGCTTCTAACCTTGGGAATACATTGGGTACAGCTCTGTTGCTAAAGCTGATCATGGTAACATAAAACAATGCTTCGGATTTGTTATATATGCATCCTAAAAGCAGCTCTGTTCTGGTTCGCTCGAAAAAGGAAGCAAGAAGAATGAGTTGAGTAAAGTTTGAATTATCTGACTGTTTTGCTTCGCTTAATGCGTCTTATAATCCGGTGTGCCTTATGGTCCAAAAACAAAAACAGTAAGCATAAACTGCATCCTTGACATTCAAGGAAAAATAACATTGATCCCCAGAAACCTGAAGCACAAAGGACAGAATTTGTCATATGCCTCACAAAAGACACCAACAATCACACTATGATATTACTCCACATATAAAACAATATTGTGCTCAAGAATGATCATGTTTTTCAATTAGTAGGAATGGTGGATTCGTTAATCCTGATAATTTCCACTATCCAGTGAGTAATGTTGTGAAGCATCTCTCAGGTGGAAGCTGGGATCATCTGTAATATGGTAACATTTTTTTATGTAATCCATATACAAGAAGTGATATATAAATATTAGGGGTGCAACGATACACAAAATTCAGCGTTATTCTCGTTAAAATGACATTAACGCCATAATGCGGCAAATCTCCGTTAACGAGTTACCGCGGATCGCCCCGTGCGTGGGGCTGGACGGCATCAACACCTTAACAAGCTAACTGCACTAACGCACTAGTTCCCACCAATTGAGCATTGTGTGGCACATCTGACATACTGTTTTACTTTTGTCCATGATGCGCTTACCTTCAGGATCATACTTCACATGAAAACCAAGATAGTTCCAAACGCCACATCTGAATGAGGGTGGGGGAGGTTCAATTTTGGGTAGCGTTGAGGCAGTTGCCATGTTGCAACTAGCTTAGCTTCTGTCTTGCTAGCTTGCCCTGCGCTCAGTGGATCTGCACTCAACAGTGCAGCCTAGGCGGAGTAGTTGAACACAGATCCACTGAGCTCTCAACACAGACAGCATCGTCAGAAGAAAAGTTGATAAAATAAATTAAAAATGTTGTATTGTTCGATACATATGCGTGCTGAACCGAAAGCACTGTATGAACGGTTCAATATCGATACCAGTATCGCTGCATCCCTAATATATATGTTCCATAGAGGAAAGTTCAACTGTTCTTACTCTGATGGTTCATAGTTAAATACTGGATCACATTTAAACCAGTGATATAAAAAAAAAAAAAAAAAAAGGTTAATCACAGTCTATCTACAGAGCAGATACACTACAACTTTACACAAATTCTTTGTCAAAAATAAGTAACACGCAATAACCTAAAGATTACCAAAAAAGAGGTTATTCTGTTACGGTGCAAACAGCTCCATTATACATGTCGATCCACTTGTTCCACTGCATTTGTTGGACCATCTAACACCTTGCACACTAAAATGCTGCAATCCCTCTCTTATAATCGTTCTGACATTCATTTAAAATAGCAGAAGAATTTTCAATGACACAAATCACCACAACGGTTAAAGAAAACAGAGCTATCCATCCATCCATCTCTCCTTCTCAGAGTATTGCTTCGCTGAGGGCACTAAAGATGGCAGCTAGGTCACAGGACCTTGCTGTGGAGAAAACACAGACAGATGGGACCCCGTGTGCGTGCACACACACCGACACAGACACACACACCACCAGGGGGTCAATCCATCTTAATGTGATCAGGCCCAGCTGAATGGATCACACCAACATTAATCTCAAGAGACAGTCAGTGGCCTGCTTGTGTGTCTGTGTGTATTTGCATCAGTAACGTGCAATGTGTGTGCGTTCGTATGGCTGTGTTCAAGTGTGCTGCTGTTGCTGAACATTTGTCCAGTATCACAACAATGCATTAGCGGTTTCGACTTCTCCATTAGCCAGGACGGTCTGTGACAACTAGACCAACGCTGAGCGCAAGAGAGGAGCCCGTGTCCCTCACTCGCTGTGGCAGGCACATGCACGCCTTTACTTTGTATTAAAGTTGCGATGGATGATAAATTATTTGAAATAATACAACAATTTTAAAGCTGCTTTTACCATTCAGGAAAACTAAGCAGCTGCAGTGACGTAAAGACGCACTTTGATAATTAAATCCAAATATTTCTCGGCCTACTTTATATCTGTCCTTGCTCCCTCTTCTGTTTTGTCCCAGTTAATTAAACCACAGAGGTAGCTGTTGTACCTGACAACAGTGTAGTTCATCAATGTGTTACAATGAGAAAGGTTACCTCCCCAATGTGCGTGTGTGCGCGTGTGAGATGAAGACGGAGAGATTATTGTGTGGTTGCAGCCTTGAAAAGGTAACAAAGGGAGGAAAACCCTGAGGTTCCTCTATACATTTGTAAGCCTGCCTCAATACACACACACACGCACACAAACAAAGTACAGTTCCCTTCGGGAAGGCTCCCTTGTGCTGCATATTAAGAACAAGAAAATCATTTCTCAGTGATAAGTATTTAGAATCTAGACATTAATTAGAAAGCTACACATTAATTAGAAAACAGCCATCGGTGTGTATTAGTGTTCGTCGGGGCTCGTATTGTGCCAGCTTCAAAACGCAATTATGAAAACAAAGCTTAAACTGCGAGGGGAAGTCGGAGCGCCATGCAAATTGTAAAGCAAGATTAGTCATTGCGCTTATTGTCGAGACGGGGAGACGCTGAAGTGGGTATATTAGCAAACAAAATCTCCAAACTGCTGTTATATGGCTGAACAATGCCTCGAGCCTGTAAGTTTGCAGTTAGTGTCATCTCAAAGTCAAAGTGGAGGTGGCGAAATAATATGGAGTCAAGGAACAAAGACTGCTGACACAATGAAGTTAAGACCTATTAGGAGCAATGAATAGAGGGGTTATTAGTAATTCAGAAAAAGATTGGCAGTTAAAACCCACTTCAAGTTGCATGGGAACGGCACACACACCGCTGATCTTGTGTAACTCATATAAAAAGGCAATATTCATCACATCAAATATTATTAGGCGCTCTAATCATAAGGGTTTGGGATTAAGCGGCGCTTGTGGCGCTTAGTCAATGGGGGTTAAGTGGAGTTGCGACGGTGGGTTTGAAACGACACAACAGAGATTTCACTTCATTTTTCAAAAGTGTAAATTTGTGCAAACACTTTTCTATGGTGGCTCGCTGACTTGTGACGATTGGTTAACACTCTGAAGCTGTGTGTTAGGTAGGGAAAAAAAATCAATCAAGTAAAAGTTTTTGCACCAATATTTCACATGAGGATTGGTTGTTTTTGCGTATTTGTGTGTGTGCATGGACTTCAGTGAGCTTCCTTTCATCTACGAGTGTGCGCTCTAATGCAGCTGGGCCCCGTTTCTCTCTGTGTTCAATCCAGCCTTTGTTCATGACCTCTCGAGTTCTGTTATCGAGTCTCATGTTCCCCGTGTTAAATACCGAAAGAGCTCTGTGTGCATTTTCGAAAATGTGTCACATGTTGACCCCGCGTTTCTGACACTACTACAGCAGCTTTGCTTGTTGTTTTGACTGGAAAAAACGTCAGCGTGTGTGTGAGAGCGTGTGCGCTTGTGTGTGAAACCACATCTCCACGTCCACGTAGTAGCTGTGTTTTCCCAACTTCTTGTTTTGTCTGTAGTCTGACCTCGAGACGATGTTTGTACTAAAGTCAATCGGCCTATTGTTGCTGGAAAAGAATGGTGCGATATTTGTTTATTTTTGAACTCACTGATAAAGTGTCACGTGAAGATATGCTATGAGGTTAGGCCTACAATCAGGCTGGCTGAGTCAGTACTTGGTCAGGTGATCGGCTCACTTCTCTGGCTTACTAACCACTTTGCACTCTAACTTACTTGATTTTTAAGTACCCTTTTCGCTGATGATCTGAATGCTGAGCTGACTCACACAGTAGATAGATTCAGAGGTCAGAAGGACCTGCACACAGTAATAACAGTCAACTGACAGCTTGTTTTGCTGACTTACTACTTCATGCAAGTCACTAGACAAAACAGTGGTTGGAGACCGCAGGTCGCCTGAACTGATTGTGACCGTTTGCAATGAACTTGTGATCTTGTTGCTTGAAGTTGATGAGCAGGTCTGCAACCACTTGCAAACAGCTGCCATCTTCAAAGCAAGTTTGATGTGTCAAGGTGATAAAACGGCAATTACATGTAATGTGTGTGTGTTAATATGGTATAAGTTGTCCATCCATCCATCTATTCCGCTTATCCTTTTCAGGGTTGCGGGGGGCGCTGGAGCCTATCCCAGCTGTCATAGGGCGAGAGGCGGGGTACACCCTGGACAGGTCGCCAGTCTGTCGCAGGGCTAACACACAGAGACAAACAACCATTGGCACTCACATTCACTCGCACATTCACACCTAATGGCAATTTGGATTTTCCAATTAACCTATCCCCACAAGCTGCATGTCTTTGGACGGTGGGAGGAAGCCAGAGTACCCGGAGAGAACCCACGCAAACACGGGGAGAACATGCAAACTCCACACAGAAAGACCCCGGCCTGATGGTGGAATTAAACTCAGGACCTTCTTGCTGTGCGACAACAGTGCTAACCACCGTGCCGCCGTGCTGCCATAAGTTGTCCACATATACATAAATTTAAAGTAAACAACAATTCACATTAACTACTTACATTTAGAGTTCAGCTAGAACCTCAGATTTGAAACAGGAATTCCTCCACAAACCTTTTATATTGGAATAAAACCAGAATAGAACCAGATGACAACCAGTTTAGTTGAGTTCCCTGTTGCAGAGAGATGCACTGCAGATTGACTAAAACATGTTGACAACATCTCTAACTACACATTCGAGAGAACTTATTTTCAAATGCAGTCAGTGTGCAACAGAATTTTTACTCCATTCTGACTGAATCATCAAGGAGTGACTAGTCAAGTTGATATTTCAAATGCCTTAAAGTGGACCTATTATACTCTACCATGTATATAGTGTGATACAGTGGTAGTTACTCACATAAAACATGGCAAAAGCTTTTTTTTCTTCCTCTTGGCTCTGTATGACATCACTACAAGTCGATATCTGTTTTAAGCAGATGAACCGAGGGGCTTCGACAAAGCCCAGTCTAAGATAAATAAGGGTAATTTTAAACCGTAAATCATGCAAAGCTACTCTAATCAAATCCACAAATAAAAATATGCAGCTGGAAATGTGCATAACAGGTCCACTTTAAAGCTGTTGTCATTTTACATCTAGCAGAATCTTTGCATATATCAGAGGATGTAAAGGAATTATTGAGACATTTTAAAATGTTTCGGGTTTTTTCTCAATTAGGAGTTTTCAAAAGGTTCCTAAACATTTTATTACAAACATAACCACTCTCTTCTTAAACTCCATTCCTCTAAAGCAACAAAACAAAATGACTGGACTGCATGTGTACACACCACTACAGATAATGTAGTGGAAATCACCTCATTACTGGGCTGGTGTTTCTTATTGACAAGAAGTTGCTGCTTCAGTCACAAATCTTCTCTAAAATAGTCACTCGTGTGTGTGGTCTGGGTGTCGCTCAGATTGTAGGGATGTAAATTTGTTTACACAGTCACAGTATGTCAATGTGTTTCCTTAGGAGGATAAAAAAAAAGCTCCTGTAATGTCTGTCGTCAAATTTTTAGGTGAAGACATGTTGTTAAGGTTGAAGTAAGCTTAAGTTTTGACATGTAGTAGTTATGGTTAAAGCTCCAGAACATTTCTAACTGAACGTAATGCCCCCTGAAATCATGGACACACTAATAAACTACTGCGTGTACGTGTGTGCACGAGTGTGTGTGTGTAAATTGTGTTTGCCTGTGACACACTGGGACTAATTCAGTTACTCAGGGGTTCTGTAGCATAATACCTTGTAATGACACACAATCTCATTTTGTCCAAGGAGACACATCAATCTTTTGGATTTACTGTGGGGAGCACAGTCTGTCCTGGTGAGCGAGTGTGGAGAATAGTGTACGGAGTGTGTGCGTGTTTGTCCTGAGCATATATTTGTGTGTTTGTGTGTTAAGCAGTGGGAAAGAGGGAAATGGAATAAAGTGTTCAGACCACTGGAGCTGAAAACTACCCATACATTGGTTTGATAAACAGCAGGAGAGGCCACTGTGGTACACAGCTAGAAGAGGTGTGCGCATATGTCTGTGTGTGAGTGTGTGTGCCTGTCTGCATATAGTCGTGTGTGTGTGTGTGAGTGTGTGTCAAGAATGAAATAGAAAAAGAAAATGAGAATTCTGTTGTGGAGGTGTATGTGCGTGTGTGTCTTGTGCTGAAGTGCAAAATCAAAATGAGATTGTGTGTATATTGGGCATCCATGCGTCTCTGCGACTGTTCACACATATGTACGTGAGAAGAAAACCTTTTGTAAACACCCTTCATTCTGCTGTAATTCCACTTTTCTGAAGCACATCAGCACATTTTCTCCAGCTTTTGTTGCTGCTTGACATGATGCATTTTCACTTCTGCTCTTTCAAGAGAAAAACAACACAGAAAAGAAAAGATGAGATCATTGACCAACGGCAAACAAAATGAAAACGCAGTCAAGCGGCGCGGTCCAACGTGATTCTGTTGTACGACGTGGAAGAGATATGGACCGATATCATGCAGAATGACTGCGGACATTAGAATCTGAAGTTAGAGAAAATATACCTGCTTTCATTATTAGGTTAAAAATATGATGTATAGGAGAAGAAGAGATGTTGATCTCGAGTCCCATTGACTTCCATGCTGTTGCTATGAAACTGAAATTACAAAACATAAGTCTTTTTAAGTTATCTAATAACTTTGCTAATGAGTTTGCATCTCTCCATCTTTGCTTTCTGTGTCACACTCCCCTTTAAAGCAGAGACTTATCTATAACACCAACACCTGTATTCCTTTTGTAACATTAGCATTCTTAAGTGCCTATAGGGAATAAATAAATACAAATAACATTTAATAAAAATAATAATGTTTGCCTTATGCCAGATGCCCCACCTGATCCAACCCCACAGGGATTCGTGTCTTCTCCCAGGATCGCACCAGGAATCTCTTGATTATGCTATTCCCAAGTGACACCCTTATAAAGTGCGCACTCAATGAGTTTTTTCTGACTTTTTACCTTGCTTAGTCAAGGAATGTGCCATACAAATACATAAATCAATCATAATGACATTGATTGATCTGCAAAGAGAAACGGTTAAGAGGACTAAGAAAAGAATCCAAGCATGGAGGAAACTCTGAAAGTGAAACACGCCAATCACATACTGATGACTGTCATTTCTTTTCTTGAAATAGGACCGGCATGATTGTTCAAAGTCAAAATTAGAAAAGCGAACTGGGAACTAAGAGTTAAAAATACACATAAGCACAAAAGCTGTTTTTTTGCGCTGTTTTTCAGAAGACCGATCACAGTGACACACTACTGATGGCGAAATTTAATGACAGAAATTTTGAGCAGACTGCAATTAAAATGATCACTGAAGACGAATTTAAAAGTAATCCTATCAGACATAGAGGCTAATATAACTTCTAAATATAAAAAAGGGCTTTCTCCAAACTTTGTGATGTGATTTGCTTGACACTTTAATATTTACTGGGAAGGCAATGTTCTTAATATTGAAATATTAAGACGGGCAGCACATGCTCAAAAACATTTGCACAAATTTTACTGAAACTAGGGCTGTGCGATATGACCAAAATCTCATATCCCGATATAAGAATTCTATCGTCCGATAACGATATAAATCACAAAAATTTTACATTTTCTGTAAATTCTGTGAATCTCGGGCAGCTCGACTTACGTGAAGTGTTTCCAGCTGCGCGTCATGTAGCTGGAGTCGAGTGTTTTAACCGATGCATGAAACGATACATTTTTAGACATAAGTTGTAACGGCCGCCGTTTTCTTTGTGAGTATTTATTACACGGCGTGCTGCGGGGAAAAGCCAGTTCTAACGTTTGAGTCTAAGGTTTATTTTTTAGCACCTGGCGGCTCTTTTTTACTTCTCATCTGTAAATAATCTGCTCTTTCACGTGATTCAGTTTAGTTTGAAAAGTCTCAACAGGATCTTGAGCTTTATTGTGAAAGGTTTATGTGGAACATAAACAAGCGGACACGCGATGGTGTTACCGTCGTTGTTGCTAACGACAACGCATAAAAACAGGCGCTTGTCCGTCTGTAGTGTGGTTATATTAAATATAAGAGAAAGAGAGAACTTTAAGAAATTTATATAGCCACTACAGTGACCATCAAAACGATGAAAACAAATTGCCGTAAACGGTTTATTTTGCGACACCATGAAACAAACGATAGCGTAAAATGAAACAATAGACGTTTTTATATCGTCATCCGATATATATCGTTATATTGAACAGCCCTAACTGCAACAACATTGAGACACAAGCAAGAACCGTAGAATAAAATCACATCGCTTTCTGTTTAAATAAGAAACACCTGCCATCCAGCACCTGTATGCAGCTTTTTTGTTTCAAGTAGCTTGAATTGTTTGTTGTTGCTAGCTGACATGCATGAGTTCAGAACTGGCCAGTGGACCATCTCAATCCGGCCTCCAAAATCCTCCAACCTTAACAAACCTTCCAAAAATAAAATAAAAAACTACACTTAAACCAAGTCTCCACCTGCAGCAGCTTCTGTTAGGGAGGCCTTCCAACTCGCACACAGCAGATCAAGGACTATCATACCCAGGTGCACTTAAAAACGGCAGAGTCTGAGTGTGTCAAACTGTGGGATGAAAGCATCTGAGGACTGCCTGTAGTTTCTTCCCTTGTTTAGTTTTGACTAAAGTATTTAGACCTTCATTCTGATCAGTCCTTGTTACTCAGGGATACGTAATGTCAAAAAACAGGAGTCATAAAGTGATGTTGTATCTGCAGCTTAACATCTGAGTCCTAACCCTGCTCTAAGGCTAATTGATTTTCTGTGCACCGAGACATTAGTGACCCCAAATTTACCCCACTCTCAGCTGGCTAAAGTGTTGTGCAATACACCTTAGACACAATGGTTAACACAAATCTACGTGAAGGTCAGCACTAAAGTTGATAAGGCCTATTATTCCACTGTGTCGGCTCGGAGAGGGGACACAAATCACAGGAAACAAGGAGGCTAACACATAGGGGGCCTCCCGGATAACACAAATATGTTCACAATGCACTCTAACATACATTTTTTTACATGCTCATCTGGCTTTGTTTACATTGTGTCTGTGTGCATAGCGTAGGTGTATTTTGCTACACTGATTGTGGTTGCTTATATAAATACATAAATGAAAACAGCAGATAACAAAAAAGAAAAAAGAAACTGTTTTTTCTTGAGATTATTAAAGCCAAATACAAATAAAGCATCTAAAACCGTCACGTGAAACGTTTTAATCATCCATTCAAATCCCTAACAATGGATTCATGCGATATTCAACACAGTAATGGGAAGATAAATTAGCTTTCTGTTAAGTAGATAAGAACATTACTATTAATGTCACGAGGTGAAAAGAAGAAAAAAAGAGAGAAATCAGGGACTGGATAGAAAACCGTGAACAAAGGAAAGAGAATAAATTGGTGTACAAGTTCCAAGGTTATCCATTATAGTCCCCGGACTGAGAAGAGCAGCAGCTACAAGAGGAAGAAATGTTTACTCTCCTGTAACAAAAACGAAGAGCACTGAAATTTATCATGCATTCAATTTTCTGATCCTCTGATCTATTTGAAACCTATTGTAAACCTAATCTGCGGGCATCCAACGGCATTAATATTCATTTTAATTGAGATCTATAAATTAAAAAAATGCACCATCATTCCATTGGAATAATTTGTTTCAAAGTTTTTCGATACCTCTTGATATTAGCAGTTCAACTTCAAACTATTTGTTGCAAAGGACGAAAAGCCAGCCAAGCGCTCAGTCGTCACGGTGCAGTCGGCCTTCGGGCAATTCTTCACATGTGTTTCAGAGAGCTTTGAAACACATTTGAAACACAGCCTAGTCTTGCTGCCTATTCTGATATCATCCTGTCCACCTATTGGTCTGCTGGGAGCAACAATACAGTTAGTTATTGGTTAGAGGTTAGAAGATGGGATCATGTGCACCTGACTTTAACACGCTGCAATCTCAATGACA
Source organism: Neolamprologus brichardi (assembly GCF_056152115.1). NCBI lineage: Eukaryota > Metazoa > Chordata > Actinopteri > Cichliformes > Cichlidae > Neolamprologus > Neolamprologus brichardi. The sequence goes on along the minus strand of NC_142114.1, from coordinate 4,835,602 downwards.
GAGAGAACTGCCTGAAATGCAACTAAACAGAGAACGGGGAGGAGACAGCTAATGAAACGTAATGAGCTGTAACAGCGGAACAAAGGACTTTTTTACGCCTGGAATCTAATAGCAAAGGTTGATACAGACACAGCAAGACACACACACACACACACACACACACACACACACACACACACACACACACACACTTAATGACCCATTCTGTGCAAGTGGCTGTAAATTCCTGTTTATGACACTGAAGCACCACATCTGATCTTGCTCACAAAAGGGTTTTGAACACACACACACACACTCTTTTACATGTCCCCAATGTTTAATCAGAATTTGACACCCAATACCAATGTCTTGTTTATTTGCCTGTCCTTTTTTGTTCATTTCCCTTTTTCCAGGGAAATTTTTCATTATATACAAAGTTTATTACAAAAACTTTGCATTTTTCAGCCCTTCAATGTATCGTTAAACGATCACATATTAAAATCATAAAAATATTTGAAAATACATCCCATATAAAACACTCACAAAGCTGATGAGACACCAGATAATGGTAGGTAATTAAGTTGGCCTCTATATTTAAAATAGCGTTTAAAAATCCAAAAACAATCGGTGTCGGATTTTCAATCCATGTAAAAACAATCCAAAAACAAATAATAAGGAGGAAAAATTATACCAAATAAAGAGCACAAGCAACAACATGAAGTCAACATCAAAAATATAAGGAGCGTGGTTTTCAAAGCAACAAGACCTTATTCAAAAATTCCAAAAGTTATGAGTGTGTATTTCCAATATTCTTTTTTCTTCATCCCATCCCCACATCTATTGCCTCCATTGCTTCACCACTCTCACTGACTATTCAATGTATCCATTCACAAGGTGTGAAAAAGCCTAGGTTGATGAACATCCAAGTTCTCAAGGTTTGAATTACATGGAATAAGAGGCAGATGACACTATCATTTTCTCATTTTCTGGGATTATCCATTTCTGTACCACCTCTAAAGCTTACAGAGAATGGTCCAACAAAGAGAAAATATCCAGTTAGTATCAATTCTCTGAGGGAAAATACCTCATTGATGTCAATCAGAGGAGAATAGACTGAATGTTTGAGCCGATAGGGAAATACGCGCTCATTAGAACAACGGTATACTTTTAGAACTAAGGTATGCAGAACAGCATCTCTGAAGGCACACAAGATTCAAGCAGATGTTTGGATATATTGTGCATGATGATGGCTACAGAAGTATAAGACCAAGAGCCACTCAGCTAAGAACAGGAAGGTAAGGCTATAATTCACACATGCTCACCAAAAACTGGACAGCAGAAGACTAGAAAAATGTTATCGAGTCCAATGAGTCTCTTCTGCTGCAACATTAAGATGGTAGAGTTTGGGGGATATTTTCCTTTCATACATTGGGCCCATTAGTATAAATTAAGCATTATTTAAATGCTACAACTTGAGTGAGTATTGTTGCTGACCATGTCCTTCATCCCCCTATGACCACAATGTACCCATCTTCTGATGGCTGCTTCCATCAGCACTTTCGGGATGTGGTGGAACGGAAGATTCACATCATGAATGTGCAGCAACTGTGAGACGCCATCATGTCGATATGGACCAAAATCTCTGAGGAATCTTTTCAGCACTTGCTTGAATCTATGTTATGAATAATTAAGGCAACCCTGAAAGCAGAAAGGGGCCCAACCCACTACTAACAAGTGACAGCAAAAGTGGCCAGTGAGTGTATATTTGCAATACAACATGCATAATATATATGACTCCCAATGTTTGGAAGTGTGAAAGTGAAGTCCAACTAAAATCCAAAATCGGAAGCAAAATGAAACTAAATTAAAATTTCCAGCTATTTTAAACAAGCTATTGTTGAACCAATATTAAAGAAACCAAATTTGGACACATCTCTTCCAAGCAGTTACAGGCCAATATCAAAATTACCATTGGTGTCAAAGATCTTGGAAAAAACAGTTGGAGAACAACTTAACAACTTTTTGGAGAAGAACAATGTACTGGACATTTTCCAGTCTGGTTTCCGCAAATTGCACTCCACTGAAGTACACCATTCTGGTTATGCTGGATCTCACCTCTGCGTTTGATACTGTTGTTCACAGCATAATGATAAATAGGCTGAAGGACTTGTTTGGGATTACTGGTGTTGTTTTAAAATGGTTTATGTCGTATCTATCTGAGAGTTCTTTTACTGTGCGTATGACTCATGTGTTGTCTGAAACATCAGCTCTGCATTCTGAGGTACCTCAAGGATCTGTTTTAGGTCCGATTCACTTTTTGCTGTATATACTCCCTATTTGTCTCAACAAATCGGCTCTGGATCGCCTTCGAACTCTACAGAATGCCGCAGCAAGACTTTTAACTGGCACAAACAAGAGGTCACACATTACTCCAGTTTTGGCTTCTCTTCATTGGTTTCCAGTAAATTTTATGGTTTATTTTAAAATTTTAGTTGTAACTTCTAGAGCTCTGCACGGTGAAGCTCCCCAGTATATCTCTGAACTGTTAAAACCTCATGCTTCATCCCGAACACATGGGGATCGGGCTTTTCAGGCACTGGCACCAAGGCTGTGGAACTCCCTGCCGTCGTCTTTACGCTGTCTAGACTCCACTGACTCCTTTAAAAAGCAGCTGAAGACATTTTTATACAAACGAGCTTTTGATTTTAATTTTGTTGCCATGATGCCAGGTCTCTCTTGGAAATGAGATTTTTAATCTCAATGAGATATTTTTACCTGGATAAATAAAGGACTAAAATAATTAATTTCTTCACTGTTTTTTTTATATTATTTTTTTTGTATTTCTGATTTTATTGTGAAGCACTTTGTGATTTTTATCTGTGAAATGTGCTATATAAATACATTTTGCTTACTTACTTACTAAAATAAACCTACAAATGATATAAGGATCAACATCACAGGAAGTACAATCCAGGACTGTTGTTCATTTATGTAGCTAGTAAAGACAACTAAAAGTAACTGTGCTACTGGCCAAGAAGAAATCTAACAATGTTTCTTTGATACAAAGCTGAGGCTACATATGGCCTAGCTGGACTACGGTGAATGTATTCTGATGAGATGAAATTAACTTGGTGGTGGTGGCGGCGGGGGGGGGGGGGGGGGGGGGGGGGGGGAGCCAATCTAATGTGGATTTAACAGGAGCAAATGAAATTAATATGCAACTTAATGAAACTAATATTGTGAATCAATTTGAACACAAAATTACATTTTTATAGGTACTCCCAGGTGAGTCACTGTGCCAGGCTTTTGGTAGGATTAGCAATAATAAAGCAAAGAGGATGGTTCCCTAGGTTCATCTACGAGACCCAGAATAAAATTAGCATGTGCAAAATAATTTATTTCTTCTTCTTTTCGGGAGGGGGTGTGTTTGTTTGTTTGAAAATATGAACTACTTGACCTTTCACTCTGTGATCATCTAAAGTTCTAAAGCTCAGAGTCGTCTAATTGTTGGGGTTTTCGCTGTATTGTTGTAGTGTCTTTGCCCTAAGCACCTTGAGATAAGTAATCTGGCCCTTTGATTTACTACATGTTGGATGCCATTCTAAAATTCAAAACAGCACTAGTAAAATTCTAAGAAAAAATATCTTAGACATGGCAAAAAAGCACGGAGATATCAACTGGGTTTAAGAAATGTTCAGTTTTTAAACCCTAAATTTATACAAGATTTACAACGTTTCAAAGATCTGTGGAAGCCCTCCACCCTGAAGCATGACACCTACTTGACATTTGGCAAGAATAGAAGAGAGCGCCCTCAAATGAATGCATCCCACGAGTTCATATAAAAAAGCAAATTGGCAACAAACTCGAGACATTAAAAGCTACACGAACGAAGACACGCACACATAAATGGTTTTGAGTGTTCTCTTCGGTTATTTAAAAAAAAAAAGTGAATGTGAGCGCCTGTGTCCCACACAAGGATTTCTCTGTTTTAACAGCTGACAAATGTCACCAGTGATGTCACCAAGACCTCAGAGGAATAATTACGACTGATCATCCAAAACTAGAAAACATAAAGGACACATTTTGTCTTCTTTCCATTACACCCCCAAACACACACAAGCGCACGCACACACTTTAACCTTAAGAGGACCATGTCAAATTACTGACAGCAGTGGCTGACCAGCTCATACAAAAGCGCATATTAAGCTTGGATTTTCAGTAACATAAGTGTTATCTGGAAGAGATTGGGTCGATTCACCCAATCAAATATTTGAATAATCCACTATTCTACTGAAGCCGTTTTGGTTAAAAACAAGAGGATTTATTTGCTGCCAACCCAACCCTTTGAAAAACAACAGCGAGATCATCTGGATCAGACACAGACCTCCTGCTGGCAGGAGGCTCCAAGAGACTGACATCTGCACACCCATACTGCAACACAAAGCCACAAACACAATTCATATACAGTGGTGTGAAAAGTGTTTGCCCCCTTTCTATTTTTTCATGTGTTTGTCACGCTTACAGTAAATGTTTCAGATCATCAAACAAATTTAAATATTAGACGAAGATAACAGAAGTAAATACAAGATGCAGTTTCTAAATGAAGGTGTTTATTATTAAGGGGGAAAAAGTTTGTGAAAAAGCAACTGCCCCCTAAACCTAATAAAAGGCTGAGCCAACCTTAGCAGCAACAACAGCAATCAAGCTTTTGCAATAACTGCCAGTGAGTCTTTTATGGTGCTGTGGAGGAATATTTGCACACTTATCTTTGCAGAATTGTTGTAATTCAGCCACATTACAGGGTTGTAAAGCATGAACCGCCTTTCTAAAGTCATACCTCATACCATATGTCAATCAGATTCAGGTCAGGACTTTGACTAGGCCACTCCAAAGTCTTCATTTTGAATTTCTTAAGCCGTTCAGAGGCGGACTTGCTGGTGGGTTTTGGATCACTGTCTTGCTGATCAGAACTGTTGTGCTTCAGCAGTTCTGATCAGCTGGTCACGCCTGGGAAACCTCACCACTGTTCCATGTTGTTGCCATTTGTGGATAATGACTCTCACTGTGGTTCACTCAAGTCCCAAAGCTTTAGAAATTGCTTTATAACCTTTTCCACACTGAAAGATCTCAATTACTTTGTTTCTCATTTGTTCATGAATTCCTTTGGATCACGGCATGATGTCTGACTTTTGAGGATCTTTAGGTCTACTCAACTTTGTCAGGCAGGTCCTATTTAAATGGTAAATGAACTAGTTCTTACATTACGCTTTTCTACTCTGGGCACTCAAAGCACTTTATATAACTTGTCTCATTCACCAATTCATACATGGCTTTTTTCTATGCTTTTCCTGTGCAAGTGCTTTCTATCTAACCTTCACACACATTTGTTCATATTCCAACGATCACTTCTTCACACAGGGCCATGTAGGTTTGAATTTTATTCTCCCTTATTATTAAATACCTTCCTTTACAAACTGAATTTTGTCTTTACTTCTGTTATCTTTGTCTAAAATGTCATTTTCTTTGATGATCTGAAACATTTAAGTGTGACAAAAAATTTAGGCGTACCGGCACAAAAGTTAGGCGCACTCAAATTTTTCCAACCGCATCGCTTATCGCTGCAGTTTTACATGTGTGCTTTCTTTGGGGGGGAAGTCCATACAGACAATATTCATTTCTAAATTATTAACTAACAAACTTGTGCTTGAAGTGCTTTGTCAATATTGTAGAAAGTGTTAAACTTAATCATCATCTTGGCCTCCTCTGACGACCTGTTTGCTGCTGTCTGTTGCTGAAAGGCAGTGGGGAGAGGGGACACTTGAGCAGTGCATTTATTGCAGCATATATATTTCCTGGATACACTGTGCTTTTTCAGCATTCAAAGATTGATGGCACCATGTCAGAGCACTGGCTATGAATTTCAGACGGATCAGGCCTTAACTTAACAAAAAAGTTATCAATAGTTCTTTTCATCTTTTCTCATTAACCACAGCTACATCCACTTCTCTCAGGCCTAGGCTGCTCACTAGGGCTGGGTATCATCACTGATTTCTATAATCCATTCGATTCCGGTTCTCAAAGTCCTGATTCGATTCAATTTAGCCTCAGACAGTCAGAAATATTATAATTCTGATCATTTATCAGTACTGATACATGTGAGACTCCTGGTCTGGCTTTTTATAGCAGATAACCTTAAAAATATTCTGCAATATTCTGCAAATTTTGCATAATTTTAGTTTAAAGTTTAAGTTTAAATTTCTTCAGTATTGAACAGCAGAAATTAGGCTTTCTTGTCCGAGGTCATTTAAGTGAAAAAAGAAAAAGACAGCGCTGTAAACAACGGTAGACTGGTGGGTAATAAGCGAATGAATAACGCAGAAAACAGATTTGAGACGGGAAACTGTTCTTGAAGTAGAGAGAGAGAGAGAGAGAGCTGTGCATGAAGTGTGATTTTTATCGTGGTGGAAGCAAAACAGCAAAAGTCAGAGGGAATTCATGATGACATTGATCAAATGTGAAGTGTAGTTTGCTGCTTCTTTTGCTGCTGGCTCGGCGAATTTTGGTTGGAGAGAGACAAAACCTGCAGCTCAGAATCAGCGCAAAAAAGACAGAGCGGACCCGACGCATCAGAATCGCTAAGCTCCGACAGCGTGTCTGTCTACGGGCCGTCAGGTGAGAAAGCCAAGAAAGACAAAGCTGATTCTGATGCGTCGGGTCCGCTCTGTGTTTACGTCTTTGTGTGGAATCCGTTAATGAATTGATATCGCTTTATTCAAGCTACTCACCTCTCTTTCAACTGGACCACGGCCAATCAGAGAGGTCCCGCCCCTGACTATCTCTGATTGGTTTAGTCCACGATAGGGGCATAATGTGTGTCTGTTGTTGACCACACGGAGAGTTGCAGAGATTTTTTTTTTTGTCACCCAAACAATTTTTTTTTTTTTTTTTTTTTTTTTTAGTCGCACCACTGAAAAATTTGGTCGCACTCTAGAGCCCTGCCACAGGAAATCAGGAAGGGGGCAAACACTTTTTCACACCACTGTACCTCCAGGTTTAAAGACCCGCTTAAGCAAACACAGCAGTCACATGCATTAGTGCAAAGGTACACAGAGCAAGAGTTACAGATATTTAAAAAAGAGGCTGAAGTTTTGAAGTGACTAAAGAAGTGACAGAGCCTAAAGTTTATTTACTGAAAATTATATACATATAAAATATAAGAGCAAGGAAAGTGCTGAAAAAAGAAGAAAAATAAACTGTGCAGTTTCAAATATTGTGTCTTTCAGACCAACCAGGAATAAACCAGCTGCACTATGGTGACCAATTTTAAGCAACACTTAGAACATTACAGAAAAATGCTGTCTCTGATGTGCACACTTGATGGCAGATGTTGCAAAAGACGATTTATTTAATTGAAACAAAAATCACAATCCTGCCATTTTGAACATGCTAAATTTGACACCGATCAGAAGTGTCAATTTAGATGAAAAACAGTGGCTGAACCAGTTAAACATACAGATTTTCTACTTGGATCAGCTCAAATGTGGTCTAAGAAGCTTTACTCTGGAACTGAGCTCTGCAGATTATGAACATCTGAAACACAACCCGCTCTTCAGGAAAGACTCCCACAACTTCTCAGCTGATGCTTTTTAGAATTAAAGCAGTTCTTAACCTTGGAGTATCCATCCATCATCATCATTTATGTTGTGTAATAATAACATCACTTCTCACATCTTTGAGGTAAAGAAGGATACTCTCTTCGCTCTAGAAGTACAAACTCGCAAGTGAGGGAATACAACAGGCTATATATTTTACTACCACCAACAGCAATGCTAGTGGTTATACATCAAAACTGATGTTACATATAATGACTTCAGTGACTGCAGACACTATATAGGCAGACCTTTGCTGACAAAACAAATACAGCTTTAAGCAGCAGCATGATAAGCATGATCTTATCACGTTAAGTGTGAAAATAAGCATAAGAATGCTGCTGCAAGTAGTCCAACAGATTCATGGAGAAAACTGGTAATTCTAGTAAAATCTTCAACTCCCTCACTGACTGTAATAAATGTAAACACAAGAGGTTCAAAGAAAGAGACGATGCACTGCTGATTATGTGAAGTCTACAACTTCTTAATGGTGCTTAGGAACAGCTTAAGCTTGTTTACTCGACAGCTAGTTAAAAAGCAGGAGGGCCTGAACACATCTGTACAAGAACAAATACTGTGTATTTAAGCCTAGAATGCTATACTCATAAAGAGGATTATTGCTTTGGTACAAGAGTACTTGGTCTGGGAGTCAAGCCATTAATATATAGAGCCGGAAGACATGCATTCGGATGATTGATGGATTATCCTCAGTGGAGGTCCAGCACTAGGAATTAGTCCGTCATAACCCTTTTTAACTAGTCTACTGAGAATATAGTGCATGAGTTAGAGGAGACATATCTGTAAACAACATAAAATTCACCCATAAAGTCCAGCTGTGCAAGAGGATGTAGGTCTCAGAGTCTGTGTATTTAAGACTTAATTATCAAATTTATATAAATTGACAAAATTTAGATATAATGTAGAAAAATTATTTTTAAATTAACTAGGAGTGACTTAAAAGGCAAGATCTTGCAGATTATCACAGCGATGATGGAGAAAATACATTTTTTTAAATTATGCTTTTGTAATAGTACACCGAGAAAAAACTGAGAGGCATGTTAAGCATGTTAGGCATGCCACTCCCCTGCTGATTCAGCTGCATTGGCTCCCTGTCAAGTTCAGGGTCCAATTTAAGATCATAATCATGACTTATAGGGCCCTGCACGGTGTAGCTCCAACTTACTTAAGCGATCTTCTTCTTTCTTATCACCCCAGCAGGTCCCTGAGGTCTTGTGACCAGGGGTTGCTGGTTGTCCCGCATACAAGGTTAAAAACAAAAGGTGACAGAGCGTTTGTATCAGTGGCTCCCAGACTCTGGAACTCACTCCCTTTGAGTTTGAGATCTGTGGACTCAGTCATGTCTTTCAAAAAGCAGTTAAAAACCTATCTGTTTAAACTCACTTTTGGTTGATTTTGTTTTGTTTTAGATTTTAATGTCTGTTTTCTGCCTCTGTAAAGCACTTTGTGATTTTATCTTACTATAATAGTGGTGCAATGGATCACGGTTGATCCGTAATCCGAACCGATCCCACTCCACGGTTCGACACGCACGTGATCTGAAGATTCAAAAAAAGAAGGAAAAAAGTACGTGTATGGTGCGCGTGGTGGGTCTGTCAAGCGATAGTTATGGCCAGCGCTAACGGTCCAAGTGGAGGAGCAGAGGAGTATTTAAGCAGCCCTTTGCTGCCCAGTCCGACCGGGCTAAAGCTATTACAGAAGCTATTGGGGTGTTTAGCTGCAGACGGGAGGCCGTATTCTGTTGCGCAAAACAAGGGGTAAACTATGATGAACGTGCTTGAGCCACGCTATGATATCCCGTTTGCGTCCACTTTAGTGGCAAGATCGTTCCAAGCATGTATGAGCAGGAAAAGATTGAAGTTATGGCTGAACTGTCCAAGACATCTTCTGTTGCCGTGACTACTACAAATGGGTGGACCTCCAGGGCAACGGAAAGCTACGTGACCGTGACCGCTCGTTATATCACAGCGGAGTGCGATATAATGAGCGGTATGTATTATTGTAGGGTCTACCTTACAATACAAAGCGCCTTGAGGCGACTGTTGTTGTGATTTGGCGCTTTATGAATAAAATTGAATTGAGTGGTAGATACAAAGACTGTACTGCCCTATATTGTACCATATTTTTGTTTTAATAATTGCGTGGAATGAGTCTTGAGTTGAATGTTTTTAACAGCAAAAAATATTTCAATAAGTAAATGTTAAATTTTTGTCTTTTTTCGCTGATCCGTAAAATTGATCCGATCCGTGACTTAAAACCGTGATCCGATCTGAACCGTGAGATTTTTGATCCGTTGCACCACTACTACATAAATAAAATTTTACTTTACTTTACTCCTATTACATTTCCACTTGATAAATACCAATATATGCTCATGAACATACTCAGATTTCATACACACATGCACACCATGTGAAGTGATTTTAAATACCCTTATTAATTAGGCATAGAGATGCGCTGCTCAAGTAGCTGAGCAACCAGAAAGAGAGAACACACCGACATGCACATGCAGTAAACTGGAAAGGCAATAAAACTGTATTCAGTTGTAACATAAATACTTTAAGCTGTGTTTTCTGTTAGTGTCTCCGTGTCCTACCCAGTGTTAATTGAGATGATTTCAATGAGAGGGTTCTTCCTGATCTTGGGGAGGTCCAGTCGAGCTCCTCCAAGTCTTCGGCCTCCATCTTTCTTCTGACCCAACAGACGAACCGAGTGGCCTGAAAAACAACAAAAACAAATCGTCTCACATAATCAAATGATCCTACTAAAACGCTGACTGACTATCACACTACTGTCCATGTGCAGATGGATGCAAACATGTTTAAAACGGCACTCTGAAGTATTTTTGTTGCTGTATTTTAAATGCCAAATCTGAATTGCACTGCTAAAGAGAAAAATAAATACAATATAACAGACGTAAGAAACATTTTGCCCGTATTGGTTGTCAGAGCACTTGCTCTCTCTTCAGTATGTCTCTCATCAAACTTACAATGCAAACAATGAGATTATATTTGCATTTTACCCACAAGCAAAATGCCAAACAGAAATCAAACTTCCCATTGTGCAAAATTGACCTCAAATAAATCGCTCTCCTCAGGACAATGAAGAAAGACATAATAGCAGATCGAAGCACATGCAAACAGGGTTTTTCCTTCTCAGAAGTGGACTGTGGGGCCTCTGGCTCTCATTAACACTGTTTTGGGGTTGGGAGGGGTCCTCAGCCGTGCCCATGCACACTATAAAAGTTGGTATCCAACAAAAAGCACAACCAAAAAGAACAGAACCATCCTATGTCTGACAACCTCACACAGACTAGGGGTTAACAAACACAATGGAAACACAGTAGGAAGAGGGTAATAAGGCAGGAAAAGTAAAAAAGCCACTGACAAAGTAAAAAAGGAGGGAACAAAGACACAGAGAGCCACACTGTTTGTCAACATTCAAAAGAAAAAAGGAGGTAAACTAATAGACTGACCAAGAATAAAGTCACATAAAAAAATGGAAAAAAACAAAAACTGATAATATTAGAAATGAAAAGGGGATTCCTCTACATAAAGAGGGCTACTTTACTCACAGTGAGAACTAAAAGAAATTATTTCTATTTGGCTATCATAGTGTCAACCAAGGCAAATGAAAAATCCACAGCTGAGCCTAACAGCTAGTGACGTCTAGCCTTTGGTGTGTGGAAATGGGACGCAGTACTCTCTCTTTAACCGTTTAATAGGCTGCTAGCTAGCTGAGTGTGAGATGGAGGCGCTGAGGGATGGAATTGTCTTCCTGTTTTCATCCGCAATACAAGGGTCTCTTGGGAGGGTGGGTTCAGAGCAGGAAGCATGGTTATCAATTGGTAGATAAAAATGACAATCTGCCCCAGAGGAGGACAAAGAGCCAATCGTTGAGGCATGACTGGTCTTAATATCCCAGTACAAGCAAGGAAATACAAAAATGTCCCTTGTGGAAAACAGCTGGGATTTGGACCACATTTGGCCCCACATTTTTTTTTTCCTCCCCTGGATCTGTGCGTCCACCCTCAGTCATGAAACAAGGATTGAAAACTCATGCATGTGCTAATAATGCCCTGAAACATTTGGAATATGTGAAATGTTAATGGCTACAAAAAGTCACAAGAGTAATTTCGCTGCAGGTTTGTGGTAAAATCTGTTTTTAGAATTCCCTCTTTTTCTATTTTCATATTGAACATTTATTTCTGCACGGTGGGAAAATATACTTACTAAACATAATTGCAAACACAGACTTGTCAGGAAAAAGCAATTACCAGTATGGTGCTGGATTTCCAGATGTTTTTTTCCCCCAAATAATGAGCTTGTCCATTCTAATAAAACTGGAAATTGTCATTCCCCACATACTCCTTTGCTCTCTAATACTGCACAGGACCCCTGTCACTGTGACTACCGCAGAAGACTCTAGAAATAATCTCACTGCCAGCATGGAGTCACTCCAGGAACGTACCCAAAGCCAAATTCAATTTCAGGGCCTAGGGGACCATGAATGGGAAGCAAGAGATAAAATAGCTAATATGACTTGCTGAAGAAAACCAAAGAACGCTTCACTATTTGTCATCTCAATTATAGAGTTTACAGAGGCCAACTGCTGTGATGGGCAACCCTGCATAGTCATAGACACACACACTCCTGTCTACTAATACCACATTTTCTTGTGACTGACTGCCCTCCTCTTTTTCCTTCTCAACTTTCCTCAATCGGTTCTTTTCTTTCCTTTAAATCTAAACTGCTAGAAATGTCCCATCCACTCATAACGTCCCACTAAAACACGCCAGAAAAGAGAAGGAAGGAAAGGGAATGATAGATGGATGTGAAGCTAAGATTTGTAGATGCTTGGATGATGATGAAAGATGTGTAGGATAGCCAGATGGATGGTTTGGAGGGAGAGGGAGAACGCTAAAAGGATGACCTGTTGACCTGTGTCTGATGTCTTAGAAGCAGAGGGTCTTGTTGAGCTTTCTGGGTTGATTGTAAAGTAGCAGGCAGGAATGGGGGAGAGGTGATGGGAATGTACTGAAAAGAGGGGACAGAGGTGGCAGATGAGAAGGACAGGAGGGTTTCATGTTTTTCCATTTATCCTTTCAACCTAACTCTTTATTAAATATGTAAGACCGTCTTTGAAAAAGCTGTTTATGTCCTGACCAAATCTCACACAAACCAGTTTGATGGGAAATTTTCTCTCACACGCATCAAATGCATGAGCGCTACAACGCCAACAATTCCGAAGAGTGCTTCCCTTAAACGTCATCCAGGTTTTGACGCTTTACAGGGAAGATTTTTTGGTCACATCTAGAGGGGCTCTCTCAGAGCGGAGACGATACTCAGAACATCTTCAGATGACTTAAAACATAAGTAAAAGTCCTAACGTTTTTCTTTTCTTCTGCTCTTCATTTACTTCACTTACTATCATCTGTCTGCATCTGTTCAACCACACTTCTGCTCAGTTTTTCCCTCTGCGTTGATAAAGGCAAACAGGTTATTAATACTGGTGAAATAAGGCTCACAAGGTTATAATCTCTGATCTGTAGCTGCACACATAAATTATCCTAACTATGCTTTTCCTACTCCCTGTCTTTGTGTGGCATTCACACACCAACTATAAACTGTTTCCTTAACGATAAATGAATATCAGGTGAAAAGGTAATATCCAAGGGCATTTCTCAGTGAAAGAATAAGAATATTAGGAGTCTTAATTATAAAAAAGTCTCAAGATCAGATTATTAGTATCTTTTTGTGGGTTTTTCCATACATTCTTCTCGATTAAAAATATTTTACTCATTTGTTCTTGTGGTGTGTATTTGTCTGTTGAGCATTGCCGAGAATCATAAAAGCTGCCCTTGTAAAAATGTGTATCCACGAGTGTCATTAATGTGTCTTTTTTTGTTTTTCCGTAAATGGAACTGCCAGTGGGCTCGGAATACAAGACGGAGTCAAAGCACGGGTTGTTGTTAACAAGAAATTAACTTCTGGCACAACTAAAACAAATTGATCTGGATAATCAAGCTCGTAACCACAGTAACACCACCACCAACAAATAAATAACACTGTATTTATAAGCAAGCATGCACCGACTAAGCCAGGAAGTCAACCTGAGATAACACGACGGGATAAAAACACGTCCTATCATTTACTACAGGTAGTAACTTGAAGTCTTTATTGCACAGATGCACTATGATAAAAAGCAGCTTTACAACTATGATGTATCCTCATGACATCAAGGATGTTTAATTCATTTAAAGCTTGGAACTAAATGAAAAAGTCACACACGCTAAGCAGCGAGTCCCCAAAAGCATATGAGTACTCTTGTCATGTGGAAAACACGACCTGCAAGCAATTTTGGCACAGCAAAGACCTGTATCTATTAGCAGTTCATTGAAGTAAGTATTTTAGTAGCCATTACGATAGGCAAATCCCCCAGCTTTAAGGTTTATGCCCAGGCCTCTGAGACGAAATAACAGCTCTCAGTTTATACGAGGTCATAAAGAACAGTAATGATACTGGGGAAATTAGTTTCTATGGAGGGGCTGATGGTGGGAGGAAAAGGGGAGGGAAAGAAACAGGGGGGTGAGAGGCGAAAGAGAGGAAGGGAAGAGATCAAAAGATGTTGGAAGGGTGGGAGAAAGAAATGGGGAGAAAAAAGACAGAATGAGCAAATCACAGAGAAGAAAGGGGGAATAAAAGTCACAGAGTAGATGTGTGACTGTGAGCTTGTGTGTAGGCTCACAGTTTAGGCTTGATGACACATTGTAAAATTAAGCCTTAGTTCAGCTGTCCTTCATTAGAGTGAACCCTGCAGTGCAAAGTAGTCACTCAGACGCACACACACACACACGCACGCACAGTGTAAACTCAATCTGTTCTTTATTAGAGAACAGCTGGGGGTGTATGACAGCTTGACTAGACTCACTCACACTGTAAACTCTCTCTGACCGTCATTAAACAGCTAAGTGTGGTGGTTCGCTAACAGTTTAAACGGATGACCTATAACTGCCATGTGTGTCTGTCAGTGAGCTGCTCAGACAGAGAGGATCATTTAAGAAGCAGCTCAGACAGTTAGATCGGTTTCAACAAAAGCCGAAGACTTTTGCTTTAAAATACACATTTAAAACAATTATTTAGTCAAATTTAGTTGTTTTTTGTTCTTTTTAGTTTACCATGACAACATAAAAGCATGCTCTTTCCATTCACTTTGGAAAATACTACATTTTCTAACAACCTTAACACTATTATAGCTAATAATGACTGTTGGTTTTTTTTTTTTTAACAGTGTTAGTATAATATTAAGTCATCAGCATTTGATTATGTGCTCTTCTGATGCAGTCTGATACACTCCGATTCTTACCCGTCAAGTAGACTGTAGTAAGGTAGTAAAAGTGGAGAGACTAAAATAAAATGTCTAAAATAATACACGCGGTGGTTAGCACTGTGGCCTCACAGCAAGAAGGTCCTGAGTTCAATTCCACCATCAAGCCGGGGCCTTTCTGTGTGGAGTTTGCATGTTCTCCCCGGGTCCTCCAGCTTCCTCCCACAGTCCCAAGACATGCACTTAGTGGGGATAGGTTAGTTGGAAAGTCTAAATTGCCCATAGGTATGAATGCAGGAGTGAATGTGAGTGCGAACGGTTGTGTGTGTGTGTGTGTGTGTGTATATGTGTCAGCTCTACGACAGACTGGCGACCTGTCCAGGGTGTACCCCGCCTCTCGCCCTAAGACAGCTGGGATAGGCTCCAGTGCCCCCGCGACCCCGCCAAAGGATGAGCGGAAGCGAATGGATGGATGGTTGGATAAATTAATACATCCTTGGATCTTATTCCTTCCATGCATAAGTGCAGATTTGTTTTGTGTTGTAATGGGGATATGGATTTGTGTTAGAGGACCTTAGTTTTGAGTTTAATTGCGGTGGTTAGCATTACGTTAAAGACCACGCAAAGACAGTAAAACAAGGATGCGTGTGTGTGTGCCTTTGTGTGGTAAAATACCTTTAACAGCCTCGTCTACTACTTCCACCACTCGATCAATCTGCTGGACCTGTAACACAAAGAAACAAGAGAAAACTTTATTGATCCTGAAAACCCAAGTCCTCACAGTCAAACAGAAGCCTGATATTGACGACCCACAGACACACTGACACTCTGATCCACATTTAAACAAGGTGGATATGCAAATACACACAAAGGCCATATGCAATAAGAGCAGAGACAAACAACTGCAAAAAGCTACAATCACCAGGCAGGATTAAGGAATATGGATTTCCTAAATTCCACTGACACTGAGTGTTTGTTGTGTATGTAGTGACAAACATGTTCTGTGATAGATCAGACCACATAGGTAACAATAAAGCATTACCCAAGTCCATAGCTGTGTTTTTCTCCTCATTGTCTCACATAGAAAACAAATCCTGCAGTTCTGCTAATGGCTACTATAATGAACCACCGCGCTAATATAAAGAGAATAAACAAGGCCCCCCACAGGCCACAGTTTAATAACAGGCAGACTTTAAGTAGGGTAATCTGGATACTAAAAGAGACAGAATATTAAACGAGGAGTTCAAACTTTACTTATCTACCAACCGATATTACATGAAGAGGAAAGGAAGCAGAACGAGTGAAAGAAAGAAAGAAACAGAATACTAAAGTAGTGACAGGGGGACAAAACTGATCATTTTTCTGCTGTTATTTTCCTTTCGCTCTTCCCAGCAACACCTCGAATTCTCTCCACTTTCACTCTACACTGGCCCTTGGCACTGGCTCTCAATGCCTTCAGGCCCATCACTTAAAATAAGCCTCCTTTCAAACACACACACTCAGATTCACACTGTGCTTTGCAGGAAGCAGTTACTTGCATGCCACATGCCTGAGTAAAACCTTTTTCAATCTAATGGTCAAGCAATCTGGGCCCATTCAGAGCAGCAGCAGGCGTCCCTACACAGAGTAAAACTCGGGTGTACATTTCAGCTATTAATTTAGATCGCACTTTTAAACTTTGGCTGTTTTTAAATCCTCCATTGTAGCCATAGAAAGAAAAGGATAAATACTGATATATTCAGCACATTTGTTGCATGTAAAAGGCAGTCACAGGTCTACTGGACGACATACATTTCTGCCTGTGCTTAAGCTTTATTTTAAGGTTTGTCGTTCTATTACCATAACTTAATGACAAGCACTAATGCAACATCTATAGTATTTGGATTAACCTTCGATAAAGTAATTAAAATTGTATATTTTTAAAAAACAGGACCATAAATACTGTATCCTGTGAAAGCTGAGGTGTGACATTTCCTGCTCACAGCTTTGCATGCCCATTCCGATCCTCTGATTACTTAACCAGCGCTGCGTAGGTGTGCGTAGGTGTGCGTAGGTGTGCGTAGGTGTGCGTAGGTGTGTGTAGGTGTGCGATGCATGGCAGTTACAGGATGCGACAAGCCTAGTTAAGAAAAGCGAAGCACTGCAGTCTTGCGTGACTGTCTATGAAGCTCACACAATACGTTTGCAGTCATTAAACAGCAACCTCAAACAAAACAGCACAACAGCAATAAAACACCACTCAGAAAAGCTGGCAATACACACACAGGTCAGATAAAATGAATTCAACAGGAAGGCCCGCCTATTTATTTTTAACTACACTCCTTATCTGGCCGTTGGTGCAATCACTATACACAAATTCTGAACTTGCATTTGCATCCAATTTGCATAACCCACCAACTGCCACTATCATTACATGTTCCACTGTGGGAATACAGAGGGACTCTGCATTCTCATATATTTATGTTTGGGTTTGTTACACAGTGTGCCTGTTCATGCATGCGTGTGTCTTTAAGTTAAAAATGCTTGTCACTGAAGCTCTGGCAGTTATACGCCGTTTGTGCTTCACCCTGAAGCCTATTATAAGCACAAGCCTGTTTATCTGAATAGAATCATATTATACATGCATGTCACTATATCTGGATCGTATTAAGTTACATAGTGGCATTTTTTACTTAAACTGAATAACATTATTTATTGTTAAAGATATCCAACTTAGCACTTGAGCTGTCTTCAATCCATCCATTTTAAGGTAGCGGGAGTAATCAACACAATACTGTTTGATTTGTTCCCATTTTCAGCACAGCAGTTTGTTTTACTTTCCATTAAAAAAAACAAAATATCCAATTATAGAAATAAGAGCACAGCTTTGTACGGAGATTTAGAAGGCATATCCTGGTTGAATTACATTTTTAAAAATACCCTGCCAGATTAGAGCCTTTTAGTCTTTAAAACTTTTTTATGGCGCCAATTCAGCAAGGTGCTGGAAACATGATAACATCACATAAATGCTGCAGACTTGTCAGCTGCACATCTATGATGCAAATCTCATATTCCACCACATCCCAAAGGTGCTCTTCTGGATTGAGATCTGGTGACTGTGGCGTGCAGACATCTTCAAGAAATCAATTTGATATGAATTAAGCTTTGTGACATGGTGTGTTATCCTGCTGGAAGCAGCTAACAGAACAGGGGCACCCTTTGTTCATAAAGAATTATGGTCAGCAATAGGGCTGCCACAAAAGATTATTTTGATAGTTGACTAGTCACCGATTATTTTTGTGATTAGTCGACTAATCAGATCATGCATCCATTGGACATAAAACGTACAGCTTATTGCACCAGCAGCATCTGCTCTTATATGACTATCATTAGCTTACAGCTTTAAGTGTTTAAGGTATGTGCTAAGTTTATTAAATTTTAATGAAATTTGCAGATTGTTTCAGTGAAGCTTAATAAACGCAGCCGTCTGCTCATTGCTATCTAAAATATAATGGACACCGGAGTATATTCTCGAGCATCTCACACTTCTGATAATCAGTTGTCTTCTTGACATTTATTCAGCTGTGAAAAACTATATCTTTAATCTCAGCCAAACCGATTTACTCAGGAACAAAGAAAATACTAAAAAAAAAAAGCCAAACAATAACATTTTTAAGTTATCTAAGTGACTTATATATGTTTAACCTGAGTAGCGAAAGACAGCAGTGGGTTTGAAAACGATTTGCCAGAAGTCCGGTGTTCTCACGTGCTCTAGAGAGCCTTGCCCCCGGCTAGCTATCGAGCTAGTGGGTAACAGTCGTCTCCGAAAACGTCGGAGCGCTTTTGAAAATATTTGGTGTCTTGATAAACTGACCAGATATTTGAGGTTTACACAGCTACATTCTCGCCTGAAAATATGTTAAACGTTTATTTTGTGACCCAGAAAGAATAATAAGAGTAATATTAAAGCTAACTAGCTGTCGCCATTGTTGGAAACTGAGCAGGGCTGCGCTATGAATTCTGGGACAGAGCTACTTCTTCCTCGGGGTTTAACGGCAGCTGGCATCCTGGTACATGCTGTGCTGCCATCTTCTGTTTCAGTCCGTTATTACACTCTTAAATCCTACTACTTATTCCTGCTGCTTTTGTGATCTTACAAAGCTTCAAATGACGCATCAACTATTAAATCAGTCGTCGACAATTTTGATAGTCGACGTAATCTTGACTAGTCGACTAATCGTGGCAGCCCTAGTCAGCAACAATACTCAGGTAGGTTGTGGTATTTAAATGATACTCAGTTGGTAAAGTAAACTGTATGGAGCCTGAACTGTTACTACAATGCACTGATCCATGTTTACATGTTCTTTACTCCAACTTCTGACACTAACATATGAAGTTTGGTAAGCTTGTGCAAATCGTAGCATCACTTTTCTTCTCTTAGCTGACAGGAGCTCTCATGGCACTGCCCATCTGCTTCAAGGTTAGACATGTTATGCATTCAGAGACGTTCTTCTGCATACCTCGGGTTTTTTGATTCACCGTTGCTTTCCTACCAGCTGCCACTCATTCTTTTTCTCCTGCTTTTAGATTATTCTCTGTAAACCCCTAGAGATGGTTGTGTGGGAAAATCCCAGTAAATAAGACGTTTCTGAAATATTCAGACTATCTTGACTGGCACTCTCAACCAGGTCACATTCAAGGTCACGTGAAGCACCTTTCAGGTTAAACTTCAGCACTGTGTCTTGACGTCTACATGCCTCAATGCGCTCAATAGTTGCCATGTTACCGGGTAATTAGTTGTCTGCATTAACAAGAAGCTGAACAGGTGTAACTAATGAAGTGGCCACTGTGTATATGTGTTAGGCATAGAGGTGTTAGGATGATTTTGTCCAGGCTGCACTGTGGCAGTGTGCTGAAAAGCAAACAAACAACGAACTGAATCAATTATTCAATGAGGAACACTCATTTAGCTATTAACCAACAACAGGCTTGACATATCCATTAGTTTCTTTCTGTGACAGCAAAGGTGAAACAGAATAATTCATCTGCTCTGTATCTCTTTGTTATACACTCCAATCACTCACCAGTGGCTGGTAACCAAAGCAGAACAGCTCAGTTTAAACAAGTAACAAGTTAAAATGTATTTATTGTCATATATTTGTCTGTTTGCCGCTTGTAATCTCTTAAATATATTAATACTAGTAGCAAAAGTAACTAGAGGCTAGACTGCCCCATGCCACCTTTAAAGGAAGCAGTCTATGCTAAGGAATCACTGACGTATCCTTTCCTAGCTCCGTCTCTGTTCACCCATAACACCTCCCCATAGTACAGGAGTTAATGTACCCGATCTTCCTTTCATGCAGAACATTTGTGACTGGGAAATGTTCTGCCTGAAGAGAATGAGCACAAGACAGAGCAAGGTTAGCTGCCCGGTGAATGACATCCCGATCAATCAAAAGCGTGTCCGTCTGTACTCGTCATCAGACAGAAAGGAAGATAAAGAGACGCACCTTTAATACAGCCAAGTCAAAACACACAGATGTTCACAGAAAGTGCACATACCCCAATGATGCTGAGACCTTTGAGGTAGTCCATCCTCGGCTGGGCCTGGGGAACGCATCCTGCTACTACCACCTTTTTCTGCTGTTCCTGGGCTTTTCTGTGCAAAAGCAAAAAGAGAAATAAGCATAGAATAACAGGTTAACTGTAATATATGACAAACACTACTGTTTTTCTGTTCCACTTTCTGATTTAACCCAGGAAAAACACTGAGATCAACAATATACAGTTAATATATCCTCTGGATCCTTTTGAAGATGAACATCTTATTTTAGAACCTCAACGGTTAAAATTAAAATGAGTCCTTCATATCATATGTGCTAAAGTCTTCCCCTCCGACCATCTGTGTGCATGTAATTTTTGATCTCCACTAGAAAATTTCTTAGGCTGACATATTCTAATGCAATTTTCAGTGAGAGTAAATACTTTCCGATAGCTTGGGAAATGGATGAATCCAAGCTTATGCTTCATTTGGCAGAATGCATCTGGCCCCCGACCCATTAAAACAGATTTCCACAAGCCTTTGCCAAGCCAATCACCACTGTTTATTTAAAATGAGGCGTGTTTGATATAATGACCACACTGTAGGCTTTTTACATTGTCACCTCAGCCCTACATGGCACATTTCTTTGCTCTGACTGATTGAAGGTCCAGAGGCATTTTGATCTGTAGCTGATGAAAACAGCTTTTGAAATCATTGCTGGAGTGAGATGTTCCCAGCTAATTGCATTTATCTTTGCACGTAAGGCTACTGTGCTCCTAAGTCATTAATGGATAACGGCTTGACAACAGTGCAAACAAGCAAAATCAACCGCATGCAGTGATAAAACCTGTCTGCATGCTCTAGCATATGAAACAAACCTCCAAATTCTTCTGATACCCAAATCTTAAAGTCAAACTTTATAAATAAGTTAGAGAAAAAAATCTATTTAAAGTGTGGATTTACTTAAAAGTAAATTTTGCACATCTGTGAAATAAATCTAGGTGAAACTCAAAAATTAATTAGAAAAAAACTAATGTTGTGAGTTTATTGTACTCAGAATTTGCCCTGTCATGCAAATTCACTCTGCTACAAATTATTAGGTAAGAAAATTCTCAGTATATGAATCTGAGAACATCATTATTTCAGTCGCTAAATGTCTGAGCCCAAAAGCGTACAGGTCTAATCTTTGATTGGCCACTGGAGCACCTTTATTCTTTCCATGTTCACACATTTTGCTGTAGATTTGCTGCTGTGCTTGGAATCATTGTCCTGACGTAAGACTGAATTTCAGCCAAGCCAAACAGAAGAGTTCACAGTCGACGCCATGACTGCAAAGTGTCCTGGCCCTGTGGCTGCAAAACAAGCCCAAATCCTTATCCCTCCATGACCGTGCTGAACAGCTAGCATGAGGTTGGCTGATACGATGTGCTTGTTTTTTTACAAACATGGACAAATATCTCCACTGTCATATGTCTAAAGTACATTGTTCCAAAAATCTTGTGGTTTCTTCAAATGAAACTGCATAAACCTTAGCCATGCTGCCGTGTTCTTTTTAGAAAGAACTGGCTTCATCCTGGTAACTGTACTGAACTTTCACATTTATCATGCTAACTGCAGCCTGTAGCTTCTGAGATGTAGCTCTTGGGTTTTTCATCATTACATGATCTGAACTTAAAGGGAATATGTAAAAATTTTCCAATCATCAGTCCAACAATCGCCAATGGGCGATTGTTAACGCAGCGTTAACGCAGCTTAAACGCGGTCATCACGATTAAAATTTTTTAACACTCTCAACCCATCTGGAGCGCAGAATGAACAAAATTTGGACAAACTGCCATTCCAGGGATTTTGACTCAGTCGTGTTAGTCGTGATGACGGCGTGTAAATGCTGACAGCACTAAAAAAATATAAAGTCGCCAATTTGGGATTTCTTTGGCTTTAAACCGGATGAAAGAGGTAAACCTAAGGATGTAACCAAAGTGGTGTGCCGCTTGTGTAGACGTATAGTGCGAGCAAAGTACTGAAACACGACTAACTTGCATGAGCATGCATGTGTCCACCATCTGGCTGAGTATGCTAGACTATCACCAGCTTCTGCAGCTCCATCAACAAGCATTTGGGCGCACTCTGAGGAGGGTGCACCTGCTCGCAGATGTAAGAGGGTGCTGTTAAAACAGCGCTAGTAATTTTTTTCTGTTGACTGCTTCAATTAGCTCCATCATTATTAGCAAACTTACTCATGGGCAAATAAATAAATAAATCGCCCTTGTAAAAACTATCGATGATAGATAGTTGATATAGTCGTCCAATCGCCCAACCCTAGTATGAAGCACATATAGCATAAAGCATGCATTACACCTGAGGTGGAAAACTAGTAAACAAATCACCGTTTTTCCTTTTCACATTAACTAAGGTACATTATGTGTACATACATGTGTTTTTTATACTACCTAAATTGGTAATGCATAAAATCCAAAACAAAGCAATGTCAAACATTTCATGTTGCATGTCAAATATTTACAATATTGATTAATAACTGGTAAAACACTTAACAGCTTTAGAAATCCTAACTGATAAGACAATCTGAATTAAAAAGCAGCGAGGTAGTGAATTCGTGAAACAAACCAGAAGGAAATTGAGTGTGTGTATTTGTGAGTGTGCATGTGGATTTATGCAAGTCTTTATGTCACATCCAGTTAGTGACAGTGAGATTTAAGGCATTCGGTCTGTCTGACAAAAGCTTTTGGAAGAGCTGCCCAGACTCTGCAATGAATCTTTAATAATGAAGCCTCCTGACAGCTGGAGTGAAAGAGGGAGGTAGAGAGGGAGGGACGGAAGGGGGGGCGGGGGGGGGGGGGGGGGGGGGGGGGATGCTTGTAAGTGAGGTAGGAATCATAGGAGTAGGCAGCAAGGAGCAGCAATGAAACTGGATGCAGAACTGTCAGCTGTGTTTTAATTTAGACTGTTTGATTCTTCAGGAAAACAAAGAAAGTGATGAAGGTGGGGAGGGTGGGGGTGGGAGAGCATGGTGTGATGGGAGAAAGATCTGTGAAGGTAGACATCACAATTCAAAGCCAGTTTAATCTGTCTCGTGTATGAGAAATGAGGGGACTGATAAAAGCTAAAGTTTGTATGAGAGAAGAGATGGAGGAGAAAAAAGAGATGAAAGCAATAATTAAGGACTTTTGTCCTTATTTGATTATAAGAAGCTGCTCGCATTAGGCAGTGTAGTTTCAGAACCAGAATCTGTTTAACTGGAAAAACAGGTACACAGTGCACATACAAGGGAATTTGAGTCCAGTATATTTAGTGTTATATAATGCTTGTATATAAATTCTAGGAAAAGGTAAAGAAAGAATGAGAGTTTTCTGACACCAGAAAAAAAAATGGTGGGCAGACAAACTTTCATGACTAGGTTAAGTGAGTCAGAAAAGCCAGGACAAAAGAGTCGGTATCTGTTTAGAGTAGCTTGTTCTTCCCACACTGGCAACGCCGCACATACAGACACACTCACAGTAGGGGTGCGTCTGCATAATTCACACCGTCTCTTGCCAAAATGCGCCAAACGTTCCTTTAATGCTCTGCTCGCTCTCTGCACACAGACTCGGAGCCATAGCTGACACAGCGAGTAAGCAGACAGCGCCTGAGTCGCTGCCTCAGTGCCCCAGGGGGAACGGGCCAATCACGCCCCACGCAGTTCCTGGGTGGGATGAGACGGAATGGGATTATGCGATGCGGTTGCCGTGGTGATACTTTTGAGCCCAACCAAGCGCTCGTTGCCAGTGACCCGGACTAGAGCAGATGTCCCCCAAGATCAGACGACGAGGTGTGTGTGTGTGTGTGTGTGTGTGTGTGTGTGTGTGTGTGTGTGTGTGTGTGTGGGGTTGGGGGGGGGGGGGACACTACACACACATTTCTCTTTGACTTCTTTGGCACCTCGCCCTAAATCTCTACGGCCCTCTGTCAACTCTTTGTCACCACTCTCCATTGCCTCAGGACCACACGCACAGACACACACACACGCACAGACACACACCCACATGCTTCAATGATACAATGCATACACATGGTCCTGGCTGGCAATGCCATCAGTGCACAATATTCTATGCATACATGTATGACCTCTGTGATATGTATGCATGGTACAGAGTGCTGTGCTGTACATACAGGTTTTTAACAGCTCAGTAGACACAGTGAATCAGTCAAATTAAACCAGACTAAATGTCCAAGTGACTTGATCAGGTTGACTTGGGAGATGTCTCTGCTATGAATATGACATTAACATAACTTAAGGCACTGGATGGACCGCAGTGCATGACCTATATAAAGGCCTCTTCAACTTTGTCACAACAAAACCTGAAGTGAAAGAGAAGCCCTTCCTTAGTGGATTACAGCAGCCGCTGGAGCTGAGATGTAGTGACATCATATAAACAGAGGTAATATGCTGAAGTCTCCTTAATTCCTACTCATTTGAAAAATGGTTATGTTAACAAGAAAAATGGCAAAGATAAGATAAGATAAGATGACCTTTATTAGTCCCACAGGTGGAAAATTGGTTTCCCACCTGTGGGACTAAGATCGAAACAAAAGGTATCGATCTTTATCTTTTTTACGAAATGCTTTTTAACAAAGCATATGTAGCGTCACTTTGGGCTTATAGGAAAGTTTTGTGTTGACCTGAACAGAAGACTACTATCCTACACACTGCTATGGTCAACAAGATAGCCACCACTGCCCACAGAAACATTTCATGTATATTTCCATTGTCTAGATCAAACCAGAACAATTATCAGAGGCACTAAAACCTAGACGCCAATCTAGTGAGGTTTCTTAGTCAGAGCAAGAATGAAAGCCAGGAGTCTGTGATAATTTCTGCCTAAGTTCTGTGACTCAGACTTAAGAATCAAAGACCAATTCAAACTTTCTTCTCCTTGTGTGGTTCTGCAACAGTTCCAGTGTGTCTGCCATTGTTGGTTTGCTCCTTCCTATGAGCACATTGTGCATCTGCAAGGCCCACTGGATCTCATTCAGTCTTGCCAAATGGCAGCACTTCAATTTTAATTTTATTTTAGCCTTAGGATGTTTCAAGAAAACGTAGCATGGGCAATATGACCCCAAGGAAAGAACATAATATCATATATTTATCATATATCATATATTTGAATATATTTTGTCACTTCTCTACACAACTTTGATTTCCATGGTATCATCACAGTCACGCAAGTGCAAAGAACTGTAGCATCCCACTGGAAGTGGTCTAGCACAAGGAGCTGATGCTGACAGAAAAACCTTCCATCCATCCATCTTCTTCTGCTTTATCCGGGGCCAGGTCACGGGGGCAGCAGCCCAAGCAAAGAAGCCCAGACCTCCCTCTCCCCAGCCACCTCCTCCAGCTTATCCGGGGGAACACCAAGGCGTTCCCAGGCCAGCTGAGAGATATAATCTCTGCAGCGTGCCCCGGGGCCTCCTCCCGGTGGGACATGCCCGGAACACCTCACCCAGGAGGCGCCCAGGAGGCATCCTTGTCAGATGCCCGAACCACCTCAGCTGGCTCCTTTCGATGTGGAGGAAAAAAACCATCTATACATAAACATATCCACTATAGTTTGTGGTTTTGTATTATACTTATTTCTTTCTAGCCTGCCTACAGTTGTTGGTGCTGCCGTAGTGTAGACGCTGCACGGATAAGTACATGCAGTCGCAACAAACTGGACACCAGCACAGAGCGCTGGTAGGGCTCTTTGATATAACGATATATATCCGATGACGATGAAAACGTCTATAGTTTCATATATATTATGCTATTGTTTCGTGGTGTCGCAAAATAAACTGTTTACGGCAATATTTTTTTCACAGTTTGATGGTCACTGTTAAATTTCTTATACTTCTATCCTTCTCTTATATTTAATATAACCCCACTATGTCGGACAAGCGACTGTTTTTACGCGTTGTCATTAGCAACAACGACGGTAAAAGCATTGCGTGTCTCCGCCGTCCGCTTGTTTATTTTCCACATAAACCTTTCACAATTAAGCTGAAGAACCTATTGAGATTTTTCAAAATCTGAATCACATGAAATAGCATGTAGAGTGTTTACAGACAAGACGCTAAAAAGAGCCGTCAGGTGCTAAAAAATAAACAGAACAGGCTTTTCCCCACAGCACACCGTGTAATAAATACTCACTAAGAAAGTTGTGGCTGTTTCAACTTATTTAACACTCGACTCCAGTTACACGACGTCCAGCTGAAAACACTTCACGCAAGTGAAGTTGCCCAAGATTCACAGAATTTACAGGAAATGTAAAAATTTTGTGATATATATCATTGAAGGGGCGATACATGTGTTATATCGGGATATGAGATTTTGGTCAGATCGCACAGCCCTAAGTGCTGGTGTCCAGTTTGCGCACACCCTCCGATTTTGAAGGACAGACACCAACAGACCCCTAGCATACTTGCAAACATGGTGAGTATAACGCTGGTGTAACTGTGTCCTCTCAATGACTCTCCCTGCTGCTCAACATCCTCAGCCCTACATAGTGGGGGAGAGGATGAGCTCATTACACACACACACACACACAGAGCCAGCCATATGCTCCTTTACAAGCACGTTGCTTAAAGGATGAGGTCATACTGGTAAGAGTGGTGAGGAGTTTTGTGTATGTGAGATGTACACATTGGCGGTTTAGCGTGATTTGAATTCGATGCATTTTGGGGGAAGCAAAGTCCAAAACATAAACTTACCAACATGTCAGGTGTGTCCCTTCTTCCCTTTCCCTTTCCTATATCTGGCTTGTCCTTGCCCCTGTCTCCCTCATCCTCTCATCTCCACTCCGACAGTTGTTTCTGGCTGATTTGACAGCGAGCCAGCCACTCGGCACACTCCTGACCTCTCTGCATTAGCATAAGCAGCAAGGGGCAAGGTTAAGTACCCATCAAGCCTCAGTAATTAAGATGTGAACCGGTGTGTGCACAAGTGTGTGCGAATGTGACGCCAAATGTATCTAATCTTCCACTTCATTTACGTGTCACTTCCACAAACTTCTACATGTAGAATAATTCAGTCTCACGGATGGTCACTGTCCTAATTTCAATTCCAGGATGGATATCGAAGTCTAAAACTTTACCTTACATACGTTTGAGCTGCTTCAATATATGTTTTATTCATTGTTCCATATTTATTTCCCCACGTGTTTCATCCAAGCAGCAGCAGGATATGGATCTGCGCTGACTGACAGCACAGGCTGTTACTCTGATGAAGAATGTAGCCTTCCCTGAGTGAATAAGTACATCTGCAAAGTTTACCCAAAACAACTGTCAAAACACAAACAATATAAATAAAACAGCAGCTAACTCTGGGCCTAAGGGATCTGACTGCAGACAAACTAAAATAAATGAAAGCCATTAATGTAGTGGAACAGGATCCTGTAGGAGATGTTGCTGAGAGAGAGAGCGAAGAGGGAAGAGGGAGGAAAAGCAAAGAAGGATTCAGTGAAACCGTGAAAAGAACATCTTTATAAGAAGGAGAGAGAGAAGACCGCACAGGGGTGTCAGAGAGGAAACGGTTGAAGCTAGAGGAGATCAAACGCGGGGAAACCTGAGAGCAAAGTCCCACAGATCCCACCCGAAGTTAACTGCCAAATGTAAGGTTGACCTTTTAAAGACCGACGAGTGTCCATGAGCGATCTATCCCAGCTCAGACACTCGATACAGTGCAGCAATACTCTGTTACTGCGTCTGAATGATAAGCCTGATGTCTTTAACTGCATTTACACCAACTTTAGATTACAGAGGCTCTCTTTATCAATATCTGTTATTATTAGAGGTGGGAATCACCATACATCCCACGATACGATATGTAAGAGCCAATTAAAGGTTAATTTTATTGGTACTGGTAAAATGATTAGAGGAGAAACATACATGTTTGATGTTAAGAATATAATTTCTAGTTAATTTCAAAATACTGTTTTGTTAAAGGTATAGAATATAGAAGTGCGATATTCTAATGCGTTTTTTAGTATTTTGGGCTTCCGGCACACTGTAATTACGTAGTTGGGGAGTCGGATAAGCTGGAAGCAACACAGTTTTTTGACCGAGCCTTGCCATGTAAATTAAAAGTTTCAATAAACATCTTTTTTGCAAGAAAAGTACCTGGACTTGCTCGCGTTTCAAATGCATGTTGCCGGACTGACTCCTAAAGGTGGTACAGAAGAGTGAAATAGAGACGGAGTGCCGCCACTACACGATATTATCACAATACTTAACGCACGATATGATATTATTGCAATTTTTTAAAAATATTTTGCGATATTCAGATTCTGTACATAAAGGTCAACTTTATCAATATTCATTTTATCTAATAACAAAGTCTCACACTCAGTCTTTCTCTCATTTCAGTTTTATTGTTGACAAACTGAACGGTTTGTATTACAGTCTAGTCCAACTTAACTGAATGCAACCATCTGGTACAATTATAGCTATTCTGAACTATGAAATTTATGAAAACTATGCAGCCCCTTCAGCAACTGAAGAATTTGAAAGTAAATTAAAACAAAATATAATTTGAAGTCAGAGCATGTTCCAGTCCACAAAAACTTTTTTTGTAACAAAATATCGATTTCTGCTGTCCCTGTATCGATACATTATTAGCAAACAAAATATCACGATACTACACAGCATCGATTTTTTTCCCCCACCCCTAGTTATTATTATTGTAATATAGGATAATGACGACTGCTTTTCAAATGAATCAGTGTTTTGGATATAATCAGAGCAAATCCAAACCAGCGGAATGGCAAACTTTGCATGATTTGTCTTTAATCTGGTCAATACGCGAACATGGACATTACTCTGTGCTGTTATTTTGAAATTTCTCATCAGTGTTAATGTACCAGAATTAACTTCACTGTTAAGTTCACTGTTACTTGCCGTCCAACAAAACCATCCATCTATCAGCTACACTCACTTATCTTCAAAGCAGCCACGGCCTGTACAAGCTGACACCCGGTTAGAGGCGAGGTACACTGAAGTGTGTTTGTGCTAAATGGCGAGGGGTTGTGGGATCAGTCACGAGCGTATTTGAAACTGGCAATGAGTAAAAGGAAGGAAAAAGGGCACATCTATTAGCACAACTTCATCAAAAAGTAAAAAGACAGGCAGGAAGACCCTCAAAAGGAAATGAAAGAGAGAAATGTAAAGGTCAGGGGCTGCTATAGTTCCTTGGGACCTCTCCCTTTCTTTCAAACACTCAGAGATAGAAATTCTTCAGCAGTGCTATGTTGTTTTTAATTGGCTAGACAGAGGCAAGCAAAAGCAAAACTAAATGAGAAATTTAAAAAACAAATAGACGATAAGACCAGCAGCAGAGAAGGGACGTGTGGATTAATCAATAAAACATAACTACATGAAAGCAGATCTCATAAACACGTGTTGTGGAATAAGATGGTAAATGCAATATAAAGGGCAGCCTAAGCGTTGAAGACAAGCTGCGAAAGCCTAAAGTCACCGCAGTGGTGGCCAGGCCCAGTCCACCTGCAAACATAACCACGTATACAAGGAGAAAAAACTCATAATAACAATAATAATAAAGTCAACAGCATGCCTCATTTTCAGTTTTGCACATTTATTACTAATGTGCTTAATAAAAGCATTCACATTTGAGCTGTGTTTTACAGGATACAGGCCAATCAAGATCTGTTGACCAATCAATGCACATCTATAACACAGAAAGTTTATGGCCAGCTCACATGGCCTTTGGGTATATCAGAGATCGGGCTGCAGACCAATTGTCAACATGGGGCTAGTAAAAACAAGGCAGACAAAATGCAAGGCTTACAGATTACAGCCTTTAAAAAAAAAGAAAATACCTGCCACGCCGGCCCAACGCTGTGAAACACGACATCTGTCTTGTAAAAACCGCTGAATGTGTGATAAATATTCCATTACTATAAATGAGTTGTATTCACCACTTGAGTGGTTCGTAATAGAGAAAATGCTAGTTTAAAAAAAAAAAACACACAACAGCGCACAAACATTCAGACACGCAGACTCCAGGGAATAACTTTAGCTAAGCTGAACCTGAATCCTGGGAAGAGTCCCAAGAGTCCCATTTCTAATGCAAAGTCCTGCAATCTATATGTGAGACGCTTATGGAACAACGACACGGTGCCAGCCCAGCAGCCTCAAGCTGCGCTGAAGAGGCTGAAAGGGGAAACAAACACATGCCGCTCATGAAAGCAGAGGGTTTGCATTCTTTAAAAACCAGGAAGGATCTCACGAAACAATCACACGCTTAGAACAAACATCAACTGGAAAATGCATCGCACTGAGCTCCTGTTTGGGGACGGCAGCAGTTATACGATAGTGTGGCAGCTTTAGTGTCAGACTGAACAGGTCATTTCAGTGGGGAATAAAGATATTTACCATGGTGAGCCGCAGCCACTGAAATGTATGAGAATGTTAGCAGCAGGGAAACAAGCGTTTGACTTCCTCCATTTGTGCAGGCATGAGCGACTATGCGGCGTCTCTGTGTGTTTGTGTTTCTGTGCAATTATTTTGATCCGAAAGAGGAGACGAGCGAAGAATATTTGCTGGGATTACACAGGTGAAAGGACATTCTGGTTGAACGGATCCCTACAAAATTAGTCCAAGCATAAACAATCATGATTGGTTTCAAGGTCATAAATTATTACAAGCAAAGGTTTGGAAAAGTGGAATGGCACATGCTCAGTGACCTGGAATGCATCAACAGTCTTTGCAAACCAACACTTTTTTTTTTTTTTTACAAAAGACAAAGACAGAATAATTACACCATTCTAATAAGTAAGGATTGCATAGCAGTATTCAAATAGTTTAAAAACGCAACCCAAAAAATGTTTAAGCAACTAATTTCTTGGTTGATTAAAAGGAAGAAACTGACTGATTAGAATTAATCAAAACACTCAAAAACAGTCATAATTAAGCACAGTTTAAAGGACTTCGTCCATATACATAACTGTGTATGTATTTACACATAAAATAGTAAGGGTTGTTTTAAATGCATGACAGACTGATGCAAACAGTCAAACTATTCAAACCTTCTGTTCTTGCAGGTTAGGTTTCTTGTGGTTAGGGATTGCTCTGTGGTTCTAGACCAGTTGACTCTGACGCAGCATGCATACAAATAATCATTTCCTAGATTATAACACTACAGAAACGCACTGGGACTGTCGTCCGTCTTACTTTCCACCTTGCTGTTCTACAACTTCTGGCACAGAGAGAGGGTTGCTGCCACCTGCAGTAAAGTCTGGCTACATAACATGTAAGACTCCACAGTTAACTTTTGTTTTACATTATTTATATCATGAATATTTATCATATTGTCCAACAAGTACTTCTAGCAAAAGCAGCAACACTAAATATTCAGTGCATCTAGTTCTGTCTATAATTACAGAATAACAGGAAAACAGTAAATGATGAGATTAAGATGAAGACTAATAATGGGCACTAGGGAATACTCACTTCTGTACTATAAGCAAACACTACCTCAGAGCTGTTTAGTATATCGTGCTGCAAATGTCTCAACTTCGAGTAAAATCTGTTTCATCTTACTGTAATTCTTTCTTTGATGGATATTTCAATATTAGCATAAACACAGGGAATAAAGGGTTTTTCTGAACATGCAGCTTCGATGTCATTTTATGTGGGTGGAAGTATTGCAGGGAAGGTGCTGAACACAACATGAAGCTATAGTGTGCTATACTTGGCAACTGCAGAGAAAAGGTGAGTTTCTGTAGAGAAGACGAGGCTTATTTTCACAGCGATGTGTTCACAGTGATCTATACTATGAATATGACTGTGCACTTAATATAGGAGACGTGATTGTGAAGTATGTTCCTCATGTGTAATGTATGTATCCAGGGAAGAGATGAACAGATGAAAGAAATCATGCATGTTAACCTCGTACTTTGCATCAGTGGAAATCAAGGCAACATGGAGTTTAGCTTTGCGTCCCCTGACTGACTGTTTGGGAAGAAGTAAACAGACTGCTTTTCATTTCCTGATACACTTGCCTGGCATGAAAGCTGGACTAAAATCTCTTACTGGACTTCTGCGGTAAATCGTTGTAAAGCTAACAACATAACCTATGGTTTACACCGTCACCAGCATTCATGCTTTTTATTGGTCATTCACCTGTTAATTACCTGGTGGGCCTGTCCCAGTGACACAACAGAAACAAAGTGCTAGGACTTATACAATGTGACCAAATATATTTGCGCCTCAAGCTTTTCCACTTCGTTGTAGACTTCCTCACATCCATTCTCATAGATTTGGTAGGCTC
Source organism: Neolamprologus brichardi (assembly GCF_056152115.1). Taxonomy (NCBI): domain Eukaryota; kingdom Metazoa; phylum Chordata; class Actinopteri; order Cichliformes; family Cichlidae; genus Neolamprologus; species Neolamprologus brichardi. The sequence goes on along the minus strand of NC_142114.1, from coordinate 4,802,790 downwards.
TCTCCAGGAATTAACGACGCGATTGCTATTCTCTCACTGATGGATTTAAAATGTGAACTCTTGAAGCAACATGCAGTTAAGAGCTGCAGGGAGGTACACTTCAGGGAGGAAAGGTTTGGGTTTTTTAACGACGCACCTTCCTATTTAACAGAGGTATAAATCTCTTGTGCCGCAATAATGATAAAAACACAAGCAAGAAATAAAAGATAAAATTAAATTATTTCGGTTGGTGTGCCGTTATTATTTTTTATGTGAACATTCATTTAAAAAAAGCAGATATGTGAGTAAATGTACAGTCAGAGCAAAAATACAACAAGTGTGGGAGTCTCATTATAGAGCTACAAAAGTCTAAGCATCTATTCAGCCTGTTAATTTCCCTGGTTGAAGAGGCTCTACAGTGGCTCATCAGTCCCTCTAAATAAGACCCCTCGTTTTACCGCAGCGCCTTATTTATCCTAAACAACATTCTGCTGAAATTCAAGGAAGCAGTGCATACAAAGCTGACTCCACGACTGAATTGCTTTGCAGGACCCCTTTCTTTGTAAACATTAATTTATGTAATGCTACTTTTCTTTTCTTTACTCTTCTCATCAGAGTCAACGCCAATTAAAAGGAAGGTTCAAGACTCGCTTCATTATATTAGAAAGGAGGAGGACGAAAAGGGTATGAGGAAGGAAAAGGCTTTACTGAAAGAGGTGGTGATTATGGAATACATTTAGCTTGTTAGAAGGACGCTGAATATTTTTACAGATGCGCATGAATAGAGTCGTCTCCACCTCTTTTGTTGAACCGTGTTTATTACAGCTTTCTCCTTCATACACTTTCAATTTGTTAGGACCACGTTCAATGCAGACTCGTATACTGTGGTGTACAATAATGAAATGACTTTCAGTTTCTAAGACACTTTAAGAATACATTTGTACGCTGCATCAAAATGGACATCAGTCTTCATTTGAAGCATAACATCCATTTCCTGTATAAGCTACAACGAAGGCCTGCTGTTAATAGCCGGGTAAAATTCTTGTTACACCATGCACGCTGCATGATTTTTTAAGTACTTGCACCTGCATAACTAAAACACATCTCTTCAAAATTGGTCACTATTCTTAGATTTAATTTTCACATAGGGTGTTGTGTTCATCTGCAAAAGTCTAGATGTTATTTGAAGTTTTTTTTTTTTTTAAAATCAATTTCAGTGAAAACAGCTCAAAGACGTAGGAGTCAGAAAAAGCTACAATTACAAACTCAAAGTCACTGAACACACATACACAAAACTGTATGACACAACAAAGTTTACAGCAGTAGTAAGAAGCAACTTAAACATACCCAGGATATTTTCTTTCTACTGTCTCACTTCACCTACCCTAAAACCAGTAATCAGGTTAAGCAGTTTAACATGCTAAGTAATCTAGCTTGAAGCACATAAAACAGACGATGACAGTGATAAAACTATTAAATGGAAAAAATAGTTATTGTAGTTGAAGTAACAATAATAGCTTATGCTTAATTAACAAGTGAACTGCCTTTGTAATAGCAAAAACCCAGGGCTAACCCTTAAGTGACATGACTATGCCCAATGTACAGCCCTCAAGTGAGTGTAGCTGATACAGAGGAGACGCATGATGGTATCTTGTCTGACAGAATCACATATCCAAATATACACATAATCCCTTGTCATCGCAAAAATCCAGAGCCTTAAACACGCGCTCAGATTCCCCGCAGCAGCATCGCTTCCTTGTATATCTGTCTGTTTGTTTACAGTACCTCACATGTTAAGAACTGCCCCAGGTATACTGAGGCTCTGGCTTACCAATCCCTTACAGAGGTTGGCAGCTAACTGTGTACATATCCACACATGTGTGCTCTGCATATACCTGTGGCACAGTTGTAAGCCCTGGGCTTCTGTCACTCCAAATAGTGTTTGAGAAATTTCTTGGCTAGCTTGCTCCTGCCCATCAGCTGGTTAAGCAAAATTAGAAACGAGCCGTTCTAAGAGTACCGAGATACTAGATGAACATAAAGCGACTGGAAATAATATACACTATAAAATTCACATTAATACTGAAACACAATCAAGCGCATGTTTTGTTTACATTAGGTTTGCAAGAAGACATCCACAAATTAGCAACCCTCTGCAACATCTGTATTAGCTCCTCCAGTTCCCTCTTCTTTAAAGCTGACCAGTAAATTCTTGCTGTCATTGGTTTTTCACTCCAATCTTTTCCACTGTGTGCATCGCCCTAAACACACCTCAGGGTTTAAGCATAAATCACGCAAAGGTCGAAGATGTTACTGTCATCTTGCATGACTTAATGTATATCAAGCACCATATTTAAACCCTCAAACCTGGATGTGACATCCACTGACTGAAACTTTAAGACTGTTTGTGTCTTCATCAGGCCGATCGGGGTACCGCAAAGCTGGCCAAATAATTCTGCCGTCGCTCGTCACCCTGAAGCTGCATGAAGAGTGAACACAACATTTTCCTGGGAAAGAATGTCATCTTTTATAACTTGCAGCGAATATAAAGAATCTCTGTGGCTCAGTGGTAATTTCCAGGTCAGTGCTTGTTTAGCTAGCACTAGCAAAAAGGCCTCTGGAATTGTTAGGTGGGAAAAAACTAATGAATAAATAAATAAAGGCAAAGACCAAGAGGGGAATGCAAGAGCAGCTTACAGGTGCTCCTCGAGAGAACGCACTAAACTCTCTCTTACCATTGCTCTTTCCTTTTCTCACATATGAAGAGTATTAATAAATGAGTAGGCAATCTAAAAGCAGTTTGCTGAAACAGAGTAGGCCTGTGTGACATGATAAAGTTTGATGTCGTTTTGAAATCCACGCGTCTGCACCCAGTTTTTGCCTTTCCTTGTTTGTCTCTACGGGTGAAAAGATCCAGGCCGATCATGTTTCAGTGTCACAGGTTTTGGTTTAGTGTCAGAGCCTTGTGTGTGTGTAACTAAAGATACTTGATAGGAACACAGCAGCTGCTATCCTGTCTGTTACACAAACACCCACACCTGCCACCTGAAGCAGTCGGTCCCACAGGCCTTTTCTTCTTCTTCCTTCTTTCACGCCCACCCACTGAATCAGCAGACATTATGGCATCTCTGTGGACCAGTGTGTCACACGGGTCCAAACACACAAATATGTCAAGAGAGATAATCTCGCATTAACGCATTGTCTTTCATGCCAGAGAGGCGGTTTGAAATCAGGTGAGAGTGGGTGAGAAGGGGGCGGGGCAGCAGGTGTTGTGTGTATACGTGACTTTTTCTCAGTGCAGGTGAACAGAAGGTCAGAGCGCTACTCTCCATATGCCATCTGTCAGATGAGCTACATCTCTCACTGACATTTCACTACTTGAAATAACGATGTCAAACTACTTAGACTCCAGTCCAGTGCATTCACCGGCAGAGACACACAAACATCAAGTTTCTCATCAAATATTTGCTTTAGTTTGTAGATTTAGTTGCCACATTACACACAAGCGATTCCTTTAAGGGTGCGACATTTGGTTTTTAATCTGTTGATTATGTTTTGAGGAATTTTAAAAGTGTGAGAGAGAAGCATTTTGAAATGTAACATATGTAGATTTCCACATTATTTCAGCTTGATTAATTCTTTCCGCTTTAGAATTCATGCGCTTTTCATAAATACCTTGATCTGCATGCATTAATCCAGATTTACAAGTAATACCCAAACTTCTCACAGCTACAGAAATGGACTTTGCTGAGTGTGAACATTTGCACCGGAGACATTATGCTTCCCTCAGTGAGAGATTGCGCTATACAGTGGTCCCTCGTTTATCGCGGGAGTTACGTTCTAAAAATAACCCGCGATATGTGAAATCCGCCAAGTAGACAACTTTATTTTTTACAATTATTATAGATGTTTTAAGGTTTTAAGACACTTTATACACTTTTCGCAGACAGGCATGAACATTTTCACACTTTTCTCTCTTGTTGATACCCTCAAAGTTCAAACCTTTGTAGAAAAATAAGACCAAAGGCACGCGCGGTTGCTTTTGACAGTGCAAAACGTTTCGTCGACATTGCTGTGTTTGTTGGGGAGAAAACTGGGGTGGCTGCAGCTCAGGAGGTAGAGCAGGTCACCTACTGATCGGAAGGTTGGTGGTTGGATCCCTGGTTCCTCCAGTCTGCATGTCAAGTGGGCAAGTATCTTGGGCAAGATACTAACCCCAAGTTGCTCTCCGATGCATCCATCGAAGTGTGAATGTAGTTAGACAGCACTAAGTATAGAGAAAGTGCTTGTGAGAATGGGTGTGACTGGGTGAATGTGGCATGTTGTATAGAGCGCTTTGAGTACTCCGGGAGAGTAGAAGAGCGCTATATAAGAATCAGTCCATTTACCATAACTTACAGTGCAGCATTTCAGAGTCACACTGCTAACAATCGAAGACTTATGTAAATTTGACAAGCTGAACCCATCCTGACTGCACAGGAGACACGGCACGAGATTGATTGACAATGCTCTACAGCCAATCAGGATGCAGAACACAATGCACTGTAAAAAAAAAAAAATAATAATAATAATAATAATAATTTTAAAAAAGCATGCAAAATTGCACAAAAAAAAAAAAAATCAGTGAAGCAGCGAGGCCACGAAAGGTGAACCGCGTTATAGCGAGGGATCACTGGATTCCATTATTTTGAAAGCTCTAGTCCTTTCACTGATAGGCTGACCAAGAGTAGCATAAACAGTATGTGACATGTGATGAAGCCTGTAAACAGACATGCAGGGCATCTTCTGATTTTCAGTATGCTCTGCTTGGACTGCGGATCAGCAGGTCAGCTTCGCGTATGTCCGGTTACGAGCTCGTCTGCTTCACACATGGAACACATATATGGGCTTCCTACAGCCGTTTAGCTGCTTGCAGACTCAAAGCCACACACTACGAGCAGCCTGTTCTCTGATGGTGTGAGTGAGAAAGTTTGCCAAAGTGAACCACAGGGAACAACCAAAGAAACTTCTTAAAAACAAACCTAACCAGATACTTTCATCACCTTTGCCTAGTTGAACATGGCTATCCAGAGGTCAAAGCCACAGACAAGCCACCAGCCTCAGTATGAGCAAAGGCTCGAAGCAGTATAAGGAACATGATGAGTGAAAGACAGAAAACTGCCCATGCCTTGTTTTTTGGTGAAGTACTTAAAAATTAAGTGGGTTATTAAATTAAGGAAGTAATCGATTGGTTCTGTTACATAAACCTGTAACATCTGCCTTTTTCTAGTAGCAGAGAACTTTATTTCCTTTGTTTTAAGCAAAAGAAGACGCTGGAAAAGTGATTGTGTTTTGTACATGCTGACAACTATTGTTCTTAGAAAGAGAATCAGGATCTTCAAAAATAAATGTATTAATCAAAAACAAAAAGTATTGGCAGGTTACACCTTGAGGGGAGAAAAGAAAAATTAACCTGTAACCCAACAAGAGGAAAGACGACTAATTTGAATTCTACATCTTTTGACAACGTAGACGTAGTCTGACAACACACAAAAGATGAAATGAAACGTTTGAAAACTGCTAAATTGTCTAAGCATAACAAAAAGACCCATACTAACCAATTTAGATTTTGCTGAAAGTAATGTTCACACAATGTGCTCAAAATGCTCAAACAAAAGGTGTCACGATTAACCCCGCCAGGCTCCATTCCCCTATATTTCTTCAGCTTCATAATTACATTTTATTCCCAAGGGTCTAAAGAGTACAAATGAAGGATATTGACTTTAGGTTTTCACAAATTCAAAATATTAGTAGTATGTTGAAACAAAAAATGCAAGTACAAGCAAAGAAGCTGCCATCGTAAAGATGTAACCTTATTAATCAATATTTCCATTCAAAAAGATTCTAGTTTTTCCTAATAAGACCTCATTTAGGATGAGTAAAAAACACAAAAACCCTCAAATCTCAGTTAATTTAATTCAGCCCTGAATTGGGCTCGACTCTTTTCCACATCTCTCCCAGTCGTTTTTCTCCTTCCCCATCCGTCTCTCTCACTCTCTCTCGCCATGAAAGTCCTAATGAGGTGCTAATGAGATTCGCAGTCTTCTTCTGAATGAGATTACAGTGAATTATGTATAAAGCCTTTAAATCATTGCTTTAAAATTACATGAGTTGGCCATGTAGCAACATGACAGCCTTGTGTTTTTAGAAACTGACAGCACAGCAGCAATGCTAATTTTATTAAACAGAAATCACTGTGCAGTCATTTTAAAGGCTGGTATTTCTCTAAATAACATAAAATGCCTTTCCAGGCACTGTCACACACAGGCTACATACTCATATAGCAAGAACCCATTGCTCCAGAATTTGAACTGTAAAACTAATGACAAAATTTAGAGGAAAAAAAAAAAAACCATGAAGACGGTTGGTGAGGGTCCAAAAGTGGAGAGAACATAAGTGGGGAGAGAATGATAGACAGAAGGAGGTAATGGTGTGACCTTGTGAAAGCCTGCCATCACCTGCTGAGAAAAAATTACCTGCAGGAGAGAGCTCCAAGTACACCTCAAGATCTGAAAGAATCTCGTCTCTCTGCCTTCCTTCTTCACCACCTCCTTAACGACTCCCAAATGAAATGACAAATATGACGAATATGTTACCTGCTTGAAATAACTAAACTCAATTAAAAAGGAATAGAAATGACTCTTGTGGGTTCTCTGCTCTCATTAATTGGGAGCAAAATAACCTCGCTCCCATTTACTCCTGCGTTCCATCCATCTTTTTTATCTGTCTCTCTCACTTCTTCCTTACCCTCTACTGTAATTTGTCTTCATCTCTTGCAAGTTAACACTGGAGCTGTAAATTCAATTAAATGCGCATTACTGCTACAAAACTTTGAGCGCAGTGTTGCCAAAGCATCAAGGTCATCGGCACTGTATTGAAATTGTTCCGCGGTCCTCTTGTCTCATTTCATCTTAAATGCTAAACAGTGCACTTATTAGACACTTTATTAGTTATACCTTGCTAGTACGTGCTGGGCCACCTTTTGCCTTCAGAACTGCCTTAACATTTGATTGCATAGATTCAATATGATGCTGGAAATTTTCCTCAAGAGGTTTCTGTCCACACTGACATGATAGAATCAAACAGTTGCTGCAGACTTGTTGGCTGCACCACTGACACATTTTCTTCCACCACACCCACAAAGTGCTCTTTTGGATTGAGATCTGGTGACTGTGGAGGCCATTTGAGTACAGTACACTCAGTGCCATGGGTCTAGGAGCCAGTTTGAGAGGATTTGGGCTTTCTGTGCTATATTATTTCTTTTAAAAATCGGGTTCAATGTCCAAATCCTGAAACTGAACGCCAAGTACCCAACAGAAGAACAAATATCCAAGTAAAGTTTTAATGAACTGCTGCCTGAGGCCCTTGAGAAGTGAAGCTAGCCATTCAACATTGTTTTATTAATGACTTGTACTTGTTACAGTAATTAACCTGGATTCTTTAAATCCCCGTGTCCTTTGCATTGAGAAGTGCTTTTCTTAAATTGCTGAATGATTTGCCTTTACAGTCCTTCATAGAGCTCCTTCTCTGTATTTAATTCTGTAACCTCAGATGGTTTCTGTTACCACCTCCAGGTTAAAAGTAGCACATTTTTTAGCAACCTCTGCTTGTTTGCATTTTTCACACACCAGTACCAAATTCTGTTCATGGACTTTTGACTTTTGTAGATTACCTGAACAGCTGCCTTTTGTTTCAGTTACTGGAACAGAGTTACCAGAGTTAACAGAGTTTCACGTTCTATATTATCATTTTACAAGCTGGATTCAGTTCTCAGGCAACCCTAACACCATCATATCCTTTAATTTCACACAACAGACTCCACATCTTTAGTTCTTTGGGGTATTTTCATTTCCCTAACTTGGCAGTTAGTCTTAGAGCCCAATAAAGCCAGTGGTATATCCCTGTAATTAATTGTTCGGGGCTCGTAATACTTGACTCCAACTACTTTTTACTTCCCATCTTGCTTCATCAGTCTTCTACCTATGTATTACACTCTCTCCACATAACTCTTGGTTACCTGGGACAAAAACAAACACAAACAAAACAAAAACCAGCTTATGCCACCTTAAATCTTTAGAAACCAGAGAACACTGTTTCCATCAACTTAGATATTAGTTTTGAGTCATCTCTGATTATTCAGAAAGGAGCATTGACCTTGTTATTGAATAAATAGACTGAAAACAGGAACATGGGGAAGTTCTGTTACTAGATGACCTTGCAAATGTCACAAGAGTAACCAGTGGACGATTCTCAGATGGCAAGGCCTTAAAAGGAGGAAAACAGCTTTGAGTTCCTGAAAGTACAGGCATCTTTGACTTAGAGGCTAATGGCAGCAGCGAGTCACACAAAACTACTTCCTGAACAAACAGTGAGGTAAGAGAAAGAGTGAAGCAGGTGTTAAAGCAGGGAGGTGGGAACAAACACACTAACACAGCTAACATTATCTTATAGTTGGGGCTGGATCAGGTGATCAAGTACCCTCCCTTACCTACACTGCAATAGGCCTAGGCTCCTGTGGCCTTCCAATAAGGCACTGTATGTTCTTCTTCACTCACCTCTTTGTGTGTTTATAAGTCACTCTGCACTTAATCGTTAGTTATTATTAATCTCTAGCTGTCTTTTGTCCTGTATTCTTCCACTCACCCCTAACCAGTCATAGCAGACGGCCACCTCTGCCTGAGCCTGGTTCTGCTGGAGGTTTCTTCCTGTTAGAAGGGAGTTTTTTCTTCCCACTATCGCCAAGTGCTTGCTCATAGGGGGTGATCTGATTGTTGGGGGGTTTCTTTGTATTATTCTCGGTTTTTTACCTTACAACATAAAGCACCTTGATGCAACTGTTGTTGTGATTTATATAAATAAAACTGAAGTCAAACCTCAGAGTCAGAGTAATAAAACACTCTACAGATTACATCAACAAAGCAACGACATCTCCAATAAATCATTCTAACAAACACGACCTAAACAAACAAGAACAAAGCCCAGTAAGAGTCATCCAATATGACTCCTAACATGACAGAGACTATGCAGTGAGCCTACTTGATCAGTGATTCCCTGGACAACACAGATCCATGTGTATAGCCGCCCCCGCCCCCGCCCACACACACACACACACACACACACACACACACACACACACACACACACACACACACACACACACTTCATCACTAGTTGTAGGGAGAGCATAACCTCCAAAACCTTTCAGGGACCTCTGGCCTCTTCAACGTGACCTTTTCCAAGGGTCGCTGCAGATTTATCAAACAACATATAATGAGCATTACAGCCATCATCACTCACCAGTGCTAGCTTTCTTGCTGGAAAACACACAACAATATACAGGCCAAATAAAAATAACACCACAGTGTCAGCGCTCCTGCTGAGACCTCCCATTTCAAAATATTTCACCATTTTCTTATTACACCTGACAGCCCACGCCGTCTCTCAATTGTGCACTTCTGCCCCACTGCTTCACTTTTTATATTTTCTATTTACCTTTGTTATCACACCACACAAACTCGAAGTCACTCACTGATGGCAGTGGCATGTAGCTGCCAATGGGTATATTATGTTGCTGTGACCAGAGTCAGTTTGAAACACAAGCCTCCCTGACAGAGTAACACAGCTGCGACGGTATTATTGACATCTATTCTTATTAACAGCCTGAGTGCTGTGCATGACAAACTGACATCATTGTATCAATTACCCATTTGTTTTGTTAATTCAGTGATTAAAAGTCAATCTATATAATATTACACACACAGTCATTTAAGGAAATCAAACCCACGCAACCCAAGATAAGACTACAAAGACTGTCATCGTCTGCAGACACTTCAGAGAAATGCAGTTTCCTCCTCTGTCGAGGTAAGGCTGACTCTGTTTTAACATATGCATAAAGAATTGTGATATAAGCAATTCATGAAAACAAAATGCAACACATAAATGTCAAAATCTGGAATGCTTGTTTACATATCCTACAATTACTGGCTTTTTCAAATGCCATGTGTCTTTGCAGATACGGGACTATCAGTAGCATACACATCTTTTAATAAGACAGTATTTCCTGAGAAGTCTAAGAATTGCATGTCCATCAAAATAACTACAGAGGGATTTAGCTCATTCAGCTTTCTCTCAGATATGTGGAGAGTGATTTGCCAGAACAACAACACAAAGAAAGCAGTTTGCATAAAGCAGTGGCAATCCTGTCACAGTGAGTAGATGCACACAGTATGGTGAATTGGAACGATATACTATATATACACACACACACAGAGTATTTATTTTTAAAAAAAAGAATCATACGATTTCAAAGTGCTTTAATTTCGCAGCCGTTCACCGGTAACAACCACAACAGAAAAAAAGGATTCGTGAGCTTTTACGTGGTTGTCGGTGTGTTAAATAAAAACAGCAGTGGCTGCAATGACTCCAGATATGCTCACAAACACATGGGATGAGTTTGACTATTGTATGGAAATGTGCCATGCATCCAGAGGGGACACACTTGACCACTTGTAAACAGTGTTTTGTGTAAGCGCAAGTTCCTCTACAGGAAGTGAGGCCCTTGTGCCACCCTCATGAAGTTTTTTAGGTCAGAAACATGCACATGAGGAGCCCACTGTAGGTCATTTTGTAAGGTTGATTAATGTCGCTTTCATACTCAAACCAGTCAGTGACCCCTTTCCAGCCCTACAGACACAGGGACTGTCATCTGAGAGGGTACGACTCCAATAATGAGTGAAGTTAAAGAAACCACTTGGACAAAAGTTACAATCAGAACAACTGCAAGCGACTCTTTTCTCTAAAGGGACAACTGGACCGAAATTATGCAAGCAAAATGTCACCCAGAGAACCACTCTTTTAGTAATTTGTTTCAAACGTAGTACAAAAGCAGCCAAGTAGTAGATATTCAAGAGAAATAAACAGAATATTAAAGGAAGAGGTTACTTTGTGTTTTAATTCCATTTTTACAAACTGATAGGACTTTCTCCAGGCACTGTTAAGTTTTGCTTATCAAAAAAATTAAATAAAACCTACAATCCAGTTTCAAGCCTATTAACACACATAAACCGTATGTTTTGGAGCCAAATTCCTGTCATTTAGAAGAATACTCTGCTTTTCAGGAAAACTCACGGATATGGATGGAGCCCTGCCTAGCCATTCGCTATTTCTTTATCCAAGTCAATTATAGGCAGACTATGCCATTCCCAGACTCATCCTCTCACAGATGTTTAAAGCCCTTATCTAAAACTGCAGTGGGAAATGCAACCCTCCCACCAATGACAGAAAACATATGGGCCTACAGTTCTGCTTTAATTTTAATCTTACCAAATTGTGGCCTGAGTCCCCCCGTCTCTGCAATCAACATGATTGCAGAGACCCTGAATATGGGTAAGAGATTCTTTTAAGCTTTTTAAACCAACTAACTCACAAAAAGTTGAATTCAACTTGAGATTTAACTATGGAAACCAGTTATTCGTAAAACACCACGGTGAAAGGTCCTCCATTTATCTTCAAATCTATATTAACTTGGTCTCTTATGGCTTAAATCCGCAATCGGGGATCAGCAAAAATGCAGGAGCCCAGTGGGGTGCCTTAAGAGCTCAGCCGTCTGAACAGATGAAAGGCGGGAGTTGTTTGTGATTGCTATTCAAGAAGGCCTTATAAGGCCAGCAACAATGTGACAGGCTGTGATTATGCAGCCATTCATTTAAGAGATCACTCATGCGCACACATCACTTGAAATATGCAACAAAACACACAAAAAATAAATATCTGTTTTCCAGCAGACTTGAGCTTTTGCTCAGTTTGGGATAAAAGCTTAAGAAGATTTGAAGTGCATCCATTAGTTTGTAATTTTATTAATTATTCTCCACGACTGCTTAAACAAGCACCATATTTCCTATTAAATGTAATTTCCAACACTTAAATCATTTAGATGCAATAATGTGAAAACATGAGTGCATACAAAGAACACACAGATGCAAAATCAAGCTGGAGTAAATTCATGTTTATCAAGATCTGGTTGCATGATGAGAGGTTATTGATTCAGGAGAGGCGCTGCAGTGAGAAAGGCCCACAGTGTGGACGCATGCACCACACCTCGAAACCATAGGCTCACGCCGAGTTAAACTTGGTCCAAAGCTTTTTGCAAATCAGGAAAAGCTTGATGGCAGGTTGCTTAAGAAGCTAATATTGATCAGATTGGCTGAAATGATCACTTTAAGTCCAGTATTGGTTCAGACATCAGTCTCTTGCTCTGGCAACTTCTGCATCTGAAGGCTTCTCTCACTTCCTCACGCCGTATTTAAAAATAGTTTGGAGTCAAGTTAACTGCGAGTTTGACGTCAGTCACAGTTAGCTGGTTCACTGCCCACCCTCCTCAGTGGATCCTGTGTGGCACAAAGAACATTAAGTGTGGTTCTTCCTATGTCTTTTTAAAGCCTATTGCTGAGAAGAAAAGGAGAGGTATGGGAGTAGAATTCCCACTTCAAACATAAAAAGAATAACACAGGCTACACCTGTGGGAGAGCACAGATTCAGGGTTTACCTCATTTCCATGCAGCGATAAATGTTTCTTAAATCTCTGCAGCGAACGACACTGGGACCATTCTCATTAATGGGGAACACTTCCAGAATTTATTTTAATGTTCATTATTAGAATTTTATAATTTAGGGCAAGCGTTCAAAGGAAGCCAATAACTAATAACAAGTTGGTGATCCATCAATTTCCCTGTGATCATGGAAAACATGTTTTTAACCTTTCATATCCAAAAGGTCAAAGGTAACCTCAAAGGTTACCTCTGCTGCAAAAATACTTTTTGGCCATGCTTTAATGCACCAACTTAGGAACAGGAGGGAAGACTAAATGTGCCGTCTACCACATATTTTCACATATGGATCTCGGGGAAGTGTTGTTTAGTTTATAGCTGGCAGGTAATCGGAATTGCAGTACGCAGGCAGAAACCCTACATGTTAGGATTTCATGTTTTGGCACTTTGCCCTTTAACTAGTCACAATCCCCAAACTAAGCCAAGACTGTTAAATTGATGGCAGAGCACTTCATGTCCAACTTGAATATGTTTATTGTTCTCCACTGATTTAAAAGGATTCTAATGATCATTTCTAAACTGGTTGAACTACATTTCTCTCTCTACAGAAATTGTGTATCCTGAGAAACAAAAAACAACCTCTGAGATGACATTGCAAGACTAAACTGATATGGACTTTAATTGGCTGTGGAAATGAAAGCACCTTCTACTTAATGTTTTTAAGCAAGCCAAGAAAAGTCACCTTTAAAAGGAAGAGGGATCTAATATTTTTAGCTTTTTATCAAATTACACTCATCCCTTCTGATGCTTGAGAAGCCCATGACCTTTTCTGATAAACAAGCTTAAAAATGCTAAGGTTGTTACTTTACTTAAAGCGTTGCTTGCACCACAAACATTGGAGCTGACTGTTTGTTGTTAAGGCTGAATGTCTTAGGATAAGTACCAAACCTAGCCTGACAGCAGGTAAGTCATTTTAAAAGGATAAGGCTAGGATGACAGATAATGACCTGATTATGCGTCCAGTTAAGTCGCACTTAAGTCAATCAGGTCAAAGCTAGAGCTGTTCCCAAGACGCTGGGGTCATGGAGTTGAAGGTGTATTGTTAAGGTAAAGTTTTAAGAAGAGGAACCTATCAGTATTATGAACAGCTTTAATAAGATTTAATATGTATTACATTTAATGAGAATATTATGACATAGCTATTGTGTTGGCAGGGCCTATATAATATCAGATATCCACTTTGAGCTTGTTTTGACCACTAGTTTCATATAACCTCAAAATGACTATGAAGCAACAGAGAAGAAAGAAGCAGAACAAGGCAGATAATATAGTCCAAAATAGCCAAAGCCACTTGAACTGCTCATGAATTACTAGGTGCAGTCTGTTTTCCATTTGTGCGTGCCATTTTAATTTCAAGGACTCTCTTAGCATACTCAAACTTAAAAAAGGAAATTATGACTACATTCTGAAAAATAATTTGTATGGTTCACAATGATATGAATCCACAAAAAGCAGTACAGAAATAGGGGGCAGCAATATCACTCAAAATCTCAACAATAGCAGATAATCTTCTCTCTACTCGACAAACCAACATATCACAAAAATAGAAGAAAACTGAAAACTCAAGTATACTCCAACTATGCAGATGTTAAAACAAGGTCAGGTTGGGGTCGGTCCCAGCTTCGGTGTGGTTCTCACACAGCCCTGGGCTCAGTGAGGCCAAAACAGGATGCCTGAACTCGGCTACACTCTCCCATCGTTGCTCCCCCGTCTGTCCATCAGTCAGTCTCTCCCTCTCTATTTTTGTGTCTGTGTGTACCCAAAAATGTAGGCTAATGCCCTGCAGAACTGACAGATTAAATGCCAATCCCTGGGTTTCTACCAAAACCAGCCCAAGGCATCAAGCTCTGTGTATATGTGTGTGTATGTGTGTGTCTCTCCAGCCAGACACAAATTCTTGCCCGCATCTCTGCTGTACTGCCTGAACACAGACAAAACAACTGCCCTTAGTAAACAGCTCTAAAGGTCACTGCAGATATTTCAGATTGTTTATACCTCGTTGTCATGTCCTCATGAAAGGGAAACATTTCTGGCCTTAACGTCAGTCACTTCTGTGTTCAGTTCATTTGAAATAACATGCTGGCAAGGCCTGTTCAGCACCTCTATAAGTTATAGGTACTTTTAGAGGAAAACAAGTGAGAATTTTGGGAAATATTTATGAATGCTTGAGTCATTGAGGTCACTGTCTAATCCTTTATTAAATCAGTGGGTCAGATTTTGCCATTTAAAAGATTTATCAGATTGACTACGTACGGTCTCGGCGCAAGTAATTCAAGGTTTTTGAGAGACCCGCTCATGCTCAGAGCAGAATAACGTGTTGATGCTGTACGTTCACCTTGGTAGATGTTTCATCAGAAATCAGCGAAATAAAAATCACTTTTTCTAAATTGCATGGATTGAAGAGCATATTCACCACCTATAACTTCACTGTATACAGTGGTGTAAAAAAGTGTTTGCCAAAATTCCTTCAGAGCGCTATTAAAGGCTCTTCGCCAATTATTGCAAATGCTTGATTGCAGTTGTTGCTCCTAAGGGTGGCAAACCAGTTATAAGGTTTATAGGGGGAAATCACTTTTCCACACAGGGCCATGTAGGTTTGGAGTTCTTTTCCCCTTAATAACTGACACCTTCATTTAGAAAATGCATTTTGTTTACCGTATTTTTCGGACTATAAGGCGCACTTAAAATTTTCTCAAAAATCGACAGTGCGCCTTATAATCCGGTGTACCTTATGTATTAATTCTGGTTGTGCTTACTGACCTTGAACCGATTTTATGTGGTACACAGCGCTCAAAAATCTGTCAAAAAATGTTTTAGTACGACTTTGGTAAACTACGAAGTCGCTTGATGGATTGACGGAGCACTACGAGACGCGTAACATACCGACGATTTGTCACATCCCGAGGCGTCCCACAGGAACGGGAATCCAATAGAATGACACTCCCGAGGGTAACACACGTTCCACCCGTGTATTCCAGCCTTAACCTTAATAAAAACCATAACCTTAACCACAACCTTAATCGTGTTAATGATTTCCAAAGCGATTAATGATGAGAAAAATACAGTACTTGTATTATCTTTGTCTAACATTTCAATTTGTTTGATGACCTGAAACACTGGAGTGTGATAAACAAGTATTAAATTAGAAAAATACTGGGGAACAAACCATGTCCCATCCTTGTATCACATCAAAATACCAATGCATAACCGTAACTAGGATGATATTTGATATGTAGCATAGTTATGAAGTAGCTTTGGTTCCGTTTTCCAATCTACTTTTGGCAGCATATGGTCTAAAATTAATGGCCCTAAATTTGCACAGAAACTTCTGCCAAGGCAACACTGATGTAAACTGTCCTGTAGCCAAGGGTTATAACACAAAGTCACATCCAGCCTACACATCTGTTAGAAATACTCCGTATAAGCACATTACATATACACTTTGGACGTCTTCCACGAGTTCATTCTGTGTGATGTGGGCCCCTTTTCAATTAACAACTGTTTTCTTTCCTTCTTGCGGTTGTTTCATGAATATTAAAATTATATTGAAATGAATGTAAATATAATATGGGAATTGGTGTATTTGGAAGTATAGAGCTCTGAGCTGGTTTCTAATTCGTTAAACATCCATTCCCTTGATCATACTAATTAGTAGAAACAGCCAAGTGGAGAAATCCAACGCATGCTGAAATACACACAAACGGAGAGCGGTTTAATTGCAGCGTGCTGAGCAACTACTCCTTTAATGTATTCTGCATTCATTGATTTGAGAGGTCTCTGACATTGAATTACACTATAGATTCTAGCATTTAAATGCACACGCATGCATGCCCAACATCCATACTAACTGACTTTTTAGCATTCAGAAGCTGCTCTATTAGCAGTTTATGCTACTTAGTTCCTGACGCCAAAGCCCTGCCGGAGGAGTAAACAGCAGGGTGGAGTAGACCTTCACTCTTTTAAAGGATCCTGGAAGGTATCCAATCTCTCCCTGCACGCTGACCGGAGAGAGCCAGACGAGCACAAACTGAAAACGCTGAGGGGCAACCGTACGGCTGGCATTGCAACACCAGTGAAAGTAATTATTAAGCAAACAAATTCTGTCTTGGGCTTTCATATAATCTCAATTATAATCAGCACAGAATAAATCTGATCCTCTCCTAGGCATCCTTGACGAACACGCGTTTTATCTGCGCTCACTATAGATCTACCATAAATGGATTTTGTGCGTGCACTCACACAAACTCGCTCACACTGCAGACTCAAAGAAACCTCATGCATATCTGATCGCGTTCTCTCACTGGGAAACCCTTCACACCAGACACAGAGCGCTCTGCCTGGGCATTCATCCACCTGACAACCCTCATACACATATGCGCAAATTCAGCTCCTTATCGCACACACACTTGGCATGGATGCCAACTAAGCCCCAGTTCTCCTGAGGTAATAAACCATCTTTTCACTGTGTCTTTCCAAACCACCATAGAAGACTGTTCAAAGCCCCTGTGTTTGAGTTTAAAACCCCTCAGCTCGTTTATTATTACACTTGTTACTTGTGTGACCACGATAATGTGTGTGTTTATGTTTGGCCGGTGTTCATTTGGCTTTTTCCTCTTACACATGATAGTACACAACTATATATCACAATTAACCGTCACATTTACCCCTATAAAAGTCAATTTATCTAGGTTATAGGAAATATTTAATAGGTGTATGAACATTTGGACCAAGTTTAATTAAAGGACATTTAATGTTTTCCTTTGTTTTTATATAAAAATCAATACGCTAGTGATCTTCGATTGTAACAAATGTAACAACGCAACAAATAACGCATTTCTCATTCATCTTTGTCAATGTGAAAGGTCACTGAGGACCTTAATAACCCGTGTGATATTGTTCTCAAATGCCTCTCGAATGACACTTTAGTAAATATTAAAATGTTCATATTTTAATAAAACTGTGCTGAAGCCTACACTACTGCATAATTAAGGCCCCGGCTGCTTTGAGTGTCAAGTAGATGTCATTCTGTCTTGTATATTAGAAGACACTTTAAGTAGACAGCTGTTCAGATTTCCCAGTGCACATTTTAATTTCAGCCTGTTTTTCACTAGTGAATATTAATTTTATATAATTGATATTTCACATTATACTTCTTATGACTAAAGTTCTGATTTGTTTTACTCTTCCTGCCAAAGTCTCTTAACAAATTACATCTTTTTACCATGTGGAGTAGAGCGAGCAGGCACCTGTGCAGTGCAGAGCTGTGGCTAACAAGTCCTCGGGTTTCTTTCACTTTTTCCTTTGACAGGCACTTGGCATATTTTGTGACAAGGTTATGTTAGGATGTCGGCTATGTTTCCTTGTAAAGCAGCAATATTTGCCTATAACTTTACTTTGTCCTGTATCGTGTTTACTAAACTTAAAATGTGGCCACACATTTCTTTTTCTGGAGTAACTCCTCTCTACCAGTCATTCCAACAGTGGACTGGTTTTCACTTTTCTTGCTGTCCTTTGGACTAACACGTTTTAGATCGGATAGTGAGTTAGCTATCTACTTTTTACAGGAATGTATGTTCAAACCAGCTTAGCACCAATGATTAGCTGGTAAAGAGTTGAAATTCAGACATGTACACATACACTACCAGTCACAAGTTCGGACACACCTACTCATTTAATGGTTTTCCATTATTTTCATGACTATTTACACTGTAGATTCTCACTGAAGGCATCAAAACTATGAATGAACACATATAGAATTAACTTAAAACATGTTTTATATTTCAGATTCTCCAAAATATCCACTATTTGCTTTGATTACTGCTTTGCACACTCTTGGGTGCTCTCTTAATGAGCTTCATGAGGAAGTCACCAAAGAACTCAAATTTGGACTCATCAGACCAAAGCACAGATTTTCACTGGTCCAATGTCCATTCCTTGTGTTTCTTGTTGTTTTTCCTTATTAGTCGTTTCTTAGCAGCTATTTGACCATAAAGGCCTGATTCAGTTTGCTCTGAACAGTAGATGTAGAGATGTGTCTGCTACTGGAACTCTGTGTGGCATTTATCTGGGCTCTCATCTGAAGCGCTGTTAACTTGCGATTTCTGAGGCTGGTGACTCGGATGAATTTACCCTCAGCAGCAGAGGTGACTCTTGGTCTTCCTTCCTGGGGCGCCAGTTTTCTTGCAGGGTTTGATGGTTTTTGACACTGCACTTGAGGACACATTCAGAGTTTTCGCAACTGACTGACCTTCAGTTTTTAAAGTAACGATGGACTGAGTTTCACTTTTCTTAGCTGATTGGTTCTTGCCATAACATGAATTCTAACAGATGTCAAATATGGGTATCAGCTGTGTACCAAGCTGACTTCTGCACAACACAACTGATGGTCCCAGCCCCGTTACGAAGGCAAAAAGTTCCACAAATGAACCCTGACAAGGCACACACGTGAAGTGAAAACCATTTCAGGTGACGACATCATGAAGGTCATTTAGAGAAGGCCAAGGGCTTTCAGCACTGTCAACAAGGCAAAGGGTGGTTACTTTGAGGAATCTAAAATATAAGACATATTTAGATTTATTTAGCCATTGTTTCACTTGCATTATATACTTGATGTCTTCAGTTTGTATCTACAATGTAGAAAGTAGTAGAAATAAAGAAAAACCATTGAATGAGAAGGTGTGTCCAAACTTTCCACTGGTAGTGTACATACTTTATCAAGGTTACAAGTCAACTTATCACAAATCAGAATTTAAGAATTCATATGAAATGAAATAACCTACAGTTTGGTGCAACAAGTTAGGCCCTAAGAAAAGCAGTTTAATGGCTGAATGAGACCTGCTCCCTTGTTATTTAATGGCAAACAAAATGATCAAATGATGATTCAAAGTGCTGAATTTGTATTTTATAGCTTTTCATTATAATTTTAAATATGAGGCCCAAATAGATGCAAGTGCAGGGGCCATGATTAGAACGAAGATTAACTTGAAGCAGGTTGATGGGGAGAGAAAAGTATGGAGCAGGAGAGAGCAAGCTCATGATGCCAGAAGAACTGTTGATTGATTCTCTGGTTGCTGATAGAAGTATCAGAATGAATTAAGAAGTGTGTAGGACTGTACTCTGCTCACATTCAGACAAATACTGGAAAACTGAACAGTGCAAATGGATAATGACCCAAAGCAAAAACAATCCAAGACTTTCTCAAAGCAACAAAATGGGCTACCAGGTTGACATTACACCAAGTCACATGATCTGAACCCAACAGAACAGCTTTTCAGTTTTTGAATACAAAACTGAAGGCAGAGACTCACAAACAAGCAACAGCTGAAAGTGGCTACAGTGTTTGCTGATATCCACCGAGATCTAAATCAAGTGCAGTGTTGCAGAGAGGCAAAACTACAAAAACTGTCTTTGTCCAAACAAACTATGGACCTTACTATCTGAACAGAAATATTGCCCCAGTCTGAGTGTGAGTGTGTGGTACCAGGAGGCGCAGGCTTATGCCTGCGCGGGCTACCGTGTGACTGAGCACGAGGCAGCTCGTGTGCCTGTCTCCTCCTCTCATCCCCCCCCCCCCCCTGTCCATCATACAAAGAGAAGGCAAAGAAAAAAAAATAATTCTTGGAGGAAAGAACAAAACGGAACGACATGTCGGCATTTGGATTCGCTCACATCCCGTACCCCCTCATTTTGTGTCTCCATCTTGCACGTTGCAAATGATGAAAGGGAGAAAAACTTTTCCATTTCTTCTGTGTACGTGTGTGCATCTGTGTGTGAGTGTTTGTGTCCTTCTCAGTGAATAGAGCATTAATTGCATTAGCATTACAGCTGGGTGATTTTCCAGTCTAAGAAAAACTCTAGCATCAACGAGCAAGACATTTCAAAGTCCTGAAGTGTGTTGTTATTTCGTGCATTTCAATTGGCAAATTCGAAGCATTATTTTAAAAAATGCCATAACAAAAGGAATAAAAGAGAACCGAGCACCAGGAGACAGCTGGAGCATGAAGATTGCACCGATCAGGTTGGCCAAGTAAAACTGTTCAGCTCTTGAAATATTCTCTTGATAGAAATTATTCAATTGCAATAATTCAGCCACCAAAATGAAAATGTGGCAGATAATAAATTAAAGCTTTAGCCTGATTTTGCCCGAAATGCAAAAATAATCTAAAAGAGTAAAATCTAAAAACAAAGTGAAGCTAACTGGGGCTCAGCTCTTTTGTTTGGCTGGTGCAGAAATTCAGCTGGTGCTCCATGCTGTGTGTTGTCGGTTTGTAATGAGAGGGGCAATAAAGAAAATAAAGGAATATCATAATAACAAACAATAACTAAAATCTTTCTCAATTTTCTGAGTATTTAAACCAGAATAAAATCCCTGATATCTAATTAGGTTGTATTTTTGATTATTGTTAGTTCTCTCTGTGGGCCACTGATGCACTGGAGCAGCTGAGGTCAGAGCAAAAGCGTGTTAACCTGCACTCTCTCGAGAGGCCCCAGGAGAGAAGCTCAAGTGTATATTAATTTCACACGACTAACTTGATGTTAGACAAGGATCATTAATTCCACTTTCCCTCTTCACCCTGGCATGGTAAGGTTAAAACCGCATGCAATAATATGCAGTGTATGGACATAAAAACATATGTGTGTGCTTAAATCATTTGGGATTTGGATTTCTTACTCAAAGTAAACCTTAAAACCTTTAGTAGCAAAATCCAAGTTCGGAGTCGCAAACAAAAGCACATACCCGCCAGGTGTGTGCGCCCCTGATGGAGGCAAATTAATCAAAATGCAAAACAGTTAGCTTAATTTCTCTATGTTTATGCAAATAGGTGTGTGTGTGTGTGTGTGTGTGTGTGTGTGTGTGTGTGTGTGTGTGTGTGTGTGTGTGTGTGTGCATCGCTGAGAGAGACCAGTAGAACAGTGAGTAGGTGGAAATTGACACCAGGCAAAAGGCTAAAAAAGAACACACACAAAATTATGCAGAAGAAAAATGGTTTTCGCAAAAAAGCATCACAGTTATGTCCACGTTGGAGTAAAACGGTACATTTTGAAATAATTAAAGATGTTTAAAGATCTACAGTCATGGTAAAGTAAACCCTCTGTCAAGTCTGAGGTTTTATTAGTCAGAATATGGTAAAAATCCATCTAGTCCTCACAAAATTTACAATTATTTTAATACAAACTCTAAGTACACCCCGGGATTCACTAGCTTGTAGAACCTCCTACTAGCAACAACTAAAAGTAACGGTTTCCATATAACTTTTTCAGTGTCTAATATTGCTGTGGATAAATTTTAGGCTTGGTTCATTGAGATTTGTAGGCATTTGTTTATGCATAGCTCTCTTAAGGTCCTGTTATAACATTTCAATCAAGTTAAGTTTTGGACTTTGGGCCGTGACACCTTTTTCAACCATTCTGTTGTAGATTTGCTGCTGTGCTTAGGATCATTATCCTATTGCATGACCCACTGTGGACCAAGCTTTAGCTGTCAGAAAGATTCTCTATAATACTTTGGTATACAGAGGAGTTAATGGTTGATTCAATGACCGCAAGTTGCCTAGAACCTGAATCTGCAAAACACCCCTAAATCATCAGCCCTCCACCACCGTGCTCATTGCCTGTGTTTGGTCTTGACAAACATGGCACTGTGCATCATGACCAGCATCTCCACTTTGTTCTCGTTTGTCCAAAACACATTGTTCTAAGGATGGGGGATATATCGAATGTACTTGATGTCTCACAAGTTTTTCCATGTACGATGGTTAAAATGTAACCATGGAGTATACATCGAGTAACTGCCATGGCAATATTAAGCTGTCTGCATGAAATTCACTGCAAGTTTTCTTTCTCCCACACTGCAAATGCATCATTACCCCTCCCAACCAGAAAATCTTCTACCTGGCACACATGCATGTTTATACACGACCAGACTGGGAAAAATAACCATAAAATGTTTTGTTTTTGTTTTTTTTTTAAAAACCAAACATTTCAATTCATTCAGATTTTTTTAATTAAAAGTGGAAAAAAAAAACACTGAATGGTGAATTTGAATGACTATACCAGTGCAATAGTGCATTTAGGCACTTTATGGTTGCAAATAAAATTTGTTTTGGGAGGTGATTTAAAAGGTTGCCGGTTCGATCCCCAGCTCTGTGTGTCTTGGTCGTTGTGTCCTTGGGCAAGACACGTCACCTACCGCCTACTGGTGATGGCCAGAGGGGCCGATGGCGCAATATGGCAGCCTCGCCTCTGTCAGTCTGCTCCAGGGCAGCTGTGGCTACAACTGTAGCTTGCCAGTGTGTGAATGTGAGAGTGAATGAATAGTGGAATTGTAAAGCGTTTTGAGGGTCTCGAAAAGCGCTGTATAAAAGAAAATGCAATCCAATATCGTGATATATATCGTGTTATAGCCAAAAAAATATTGTGATATTAGATTTTCCTCATATCGCCCAGACCTACATTGTTCCAGAAGTCTTGTAGTCTGTTCAGATGCAACTTTGAAAAGAACATGGCAGCACAGCTTAGGTTTACAGAGAGGAGAGGCTTTCTCTGGGCAACCTTGCAAACAAACCGTACTTTTCAGCCTTCTTCTAACTGTACATTAACATGCTAATTGAGGCTGTGAAGTCTCAGATGTACCTCTTAGGTTTTTTGGAGTTTCGATGAGAATTTCGTGCTCTGAACTCAGGATGTCCACTCCTGGAAAAATGTTTGCATTTCCTTAACGATCATCTGAATGATCCACACCAGCAAAAGGGACAAAAGTCTGCTTTTATAGATGTGCTCACCCTTGTTAATGATCACTTAATCAAGTGCATTTGATTAGCAGCACCTGGGGGCTACTTACCTTCTTATTTCCTATGGGAAAAGTAAGGCTGCACTTAGTGCTTCTGCATTTTGGCTTAAAATGTGTTAAACATGCCTTGTTTTGTAGTTCATTTGTGTTAAATTGATCCTGGATTACGTTTTCTAACAAAACACAATTAGATGTTCGTTTATTTATGAGTGAATTGTGCTCCCTTGTCACACATAGTTGTGATCGTGATTCAGATTTAGTAATATAAGACATAATTATTATAACAAAACAGACTCATCACAATGGGGAAATCTTTTTGGCACACATTAATTTGTAGAAAACTATTTCTGATTGTCTGTTGAGCAGCAATTCTACAGATGCCAGTTTTTTCATTTGTATTAAGATTATTTTTTTATTCTTTTTTTCTTATAATTTAAATTTTTTTACTTTTTTTTTTCTTTATACTAAACTCTCCTGACAGAAAAATGAGCCATCATAACCCCATATAAAAGACCTACTTAGCAAAGCTAACACTTCTTTATCCAGTCCCTATTAAAATGTAACGATCCTTCAAAAAAGACAAGGATACATATCGTTTGTGTGTGCGCATTGTGCTTTTTCATTACTTGATTGAGTTTCTGAAGTGATCCTCTGCAGGGTTTTTCACAGTGCAGCTGTTGAGCAACCACACGTCTGCTTCTGTCGGGTCATCTACAAAGAGAGACAACGCATTTTATTTTTGCAGACTGGAAAAGCAAACGTAGCATTACAATGTTATGAGTACCCAAGATGAAGCCAACACACAGAAAAAAAAACCAACCGAAACGCATATACATGAGTCAAGCACAAAGCACATGGCATCCTAAAAGATGAAGAAGTGCTTAATTAGTCTCTGGTGGAACTCCTTTGCGTCTGAATTCCACAGTGAGTCAGTTTGTACTCACAAAATGATCCAATGTGTGTCGGTAATTTTAACCCCATGTAAATTCCCACTTCTCTATGTTGTGAAAACTAGAATTAGAGCGCACTGGAAAAAGTGTCTCTGACAAAACATGGTTGATTCCCGTGTCCACTTAGCATTTTCTGCACTTTCATATATATAGCTTATATAATATACCAAGTATACAACTAACTTTAAAAAGCTGAAAACCAGCTTCGTGTCAAGTGCCAAACAAGATAAATTCTCAACTCCTAGTTGCTTAAAATTAAGATCATTTCAACATGTTTAACCAGCACGCACACGCACACGCACACACGCACACACACACACACACACACACACACACGCACACACACACACACACACACACACACACACACACACACACACACACACACACACACACACACACACACACACACACACACACACACACACACACGCTCTTTGAGACGATGGTATGAATCTTAGCACTGCCAGGAGAGCTGTCACACACAGATTTGGAGGGGATGTAATGGCACGTTGGTGGTGGGGTGCTGCTCCTTTATGCCACATTAAACCAGATATTTCAGGAAAGCTACTTCCCTGCTGCAGCCAAGTATACTCACACACAGCATTATAGTTAATGTGCTATATGGTGGTTTTATGTAATAAAATTACCAAAGAAAATCAGCGTACCATAGGTAAACTCTACGGTCAATAGAGTTCACTTTCAAAAACAAACAATTTAAAACAAAAAAAACCTCAAACAAACAGCCTACATACCATTTTTTTCTGCACCAAGGGCAAACCAGAATGAAACAACTATTAAATTATTCATAGCGCCACACAAATATATGCAAATGTCTCTCCGCTCTCATTCATGCTGTGACCAAGTATTCAACATTTTTCGGTATATTCAAATTCCAGTTCGTTAAAATTTAAACCTTCATGATGTCACTTTGCCACTAGTTTTGAATACACAAGACAGAATAAATTTCAATATGATGAACAATCTGTAACAGCGATATTAATTCAGTAACACACGAGCACAGACGCAAACCGCATCTTTAAAATGTACAAATGCAGCAGGTTTGAGGTTTGTTAGTCGACTGGATCCGACAGTAAGTTTGACTAAATGATGCCTCATCAAAACAGACAGACAAACAGACAGTCCTTCTAAAAGCACTACGTGTGACTCAGAATAGTAGGGCATGAATCACGAGCATGTTTTGGGTTTGTTTGGGCTTTTCTGTTTGGAGTGATCAATTCTTTAAATGACAAAACTAATAATAGAAACACCAGACATAATGAGTAATCCTAAAGCTACAAATGTGTGTATATTTGTGCTGATGATTGGGAAATGAATAACGGAAAGGGACGAGGGGAGGTGAGAGAAAGAGAGAGTGTTCAGCTGGCAAAAGCTCTTATTATGCCTACATTTATTTGCGAGGCAACCAACACACACACACACACACACACACAGGCACACACACACATGCACACACACACATGCACACACACACACAGGCACACACACACGCACACACACACACAGGCACACACACACGCACACACACACACACACACACACACAGGACTTTAGTGAGAGTGGTCTCAGCTGTGTGGTTGCTTTCTCCTCTCAGTCCCAAGGGATGCTTTCCAGACCAACAATAACAAGCTCTCCATCAATTTAACAGAAACGCGCACACACACATATGCGCACACACACACGCACACAACAATCCTAGCTACAGAATAAGCTTGCTAGTGCAGAGACAAAAACTATGCTGGAAAAAAAAAAGAGAGAAAACAACTACAGTAAATATTATGGTGCACATCCTGAATTTCTTTCTTTTTTTTTTTAATTTTTTTATTTGGTTTAAAGTGACTTTTTTTCTCATTATAAATTATAATATATCATATTAGCAACGGGCCTTTATTTTGAAATTAATCTATTGATTAAAAATACAAACAATCTTAAAGAATGATCAAGTGAACAGCAAATGAAAAAGCATACAACACCACATGAGCCTGAATGTAGAAGCATTACCTTGCAGCTCAAAGCTAACATACAAAAGCACATTTATGACATCACACGACGTTTGAGGTCAAAGGATGCTTTATTGTGTTGTATTTTTGGAAAACGGAGGCTGTATTTAACTAAACATTTACAGAGAGGGCGCGGAGGGAGCGGCGCATTAACGGAGCCCTGACAGTCGCTGTCACATTCTCAGTGACAGTCGCTTTGGCTTCTTCTTTCACATTTTCATCTAACTGAAAACTAATCCAGGCGTAACTGCTATCAACCATGTGACGATAAAAGACAGGCGCTGGCTGTTACAAGCAGCCAACCAGACGTAGATGTGCAGAGGACGCAGAATCTCAAAGAATGCAAGACTGTACATTTGCAAAATAAGGTTTCATGTAGTTGTGGATTAAATGGCGTAGGCAGCAGCTGAACTTTAGATCATATTTTGTGGAATTTTTCTTTTTTAAATCAGTGAATCAAAGTGCAAATTTAGACTGTAGATGACTTAGTAGGACACTAAACATTTCCTAGGGTCAGACTAAAAAATTAAGTCTGCATTAGATCCTCTGTTAGATTCAATATTACGGGTCCATGCATATGTTCTCTGCCTTTTCATCTCTCATCCTCAGGTATGGACT
This sequence comes from Neolamprologus brichardi, assembly GCF_056152115.1. NCBI lineage: Eukaryota > Metazoa > Chordata > Actinopteri > Cichliformes > Cichlidae > Neolamprologus > Neolamprologus brichardi. The sequence continues at coordinate 4,775,789 of NC_142114.1, read as the reverse complement.
TGCTTTTATAGAGCACTTTTCTAGTCTCGCTGGCCAATCAAAGCAAAAGCTTTCTCACGGTAACCTTGACTTAGTCACCATTTAAGCTCCGATAAATTCCAACCACATAAAGACATCATGTTACTGGAAAATCTGTGGAATTTTACATTTGCATACATTTGCATTAACAAGGAGGTGCAGCCAATGGCGCAGAAGTCATTTGGTTATTTTTTGCCTGCCATGGCATGTCAATGTCTTAAAACAGAAAGTGCACAAAAACTGTTGACTTATCTTATCTAATACAGAACATAAAGATCTGTATCCCAGCCCTGTGCTTTCACACCATGAATGACAACTTTACCAGTTAGACTAAGGTGACACCAGTGGGTAAATGGGTAACAAGTAAAAAGTTTAATGATGCTGTTTCTGCCTTTGTGCCATTCTTAGACTTCACAGAACACATGGAACAGCAAAAAACCCAAAAAAAACAACATTTCTACACAGCATCTCCAAACAAAAACCCATCAGGGCCTGCATGGTGAAACCATAGTTATATGCAAGTGCATAAATGTAGGCATCTGATATTATGAGAAACAAAGACAGAGAGCATGTCATAATGGCTATTCACTCAGTGTGCAGCACGCACATAAAAAGCCTGTTTTATATTTTGTTCAGTGTAAGAAATGTTTTCCATTTGACCACAACAGACTGATATTTTTAGGCTGTATGTTTGTGAGTTTCTCCAATACTATTAAAAAAACTCCAGCAATCCCAAACCGTTGACCCCAATATATATAAAAAAAGAAATTGACTTGTGTGCATGCACATGCACAAAGCTTGGCTTTGATTTCTATGTATGTGAATGGAGGTGCGGTACGTCTACAGAGGGCCCAAATGATTAAATCTTAACCTTGAGGTTATTTCTGTTTACGCGGTGTGTGTGTGTGTGTGTGTGTGTGTGTGTGTGTGTGTGTGTGTGTGTGTGTGTGTGTGTGTGTCTCACCCTAACTTCACCCTAAAACCAAATCATACAAGAGAGACAGGGATATTGGAAAAGCAGCACCTGTGGTCAGTGTGTGTGTGTCTGTGGTGGTGCAGACGTATACACAGGGTCATACATAACATATTTCAATCACACTACTCCCTATGGAGATGATGTATGGGAGGTTTGGGAGCAGGTGCACTCATCAAGTAAGTACGGATGGAAAAATGGCCAAATCAAAGGAAAAACAACAGACTGCAAGTTATTGTTTCTTACATAAAAATGAATAAAAATGAATAAAATAATACGTAGGACTGACTTAGAAACGAGTCATCCTGAGAGAAATTGAAAGCGTGTGTGGAATAAGGCAGGTGATAATTTACCCAAACACATTTTCATTAAAAAAAAAAACAAGTAAAAACAAAACCCACCACGATCAACATAACTGATTAGAAACAGAGCCGAAGTCCTATTTGTCTGCTCACCTTTACACTTAAATGTTTGTGGTTTACAAACACTACAAAATGATGAATTCTGCTGTATTTGCACATGACTGTATTTCTTGCTGATTTACCCACAGGTGTGTGCAGCACCCCGCGGAGCAGCAGACAGTAGGCTCAGCTGCAGGGTCAGAAAGCAGAGGAACACAAACAATAACAGGCAGAATGGGAATACGGTAATTTCCGATGCTCGCATGTACTTTATGCAGATGTGCCAATTTACAACTGAAAACTGTAAATTTCACTCACTTGTTTACTGTAAACAGACAGTTGTCTTGCACTTAGAAATGAGAAATGTCTGTGGTTTTGTCTGTGTGACTAAATTTAATTGATTATAAATTTTATATTTTCCTATTAGGGCCTAATTAGATTTCCACTAAACAATAAGGATATAAAAAGCACATAAAATATGTATAAGAAGTCATTTTCCACTACAAATATTATTTTTACAGGCAAACTAACCATAATGAAAAGCAGAGGCTCTCCAAATTTTCATGATTGAGTGCCAATTTAGGGAGCGAGCGCGACTGAGGGCAGCAACATGCTTAGAGGATGGTTCATTTGTCAACGTTAGCGAGGTTTACTCTGCAACAATTGCTACAAAAGACGAGCTGAAATTGAACAGATACTTTAGTCCTGTCACTTTATAGTATGACATGTAAAGTATATTACAAATATTACACTTGCGATTGGCCTCAGTGTTTTGCTTGTTGCGATAAACAATCTATTTCCACAGTGGGTCTGTGAAGGTTCTCAGTCATTCACGTCATCGTAGTCTAAGGAGCTTGGAAAGAAAAACGTCTTCTTTAAGTTTGTTGAAGACGTTTCACCTCTCATCCGAGAAGCTTCTTCAGTTCTAAGAGCAATTGGTGGAGAGTACCAGATTTTAAGCCCTATGGGAGTGTCCCCCCAAGAGGGTCATGAACCCCCTGTTGATCCTCTACCTAATCACATGAGCCACGGTGTGAAAACGGGTGTGTGTCACAGTCAGCCAGGGTTTCGGGTGAACCCATTGTGAAGCCTTGCCTCACCCTATCATGTGAGTTACTGAGGTCAAAAGGCCCAGGATGTGAGTGGGCGTTAAGGTGTCTGGGGAGGGATCTCAAAACTGGATTATAGATTGCAGACAGTTGGTGTTATAAGCCCCGCCCTCTCTTCAAAGATGGCTGTTCACAGTGGACATAGATGGCTTCTTTCACTCCTCTTTCAAACCATCTGTCTTCTCTGTCCAAAATGTGAACATTGGCATCCTCGAAAGAGTGACTGATGTCCTTTAGATGCAGATGGACAGCCGAGTCCTGTCCTGTCGAAGTGGCTCTTCTATGCTGTGCCGTTTATGTAAACAAAAGTAGAGCCTGATCAACACTGACACTTTTATTGATATCGTTATTTGGCCATTTAAAAAGCTGATGTATCGTCTCATTATTTGTTCCTCTTCAAATACACAAAGATTAACATTTGGCATGTGTAGCTATTTCTGATTTAAGATCTCAGTTGTTGTCGTTTTTTGTGACAACAGGTTGTGGGTTACTCTTCTACGCTCTGCCCTCCTCAGCTCGGATCAGCTGGGTGTTCTGTTTGTGGCGTTACAAACACATGTTGCCGACTGAGAGGCTGCAAAGTACCTCCTAAGAGAAACTATGAAACATCCACACTTTAATCTGATTTATCAGCCAACACCAGTGTATCAACAAATGACTAATATTTTCCTCTCTAAAAAAAGAAACTGGATGAACTATGCTAAAAATCCTAAACCACAGTAAGTGTAGGTTTCAAAATGTCATATATCGACGTATGCACTGCAGTGAGGCTGTAAAGTACACATCGTGGTGTAAATAGCAGCTCGAATTCCTAAGACTTACACTAATAGTCCCTCCAAATATTGCTAACATGGTAATTAAATACCTCTGCAGGGATCAGCTATCAAAGCTAGCGCTGCCTTAAAATAATGAAAAGAAGAATTGTCCTTGTGTGAGCTGACACAGAGGATATGAATACAGTTACACAGATATTTAGGAAAAAGAAAAAGTTGGAAAACCGTGTTTTAGACCACAAAAATCTAAACCAACCACCCCGGGTCTTCAACACTGGTAGATGATACATGAGAGCTACTACTGGGACGTGCGTGTGTGCACGTGCGTGTGCATGTGCATGTGAGTGACAGAGAGAAGGGGCAGACAGCAGCCCTACGGGTCATTTTGATGCTCCTGGTGCTTCACATACAGACTAAACCATGACCCACTTTCGGCCCCATCCCACAGACACCCCCACATTCACACGCACTTCTCCCCCTTGTTATTTCTGTCCTGTACCCTCCATCCATTGCGCCCTTCATCTCTAACATATCGTCTTTTCTCCTCCTGTGCCGCCCCCACTGCTCGTCAGACACACACACAAAAACGCACAGGACATGCCGACCTTGGGATACGGCGCTGTAGTGCTCTATCGGGGTAAGAGTGCTGGGGCAAGGGGTGGCTTTGGGGTGAATGGACACACTTGACTGAGCTAACAAGGCCTGTATGGGCTTATTGGCTGATAGGCTGGCCGGACAGCTGGATGCCAAGCGTACTGGCTGGGAGGACAGGTGGACTGGAGGGCAGGGCGGGGCAGTGACCCCGCTCCACCGTGTTATGCATCTCCCAGAAGTCAGAGAGCTCACTGCCATGAATAATGTCCTAGCCCAGATATGGCTACAGCCCACTTTTTCCCCCCTTTTGATTCATTTATTTATTTATGTTCCCTCCAAACAAACAAAAAACTAAATACTAAAGCATATTTCATAAAACATATTGTCAGGACAATAAATATTTCAAACATACATTCTTTTAATGTATTTAGACTTGTGTTATCCTGGCACTACTGCAGTCTTAATATGTCACACAGAAAGAAAACCACATGCCACTATCACGAACACATACAAATTCAACAGAAGGGAAACTGAATCAAGCTTGTGTTGGGTTTGTTTGTGTTTTCATTTCTGTCAATTCATCATTTCATCATTTCTTTTGACAGTTTGTGTCAAAACTGCAACTTTACGACATCCCACAGTCACAGGCACTGGTAAACAAGCACAAACATAACAGCTACAATCACAAATGCACACAAAGTCACTGTGTGTGTGTGTGTGTGTGTGTGTGTGTGTGTGTGTGTGTGTGTGTGTGTGTGTGTGTGGGGCAAGGCTGATTCTCAGGTGATAACATTTCTGCCTAAAAGGTTCCTTTTCCTTAGGGGAACGAGTGTGAGTGTGTGTGCGCCTTACTGATGTGGCAAATTCTGAATGGCTCTTAGAGGACTTATGAGCTTCACCTCCAATCACATTTTACAAAGAAGCACTTGCACTGGCACACAGCTACAGCCACACAAACACTGTGACATACGCACACTCATATACACAGACAGAAGGCCCTGGGGTTTGGCAGTTGGTCCATACATCTACAAGGGTGAGCAGCCACTCAGCCGTGGATGATAATGCAATCAACTATCATTAGAGGGATGCTGGCTGACTGCATACGCGCACGCACACGCACACACACACTACAGCTACCCACAACACACTCAGACCTGTCACACTGAGGAAACTGCTCATATTGCTGTGGTAAGATGCGATCCTACGTTTACAGTCACTTTTTCACAAAGTCCTCATTACAAGGTAGGAAGCAAATGAATTTTTTAATAGATTAAACAATCAAATAATCATCAGCAGAATAACAAGAACGGAAACAATCTTCGGCTATAGCCCTAAACTAAAAGGGATTTTGTTAAAATATCTATAAAAAATAGCAGAAAGACGCACAAACAAAGAAAAAACTGGCACAGGCACATCTAACTTTATCACTGCTTCATCTTCTGATGCAACTACAGGGCAACACTAGTGCACAACAGAATCACAGTGTCTCAGTATTAAAGCGTCTCAGGGCATCAATTCTTTGTCCTCTTTTGGCCAACTCTCTATTTATTCATGTGTTATTTAAAGCTTGCTGGTGGCATATAGTTTACAGAGTCATCAGCATCTCCGTAAACTGAAATCAGATCAGACAGCCTGCTTCTCTGCTGGCCAGTCAACCCTTATTTTATGTTTTAAAACTATAGATTGCCGAGCCCTCTATAAACTAATTGTCTATGTTATATGTGTCTATAAAGTTAAAAGACACTCACTTTAGAGTACAAACATGAATAAAATAACTTTACTGAAAGCAGTACAGACTGCTAAAGAAAACTAATTTTTTACTGGGCTATGGAGAAAATAAATACAGGAACAATCACAAAGAAAAAAAGATGTTCACACAGATTTCCATTCAGATTGATTTTCAGTAATTTATCCATTTTTCAAATATTTGATCTTCAGGGTTGGAAAATCCCAAAACTAGATTTGAAAAGGAAAAAAAAAAAGCTTACAAATTAGTACAAATTACATCGTCTGAGATGTCAGATTTTACAGTTTTTCTATTTTTGACACACCTCAGATACACCAGACTGCGGTCCTCTCAGACTCACTGTCTACATCGACTCTTAAATAGCAGAAATCCACAGCAGTGGTTCTCGTAATGTGTGCATAATCTCCCGACTCTTCTCAAGGGACAGATATGGCCGTGTGTGCGAGTGTCTCTGTGTGGAGGTAGGGAAGTAGAGAGGGTATGCCAAGTTAGGCACAGCGGGGGCCCGTGATAGCACTCACGTCAACAGTTTGACAACATCTTAGAAAGATCTGTTCACTTGGGATTACTCTCCTGTCCTCAACAACTCTGAGTACATTACTGTTGGAGGAGGAGAGTGAGCCTGACAGATAGGGGCTGAAAGAGACAGAAACGATGAGGATGCAGGGCTGAGAGGCAGGGAAAGAATCACGGCTAACAAGTTAAGAAGGATGGAGGTGAAGTGAGAGTAGAGATTCGAAAGGGGGGGAAAAGAGAGAAAGAAAAGCAAGCCAGAAGAGATTGAAAAAAAGAGTGATGAAAATAAAATCCAAGAAACAGACAGAAAGAGTACAAAATAATGAAGATGGGTAAAGGAGAGGGAGCTAGCATTAGAAGATGAAGTGGGAGTAGCTCGGTGAAAAATAGCACACAAGCTCAGCTGAAAGTGGAGCAGCCATGATGAATGCTGCGAGACAGGCCAACCACTAATTTGGATGGCAGAAGTTTGCTTCCACAGGGCAAGAGGCCGGAGTCAATCTGTCTCTCTTACGTCTGACCACAGAGCCACAGTGGGTGCACCTGGGTCCAGACAAGGGCCCCCGTTTCAGACCAGAACTAGTGAACTGCCAATATAAAGAGTCAAGCATGTACGCGCCTACACGGGGAAACATTAAGGCATGTTTTTCCACTACAGTCATGGAGTTACAAATGTTTTCAGGTATTGTGTTTCAAACCAATCACATTCTCCAGCAGAATTAAGGTCTTGTAGGGTATATATGGGTTACATATATGGGGAAAAGTACAATGGAGAGTAATGATAAACATCTGGCTGTCAACTTCATGCGATTTTAAGTGTGCATCAAGTGTGATTTATTGAGCTGCAGGCAGGCACGAGATGGAAGCGAGGCCTAAATAGATTTTTGCCATTACATGTCTCACCTTGCATAGATAGGATGATTTGAAGTCTGAGGTTCATGCTGTAATTGGGGCCAATCACTAGTCAGCAGCTCAGACAGAAAACCATTATGATCATCAGCGCAGACATAAAAAGGTATTTCACACAGCCAGAAAGGGATTATTAGAGTCAAGGGCACAAAAGTCAGGGTGTCTGGGAGAAAGAAGGGCCTGAAAGGTTACTGACTGACAGATTAATATACCAGTGATTTCACTTTTACCACACACCTCAGAGTGAAAAATGACACACACTTTCGCTTTCCAGTGTAATTTCAAAGGCTGGATAAAGAATCTATTTTCCAATTAATTGCCTTTTTAAAATCCAATATAGACTCTTAAAAATCCTCCTGACTGACATTAGCATTTGGGCACATGTGTCCTATACATATATCATCTCTGCTAAACATTATTCAAACGTGCACAAAGCTAGCATTATCATTTTTAATCTAGCAAAAAAATTACAGATGGCTATAAAAGCTGCTGAGAGTCTCAACAGTCCAAACTAATGAAACCGTGAGTGTTTATACAGACCCGTCGCAGTTTAAGACCCCAGCAGTCGGCCGTACCAATTGTATTTGATCCAGACAACACAATTACACGAGAAATAGAATAAAGAAGGAAAAGTCTGCACACTGGTTTGAAATCTGTGAGTGTTGACAAGATATTTTCTCTGGCTACATCATATGAAGCCCATAAGTCGAATAAACAGGGTGTGGATTTTACTTTATCCAGTCTGTCCCTGCCGGGAGCTAATACTAGCCAGCCAGCTGCCTGCACACATCAGGCTGATCTTGTCAACACAACACCATTCTGCAGACGAATTAGCGAGCAAACTTTCAGTTTCTGCTCTGTCTGTTTAAAAGGAATGTCTTAAAAACAAAACTCAGAGTCCATCGTGAGTCTAAGACACAGGATGTAAGTATAAACAGCCTGTTCAACGTATTGAATGGTGCAGGTCCTAAAAATGTGTGTGTGTTGTGTGTAAGGGGTTCTGTATTTATTAATTAAAATGATCATTTAAAAACTGAATGTGAAAATAAATGGTTTGTTTTAAGGCTGTGCGATATGACCAAAATCTCATATCCCGATATAAGAATTCTATCGTCCGATAACGATATAAATCACAAAAATGTAACATTTTCTGTAAATTCTGTGAATCTCGGGCAGCTCGTCTTGTGTGAAGCGTTTCCAGCTGCGCGTCATGTAGCTGGAGTCGAGTGTTTTAACCGATGCATAAAACGATACATTTTTAGACATAAGTTGTAACAGCCGCCGTTTTCTTTGTGAGTATTTATTACACGGCGTGCTGCGGGCAAAAGCCTGTTCTAACGTTTGAGTCTATGATTTATTTTTTAGCACCTGGCGGCTCTTTTTTAATTTTCATCCGTAAACACTCTGCATCTTTCACGTGATTCAGTTTATTTTGAAAAGTCTCAACAGGATCTTGAGCTTTATTGTGAAAGGTTTATGTGGAACATAAACAAACGGACACGCGATGCTGTTACCGTAGTTGTTGCTAACGACAACGCATAAAAACAGGCGCTTGTCCATCTGTAGTGTGGTTATATTAAATATAAGAGAAAGAGAGAACTTTAAGACATTAATATAGCCACTACAGTGACCATCAAAACAATGAAAAAATATTGCCGTAAACAGTTTATTTTGCGACACCATGAAACAAACCATAGCGTAAAATGAAACGATAGATGTTTTTGTATCGTCCTCTGATATATATCGTTATATCGAACAGCCCTAGTTTGTTTCCTGAGGTTCTATTGTCCTTCGTTTCCTATAAAATTACACTTTATGCACATGTGTCAAAACTAATCATCCAGTTTCAAAAAGCTAAATTCCTTCTGCTGAAGGGATCGGCCCCGTTTGTTTGTTAGCAGGCAAGCATCCACAGTTTCCAAGATATCACGCTAGCTCAAGTTGATTTCAGTTTCATCAGCTCAATCAAGGTCGCGCTCTTCTGGAGGAGTTGCACTCTTTGAATGCTTTTGTTTTTAAAGAAGTTTGCAGTCAACTTTAAGGTGTCCTCCCTCGGATGCACGGCATGTGATGATACATTAGTGAATATATCGTCGCTGTAGCCACTGCTGCTGTTACGCTACCAACAAGCAACCACGTAAAGCCTGTGAAGACCCTCACGAATCCACAGTAAACGTTACGTCGAAATCAGGCCATTGTTTTCTGACATACAACCTAAGACAAAATCCAAACTCACCATTGTTGACTCAGCACCTTGCGTGACATCACATTAACAAAACTAAGCCGGTGTTTGTGTTCGGATCTACTGGTATTTGCGGCGTGTTGTGTTTGCACGTCATTCAGAACGCTTCATATGGAAATGTAAGATGCACAGAAACACTCAGCGATTTAGTGATTACACACGATGAAGTTTAGATTATAATATATGCAGAAAAACTTTCCTCTGTCACAGCGAGATGGCGAATAAGAGAAATACAGATTTGCATTTTAACCCCTCTGGAGCATCTGGTTGCTTCCATTGTCATATCTAAGATGTGCTGGTTTTCAACAGATCACAAATAATTTAACTAGAAAGCATATAAAATTATGATCGGAGCTCATGAAAAAAAAAAAGCAAGAGAAAGAGTGACTTTCTGTACCTCAAAGCCAACTGTCATGCACACCATGGTAACCACAGTCTTTTCCCCATTTCACAACAATAACAGACTAGACAAATATTGACACGCCATTTCTCTGCCATTACAAATGTGATTATATTTGCTGTTTGCCCTAGGAGATGGCAGTTAATATTCAATGGTGTGCGTGTACCTTTGTGTGCAACTGGGTGTGTTTGTGTATATGCACAATTGTGCGATGGAAAAAAAAAAAAGAAGAAAGAAAGCACACGTCTGTTTGCCCTGCACACAAAAGAATGTGTTAGAGGGCGACCAAGGATCCAGAAATTTCCTCTGTGTGTGTGTGTCTGTTTTCTTTTATGCCATATGTCACCTGGTACAGAGACAAAGACTTAGGATAGAAAGCTTAAAAAGTAGGAACCACCTGTATGTAAAAGCTCACCTGTCCTCTGGTGGGAAAAGCCTGCAGTGAACGTGTACTGTAGCAGATGGAGTGTGAGGCGAAACAAAGGTAGAGGCAGTAGCTAAAAGGGGCTGTGGTCAATAAAGGGAGAATACCAAAGCAGTTCTTAAGTTTTTTGTTTGTTTTTTAGTAGCCTAGAGAATAGATAACCATCTTTCACAATTACACACAATGACCTGTCTTATTCTGTCCACAGTTTAGATACACACTGTAAAGGAATGGCAGCTGAAAGGACTCTAATTCCACCATTTAGATCCTGATCTACCAACATCCAGGTTCATGCGCTGCTTAGACACGAACAAGCATGGCTACTCCAGCTGTAGGCGAAGAATGTGGAGTTAGAAGTTTGTCAGTGGGAACGGAGACCTACTGGAAAAGCAGCTGAATAATATAAGTGCACTAGAGCAAAGCGGCTCTCTCCACAGTGGGAAAACATAAGGCGGGATGTCAGCATTAAAAGTAAATGTCTGTGTATTTGTGTTGTTTGTTTTTTCGGCCACATATTACTGGCGGAAATGGGTCATAAAAATTATTTTTAAAAATAAAAAGAAGGTTTGATTTGAAGGCTTTTTGTACAACTGTTAGCAAAATGAAAGGATACTGTATCAAATATTTACATCTCTTACAATATGTTAGATCATGTGTTGTTTTGGTCTTTTTGAGCCTATATATATATATTTAAAAATTGATTGAATCAGCCCAAAAATATACACCTGATTCGCTATTTTGAAACTCAAAATAACTCCTGAGAAGGACTCCCAACAGAGGAACGTTGCATAATCTTTAACTCTCCATATGAAGAGCAACCATCACTGACGATGAGTGAAAAAGAAAACTTGGAGTAGACGTGGAATTAACACCCTCCATTCCTCTGCTGGCTAGTGGCTGTACAGCTAGCCAGCAGCAGCCAGCCACAAGGATCAGAGACTTTAGCAAGAAGCCAACTGCAACTACAACATCAAACATCTATAGGAAGACGAGAAAAACATTAGGCACTGCAGTTTTGTTTTTACCATAGAAAAAAATGTGTGTGTGACTTAAAAGCTGGCATAAAGCTTAGACTCAAATTTTATTCAGGTTAGCCTTAATGCTGTTTATACTGAGATTGCTTGTTAGCGTTTGGAGCTAATAACTACTTCACATATTTATGTTTCACATGTAAAGTGACCTAATTTGATTAATAGCAATAATTAGAGCTTCCTCTGTGTTTTCTTTTTTTTTTCTTTTTTTTTTACTTCTGGGTGAAATTGAAACAATTTAGGTCATCTGGCTCCTTATTCCCAAATCTAAGCTAAGGGACATGCAAATCAGATGCAAATGACACCCAGAAAAGTGAAAACTAGTTATGGGCCCTGGTAATAAATACTGAATTTAGCCTCTTGGCATTCTAAAAGCAGCCAGTTGGGGTTAATATGCAAATTGTATGCAAATAGCCCAGATGCAGAGAGCGCCTTTTTCTCCCCTGATATAGAAAGCACGGGGGGTGTCCTGATGGCTTAGAAAGCAGAAGCATATAACATGCCCTTATGATGATACCGTCCCCTGATACTTGCACTCTTATATTCACTCTCCAACTATCATAAAAAAGAAAAAAAGCACAGATATGATTAAAAAAAAAAGTGTAAAGGAAGAGAAGAAGAAAAATTACAAGCCCGTTTGAGAGGAAAATGAGGGGGTAAGACAAGGAGACAAGAAAAATTGAGAAGTATGGTATGTAATTTCAATACTAAATCCCAGACAGCGTTGTTAGCTGATTAGAGGATCGGCGTGGAGGCAAAGGCAGAAAGAAATAAGAGTAAAATATACAAAGTACAAAGTAGGAAAGAGCCAAGTAAACGTAAAGGGAGAAGGGTCCAAAAGGATGATGAGCTTTGACACAAAGGGGTTCAGGGAGTAGTAGTCAGCAGCTTGTATGTAAAAGTCACAGGAGACAGACCTAAAGATATGGCGCGCGCACACACACACACACACACACACACACACACACACACACACACACGCACACACACTTTGCTGATCCTGTTTGTGCATAAAGAGGAAAACTGGGCAAGTACAACACATGATAAGCTTAGTGGACCACCTTGTTCAATTGGCGGTGTCTCCACAAATTACATGCACCACCGGCACGCACACACATACACACCATGTTATATACTCGCAGTTCCACCATAATCACTATAATGCTGTTAATTGAAACCCAGACTTGCCCTGAACACATCACCTGATCTCCCTACCTGCAATGGTACCACATTCAAAATGAATACCACAAAGCTCTTAATCACAGATTCCACCCTCCAGTACACAGAGGCAGGCTGGTTGCTGATGTGCTTCGTGCTGAGCATTAAAGGGAATGTGGAGGCTGGCAGGTAGACTGGTGATTAGACGGGCTGTTCTGCTAACGGCATGTAGACGTTAAAAAAAAAAAGAGAGAAAGAAACACACGCCAATACAAATTGCTAGTCTGGTTCACAGCACATTTCCATACACAGACACTAAGCAGGGTGGTCCATTTTTGAGCTCCGCATTTTCATCATCTTCTTTTTATCTCAACACCAAAAATCTACAGTGACTCAAAAACCCTGACTGCAATAATTGCTAGGATTTAAAGACAGAGGAAGAGATATATGGATGTAATAAAAAGGGGGGTCTCATGACTGGATTAATGGAGAAAATCATGCCAAAAATATATCAACAGAAAGAAAGGAAAATAAATACAAGGATTATTCTGACTGAAGAGCATGAATTGAACTGCAGCTATTGATTAACTCTCTAAATTGACCATAATTTAAGATGCAACACAAAAAAGATCAGTGACTTGGCACATACAAAGCAATTTAAATTGACCACCTTTATTTTCCAAGTAGTCACTGTGCGCATGGGGAAACGGCAAAAAGGCTCTCTCTCACTTTTTCCATTAACCTCACATTGTCCATATCCTGCTGCTTTTCATTGCTTCCAGTTTCCTATCAGCATCATATACCACACCCCTTCTAAACTGCTGAGCCTCATTTAAAAATCTCCCTTTTCTCACGCTCATCCTTTCAGAATTAGCTTTTCATTTGAAGTTATTAAAAACCTGTTTTATTAACACTTATGCACATCTAAATGGATAATCCTATAGAACAATTTAAAGTATTTTTATAGTAAAAAGCTGCCTATGAGACCTGTGTGTGTGTGCGTGCACACATAAATGTGCGCTCCATTCATTTGTGCCTGAATATATTATATAGGTGAAGTAAAGATGAAGCAAAATCCCAAAGAATGCGCCTCCCCTAATTAATAAATCATGACAAAAATGGAACAATTAAAGTGTTTCTCATTATAAATAATTGATGTGTTTGTCCACAGAAAACAGTATCTCTCCTCTTGCAAATACAAAAAGTAAAAAAAATAAACCAAAAGGTAGAAAAAGCTGCTGGATAAAAACAAACACCGAGCCTAAAACAGCAGCGTGGACGATGAGAGAGAGAGAAGGGAAGCAGGGGCAGCGCATGCACAGAAAAACACACATTCCATCTCCTAACAGATTCCATTCAAAACAGATGGCATCAGAATTATCTGATGTCCTGTCACCGTCTTTTTATATGCTAATCCAGCTCCTACACACATCCGAGTGGCTTTAATCAGATATCAGGTCAGAGAAGCTAAATCAAGCGGAGACAATCGTGCTGCTAGAATTTTACACTGCGCCGAGGCAAGCAGTCACACACCAACGTATCGTTGCACTTAATGCCGTGAGACTCAAAGTGTGGAGCAACAAAGCTGGGCGATGTTGTTTCCCGCACTTAAAGTGACTGATAACTTGGACGGAGCATACCTGCTGCACTAACTCACTCGCTGCAGAAGCTCTACACCTGAACGTTCAGCAACGTGACAAACTTCTCGTGCATAATTATCTCTTATTTATCCCCGTTTGCCAGCAGTCATTCTGTCACTCAAGTAGCAATGGCACAGCAGGAGTCTTGTTGTTTTCTGTTACTGCTCAGTTCCTGTGCCGCATGCAGCCGTTATTGATGTTTAGAGCTACTGTTGATGATAATTCAACACTTTCTCCTTCAAAGTCAATCAGTTTCTAAATAAAGCTACGAGATAAGAGTGTTTTTTTACTGTATGGTCACCTCTGGAAAGGTGACAGAAAAATAATGTTACCAAAAGACGCTGACTTGTTAAAGTTCGTGCAAATGTAGATCTTTTTTATGCTTTTTATATGAACTCTGCCCTCTATCTTTTAAACAAAGTATATTATTCAATGTTTGCACTGACTACTTTTCAACTGCTCTTTAATTCAAATATCTAATCAGCCAATCAAATGGCAGCAACTAAACTGAGCATCAGAACGGGGAAGAAAGGTGATTTAAGTGACTGTAAATGTGGCGTGGAGTATTTCAGAAACTGCTGATTTGCTGGGATTTTCACACAAAACCTTCACAAGGTTAAAATTTTCAGTGACCTGCAGCTCTCTGTGTGAAAATGCATGCAAGTTTATTTCCAGGGCGTTTATTTCTACACTTCTTTATGCATGCATGCTTCATTATATGTTGTATGCATGCTGCTATGACAATTCAATTTCCCTCTGGGATTAATAAAGTCTCTCTGAACCAACCTCCAATTTGATCTGAATAAAACACCTGTGAGATGTCGTGCAACAGGAGATTTGCATCATGGGTGTGCAACTGCCAAACCTGCAGCAACTCTGTGATGCTTTCATGTCAACCTGGACCAAAATCTCGGAGGAACGTTTTCCATCTATGAAACAAGAATGGAGTTCTCAAGGTAAAAGGTGTAATTAATCATGTGGCCAGTGGGTGCACATCTACAAGGTTCCTTTCTTCTTGTGTAGATGGACAGAGGAAGACACATGCACACAGAAAAGGCTGTGATCTTTATGTCAAAGTTTTTCCAGTGTTTAGATTTTTTTGGCATCATGTAAAATAGGGCTGTGCGATATGACCAAAATCTTATATCCCGATATAAGAATTCTATCATTCGATAACGATATAAATCACAAAAATGTAAAATTTTCTGTAAATTCTGTGAATCTCGGGCAGCTCGACTTGCGTGAAGCGTTTCCGGCTGGGCGTCATATAGCTGGAGTCGAGTGTTTTAACAGATGCATGAAACTACACATTTTTAGACATAAGTTGTAAAGGCCGCCGTTTCTTTGTGAGTATTTATTACACGGCGTGCTGCGGGGAAAAGCCTGTTCTAACGTTTGAGTCTAAGGTTTATTTTTTAGCACCTGGCGGCTCTTTTTTTAAATCTCATCCGTAAATAATCTGCTCTTTCACGTGATTCAGTTTATTTTGAAAAGTCTCAACAGGGTCTTGAGCTTTATTGTGAAAGGTTTATGTGGAAAATAAACAAGTGGACACGCGGTGGTTTTACCATCGTTGTTGCTAATGACAACGCATAAAAACAGGCGCTTGTCCGTCCATAGTGTGGTTATATAAAATATAAGAGAAAGAGAGAACTTTAAGAAATTAATATAGCCACTACAGCGACCATCAAAACGATGAAAAAATATTGCTGTAAACAATTTATTTTGCGACACCACGAAACAAACAATAGCATAAAATGAAACGATAGACGTTTTTATATCGTCATTCGATATATATCGTTATAGCGAACAGCCCTAATGTAAAATACAGCTATTTTTTTTCTTTCCCACTGAAAACAGTGAAATACAGCCACATCATAATATTCCTGTTCAGTCACTTAACTACCAATGATAGATAAGTTATACATATTTTTTTTGTTAAAAAATGCTGAAAGAACACACAAGCAGCTGAAAACCCCACATACACACACATAACAGCTGGGACCTTCAGAGGATAGACTTTTTGAGTTCAACTGCAGAAATACACACGGATAAACACACACACACACAGCAATCATAAGATCAGATCAGATCTCAGAAGGCAGTGTCTGTCTGAAAGATTAGAAGAACCATCTGTCCGCCATGTGGAAAGCATTGGATTATCAATAAACTTCACACACTTTTCGATGTGCATGCCTCCATGTGCCTGTTTGATCCAGAAACCGAGTGTGGAAAGTAAATGAGGGCAAAAGCAAAGAGAAACACATCTATACACCAGAATATAGAAAATAATAAAATTAAAATAACCACTCCTGGTAAAAATTTCAAAATAAATCTCCAGATTTTAGCAGACTAGATAGATATAAAATATATGTATTGTCTGTTTTTGAAAAAAAAAACGAATAGAGGCAGTGCTTTTTTTAAAGTCATGAGTTTAATAATATATATAAGAAGAACCCTAAAAGTTACACTAATGCATTGTGTCATTATTCAGTCCAAGCTAAAACTTATAAAAAGTTCTATAAACACACAAAAACAACAATCACTCGCCTTCACACACACGACCAGGAAATTACTTGTGGCCACACTTGATGCTTAATCAATACACAGCTATCGATCTCTTGCCTGGCTAAACATTACTTGTATTTACTCTGCTAACTTTCCCCTGTACAGATCCATATTGCTAAAATAACCACAGAACTAGAGGATAGCAAGCTTTCAAAGAGAGCACAAAGAAGTTGAGCTGAAAATTCAAGCTCTGTTATCACCCTGCTCTGCACAATCGATAGCAGATGAGCCATTTGACTCAAACCCTGTGGATAACCACACACAGTTGCTTATATTCATTCACAGTTTTTTATTTTATCTGGTCAAGCAAGGTCCCGCCAAGCCTCCCTGTCAAGTTGCTTTCTCTGCTCGGCGATCAGGGTTACTTTGTCGGATGATGATTCAAATGAAACCCGCTGCTCAAATCATCTGCTGCTTTTTAATCCACTTTATCCATTATCTGTTCTCTCACATGGAAATCAGGACATCTAGCACAGAGCTGACTCATTTATATGGATGAAGACGAGATCAGAGACGCATGAAGGATTCATTACAGAAAGGACATAAGCGTGTAGCACTGAAATACTTGCAGGGACCACAGACTTCTGTAACATGCTTATTATCTAGTGCATTTATTCAAAGGGGCGACTAGCCCTCACACAGCTAATAAATTCATACAACACACAAACTCATGGTCACATTTTTTCCCCCTTTTCACTCACAGGTAGCCAGTCCTTTCATTTCAGCAGGTGGCCTCATACAAACATCCACACACAACAGCGCAGGTCACCCCTGCTTTCCATTTCAGCAGGTGGTCAGTGAGTAATGGCAGCTGATGGCTGAACATTGGACACTCAGACAGAAAGTGGGGGGCTATCTTCCAAAACAACACAAAAGGGCCAAAGTGAAGAGAAGGAGAAAGAATAACCTCAAAGGGGGCCTTTGAAAAGTCATTTACTACATGTCCTTGAATGCCTAAAATGATTTCTTTGCTTTTTATCCATATGTCATCCACCCACACCAACGGCTTGGCACGCCACATTAATTACAAATGTCTTTTAAGCATTTCCTCCTTATGAAGGAAATTGCATTTGTTTTCCTTGTTGAGTCAAGATGACAAGGAAACCAAAGAGACTTTTTAGTCTTTCTCACTTCTAATTTGTCCCCCTCCTCTTTAAGCTTGTAACGTATTAGACAAGCTAATTATTCCAAAACAAAGAAAGCTACAATAAGTTGTCAAATGTCAAAGAACACAGATCATCTGTCTTTAGTCCTTTTAGCTCTACTGCCAGAAAGCACGACACAAAGTTGCACTGTTTGTCCTCCAAGAGCAGGAAGCTGTGTGACTACGCTGCACCAAACGCTGACATTTTGAAACAATGACATTTTGAAATTGGGACAATTTGTGCTGCCAAATTATGTGAATAAAGCTCAGTTTGGACTTTGGTGAACCCAATTAACACATTGTTAGCTCTGTGTTATTGCAGTCACTGGTAAATTACCACAAAAAATAAAAATAAAAATGTCTTCTTGCTTGCATTACAGTCAGTTACAGTTACAGTTTTTTAAATTGTCAACAAACCCAATGAACAAATATGTACTCATTTCAGTTAGCCGAGTTTACAAAGTCAAATTTATTCTAGCGTGAATGCTCGCAGGCTTCAACAGTCAGGCTTATAATGATTTGTGCTATATATGGTTCGTATGGGGCTCCATCGTCAGATAGGATTTCAATAATATCAGCACTATCCAGTATTTAAGTCTGATGTCATTAACCGTTTCCAGGTCCAAAACGCCGTCCGCTTCAGGTCCTAAAGTCAAATGAACACTGCGACATCACTGAGAGTTAAAAACTGTCTAAATTCTTTCATCTTTAATAAAATGAACAGCGTTGCTGCTTTACCAGGTGTAACAATTAAAATCCAGGCATCCAGCAGAATTTACTAAATTTAACTGAGTTACAGGTTAGCAGGAAGTTAGCTCGCTAGTTTCCACACAAATATAATATACCGTGTTCTGACTGAGAGCTTTCTGAAAAAATTAAAACGTACAGCTCTGCTATCACTTTGGACATAAATGAAGACAGAAAACTAAACAGCAGTGATGCTTGTAGGGTTACTGAAGTTGGGCTAGCTGGTATATAATGATGTGCTACGTGATTGCTAGCTAGACAGGTATCATTAGCATAATAAAAACACGTTAGCACAGTGAAGCTGGAGGATGAACGCTAACTTTTTTCCAGTTGATGAAAGCTAACATGAGGGCTCCCAATTGTTATGGACAAATGCTATCGCATGGCAGGATGCTGTAAACGGACCACACTTCAGTCAGGAGAACAACTGAGATAATCCATCCACAACAAAATCATTAATACCGCTGCATGCATTGGGCTTAAGGTACCACATAAGGTTTTAAAAACTGAGCTTTAAAATGAATAGTGGTATAGGGCTGTTCGCTATAACGATATATATCGGATGATGATATAAAAACGTCTATCGTTTCATTTTACGCTATCGTTTGTTTTGTGGTGTCGCAAAATAAACAGTTTACGGCAATATATATATATATTTTTACCGTTTTGATGGTCACTGTAGTGGCTCTCTTTCTCTTATATTTTATATAACCACACTACAGACGGACAAGCGCCTGTTTTTATGCCTTGTCATTAGCAACAACGATGGTAACACCATGGCGTGTCCGCTTGTTTATGTTCCACATAAACCTTTCACAATAAAGCTCAAGATCCTGTTGAGACTTTTCAAAATAAACTGAATCACGTGAACGAGCAGATTATTTACGGATGAGATTTAAAAAAAGAGCCGCAAGGTGCTAAAAAATAAACCTTAGACTCAAACGTTAGAACAGGCTTTTCCCCGCAGCACGCTGTGTAATAAATACTCACAAAGAAAACGGCGGCTGTTACAACTTATGTCTAAAAATTTATAGTTTCGTGCATCTGTTAAAACACTCGACTCCAGGTACATGACGCGCAGCTGGAAACACTTCCCGCAAGTCGAGCTGCCTGAGATTCACAGAATTTACAGAAAATGTTACATTTTTCTGATTTATGTCGTTATCGGACGATAGATGTCCTAATATCGGGATATGAGATTTTGGTCATATCGCACAGCCCTATAGTGGTAATAAAAACCGGGAGAGACCGACAGTGATCACTGACTGTTTTGTTTTGTTTGGGGTTTTTTTGTGGTTTTTTTGTGGAGGGCTGGGGGGTAGTAAATTGGACCCGGAAGCAGGGTTCATATGTCATCACTTAAAGAGCGGATTACCGATACTGCAACAATACAATCATCACGGCCAATTCTAACACAGCGGTGAGCTCACTCTATGTCTCTATAAACAGTTCTAGCTTGTTCCTAGCAAGTTACCCCAACAGTACTTGTTATGCAACGTGTTTCAACAGTGAATAAAAGCAGCTGAACGAATAACTTCTCTGTATACAAGCTGGCTTTTTATCTGCAAAGATTTTCTCAAAAGTCTAGACTTCTTACTTAAAGAAGTCCAGACGCTTTTCTTTGCAAGCTCCTTTGACTACGATGACCTGGATGACTGAGAACCTTCACAGACATCTAGAAAAACATCATCTTTAAATTTACTCTGTGTATGTTTGTGTTTCAACAATAGCGTAGATGCTGAACCGCCATCATATGTAATCATCTGATGTCCCTTTCATCATGAACGTTTCTGTTGGTGAATTTTCTATTACAGATGCACGTAGCAAATCTGTGTGAATTTCACAGTTCGAGTAAAATTCACACACTTTTCAAAAGTTGGCGACAACCTGCGAGACTTTGCTTTTTTATTTACCCTTACCCAACAATTGAAAATGAGCTTGATTGTGCTAGCTCCCTGCTATTCACTGACGAAGCTGCAGCTGCTCGTCTAAGCGCTAATTAGGAACATGTGCGAAAACCAGCGTTCACACCGACCCGGGTCAATAACTACAGACTTCTTTTCATAATGATACCGTCTGTTATCATGACACGAGGTTAAGCCAGTCACAGTCTTAAGTTTAGTTTGGCAAATTTCACAAGCACTGGAGCCAGAGCTGAAGAGGCTAGAATAACAGCCACCTTGATTAAGTAAGACGCACTGCACTGCTTCAATTTAAAGAAAGTTTTTTTTTCTATTTTCTTATTTTCTTGAGGGCTCCTGGTTTGTCCCTTTTACAAGCAAGCAGCTTTTTAAATACAGCATACTGCATGTAACTGAAGTTACATTAAATGTAGGAAATTCAGTATTTATGAACGTTTGAACACACCAGCAACTTCATTATTACAGTGTTTTAGGAACATGAACGCATCATGTTAGATTAACTTAACGTCACATGAATGCCACTTAGCCAGATGTTTATCAATGCTACAGTGCTGACCTGTCTGCCACCAGAACTAATACAACACGACAGCTCTGTACCATTTGCTCAGTATAGGTGGGTGGAGGACATGTCACCAAAGGTCAACCTGTTACTGTTAAAGAAAATCATGAATAAAAGCAGCAAAAGGTAAAATGATCACCAAATTAAAACTTCTGTTTAGTATGACGATTTAGCTGAACTATGTAGCAAATGTAGGTTCAGAAAGTCAGAACGAAAATAGCAGCCATGAGAGAGAGTAATGTAAAACAAAATAGTGATACGATATATCCCATTTCTTCCTCGTGTGATACAATACACTCTTTTTTTGGTCTTTGGTTCTTAATATATTAGTTTAACTGAAAACGCAGTTTCATGGCTCTTTGTAGTGCCACTCACAAAGAGGAAAGAGGGCAAACCACTCAGACAGTTTCAGATGGTGTGTAGTGCATCCTTTAAACAGTTTGAGTAAAGTGGAGGACAAAGGAAGAAGAGGCAAAAAAAAAAAAAAAAAAAAAACTATCTACAGCAGATTAACAGTCATTGGAAGTCATGTCCTTAAATAAAAACAAAAACCAAACCTGACATAAGACCTGAGGCCAGGACAGGTACAACAATGAGAGTCTGCAGCCATCAGTAAAACACACTGGAGGCTCTGTCATGGTTTGGGGCTGCATTTGGAGATCTCGTCAAACTTGATAGAAATAAATAAATCACAGCGCCCACTCGCCGGTTTCCCAGCAGAACACAGAAATTCGATTTGGTACTCGACACGGTACTTTTAAAGATGAAACATGAAATGTGAACATCAAGCAGCTCTAGTTTGATTTAAAATCATAACTTCATGAGTCCTTGTAGAGGAGCTTAGCACAGAATGAGGGCAATGAGGAATAAGGCAGCGGTCCCCAACCACAGACCGGTTTATGTCCGACAATATTTTCACAGACCGGCCTTTAAGGTGTCGCGGACAAATACAACAAAATAAAGCCAGTACCGGTACCAAAAAAAAAGGAGATTTACTCATAGTACACAGGAAAAGACCCAGGGAAACCGAGCTAACGATAAAAAAAACATAACGATAAAAACCCTGAAAACCAAAAATATCAGACCGAGCCTCAACTCTCGCAGCCTGGTACAAATGACCGGTCTGTGGCCCGTGGGTTGGGGACCGCTGGAATAAGGGAAGAACAACAACATCCTACACTAATGTTATAATTTGTCAATAAAATTCATTACTAAAACATAGTAACAGCAATGATATATATGTACAGCTCACTAAAAACCACAATACAGTAAAACAAAAAAAAATGTTAAGCCTGGACAAGCAATGGGCAGCACACACATACACCGATACCCAGTATACTATAGAAAGAAAACTGCTCAGATACTCATCTGGATGGAGACTGTTGTCCTTTTAAAACACTGCTTAAAATGACTCTTAGTATCACATGGATCTGAACCATCAAACAAAGCTGAAATAGCCCATTACTGGTTTAATGCTGTGGAGGATACATATGCATAATGGTCTGCTGTACTGTACATTTACAGCATAATGTGTGACACGGCAACCCTATTCTTTTTACAAAACACCATCAACCACCAAATCTGCAGGTTGCAGTATAGCATCCTCACATTAGTTACAAATCCCATACTCGTTTAGTTTTACTTGTCCTTACACGCCATGAATATGACACAGTATTAATTCTGGGGCAAAAGATAAAAACGTAGTTTGATCTCTTTTCCTGTAGTATGCTTTGTACACAGGTCATTCCACTGTAATGTAACTATTAAACTTAAAATACATAAGAAATACAAACACTTTCATCTATTTTATTTATATTGAATGTAGCCTAAAGAAGATTTAAGTCTGCTAGAAAAAGGAAACATTTTTGCTTAGTGTTAAAAAATTTATAAAGATGAAGAACGAACTATTATACTGACCCAAGAACTATAGACTCACTATAATCTTACTATAATACATTAACAGGAAGCAGTTTTATAAACAAAATTTCACACACACTGCCCAAGAACACACACGCTGTATTTGTGTGTCATATTATTACACATGAATTGGCAACACTTGGGCAATAGAGGGTGGGTGCATACACCTAACTGGGAGCTGCCCAACATATCCACAGGCGTGCCATGTTTCCCATCGAGCAGCTCCAGTCGAGACATTAGGGGTTAAATGCCTTGTTAAATGGCACCCGATGGATTGCGTTCAAGGGGAGTGAAGGCTGTACTCCTGCAATTTCCCACACAGTGTGGGTGTGTTGGCCACAGAGCTGAACTGTCAGTCGTAGGCCAATAGATTTTTTCTTCTTTTAAGCCTAGGCCACCTTCAATGCCAGAAACCAACATCTCCCAGCTTTGATTTAAGGCTCAATACTATGGATGTTGAGCAAAATCTAGCCTCACCTCTCATCCCTTTTCCAGACAACCTCCTTTACTTGTCATTTTGCTAGTCTCCTTTCCTTTCTGCCCCTCCACCCCTACGCCTTTCCTCCAGCTCGTGTCTTATCCCATTATATCCCCTCCATGATATTCACATTATGCCCCTTCAGGGTATTCACAATCCCTGTGGAATGCAGGCGGTATTCCTGGTATAACATGGGGTTTACTTGGCTGGTTGGATTCTAAAGGGAATAGGTAATACACTTCCTTCCTCCACGGGGAAGTAGCAAAAGAAACTTCCTTCCAGCTTCTCTCGTTCTCTTCATCAAGAAATGAAAGAGCAGGGACACAAATGACTGCGCAGATGGGGAACTGGAGCAGCTTTTCTTTTTGCTTCAATTCTTCTTCCTCTCCTACCTTTGAGGTTTAAGGCAACAAGGATGAAATATCACTGCCCTTTCGGAAATAAATTTGTTCTGTTTTTCCCCCCTCAGAGAAGCGAGGAGAGGTCTCTTTTTAGTCAAATCTGATTGCTCTCTATGCTCCTTAAATCATACACATGAGAAAGGTTTTCCAGCAGTGAAGGAGATCTGATTCTCCGGAATGAGTTCCTGGAAGGAACATATTTGTTGCCCTCCTACAGTTTCTTTACTATGTAGGCATTTTTTTTGCCCATTTCCACAGCACATGCAGATTACTTTTAATATTGAACTTTTTTGAGAATAAAAATCTCCAAGACTGACACTGTGTTTTCCAAACCCCGTGACAATTTCTCGCCGCAATGATTGTTCTGCTCAGACGAGTTTACAATGCTATCAATATTCCATTCCTTAGAGTAATCACCGATTGACACCGAGCACCGATCTCCCCCTTTTCCCTCTGCCTATGCCGCTTTCCATAATTCCCTCAAGGGAATTTTAAGGTCTTTAATCCTATGGCTTCTAAATGGTTACTTACTGGGTGCCGTCTACACATGGGTCACCTTGTAGGATCACCAAAACACACATGTGCGTGCACGCACGGGCACACGCACAATGCTGGGATCACTCTAATCTTCTGATCTCTAAACGGTTCCACCCGACTGCCTGGACTGATGGGTCTTTCTATCGCAACTTCAGACAAAAATCACAGCTCTGCAGACTGTGTGTCCTTAGTAAATACCTAAGAAATGAGAGATTGGTGTTGCTTTACCGTTTTAATAGTTTTTCCTTGTTTACATCAAATTGCATTACACAAAAATGAAATAAGGACAATTTCTAAATTTAGCAGATTAGTGCAAAGTGCTCTTTAAATTCAAGCACACGCGGTGGAGTTATTTTATTTTTTTACATGATTCAGACGATGAATAATTCTGCTAACTTGTAAGAGTATTTCATTTATTATCCAGCAGGAATCTTTTCCCCCGCACTGTATCTACAGCTGCCAGATACAATTTTGTATTTTCTTTCTGTAGCTTCTCTTTTTTTCCTCTCCCCTTACATCTCACCTGTCATTCCTGGTCATACAAACCACTACACTCTACATCTCTCTACTCCCCATTTCTGCAGATCTGCCAGATTCTAGCTCATTTCCCTGGCACCGTACTTGCCCTCCCTGCTCGCCTTCGCACTTCCAAACCGTCGCTTAGACTAATTCTGTCTTGAAGTGCCATCTACGTCTGCTGTGCCCCGCATCCCACCACCATCTTTCCTTCCCCGTGGACTCCTCCTCTCATCTTTCCTTACATTGCCTTCTCCTTCATTCTTTCCCAGTCTCCTTCTCCCCACTCTAAATCAGTGAAGCGAGCCGCGCAGCTACGCCACAGTGGAAAGACGGTGAGCATACAGTGAGTTTTTCTCAGGCGTACAGACACCAGGCGATAAGTCTAATCTTACAGAATGATGACTGTCGAAAACCCGACTGTCTCTCAGATACTTTCTCTGCACAACACCAATTCCCACCACGGCTGCAACTGTGTGTGAGAAGAGTAAATGTGCGTACGGGCGGGTGGGCTGCGAGCGCCAATGTGTGTGTTTATGTGAGAGGTGGAGTCAGGCAACATTGTAAGTTTTCATTGGCTATAATTTTACGGCGTGTAATGTTGCGTAGCGCGTAGGCAGCCAGTCAGAAGGTCCTCACACGCTCCGTTTTATGAATGAGACGGCACGTATGCGAGGAACACAGACTCAGAGTGAGAATACTCTACGGTGATGTAATACAATCACACAGAGCAACAGAAGAGCTAGAAACACAAATGCAGTGTGAGCGCCATCAGAACATTGTTTCAGGGGTTTCAGCCAAAACATCCAAATACTACAACAATTTTTCTAAGGCTAAGCAAATGTTAAAGACCCTTAAGAGCAGTAAAAATACTAGATCTAAATTTAAACTATTATTTTTTCAGCTACTATTGACTAAACACTTTTAAGTGCTTTAGCTCAGTTGGAAAAAATACTTTTATTACTAAAAGCAGTATACATAATGCTTCAATCTTAATTAACCGATATATATATTTCATATTTTTTGACAATTACCTGCTCTGAAACAAGGCTTAATAAAGAAAAAAAACCACACTCTGTGACACTCACAGCATTTTCTATTCACGGCAGCACCTGTATTACCTGCTGATCAATTAAGTCCTCGTATCATTTTATCAAAGCGGCCCACACCCTCTCTCTCTGAAACCATATCCTCTAACGTCTGCGTCCAAACCAGGAACTGAAAACGCCTCATTTGGCTGACATTGTGTACCCAGGAGTAATTTTGCCTAACCGGTATGTAAAATCCTAACTGAAGTGCTGTGTGCCCGGCTGGATGGCAGAAAAGATATTGGGAGGGGAGGAGACCAGCCAAAAACAATCAAAATATCCTGGTGTGACTTTCCATGAAGGGTGTGTTTGTGTGTGTCTGCACACTCATGTGTGACCATAGATGCTTTCCTATGAAGTCACTATTTGGCACATTGCTCTTCTGCTCAAATGCAGTTCGTTGGTGTCGGTGTGCTAGCGTGGGTGAAGAGTGCCCCCTTTGGTTGGGCGCAGGAACAGCAAATGAGAACGAGCCATAATAAACCAGCACCAGCACTAAAACAAGTGGAAGACAATGAAAGCACAGGTAAACAACAGTGTCTTTCATTGATGCACACAACTTTTTAAAAGGAGCAAAGAGAGCCATTGTTATTTGATCAGCACTATTTATTTTATGTGTGTGTGTGTGTGTGCATTTATACTACTAGAATATGAGCGTGACCAAACAAATAAACGCCATGGCATATTATTTATCGCCACAGGTGGCAACCAAGTAATATGCTAATCTCAAATATGAATGTAACTGGTTAAATAAAAGACGTTCCTGAGAGTTACACCTTTAAAGCACTGCATGTACCAGCTAAGAGCATCTCCAGCTACAGATGAGGACTGATTTTTCTCAACTAAACACAACTACAACAATCTGCTTTAAGCCCTAACAGAGCAGCCTCCATGTTTATATGTTTATAATACAACTGATAGAGAGCTGGCTTCATGTACACCTTGCATATAATCACTTTGAAAGTTACACATTTTAAAACCATGAATGGGAAGAGAGGATGTTGGAAGGATGACCTCACCCTGATATGGTAGTGGTTCATTCTTACAACAAAGGGCTGCTACACGGGGAAAGGCTGCCACCTATAGGCCAACACAAGAACTGCTACTATCTACTATAAAAGTGATGTCATAGTTTAAGAAAGAAAGTTAGAGAAGGGTAGGAAGGAGCGACAAGGGGGGGCACGGGGATGTGATGGAGAGAAAACAGGAAGGAAGGATAAGAGAGAGAGGGAGAGAAGGTGATGTCATATTTTCAGAGGCGCCGAGGCTCCTTTGTCCATACGCTTTCATTAAACTGCAGAGCGACGTGGTGGATTTGAACACACATAGGCGTACAAATTACAGAGGTGGGCGGGAATTTGTGATTTCATATGGAACGTTCAAACTCACAAATGATAATCTTCAACCTGTCCTCATCTTCCATCTGGCCAACAGCGCCATGCTATTCACAAGCCTTTTTCTATGTTAGTCATACCACACGATTCCACCTTTGATACACTCCTGACAATTTCATGCCTTTGTAGAAGACTGCGCATCATGCCATACAATACCATTCAGCACAATCGTCACCTCTACCAAGTGTAATCTCACCTGATTTTGTCCATGACCGTCCATTTCTTTCTAACAATCTCACAATGAATTGCAACGACTGACTGCAGATTTTAACTCCGAGAGGGACGGAGGGACGAGGACGGCAGGGAAAGAGAAAAGATACAGGAACGCAAACAAGACGCGGATAAAAAGCAGAGCTGTGGAGGACAGAAACCAAACTAAGCCTTTAGCATTAGCAGTAAGACTCTGACCTTTAACATACTTTGTTGAGAAAGAACAGAGTGAAAAGGCTTATGAAGAAAAGCAGCGGTCATACTCTGAGGCTTTATGAATGTAAGATAAAGGTATACTTTGGGCTACAGCACAGGGTAAAACAACACCTTTTCATCGCTGTGAATAGAAGAATTTCTCACCTTTTCTAACCTGTTATATGTGAGACATGCGACTAACAAAGCTTGCATACATGTAATGATGGCCATCAGCATTTCTCCTATTATAGGGAACCTATTACTGTTCCCTACTCCGCGCTCTGTTTGATGTGACTTGCATAAAGAAATAGTTTTTTTACAATCTCACACACGTTCACATCGTTTCTATCTCCCTCTGACTACTGGAGAACATCTAGTCTATGGCTGTGGCCACGTTTCTGTTAAGGTCAGCTTGAATGACAGCAGAGAGATGGCCTTTACATTGTGGAAATATCTGCATTATTCTGTCGCAGAGTTAGACGTATTTTTTTCAGCTGCCAGGAATCTCTAAACGCATGCGCCCTCAGCAGGTAGATTTATGTGTGGCAATCCATGCTGAAATAAAATATCATGTTTAGGGCTGCAGGAAGTTATAAGGGAAGATTTACTAACATGCTGCACCAGCACAAATTTGGTTTTGCCATTTAAAAAAATAAAATAAAATACTGTCTGTATTTACAGTGAGGAGACTGTAAGAGGTGGGAACTGAGACTTTTTGCGGCTGATCATGTTGCATATGCATTTCTGGGAGTTCCTTAATCAAGGTGCTAAATATAGAAAGAAATCAGCACACAGACTGATTTACTAATGTTTGAGACACGTCATTTCCTGCCAACTGCTCCGCTATTTATTTTAAAGAAATCATATGTTTAGTGTATGGAAGCCCGTTTCCACCACTAAAAAAAAAAAATTAATTAATTAAAAACAAAAGTATTCATAACTCGAAATTTCAAGTTATTTTCTTGACATTTCGACTTATTAACTCGGAATTTTGAGAAAAGTAACTCGAAATTTCGAGTTAGCGCTGCCAATCAGTAATCTACGTGAATGACGTCATTTCCTTGTTACCCGGAAGCTGAAGCCCTGAGCTACAAATGCTACAGCTAAGCTAACAGTATCACAGCCAGTCATGAATGCACAAATTGCTGAGTATTTTCACCGTGGCTTCACAAATGATTAAATCCTTGTGTTATCAGCTGAATCACATCAGCAAACATGCTCTCAAAAGCGCCAATTTGTTGCAATCCGGTAATAAGTGCGTATTCCTCTGCGCCATATCCTTCCAGGTAATAAGAAAATAATGTCAGTCACATAGATTACTGATTGGCAGAGCTAATTCGAAATTTTGAGTTAGTTTTTAGTTTGAAATGTCAAAATTTCGAGTTATTTTCTCGAAATATTGTCCCTGCACACTCATGTGTGCCCACACATTTTGACAGAAACAGCGGATACTTTTTCAGTGGCGGAAACAGGCTTCCATAGAAACAGCACAACTGGTTGTTTTTTTGTTTTTCTTCCTTTTTTTTCCTCTTTCTTTTTTATGTTTTATTGTTATCATCCTAATTTGTTTTGATATATGTCTTTATATCAGTTGGTACTTGCTGTATTGGGCCTGATATGTCAAATTACATGTGCAAAACTTTATAAATAAAGAGGGGGAAAAAAAGAAAAAACCCCAAAAAAGAAAACAGCACAACTTTTGTAAATCACATGAAAAACTCAGCACACCTATTGAGCACCATTTGGGGATCATGCTCACATGCACATGTCCATAAAGACCCTGGAGTCACAAAACTGTTCCGGCAAAGAAAACGTTAAAAAATTTTTTGTAAAATAGCAGCTTCACATCAAAGTACGGTGTCAGACAGAAAGAAAATGAACCTTCGTTTCAGCAGAGTAAACATACCACCGGGGCACACACCAGGGAGACAAATGTATACGACAACATCAAACAAGAGCGCATCCTTTCTAAACGTATTCAACCATGCAAAATATATGCAAACAATAGAAGACAGACATTCAATTAACTTTCTTCTGACCCTCATGTGTATTTATATCCAATTTTCTCTTTTAGTGTTTAAAGTCTGCCTCACAGGCACATGCTCTGAATGATTTGAGCTTTCTGCTGCGTAAGATTATTAAGGGTTTCACTTTTCCTGCCCGGTCGCTGTGCAGCCGTGCTTTTAACATGAGGAGGAGACAGAGAGAGTCTTCACCCGGAGATTATAATAATCTAATACCCATAACAGCAATATTTAACCTTATTACCAAAGAGTGTATTACATTACACCCTCTTGCATGTATATCTGCTGAGGACTTTAAGACAAACAGAGAAGCAACATGTACTGTAATCAGATTCAGAGACAGGAGGATGCTACCCTTACAAAGGTCAAAGTGGGAATAGAAAACAACTGTCTGAATACAAACAAGTTTTCTCTACGCTCTCTTCCGACTGCAGCCATTCCACTAAATTTAAAAAGAAAAAATCCCAAATTAAATTAGCACAGAAAGTCTAAAGCTGTTACGAAGTGGAGGGGCAGGTGAAAGACGACAAACTGAACAGAGACGCGTTACGTCAGCAAGGACTGAGAAGAGAGAAATCAGGGTCTGGCCTAGCAGATGAGGAGAAAAACTATTGGCCTGTGGTCATGGGCTTACTGTGTCTTGCGTGTCATGTTGAATGAGTGGGTAGATCTGCATTTTTGAAGTGTGTGATTAATTTTGCTCTATGGCTGTGGAGACCCCACGGAGAGAAAGAAAAATGCCTAAGGGGTTTACTCCGTCTTCTTCATCCGTCTTGGTGCGTGTCTATTGAAACACACACACAACAACACAAATACTCACACTGAACACATAACTAATCACACAAATCCACGCACAATCAATTTTCCTTGTGACAAACATGAGGTCACAAACATTCACCAGAGTATCATATTTAACTGACTACAATGCAATGCAACACTCAGTGTCATATCACTCTCTGCGTTATCGTTTTCACCTGTGTCGGTCTATCACACCTGCGCACACTCGCAATGAAACCCTCCTGAAAGACGTCCCGTGATCTAGTACCGAACGTGGCCAGCGTCTTCATGCAAAACCGAAGAATGAAAGGCAGCATTCACTATATCAGTTTTTTCTAACGAGCTGTAATCTGAACCATGTACGCTCTCATCTACTTTAAGTCAGTTTAAAGCATGTAATTGACCGCTGTAATCATGGCGATGAGAAATAACAAAATACATCTGGTTCCTAAAGACTGCAGACGTGAATTAAAATGCTTACACTGCACAGTTCATCCATAGGTGTTTTTAACAAGTTCAATTCAATGAAAAATAAAACTCACCAACCAGAATAACATTTAAGGTTCAGTGTACTTATAGAGCAAGACCGCCCTCTTGTGTTTAATAATAATATTGACATTAATCCTATAGACATTCAACAATAATAATGATATTTAAATGGTTTAAAGATTTGTGGCCTTTTTTGCTTTTACTAGATGCACAGTGGAGAATAAACAGAAAAGCAGAGAGTGTGGGGGAAGACAATCGTCAAAGGTCCATGGGTTGGAGCAGACCCAGAGCGCTGCCCCTGCTCAAGCAGCAAGCTAAACTGGCACCCATAATAATGGTAAATGGCCTGTATTTGTATAGCGCTTTACTTAGTCCCTAAGGACCCCAAAGCGCTTTACACAACCAGTCATCCACCCATTCACACACACATTCACACACTGGTGATGGCAAGCTACGTTGTAGCCACAGCCACCTTGCGGCGCACTGACAGAGGCGAGGCTGCTGGACACTGGCGCCACCGGGCCCTCTCACCACCACCAGTAGGCAACAGGTGAAGTGTCTCGCCCAAGGACACAACGACCGAGACTGTCCAAGCCGGGGCTCGAACCAGCAACCTTCCGATTACAAGGCGAACTCCCAACTCTTGAGCCACAAAGCCCAATAATTCCATATTTACCACTGTAGCTGTTCATCCATTTATCTTTTGTCTACATATAAAATACATCCAATATTTCTATTGTAATGTTATGGTATAGGCAGCTTCCTGTTGGTACTGTTGACTTCAAATCAACAGAATTAATACAACATAGTACAATTACATCATTTCTTACCAGTCATCTTGTATCCGCTGGCAGCCAGCTGCCCAGCCATGTACTCCCCATCTGAGTTGTTATGACTGCAGCCCCATGTTTTCATCCAGATCTTTTGGGTACCAGGGATCAAACTAAAAAAAAAAATACACAAGTAATACGTCCATTATAAATCATCCTGATGTGCAAAAATCGATGTCTGAACCAAACCGGCTGACAAAAGACTGTCTATTGTAAATTTGCTTTATTACCCATGTGTGTTGGAGGAAGTACAAAGGTGCTTTTACACCAGCTGCTGTCAAACTAAATCTCAAGAGTAAATATCAAACCACCCTGATAAGGTGGCTTTCCGATTCAGTGGGATCTTGTGTAGGGCATTTGTGGCTTGGAAGCTTCTAAGGTTTTTGGTATAGCTGATGTATGCTATTGGTGTCATTTCCTCTGTTAGATAAGAAATGCAAAAAATAAGACAACATGAACGTGGAACAGCAACATGTACCGCGACTGTAATTTAGTTTTCCCCAGCATAGCCATGTAGAATGTAAACATGCTCAACATGACTATGGCATTTTTCTAATCTATCGGATTACTGAAATATAAATATATAAAATATTAACATAAAACTAATCAGAAGAAAACAGTTTGCAGTTAGATGAAATTATGGGGTTTATTTTATTTTTTTAAGTAGTGGAAGAAACAATTCAGTTATAACAACAACTAGAAATGTAGTTGAAGAAACGAACACTATTTCAAACACTTCAGGAATTTCAATTAAAAACATCACTCACTTGGAAAACTAAGTAAACACCTTCAGAAATCCCCAAAATTGCGAGCTTCTGGATTATACACTGGTGACCAGAAACCTCTCACACAGGGTACAATCGATAGAGCAATCAAGAGAACACTGGTAAAAATGCTGGAAATGGAAAACTTTTGGTTTTGTTGAACGAGATGCTTGGAGTAATTTAGAAATAGTGTCCAAATAGTTTGCTTAGCACTGTAACTTTTACAGAACTCTAAAAAGTGTCAGCAACGCATGCAGCCGAGTTGTGATCAATAAAGCAGTGTTTTGATTTGAGTTGCTAAACACTTTGTGAAATACAGTCATTTTCCTTGTTACTAAAGTGTTTGGGATCATTATTCCAAGTTTCATAGCTCTAATATGAGAAGAATTTGCCTCGGATTCGACAAGCTTAAACCAAGATGTTCAAATGTATGTAATGATTTATGTGTAACTTTTGAGAACTCGCAAGTGCGTGTTTAAATCCACACACAAATGCAAAGCAATCTGGCTCCACAGATAAGATAATTCTCTCTTTCAAAAAGCTTTCTGTGCATATAAACGTCTAAAACTACTGACGTGAGATGCGTTCAAGCTCCAGTGTGAAACTGGGACATCTGTGCTTCCACTGTATACCTACATTTCTTTCTTTCTCTAAATAAAGAGAACAGATTGTCACCACTATACTACAAAACATAATCTATGTTTCGGCCTACATTTGTGGATCTGTGCATAGCTGGCAACATGAAATCTTTCTAAAAAAAAAAAAAACCCAAATGGGCAGGTACGAAAAAGCATTAGGGCCACATGAAGAAAAAACATTATTGGTCATTTTGAGAAAATGTCCAAATGTGGCGATTAAAGTTGTTGTTTCAAGAAAAACTGCCATGGCTGCTACACCCTCTATAAAATGCCAGTGGTTATCAATGGTTAAATCATGAAGAGGATGTATGTTGAATGCGTTTTAGGCTTGAATTCCACAACTACAATCTCCACATGGAAGTGGGCTCAAAAATTTCAGTGCACTGATGTTAAGAGATGGGTGGACAATTATTAAAAACCATCTAAAAGACGTTATTCCTTCTAACATGAAGCCAAAATACACGTTTTTCACTGACAAAAATATCTACTAATACATTTTTTTAATACATGGTTAATTTTTTTTATTTTTAAGCCAACAATTTCCCTTTTTCCCCCATGGCAGTAACATAATATCAAACACTGGACACACCTGTCAGCTTGAAGCTCCTCATTCAGGAGCTCTTTCTTCTTCCTTGCCCTTGGTATGATACTTTTTCTAGCAGACTGTCTTTCATGAGGAGTGGGGTCACTAGAAGACACCATGTCCTCGATGTCTTCCATCAGAGAGTCACAAGAAGACGGCATGATGATCTGGAAATTAAGCAAAGCTTTAGTCAGCTTTTTGGAGTAACATAAAAATATATAGTGGCAGAATCCCTTTAAGAAAGCTCCATGCTTCACTGCTGCCAGCAGACTCTCCTTCATTTCGCAGATTTCAAGGTTTTTAGTCATAAAGTCGGAGTACCTGCAAAATTCTTGGTATGGTTTTGTGGACACTTTGTTTTGTTCCTAAACTGTTTTGCGCAATGCTTCAAGATTTGGATATGAAACCTCTTCAGTAATATTATGGCTGACTCAGTCTCACTCCTTGTACCTTGTACTGTTTTTTCATTAGTACCCGTTTTAGGGTTTTAGGAATGCAAAGGCTACATGTGCAGGAACAGCATTAGCATTTGCAAAATAAGCATGATTATTAGAAGGATTCATAGATAAAGAAAGATGCAGTGTGCAAATTATGGATTAAAGTATTACTAAAAAAAAACTATCAATACAAGATCTTCATGACCAGTGAGTGCGACATCCTGAAGTACAGTACATCTACTGATGCACATGTATTAATTACCGTTACATTCTCTTTAAATGTGTTGTTCACGATAAGTAGATGAAAAGGTGCATGGCTGGAGATACAAGCTATGCTGAATATGCGCACACGTCACTTAAACGCTTACTGGGTTCAAGTTGTACAAGTTTTATACAACAGATCACGTTTCACACTTATGAGCTGGTTTTACTTTACCCTAAACGAGGATTTACACAGGGAGGCTAACATTAACGTAAATTTACACATTTAAAATGCTTCATTTGACACTTATTTATCCCTCTTCATTGGTTTTACTGGTTAACAATCGCAGGGTAGCGTTTATCTTGGCTAGCCTCATTGGCTAGCTAGTACCCACGTGTCTCTTATTCTGAGCAGACAGTCCCAATAAAAACATTAAAGTTTCTTACCTTAGTCGTACTGTAGTTGTAGCCTTCAGCTAAACTCGAATGTCGAGGGCAATATGCTTTAAAAAGGCACACGATGATTATTTACGCCACCAAAGCAGTCACCACAACCCTTAGACCGCCATACTTGTCTGTAAGTACGGAAGGTAAATAGGGACAAACTGTATAAGCGCGTGTTTTTCTCAAGTAGTGAGTGAATAAGGCCAACTGAATACGGGTATGATTCAGTGTCATGTGTGGATAACACTACATATACGGTCAGCAGCCACTTCATTAGGTATAACGGTTCAGCTGCTCATTTAAATGGTAAATGGGCAGCTTCTCATACAGCGCTTTTCTATTCTAAAAACTCAAAGCACTTTATACAACTTGCTTCCTTCACCCATTCCCACCCACACAAGCACTTTTCTCTTTGTAAGTGCTTTCTATCTATTGACAGTGCATTCACACTCCGATCAGAGAGCAACTTGGGGTTAGTATTTTGCCCAAGGATATTCAGCATGCAGACTGGGTCTGCAACCTTCTGATTAGTGGATGACTTGCTCTGCGTCCACCACCATTTGCACACGAACTTGGCCACAATCACTATGATTGTGTTGGACACTGCTGTTTAAATAATTGAATAGTATTGTACATAAGACTTATCTTTATATTTTTTTAGTGTACACTGAGGGCCATGAGAGTATTGCAATTTCAAATTCCTGTGTATGACTGTACATAGGGTCTTTGACAATAAAGCTGTCCCTTTTTTTGACATGTAGACACGGTCAAGATGACCTGCTGTGTTTCAACTGAGGAAGAAACATGATTTATGTAAGTCTAAGGAGCTTGCAAAGAAAAGCGTCTGGACTTCTTTAAGTTACTTTAAGACTTTTCACCTCTCATCCGAGAAGCTTCTTCAGTTCTAAGGTCAAATGGTGGAGAGTCCCAGATATAAACCTGGTGGGAGTGTCCCCCCACAGAGGGACAAAAGGACCCCCTGATGATCCTCTAATCGCCTGAGCCAAGGTGTGAAACTGGGTGTGGGTCCCAATCAGCCAGAGTTTCGGGTGGGGTCCTGGCTGATTGGGACCTAACCTGTACAACTAGTAAGGTGTAATTAGTGTCAAGTTACTATACATGTTTAAACCTACAGACTTCTAATAATGCAGCCAGACTTTCTACCATAGTGCAAACTACTCCCTGAAGACGCATCAAGACAAAATATACATTTCCTCATTTATATTTGCTTTATTCAAATTTTCAATTACAAATGCCCAGAGTACAAAAAAACAAATTCATTTATCCCCCCCCCCCCAACCCACCCCTACCCCTCCAATACACACAGACACGCACACACATACACACAGCTCAAATTCCTCATTTTAACAGATGTACATAAACAAGCATGTAACTGAAATACACACATCAAAAAACATCAATTTTATCTCCAACATTCATGAGCTCGTTCACCCATGCCTTCACATCGCAAACTGCTCTCTCTGTTCTGTAATTAGCAAAAACAGGCAGAAATATAATTTTACAGACAATCTAATCAGATTTGTTTTTTGTTTGTTTTTGTTTTTTTACATAAGCTTTACAGAATATTCACTGATCATTACATCGTATTTGGTAACAGCTCAAGAATAACCATAAGAAAATAAAAACAAAGCTGTTTCAATGTGGACCATAGTTAGCATCATACTTAGCCTAACGATACACTTCAGTAAGATCTAATCACACATTTCGAAATGAAAAACAAAGTTGCAATTTTAAGTCACTCATTATTACCAGACACTAGCTTTAGCAGTGCACGAAATCTCCAACATTCCATTAGAAACCAATGGAAAGGCACAATCTTTCCACCACACACACAAAAAAAAAATCCCTCATGTAAAAGGACATAAAATATAGCAACCAGATTCTGGTTGCTTGAAATCCTTGGGGGAAAATATTTTAACTACTGTAAACTGGAGAGTGGGTGTTTAAACTTTGCATGAATACATGTAAAATACACCAATATAAATACGCCTGTGGAGAAACTCTGCTGTGAATCAGGACATTTTTGTGCATTTTGTAAAGACTAAAATAATGAAGAGACTGGATGTTCTTCTCAGAGTTGAGGCTATTCTTTAACAAGTCAACATGCTTTTCCTGAATTGCCCCCATCGTGCTCTTGCGTCAGAATTTTGCAGATGTGAAATGCTTCAAAAGAAAAAACAAAAAACAAAAAAAACAGAACACACCAGCACAAAAAATAAAGTTCATCCAAACAACAAAATAGAATAAAATTTGCATTCGAGGATTTTCTTCTGTAAACTCTCGGTCACTGTGTAAAACCCTTGCACCTAGTGGCTAACTTGGCAGACCCTAAAAGAATGCACAACCCTGTATTTTTAATACAGTCCAAAGTGATGTTCTCATTTACATATTTTGCATTTCTGTAGTCAGATAAAGTCACCTTGCCTTTTTCACGCCAACTAGCCATTTAGTGCAGACTGTGGGGATTATTGGGAGTGGAGCATTCAAGGCACGCAAGTGCAAGTTTCAGACAAAGTGAACAGAAATGCTGCAGCAGTGTACGGTATAATGTGTTCTTTGAACATTAAAGCACGCAAACATATTCTAGCTCCTTTAGCAATAATGAAACCGAGGTTGTACATGAACATAATAGGGGCACTTGGAGAGGTGTCATTCCTCTCCAAAAAAGTGAGAATTGCAGAAATGGTAAGGAATATCAGGGGAAAAGTTTCCAAAAGTTCCTACACACCTCCAACAGAGAACAGCCAAACCAGGGATGCGAAAAACACAGAAATGTCTCTGCATCAGATAGACCAACTGTGAATCACTGCCTGCGTCCGGGATTATTGAATATGTCCTTTTTGTGTCTAAGTGGTGCCTCTCCATTTAAAAAACATAATTAAAACAAAAACACTGACACAGGAGCTAAATAACTTATTGGAGAAAAAAGCAAAACAAAAACGACACACACTAAAAAGTATTGCAATACATTCATCCACTTTTCTATGCTTCAAATGTGCACCGCAATGGTGAAAATTAATATGTGACAGTATAAGTCTGGCTTTTGGCCAACGGTATTCCCACTATAATGTCGGGCTTTCCGACATGACTGCTAAATAAAACGCGGGCAATTCCTAAAACAAAAGAATTCAAAATCATACAAACTATGGCATTTATCTCTTAACGCCCTATTTTCTATTTTGCAACATTAAGTGAGAGGTAGCCTACAGTACCTTGTGCACTGAAAAAAAAATTAGAAAACTGTACATCAATTTACACACAGGCAGGCTCACTCTTTAACGCAAGCTCGACTCTGACATTAACTCACACACGTGATTCCTCAGGCACACGTCAATCAGGTCGGGCGGGGATAAGTCAACAATAACAGCAGCAATATCACCTGTGATCTCTAAAAGCCAAGGTCTCTTTGCACTTCACTATTATAAGGGATGTAATCAGACAAGCTACTGGTAGTGAACTGTGATGGTGTTTCTAATACCTAAAGTGGAAAAAAATTACATCCTCTCA
This sequence comes from Neolamprologus brichardi, assembly GCF_056152115.1. Lineage (NCBI taxonomy): Eukaryota > Metazoa > Chordata > Actinopteri > Cichliformes > Cichlidae > Neolamprologus > Neolamprologus brichardi. The sequence goes on along the minus strand of NC_142114.1, from coordinate 4,737,463 downwards.
GCTTGTTTTTCAGCAAGTAATAAAGCCTTTTTTGCTGGCTTACCACGGTAAATTCAGTAGCTCTAAACAAACACAAGTCACTACGGTTTAGTTGCGCTGAATTCACTTAAATTACAAAATAGCTGTATTTTTTTTAAACATTTTGTTACAGAGGAAAAAAGCCCTTCATTACATGCTGAAGTTTAAATAAGTGGCTATCTCATCCTGTTTTTTTTCCCTTAGATGACCCAAGACGTTAAGTAATTTCTACAGTTTTAAAATCCATTAAAATTCAACAGTTATTGAAGCTAAAAAGAGCCAACAACAGTCTCAGTACACACCGAGCAGGAAGTGTGCACAGAGTGGTAAGTGATTCAAATACAGGTTTCTCTGAATAGCTCAATCCACAGTATAATTGCACTGCACACAGTCTAAGTGAGGAGACATTAAGGGATTCAGTTATGCAGGCTACTGCTAATGAAGATGGGAAAGGTAAAAAGCAGCGAGAGTCGAGGAGTCAACTCCCAAATACGCCAAATCAAGAGTATAGGGTGGAGATGATTTTTAAGTTTGCACATCACGTGTTCAGATTTACCCACTGGCAAGAAATGATGGCTTTTCCAGCTTCCTTTAGCAACTTAGCAAGTTGTGTATTTGTCAGGAGATGAGACACTGGAATATGTGGAATAAATGTCTTGCTTAAATGACTCAAGAGTGCATATTCCCGTTATTTTCCACACTCATTTTTCAATGGACACCCAAATGTACCCAATACTTATACTCTGAACTTTATAATCAGCCTAACCTAACTATTCTAACTATGTTGCAAGTGCTGTGCATCAAAATCAGCCCTGTTTCCATTCTTATATATATATATATTTTTTTTATAATTTCCAAAAATGTTTCATATGTGCACACACAAGATGGCTATTTAACAGTCAGCAGTAAAAGCCTTCGGTCACAGATCATTGTTGTGGATGAAATCAGCTTGAACTCTACCCACAGCACTTGGCAGTAACACATCTAAAGCGTTACCTGGGTAGCTCTGCACACCCGACGATAAAACAAAGAAGATCGACCTTTTCCTTGCCAAAACAAATTCCTAGACAGGATCCTTCAAGATTTGACAATGTGATTTTTCTTCTTTCCCAATCTCGAGGGTGTTTTTTGCTAACTGCACGGTTATGCTCAACACAATGCAATAACCCCGGATGTGAGGTAATGCCAAGCACTGTGGGGGATGTTTCCTTATAGCTGTTCTCTCTTTGCTGTCTCTCTATAGTAACACCCATACAAAGATGTGGATACCCTTCCCATCCCCATTTACATTTAACCAACCAGCCATGTAAATTAGCATCCACTAAAAAGGAGATCAAAGGCTTTACACTGCTGATGACGTTTGTTAGTTATACCATGAAAGAACACGGTACTCCCTGTGGGACAGAAAAAGCCCTCTGTGTGTCCGTCCGTTTTGTTCACCTAATGCTAGCTGCCCAGGAGCTCATCCAGGCCAAGAGAGGGCATTTTATCAAAGTCACAGGATTCAAACAAGTCGCTAATTCCCTGGTCGTCTCCCAAACCTAACAGGTAGTCATCTTCTTGGTCCAGAAGAGTAGGCCCAAGGTTTAAGAAAGGACCCAGGGACGAGGGGATCTGGTCTTCCGTCTGCTGCAGGAGACTGGTGTAAGGGGATGAGATGGGTGAAAGAGTTGTGACGGAGACAGCTGAGGAAGAGGAGGGAGGTGGAGCCAGAAAGGGGTTAGGAGAAGTGGTTGTGCAGCTGGGATCTGTGGAAGGAGAAAGACAATTTGTTATGACACCAACACAGCCAAGAGTACCATTGGTATTCAAAGAAGTTGTACGGCTGTTTTGTTGCACTGGAAGCAAATCTAGTGAGATCTGAACGTCTCTTCTGGAACCACTTATAGATCAGCACTGAACACTTAACTCCTTTCTTACCAATCCATTCATACTATTTAAGAACAATGAAACAAAGCATGTGGTTTTCATTCATTTCAGTACAGAAAACTGTTTAAATGTTGCCAATTTCTGTGACTGTAATAGAAATGGGGATTTTTTCCCCCCACGTGTTTAAATGGTCATGATATTTTTTCTTTGACTCAGTCTATGGATATATGTATATGCAAAATGAATGGATCAGCTTTTCATTATGAATGACAAAAAGTGCTGCGGTACACTACTATCCATCTGAAACCAACCTTGAAGGACTTTGAGGAAAGGAGAGTTCCCATTGATGTCTGTGTTCCCATTTTTTACGGGACTCCTGGGGTCGTTTTCCTCATCCGGGCACAGCAGAACTTCTATGGGACCCTTTGTGCTGGTCAGGTGTATGGATAAACTCTACAGAGAGAGAACAGGCACTCGAATCAGAACACCCACCTTGACTACAAGGTCATTTATGTGCCAACACTACACATAAATATACCAGTGTTTACCAACATATGGACACACCAAAAGCATAGGAGTTTATCCATGTAGCATTATATTTAAAATATTAGTAATTCAGTGCAATGATTTCTCAGACTGACCGAGCCACTGAGATGTCATGGTTAAAGGAGGACAAATTAAAACTCTAAAATTTGTTAAATTAAATAAAGTAAAAATTAAATAAAAAAATATGTTGTTTTTTTTATTCAAAGTTTACTCACTGATTTAAAAGGAAAAAAAGTGTCTGTTACATAGGACAGCCCATTTTCAGTTTAAATAAATGCTGCCAACATGAGGTTCTGTAGACACATGACTGCCAACCTTGTTGCATTAACCCGTCAGTCATTTTGGAGATTTGACCATGATAGTGACAATGTAGGATCAAGTTAATAAGGTACCAGTCACATAGGCTTAGAAACCGGCTAGGGACCATATGGCAAACACCCACTGTGAGGGGGGGGGGAAGTATTCCCCGACCAGTTACAAGTGGTTGCTGAAGGCAAGCTAGTTAGACGAGTAAGTGACACCCATTTCCCCCCCCCCCCCCCCCACATGACAATACGGGAAAAAAAAGATGCATTTTCCCCAACAAGAAAACGGTTGCTAGCATATCCCTTCAGTTGCTTCTAGTTTCCATGAAGGTGACAGACTTGTCTGCAAACACTGTCCAGCTGCTCTGAGCTGTAATGTAATGTAATTAAACCAAATTTCCCAGAGGAACCCACCCGAGGGATTAATAAAGTTTTATCTTATCTCTAATGAAACGGTGACAGTGTGAAACAAAGCGTAAATGATGACCACTTGCCTTCAAACTAAAAGTTTACTACTTTTCCAAGATGCTCTACCACTGAAGATAGTTAGCAAGAGTCTGCAGAGAACCATGGAAAAATACTGGCAGTGGTCAGCAGTACCCTTCAGCCTTCTAATAGGTGCACCTATGGGACGAATTTCAAAATCCTAGGTGACCATCTTCTAAAGTTATCGCATTGACAAAATATTCAGAAAACTTGACCTCCTGATCTTGAGGTTGAGGTCACCGAGATTCAAACTCGTCTGAGATTTTTACTAGATACACCTATGGTACCAATTTGAAACGCCTACAACGCTTTGTTCTCCTGTTATCCATTTACAAACTTGGGGGTCCACATCACCCGCCTGCCCACCTGCGCTGCAGGGTGCTGACAATGCGCCATCAACCTTTTACGGTTGAGGCGTAAAAAAAAGAACTACTGGCAACTGGGAAATCTGCTACCAACCGGTGCAATATAGGAGGTTTTCATGAACCACCTACTTTCCAACAGATTTCACCCAGCGAAAACCAGAAACCTCCATGAACCACTCCCAACCAATCAGGCAATACACACATTATTGCCTAGCAACCAGTGGTTGTATAAGATCCAATATGGTGGACAAATCTTGAGCAAGATGTGCATGACATCACGCTGAAAAACTTCAATATAGTTACATTCAAAACTGACTGACTTATCCAACTAAGGTCAGAAGTGAACCTAACCAATATGAAGTCTTGTCTATAAAAAGAACTCAAGTCATATGACAAGTGGTCGAAAACAAATTAGGCGGATGTGTTTGTGAGCATGTATACAAACCTCTTCAGGGTCCGGCACTTCTAGTTTGGTGTCTGTGGGCGCTTTGACGACAATAACCGTCTGGTCTCTGAGGCTCCCCTGTTTGATATCTTGGTATGTTACATAAGCATATGTGGAAACACCCGGGTTAAAGAAATAAAACTGCGTCTGCGTTGATACAGAACATAGACTATATGATTATGTGCGGTTAGAAATGACTTGCATTCTGTGACATGTTAGAAAAGAGATGGTTTGTTCGAGGAGAAGTAAAACACAGCTAGTTGTTCCTGAAGGCAGAGCTCTTAAAGTACTGAAAGCATATTACAGCTCTTTGAGAAGAGACTTTTAGACTAAGAAACAGCCATGTCACCATTCTGTGCCTGTCTAAACCCCCTTTTGGCATTATAAAACAATTAGTGAGACTTAAAGAATTCATAATGACAAAAAAAGGCACGAGCACAATTATTTTTGCAACTAGCTGTACTGCATGGTATTTGAAGGAGTTTGAGTGTGCAAAATCTGAGGACACGGGTCCATGAGGAAAAGATCTCAAGCCTCTGCGTCTTTACTGAGCAGTGCACACATGCAAACCGTGACTATTAACTTGGATCACAAGGTAATCCATTTTTTCCCTGATGATTCTAATAATTGGCTGCAAGCTAATGTTATGCAGAAAATCTTTTTTTATATATATGATCTACAGGAACATTAACTTCTGATGATTGTGTGATCTTCTACGCATCCTATGTGTGAACTTGCATTTGAGCCTCTGCGGTCAGTTCTGGATCTCCTCCAGTTTGTCAGAAGTGTTATCATTAAACTTGATTTTTAATTTCAGGGAAGTGGATAACGTTGCAGGGAAGCAACTTTGGTGAGTGGGTTATTGGTGAGTTAACACTGTGCTGGTGGGTGTGAGGGACAAAAAAAGAAGTCTGTTTTCAATACACTCGGAGATGAATCGCCACGATTGATGAAGTCACAGTGCACAACGCTGAAAAAACTGAAGAGCGTTTTCCATTAGTACCTACTCAGATCAGCAAGATGTGACTCGAGTCTTGTGGCGATACGACTCGTTTTCCATTACAACCTAGTACCAACCGGATGTGTGTGTGGGGTCGTTATTGCAATGCAGCTAAGCACTACAAAGGCAACGTTACACCTGCTGCTCAGTGTGTAGAGTTTCAGACTCAGCAAAGTTGTTTCTGTCCAGATGTTTTCCTCATTGCTGGGTTTAATAAATGGCGGTTTTGATTTTTGTGAAGAGACATGACTCACTAACTAGCCAATCGGTAGTATGCATTCTGTTTACATTACATTTTTAGGTCACTTGGAACACCGGCCTGGTACCAGGTCTCATCACCTAATGGAAAATCCTGAAAACTGTGGCGAGCCGCCCTCAGTAGGTACTAATGGAAATGGTGCTCCAGTGCCACTCCTCACCTGACACGCTGCCCTCAGGGCTTCCAAACTGAACTCCTACACCTGCTGAAAACTAAGCTGCAGCTCAGACTTATGAACAACAATCCTCCACATAAAATTTGAGTTAATTTGAAACTGACCTTGACTTTGTGTGCTCTGCGCAAGTTTAAATGAAATCGCAAATTACACAGTTAAAGGGTTATAGCACTATAGGACCTGCTGCCTGGACGTGACCAAGAAAATCACCTTTACTGGGGAATCTCCCAAATTCAAATCAGCAAAGGCTTCTGATGTTTGGCGTTTTTGATCAGATCGCCTGTGACAAACTTATTTATAATAAAACAGCCACTCCCTACATGAGCTACAACAATTAAGAAGCGAATGGCTTCCCTAGTCAAGAGCGATTTCTAACAGACTTCAATCTCATGTCAGAACGTATGAATACTCCGTCAGCTTCCTCCCACTGATCTAAAGAAGCACACTGCTCACAGAGACATTTAAAAATCTATCATCAGGTTGTTTCTGATTCTCCAATTGTCCCTGCTCTTAGTAAAACTGCAGTGGACACTCCTGAAATTAACTTGCTTGGTGTTTGCTCAGAAATCTGCAGTTTTAGTAGATTACAAACAAGACCTTGCAATCCTGTACTGACTTACTCTGCATCTTTACGAGATTTATGTTGAACTAAAACTTTAGCCACAATCTCAACTAACAAAAGGATATTTCTGGTTGCCTGGCAACTCGCTCATGTGTCTCATATCCAGAGAGCATCTCTGGATGAGTTGTTCGAGCCTCTGCTCTTCATCAGCCAGCGCAGAAACTTCAGCTGTCAGTCTCTGTCTCTGGCTCAGCGCCCCCTCGACCTCCAACAGACTACAGCCCCTGTAAATGAAAGAAAAGTCAGTGGAGAGTGAAATACAGCAGTTTAGAGTCACCTCAGGGCGCTCAATTGTAGCCATTTGGTGTTTAGTTTCAAATATTTGGCACATCAACTTCAACAGTGCAAAAAAAGTTCTGATTTCTGTTCAAGTAAACACAGGATTTATGTTTCGGTACGTATGAGCTACCTCTCACTTAAGCACCTTTCCTTCATTAAAAAGAAGGTGTGATTACCAGGCTCCACTGACCGCATATCCTGTAAAGAACAAGTGACTTCAAAACATAAAACTGGGGAAACTACCTTCAAAGTATTCTGACCCAATAAATTTCTGTAGTCATTTCCGACTTTAGTGCCTGACAGCGACATGGCCTACATCTTAGGCCATGAGAGGAAAATCAACAGAGCTTTAAAATAAAACCATAACAGTACATACAGCTCACAAACATGACTCAAAATCTGTTTAAATGAAAAGCCACCCTAAACTGCAAAGCACAGGTGTCTCGTGCCCAGTTATGAACTTATGAGCAAACTACTAAAATGATTCAAGTAAAGTGAGTGTCGGCACTGTTGGGTATCCTCATACGACATCAGCTGAGGTAAAGAAAGAAGCAAAGACGGAGGAGAAAGAAAAATGCAGAGTCCAAACCAAGCACCTGCACGGCAGAGTGAGGGAGAATAACCACTTACATCCACTGAATGTTGTTCTTGGATTTCTTCTTGATGAGGTGAATGCCTTCTAGTACATTGGTGATATCATACAACCGCCTTTTCTGTACCTGCAAGTGAGGAACACACGTACAGATTTAACGGCGTAACTCATCAGTCGCTAAAACGCTGACCGAAAACAAAGCATCTTCCTCAATTTACCTGTAAGGTTTCAGCAGCAAGGTTGAGGTCCAAAACGCCATCGGAAGACTGAGCAAGGAGGTCCACGAACTTCTTTGTTAAGAGGCCCAAAGATGTGTCGTACCGCGTCTTCTCTGGTGGAGACTTAGGTGCTATGGTGGACAAAAAGCAGAAAGAAGGGGAAATTAAGTAATTTAAGCAATTTGAAGGAGAGTTTCTAGCCAAGACATGCAAACTCAGTCATTGCTAGATGCAGTTTTAACATGAGAGCATATGGCTGAGCGAAACGCAGCTTCACCAATATGTCCGAGAGTCAACAGGAGTCCAAGAGCAGCAGGGGTGTCAGAAGACACAGACTACCTGCTGGACGGATGGGTGACCATACTGTTTTGTGTTGTGACTCATTCACAAAGATGAAGAGCCAACTTTGAAGTCATTGTTGGAAACAAGCGAGGCATTTTCATACTGGGCACATTTACAGTACGAATTGCTCATTAACACTCAATATTGGGAAAACCGAAGACAGTTTTTCCAGGGAAATGCTGAAAGGGAAATGACTCAGCAACGATCGCCGGGGTATTTTCGTGAAGACGAGCTACAGGCCAATTTGCAAAAAGATCACTTTTTAATTCCTCTGTCGGGTTGCAATTTAAAGCTAAACGTTTTTTTAATTTTAAAGGCTCTGTTCGCACAGTATCCCATTCCTGTTCTCAGTGGGCAGAGCGGTTTAAGAGCAGAGATCCACACCACGTCACCTGTTGTGACCTCCCACAAGACCACGTATTACACTGCCACGATCACTAGATTCGTGTAAAAGAACCAGATCTCTCTCCCCACCCCGTTCGTTTTTAAATTTTCTAGGAATACAGGCCAAATAAAACACCAAGCTAACAGGAAGTTACTTACTGTGCTTGAATATAGTCTGGAAGCAATAAGCTTCATATGAAACACTTCCCTGCTGAGAGAGTTCCCCATTTCAGCTCCATAGTTTATATACACAAAACTACCGTTTATATATTGAAACAGATTAATCAACACTACTAATATACTGATGTAACACTGGAGAGATTATTCTTCATGGAAAGCTGAGTGAACCACTCGGAGAGAACCAAGGACCTTACCTTCATGATGATGTTTAGCTCAGGGGAAAAAACAAAACTCATTTTATTGGAATAACCATAAAAAACAGCTGTATCTACACTGTTCTCATCTGTGCTGCTCGGCAGGAGCGTGGACATGATGACGTTGAAACAATCTGCAGTGAAATGAACAAACAAGATGATAGAGGGCTCTTAAGAGCCACCTTCTTACTTCTGGGTGTCTTCAGCCGTGCCCCATTTGATGCCGCGGCTGCTCCTCTACCTCTTGGAGTTTTGGCTGGTTCTGTCTGGTACTGGTGGTCCGAATCATCGAGCGCCAATCGCCTTTTTGCCTAGGAGAGAGCAGAAGGGATAGTTAAGGGTGGATGTGGTTATTTGGCAGTCACTTCCAAAGCCTTTCCATAAGCCTAGTCTCTCTAAAACACAGTATAGGACCAAAGAGGAGTTTACACAGAGTGACTGCTAGTTTCAGGCTGCTTTTAGTCACCAAATGTGATTGTTCTCTGTCGACTACTTCAGCATTCCTGAGGTTTTCGCAGCAAGGACAACAACATCAAATCTAAATTGAAAGAAGTTTTGTCAGCCACAGAGATTCCATTTTTTCAAATTTATTGGAAAGGGCAAGCCCAAATAGCTCAAGAGTGAGTCACGTCGACGATTTGAACGTCCCACCACACACCAACGCCAATCCCAATAAATAATCGACCGTATAACTCCACCCAGCCAAATAATTAAGGGAAGCATCAAGTAGTTCTGCTCAGTCCAAAACTTAAATCCCAAATCCAGACAAAAATGTCTGATGTCCAATTACCCAGCATGAGTCAGTTTAAGCGTATGATCCAGCAATTTATGGCTCCAACACAAGCTTTTATTTAGCTTCATATGCATCTACATTGTCCCCAGATTCATCTGTACCATTCACCATGTTTAAGTCGATTTATGGGATGTGTTGAAAATTGGATTTGGTAATGCAGATGTTAAACTTCTTACCATAAACATACCCGATGTCTTGTTTCTTAAAGCACAAAAATACAATAATAATTTTTTTTTTAACCAAATAACCCATCTCAATTATAGCCCAATGAACATGAATCTGTGCTTTTGCAAGAATCCACCCTGTTTTAGTGTCTTTGAGCAGGACAGAGTGCCACCAGCTTGCTGGTCTGCATTTCCCTCTAAAACTCATGCACAGCAGAAGCCACTTTCCCCTGAAATGGAAAACACATTATAATTTTTAAACCCATACTTACTACTTCATCTTTTGCATAACCCCAGACTGAGAAAGAAAGAAATATGTCCTCTGTTGACAGTCAAAGTGTCAGCCATTTTATATCAGCAAGCAGCTCCCCTCACCCCAAAGCCTTCTCATGGCTCACAGCCTGATATGTGCAGACTGGTTGAGTTCATAAAAGATGAATAACCAGGAGGAGAAAGAAATGAAAACAACACCCTGAATGCAGCTTTAACTGTTTTGTGTGGTTTGTGCATGTTGAGAATACAGGAAACGTAGAATCAGCACTAAAGCAACAAACTCGGGTTTCACTTTACTTGACATGAAAGGCACCACAGCGTTACTTCAGTTACAAAAGAGTGGCATGAAACAGTTGTGCCGAATTAAAAGAATAAGGTCAAGCTCGACAACGACTAACGTTGCTCTCTAATAACCAATAGTGCTACTAGCTCTGATAGCTAACGCATATTTTCAAAGCTTTACCCAAGTTGGCTTGCATCTTCACAGACGACTGGGAGAAAATCTATCGAGCAGATCCCAGACTGAATTGTAGCGATATCTGCGTATAACATCATGCCTTTATAAGTTCCACTAATCATGTAGCGTTAAAACGCTAAAAACAAACATATAGCTTACCAAGAAACGAGCAGGGAAACCATCCCCCAACCCCCCAAATTAAGACACCAACAGCAGCCACTAGGCCAGCGCTAACGTTAGTCATCTCTTACCAATATTTCCATCTGGCTGCAAAGGTGAAGCGGACTCAAAAGCACCATGAAGTCTGCTAACACTCTCTTAGATGACAGGTCTGCATTCTAGTTAACGCTAAACTCACTTAAACTTGTCACTGGCGTCCCCACAGCAAACGAAAACACTTAACCAGCCTACTTGGGTAACTTAGCTAGCGGTAGTTAGTTAGCCACCTCGCTAGGTTGAGTCGTGGGAATGCCCTGGCTAAATAGCTAACATTAGCTGCCCTGAACAACAAGCTCGGCTAGGTTAGCAAGCTAACATTGTGTCGTTGAGCGTAGCAAAGCTAAATGTATAAGCAAGCTGTGTGGATTATTACCGGCGGTCTTCCCAGAGCTGGTCGTTGTCCTGCTGCGTTTGCTGCAGCTTGTTGTGGAGTTGTGTAAATGTTGTTAATCTGAGGCTCGGATAAACACACATTTGATGTCTGTGTAACGTTGCAAGGCGGTGGTGTGGTTATTATTTGGATATACGTAGCGTTTGATTGACCGGGGTTCAAACGATCCGAGAGAGCTGTTAAAATTATATTATTATCCAGAGAAGAGCCTCCAACCCCTGCTAAAATCACTTTTTCCTGAGCCGAGGAGGTCCCTCTTCTCATCTTGCGTATTCAGGGTAACCCCTTTCTTATCTCGGAACTTTCGAGCTCGTATAGCTGCTAATCCGCCGCAATGGTTACAAAAATAATCAGACCAAAGTAAAGACGAGTGTCTGAACTATCGATTTCTGAAAAGTATTTTTCCCTCAGAAAGTGCATTTAGGCAGATGCAACGGATTAAAAAGTAGCGCAACTCTTGTTTCCCCCGTCTAGAAATGGCTTCAGGAAACGGCCTGATGAATGAAGGGATACGGTTTACGCGCTCAAGAACCCTCCCGCGAAACTCAGATTTCCCGGGAAAATTTCAAACATAATTTACATGCCAGACCCTATTGGCTCCTAACGGCAGAGTACCCACCCATATCGATGTCATTTCGACCAATGACGGCTTCAGATTCAGTGCGCCACGTGTTCATTGGCAGTTGTAAACACGTGACGTCACTTGTCACGCCTTGCGAGCTCTCTAATAGGACGTAAGGTGGCGCCAGAGACCAATTTGCTGAAGAGAAAGCATGAAGAACCAAAACATATTTAGGGACTTTACGGATATTAAATTATATTTAAAATGTAATTATTATCATTAGACCTATTTTTTTTAACATTTGCAAAAGCCATGTGTTTGTGCTTATTATCATTTCTGAATAAATTTACATTAATCAAGTTTGGATCTTACCTATAACTTTAAAAAAGCACATACATTGCAAAATGCAGGTCCCAATACACAGTCTCAGTGATGCAAGTGAGCTCAACTCTATGTTGCAACAAATGTGATTAGCTTCTTTTTTTCCATTAGTTTCCAAAGCACCCAGTGACATCACAGATTTTGTTTTCTTTGTTTGTTATTTCAGTGATTGCTTAAATAGTGCATTGTGTGATGTTCATCTCTTTGGACCATGTTCAAGGAGAAAATTACTGCTGTGACAAGAAGGATGATGAATGTAGCCAGCACACTGTTCGGTCACATGAAAGCATAATAAATTTGTTTGGATTATGGGATCTCACATGTTTGCTATGGAAATGGCTGTTACGAACTGTGAGACATAGAGGAGCGAGTGTGCTGATGTCATCTGCATAAGTGAAAGAATTATAGGGGAAGATATAGATGGCATGAAGTTGCAGCCAAGTGAAAAAGAATGTTTTCAGAAGTTAAAATGGAAGTTTGTGCTTCCACTGTAATTGGAATTATCACTCAGGTACTGCAAATGAAATGCACTTGATTAACTGATCACCGGCAAGTGTGAGCACCTTGATAAAAGCTGAAGTTTGAGCAGTTTGCTAATCTGGAGCATTTACTGTAGGTGTGTGTTGTCAGGACAACGCTGCAATCTTCCTGGGAGTGGACATTCCAGAAAATTCATTCCATCTGACTGTACAATGCCCAGAGAAATGGCAAAATCTAACTGTCAGGCCTCAGTTTGTATGTTAAATTTTAACGTTTTTTGGCAGTACAATTAGAAAAAAAATGAACATCTATGGCTTGTTTGGAAAGGTTGCAAGGTGTAAGCCTGAAGAACATGACAACACAGTTTGGGTTTGCATCTGAACAAACCACAAGAATTCTGGAACAATGTCCTTTGGACAGACCAAAGTAGAGATATTTGTCCATAATGTGCAGCACCATGTCTGGAGAATATCAAACACATCAAATCTGTACAATCACCTAATGCCAACTGTCAAGCACGGTGGTGGAGGGGTGATAATTTGTTTTTGTTTTTTTCCAGCCACAGAACCCGGGTGCCTTGTAGTTACTGAGATGACTGTGAACTTCTCTCTATACCAGAGTATTCCCAAAGTCAAAGTCAAAATCAGCTTTATTGTCCAAACCCATATGTACATATGAAATTCTAGAGTGAAATAAGAGGTCATCTGTTTGCCATCTAATACTTGGGTGAAACTGGGTCAGCAGCACATCAACCACAACAGAATGCCTGAGAAAGAAAAGACCCAAGATGTTGTAATGGCTCAAGTCAAAGTCCAGATCTCCACCCGATTGAAAATAACCTGAACACTGAAGTTTGTACGTGCTTTGTCTCTTGGGGCCACCATAAATCATTTTTTATTTATTCACTCCACATAAAATGTAATAAATAAATCATATAATACAAAAAACAACTATTTACATTTCAACTTTTAACTATTTAAATTTTCAGCTTTTTTCTTTTAAACAAATTTAAAGTGAAACAAAAACACTCCAAAACACGTAAAAACTCCAAAACATGTACAAACTCCGAAGCACGTAAAAACTCCAAAATGGCTACACTAGCCAGGAAGTACCAACGACCGGATTTGGTGTGTGGAAGCCACATTCAATAACTTGCACAGATTATTTTGAAAAGTGATGGTCAATGGGCATCCTTGAAAGGAGTGCATTACTTCATATGCGTTTTTTTTATGGTAATCAATGTATTTATTTAGGCACAGGAGGCAATGATCAATTTTAAAATGTAACATTTATTTAAATTTCATCTTTTATGCTAACAATAATGCCAACAGTGTTCTCTTCACTTGTCCCACAACTCTGACAGTTTTACTCCTCTGCTCCCCTCACAATTGGCTGATATCCATCTGAGCTGCTACTGTCAGCTGCATCAAACTGATTTTACATTGCCTTGTTATTCTAATCTTTATCTGTGTTTAGGACTTCAAACATTCACATCTGCTGTTAGTAACCAGAGCTCACAAGAGTGTAAGTGGTGTAGCTCAATAAAGTGATCGATGTGTTCACTAGTTGACTTCAATAAACCCGTAACTTATGAAATCTATATTTTATAGTGAGTACATTACTGATAAAAGAGGTAATAAAGTGTTAAATAATAATAGTTAAATAACAATAAGTCTGTTAAATTGATTTTGTGGCTGTTTTCCTACAGCCACATGGGGCCTATCCAACATAGAATTGAGGCACTTCAAATAATTCCATCCCAACAACGCCCACCTTGAAGTATCCCAAATACAGGAGTTTAAAATAAGATCTGGTTTCAAGCCATGGCGGAAGTCGTCCAGGATGCTCTTTATGCGTGTCACAAAGTAAAAGCGGACCAGGTGGTGGGTGGACTGAGGAGTCAACACACATATGTGTGGCCCAAATTGGACCTCTTTGTAATCTGTGCCATTGTGCATTGGACTCAGACAGCCCCCTTTCATCAGGCAGTCCTGTTCGAAGCTTATCTCACCCTAAAGAAGTAGGTTACAACTGTAAGAACAACACAAACAAGTAGGTGAACTCGTTTCTATTTGTGCAAAAATATTACACTGATTTTTTTTTTACATTACAATTTAAATGACACCAGTGGAATGATTATAACATTTATATTAAATAAGTTAGCTGAGGTTTAATCTGGTAGCTTACACATGATTATACACCCTGCCCTCTTCTTTGTGTCAGTGTATAAAAGTGGTAAATTTTAGCCCTTGCCTTGCTCCTTAGTTGATATTTCTCTTTCTGGATCAGCAGAACCAGATCCTTATATACAGAGCGCTAAACTGAGGAAAAATAAAACGATAGATTAGAAGCAGTCCCCATAGAGTCAAACATTACATTATGCAGATTCACTTCATTAGGCACACTTTTCCACTTTCCACTTCCATCACTTGGCAGAAGATTGGGGGAAACTGGGCTGGTTTTAGCATTTTAGAAATTGCTGATAAACTGAACTTAATTGCTACCATCTAATTGAGCCAGAGAATGGTTCAGAAAACAAATAAAATATATACAAGACGTCTGGATAACAATGTCTTGATGACAGCAGTTGACACCAGGGCACATGATACATTGAATAGGGTAAGAATTTAGGTGTAAGCTGTGTAATTTACTTTTCTTAAATTACTGCCCTCGGGATGAATAAAGTATTATAAATCAATCAATCATTCATGAATCTGCAGGGCATCTCTCCCCATGAATTGACCCAGTGGTGGGCTGGGTGGTAGTGATGGGATCTCCGGCTCTTTTTAGAGAACCAGGTCTTTCGGCTCCGCTCACTAAAAAGAGCTCTTTCGGTTCCCAACCGGCTCTTCAGGTTGTTTTGTTGCTTTAGTTAATTTATTATAAACAACAATATAAAATTATGCACAAAAGGAATTACTAATGTAAAAAAAAGTGCTTTTATTTATATATGTTTATTTATAATTATATACGGTGGCCCCTAGAGACAAAGCACGTACAAACTCCAAAAAGCACATACAAACTCCAAAACACATTTCTAGCATTAACTTCCAAAACAGAGCTACCTAGATCACATAAATGACACTATTGAGAGCATATGTGTATTGTTTGTGCATTTATACACAAGCACTTATATATATTCAAATAATTAAAAAAAAAAGTTCATTTACCTGTTACTACCACACACCAAATCCAGTCGTTGGTACTTCCTGGCTTGTGTAGCCACTAGGTAACAAAAGCTCAACACTGCGCCTAGCATCCTGGAGCACATCTGTTGTGTTTTGGAGTTTGTACCTGCTTTGGAGTTTTCACGTGTTTTGGAGTTTGTATGTGCTTTGTCTCTAGGAGCCATCGTAAATATACTTTTATTTATTCACTCCACATAAAATGTAATAAATAAATCATGTAATACAAAAAACAACTATTTACATTTCAACTTTTAACTATTTAAATATTCAGCTTTTTTCTTTTAAACAAATTTAAAGTGAAACAACACAAAACACTGCAAAACACAACACAATTAAATATAAATTAAATATGAAAACAAAAAGAACATGCATATTCTCTGTCATATAGATCTGCATGAATAAACTTTCTGAATCCTTTATCATTCGCAACTGAAAATAGTTGTGGCTGATTACTATACCTTTCTAATGTGACGTTGTTGTCCCTGGCTCTCTTTCTCTGTCTCTCCCTCCCGCTCTGTTCCTTCTCACTCCCGAGGCGTAACATGCCGACGTTTTGTCACGTCCTGCGGCGTTCCTGAGGAACGCGAAAGGAGACCTTCAGCGCTGTAGGCGGCGGGTTATAGTTGAAATCCAGTGCAATGACGCTCCCGGGGTAATAGACGTTCCAGCCTTGTATTCCAGCCCTAAACCTAACCTTATCCCTAGCCCTAACCATAACCTTTTTCCTGACCTTAACCAAGACTTTAATTATGTTAAATAGCATGTTTCTAAGCGATTTGAAGAAAAAGAGCAACATGTGTAGATTGAGTCCATAGGGTTCTCATATTTCCTCATTTTTCTGGTGGGTAGCCGAAAAGGTAATATGTTGACGATTTGTCACTTAGCGTAAAATGTTACGCTTTGGGAGTGAGAACGTGTTGGCTACTGAGTGTAACTACTGCCCCTCCCCCCTCTTCCCAGTGCAAAGCACAAGGCTCGTGTGCAAAGTGAAGCAGGAAAAAAGTGTGGGTGAGATAAAGAAAAAAAACCCCATGGCTCCCAATAATGAGCCGGCTCGCATTGTTCACTTCAAAGACCTGGCTCTAAGAGCCATTTCGTTCGCGACCGACACATCACTAATGTAGAGGGTTGTGAAAATTGTCTTTTTTACATGACTCTATACAACTACACTACTGTCTTGAAGTCTCAAGATCTACCGTGCCCTGAGGTGCAAAACATAACAATACAACTAAAAACACAACAAAATTACCCTTTATTAGTATTATTATTAGAATGATCGACAGCGACAGCCTGATGTTTCTATACTACTTTGAGCAGTGTCCTTTAGAGTTTTCAGAGAGTTAAAAAAAAAAAAAATATGGAAAGGGATTTTGGAATAATGAGAGAATCTTTTAACAAAGACATTCCTTCCATGTTAGGACACTGGAAAGAATTCAGACTGAGATCACTGGATAACGTTATGCAGAGTTATGCCTGCTTTTCTTATCCTGAGTTTTGTCTGTGATGTCACCACATGTAGCTAAGCAGAAACATTTTGTTTTTTGTTTTGCACATCAGGACCACTATACAGGTGTTTGGATGGAGGGGAATTTTCTGACATGACAGTGAGGCCACGACAAAAAGTTATAAGTATAACTGACTTCAGTGATAACTGTCCCCTGACTACAATCCAATTTAGTTGGCCTGATTGCTGAGTGCGGTTCCTTAGACAAGACCCACACGACATTCTGTTTCCCCACATTTCGTTTTTATTTTTACTTTGACATATAATACAATAATAACTATAAAGCCGAAGGTAGAGCAGCTAAAACAGCTGAAAATAACCGTGTGTTGTGACAGTCTGGAATATTTTTATATTCCAGACTGACACAACACACGGTTATGGGAAAACCATCCATCATGACTTCAGTGATGTTTTACTGTATGACAAGTTAGTAGTTTGACTTAAAGGTCACATTACTCTGCTGTCTTTCTAGCCAACAAGTATGTCAGTATGGTTTGTATACCCTGTAAATAGACAGTGAATTGTGGTGACAGGATGACATAAAGGCCAAAGAAACCGTCCTTCATATTAAGAAAGATTCAGAAAGAGACCACCTCAGACTAAAGCATGATGATATGTCCTAACTAACCTTATTCTGGTTTGATTTTGCAGTTGATCTTAACCTCTGTCTTCATCACTGAGGGGAACCAAAAGAAAGAATAATTCTGTTTTAGGGATCAATATGACATTCAGTGTCATATTGATGGTTTATCATTTAGAAAACATGATATTTTTAAGTCCTCCTGTTGCCACGGGGACCACTGTTGCCTTCACCTTCTGCATCCTCTAGCTCCTCTCTCAGCCCTTTGTATTTCTCCAGTTCTCTACTTTGTGATGCTGCTATCACTTGGTATAGCTAAATCTACTACTACAGCCATCTCTTGTGCTCGTCCACCACTATGATGTCAAGGTTGGTTAGCCACCACCAGTTTGTCCATCTTATCTCCACAGGATCTTAGTTTGGTCATTTGCAACAACTCTTGGGGGTGTATCCCATTTTGACCTTATAGGCTATACTCAGCACAGATGTTCCCATAAAATCAATAACCTCTTCCAGCTACCATAGGGCTAGAGAAAGGGTACACCCTGGACACGTTGCCAGTCTGTTGCAGAGCTAGCACAGAGAGACTGTCAGGTTTCAGGGAAAACAAGATCCAGACGCAGGACTTCCTGATAGGTGACAGTGAATTTATTTATAGTGAAAAAACAAGCAACGATGTGCAAAAACAATTCCAAAAACACAAGTCTCCCAACTACCTCAGCAATATTTACAAAATTCAAGTCAAGAGGGGCAGGACTATGGCACAACAAACATATGACAGAAACATAATTTTACAAAACAGGGTAATAATCAAAATGCATTGTGGGAGATGTAGTTTATGCTCAACATGCACTTTTAAGCAACATACAGTAAACTTATTTTAATGCAGACGTTCTCCAGCCACATTTGGCCCACAGGCCTTGATTTTTACACATGTGTAGACATGGTGTAGACAATCTGAGAGTCTAGTTCCAGGTTCTGGTTCTTCCTGCTGAGCCTCCTTTATCAGTGGCTTGATCTGCCATGTGAGAGATTCGATGATGCAAGCAGCGGGTAATATGGGCTCTTCCTTCTCTGAGGTCTCATTCAGAGTAGAGAATTGGTGTGATCGAGGGTCCAGTTTTACATTAAGGGATATAGGGCTGTAAGTGATAGTGAGATTGAAATGGGCAAAGGCTAAAGCCCATCTGGCCTGACGAGCATTCAGACACTTGGCTGCCTGCACATACGCTAGATACTTGTGGTCCATTCAGATAATCTGTGGATGTTCCATCCCCTCCAGCAATTTCCTCCATTTTTCTAATGCAAGCTTGATGGTTAGAAGCTCCCAGTCGCCCACAAATTAGCAGAATCAAGGAATCTTTGAAGCTGTTTCCTTGTTTGGGGTTGATACCACTCCACCACGGCTTCAATTCTAGCCGGGTAAGCTTGTAGCTTACCTTGTTCCACGATGAACCTGAGGAAGGAAACTGACTGGACGTGAAACTCACATTTTTCTCCTTTTACAAAGAGCTGGTTCTCCGGCAACTGCTGCAGGACTTGGTGGACATGTTTCTTGTGTTCCGACCTGGATTTGGAGAAGATGAGAATGTCATTAACGTAAACAAATACAAAATGACTGATGAAATCTCTTAGGGCATCGTTCACTAAGGCCTGAAACACTGCAGGGGCGTTAGTGAGTCGAAATGGCATGACCAGATATTCGAAATGTCCAAGGTGAGTATTGAAGGCTTTTAAGATTAGGCTTCAAACTTTCCTTTTTGCTAAAGCATATAGTTAGGGCTGGACCAGGTGACCCTGAATCCTCCCTTAGTTATGCTGCAGTAGATGTAGGCTGCCGGGGGATTCCCATGATGCATTGAGTTTTTCCTTTCCAGTCACCTTTCTCACTCACTATGTGTTAATAGACCTCTCTGTATTGAATCATACCTGTTATTAATCTCTGTCTCTCTTCCACAGCATGTCTTTTATCCTGTCTTCCTTCTCTCACCCCAACCGGTCGCAGCAGATGGCCGCCCCTCCCTGAGCCTGGTTCTGCCGGGGGTTTCTTCCTGTTAAAATGGAGTTTTTCCTTCCCACTGTCGCCAAAGTGCTTGCTCATAGGGGGTCATATGATTGTTGGGCTTTTCTCTGTATCTATGAAGCGCCTTGAGGCGACTTTTGTTGTGATTTGGCGCTATATAAATAAAATTGAATTGAATTGAATAGTATTGTTTTCCATTCACCTCACTCCCTTATTCTGATTAGGTGGTGTGCATTTTATAAATTGAGCTCCTTGCAGTAACTAATTAGGGATGGGTATCGTTTAGGCTTTATTCGATACTGGTGCCAAACCGGTTCCTTTGAAACGGTGCCGGTGCTCGAACCGGTGCTCGAACCGGTGCTCGAACCGGTGGTTAAAGAATGGAGAACACAAACTTTGTCCAAAAACCTCTCATGTTTAGGTGTTTTTTTTGTAAAAAGATAACAATGTTAGCCTTTTCTGCAGCTATAGGGCATATATGGTATCACTCTTGGCTGGAAGCAGTGCTTAAACAATGGAAAAAACACAAACTTTGTCTAAAAACCTCTCATGTTTAACTGTTTTCCACTTTTTCTTTGGTCATTTTAGCCTTTTTGGCCAGGGTGAAGGGAGCATCTGCCATCAAACAAGAAGACAGCCGCATGTAACAACGACGGTGTTTGCTAGTTCACCTTACATGCATTAATTTAATAACGTGGTTAGCCTACTCAACGTAAATTACACACGAACAACATTAAGCTACTCACGCAGAGAAGAACGGCTGCTGCTGCCATCATCATCCGTCATCATTTCTGCTACACTGGCAGGGCTAGGGGCCAGGACTCTCCTCTTCGGGTTCTTGGGGGATGTTGCTAACTCCGGGTCTGATAACAGGCACCACACCTGCAGTAGATGTGCTCGGTGTGAGGTCTTGCAGCAAGCAACAGTTTTCACAGCAACAAAAGTCTCCACCTGGAAATACAGCCTTTAGACCAGTTGATCTGTGGGTTATGAATACTCAGCAATGAATAACCAAGGACTAAGGGAGTGCCATTTGCATGAAAAAGGAACAGACTAATCTCTTCTACATGGTTGACCAATAGAGAGAGCTGGATGGGCTGAGTTCAATAGGCAATGTCTGGTGCCATTTAAGCCAGAGACCTGCAACGGTTTAGTCAGAGGAATTAACAGGAGGTTGAGTTTCTTGGCTAAAGATTAGTCAATAAAATTTTACTCTGCTCCTGAGTCGATTGAGGCATTATAAAGGTGAATATAAGGATTGAGAATAATTTTGCCAAGTACCTGAGTGGAGGTAGGGAAACACTGTACCCCTACGGTTACTGATGGGCGTGGGCGCGAAGGACAGGCATTAACATAATGCCCTTTCTGACCACAAGAGAAGTACTCACCAGCCAGCAGCCACGTCCTAATGTCTGATGGTGATAGCTGGGCTCGGCTGAGCTGCATGGACCACTCCTCCCCATGGTTCGCTTCCTCCTGGGCTCTGTTCTCCTGAGGAGGCTCCAAAGGCCAGCGTGAATCCACCACTAGCTCGCCAAGAGCCAATGGACTGTTTGCCATACTCATGGCTGCAGTCATCCATTCTAATGAACATGGAAATTAAAGCATCTAAAGACTTGGGTAATTCCTTTGTAGCTAACTCACGTTTCTGGGCTGGTCCAGACTGGCTTCAGCTGGGAGAGATGAAAGGGGTTATGGATCTTCATATTGTGAGGTAAGTTTAAATGGAAGGTCACAGATTCAGAGATTAGATTCAGTTCATTAAGGTACATTTTTAGTGGATAACCATACTTTCTGACCTGATTGATATGGTGAGGCAGAGACCCTGTGAAGGTCAGCCAGATGTTTGTGTTGTTCCTCTGACCTGAGGAGGGCTTGGGCCTGGGATTTTGGGAAGAAACCGGAGTACTGGAGAGAACCCACACATGCATTGAATAAACTCTACACAAAGGCCCCAGCCAGATGGCTTCTTGCTGTGAGGCAGGAGTGCTGACCACTGTGCCAGCACGCTGCCCCAATATGTATATATGATGTACATAAGTATTTACAGCCTTTGCTCAATATTTTCGTTTTGTTTTGTTAAATTTGGCAAATTTAATTAAATTCTTTATATGTTATTTTTATAGCGGCAAATCACAACAAGATTTGCTTCAAGGCACTTTATATTGTAAGGTAAAGATGCTAGAATGATACAAAATGTCAACAATTACAGCCTCGGCTCTTTTGAGTATGATGCTGCAAACTTGGCATCCCTATTTAAGGAGAGTTTCTCCCATTCCTCTTTGCAAAACCTCTGAGGCTCCATCAGGTTGGATAGGGAGCGTCAGTGCACAGACATTTTCAGATCTCTGTAAAGATTATTTGTAGAGATTAGGTTCATGTTTAGGACAATCAAGGACTTTCACAGAATTTTCTGAAGACACTCCTTTGTTGTGTTGACGTTATCCTACTGGAAGATGAACCTTCACCCCAGTCCACAGCACTCTGGAGCAGGTTATCATCAAGGATGCCTCTGTACCTTGCTGTATGCATCTTTCCCATGACCCTAACTAGTTTCCTAGTTCCTGCTGCTGAAAAACATGATTTAGTTAACGGATGGTGACAGGTGCCTAGTTTCTTCCAGACAGGAAGCTTCACCAGATCATTTTGTTTCTCATGGTCTGAGAGTTCTTCGGGTGTCTTTTGGCAACTCCAGATGTCCTGTCATATGCCTTTTACTGGTGGAAAGCTACATGCATTGTCAACAATGTGAACTAATGTAGAAAGGTTTCTGCATTTCCAAATAATTTTGGGCTTTGTCATTATGTATTTAAATGTATTGAATCCATTTTAAAATGAGGTAAAATAAGCTTTGTTACTAGCAGCCTGTTGCAAAAACAACATATTTCTTTTACATTTCTTTAGTTGAAAGTCATGAAAGATGCCAAAGATAACAGCTCGGCAGAAATACATTTATATAGGTTTTGCATTAATAAAGTAATTACCAAAGAGCTGCTGACCAAAAAATGTGACATATTTCAGCATGCTGTGCAATGTGTTCTTACAAAACTTTGGGGAAACTGGACAAGTGGAGGAAAAGTGGCAGTCTTAAAAAACTGTTTACAGGAGATGAACAGTTCCTGAAAAACATTTTTTTTACTAATAGGAAAGAAATCCACCAAAGACCGGACACATTTAAGGCTCTTGTACAGTGAATACAGAAATTTACTGAGAGTTTTTGATCCACCAATACCATCTGGAAAGCACGACAATGATCACAAACGCACTCTCTATGCAGTAAAGGCATAACTGGATAGAAAAACACACAATTAAGCACTATTCATGGACTATTCTCTCCAGAGCCCGGACCTCAATATTATTGAAGCAATGTGAGCAGTTTCATTTTAGGAGAGAACAAAACAAAAGACAGCCAACATCCAAAGATGAGCTTTCATTGTAAAAAAGTCTGGAGAACTATTCCTGAAGACTACCTGAATGATGAGAAGAAAGCTTGCCTTAGAGAATTCAGGCAAATTATTGACATTGAGATTAGTTTTCCCAAAAACTCGGTTTTTCCCTTATATACTGTATTTCCATGTATGTTTCAATAAAACACTACACCTATTACTCATTTTTCGTGCAAAATATAAATACATAAAGAGTTGCTTAAAGCTTTTGTACAGTACTGTGTTTATACTGGCTCATAAGTAACCTTTGTCCGTAAGTCTGAAAGAAAACGTACGTTCTGAGATGTTAAGTTCGAAAAAACACCGGAAGTTATGTGTAATAACATTGTTATGTTTTGAAAACTGCTTCAACATTCTTGTTAAAACTTTTAACATCATAAGTAAAGGTTAAAGTTTAATTAGGTTGTTGGCGCTAACGCACACGGGGTTATGGGTTAATTTCGTCTTTCGTGATAAAGCTGATGTTTTCAAAACAAAAGCACACAAGTCAACTTTGCGTTTGCCTGGACACAATAGCAATCTGTGCTCTCCACTCATCAATAGTGGACTCTAGGACATTGTATGGTTAAAAGAAGACTTTAGTCTGGAAGAGATTTGCGCGGTTAGTTCAAGTCTGCCGTTTAATTCGCTTTGAATTGGCTTTTATTTTGTAAGCCGCAACCGGAAGGGCTATTTATTTTTCGCCTACCTTTGTCTAACTCGACTGGTACTGACGGGGAGGGAAAGAAGGAGGGGGGAGTGTTCCTGGTCTGTCGACTGGTTTGACTTGTCACAGGCGCTCAAGGGAAAACGATGAATTTCAGTCACAGAAAATAGTTCGTAGTTAGCTACAAACAAACGTAAAGATAACCTGGCAAACCGAGGTGCCGTGGCAGAACAGCTGCGTAGGATGGGCGAGCCGGCACAGACTCCGTTTAAAACCACAGGATCCGAGTGGCTGCTGCCTGTCAGTGAATACTTGGGCTTTCCTCTTGATCAGGTAGGACAAGCGTGAGTCACAAGTCAGTGAGGCTATTTCGGAAGAATTAAAATCTTTTGATTTATTACTGGGTTCTTTCTTAAAAAAAAAAAATCATTTCATGTCATAAATGATGTTCCGTCAATTAACCTAGTGTCACTTGTGGGACACACGTGCCGTGACTCCTTAAAAGTCGTCCACGTCCACATTATTGTCCTTTTATTGGAGGCTTTGTCCAAAAACTAAATTCTGTCGTGTTAAAGAAAATTATTACTAATAAAAATAACGATAAAGTCCCTGTAACGTGTCATACGCTGCTGTTTTACGTCCCTATAAAAGTTTTACACTATCATAGTACACTATGATAATATACTTTAAAGCCCTTAATTGCCTATAAAAGTATAAAACGTGAAATGTTTGTTGATTATCTCTCTTAGCTGTTCACCCCAATCCTTATTTTTTATCTCTTCCCACACAGGTGAATTTTCTGGCATGCCAGCTGTTTGCCTTAACTGCTGCCTTCTGCTTTCGTCTCTACCTCAGCCCGGCCCATGTCAGTCCCCTGGTCAGGCACTTTGTTGCCGCTCTCCTCGGTATTGGTTTTCTCGTCTTCTGCTTTGGATGGTAATATATGGCACTGTCTCACACACCACTCCATTCATTTTTTTCTCCATTACACGAGTCAAAGATATTTGATGTGTCCATGTTTCAAAAAGTGTTTTCTGTCAATGAACAAAAACTTTATATTACAGAATAGTCTAGGCAATGAGCTACCGGAACTTTTTCTGTAATTTCACACACTTATGTTGAACAACTAAGATGTACTGAAACTGCACTTCTTTTTCTTCTACTAAGAAGTCTCAGGGGTTAAATATTCAAATGTCTTTACAATGACAGAAAGGGGAGTTTCACTAGCCTCACTTAATATCAAAGTGGGCTATATGTGGGCCCACCTGTATAAGATTTAAATAAAATCAGAATGCAGTGATTAATGAATCATTTACATCACACGTTTAATTGGAAAAATACTACAAAGCAGTGTGTTGAATGCTGAAAGAAAAAATGGTGTTGTCCTTGGAAAAATATGTGCTTAAAACATGGTAGCAGGTCAACATAAGAAGAAAAAGACCAGCCCACTGGATCAAAAGTTCTTTAAGAATATGGTCTCAGGCCCTCAGGCAGTAAGCTGCAGCACTAAAAACAGACCTTCTGTAGGAAAAATTATTGCATGCGCTCAGGAACACTTCTGAAATAATCCATGTGAACCAGATCAAGAATACACTTCTGCCTCCTGCCACTACAGCATCATCTGTGGTGTCTAGGTCCTTTAATGCACAAGGCATTGGTATCATCCACCTTTTGTGAAGGCCACATTAATAATAATGTAAGTTTTAGAGCAAAATAATATAGCCACTCTGACAACATGCATATTGTTTATTTCAGCAAGACAATGCTAAACTACAACATGGAAATAGCCATGGTACTAACTGGCCTGGGTGCACAGTTAGAACATGTTTTTAATGCCTCGGGCTTATAATTGTAGTAGAACACTGAGGGTATGCGGTCATGAGACAAATTGGAAACACATGTATTTGTATGGGTGTGTATTGTAGTGCTTTAGCAGCAAGTATCTGTGGGAAATGTGTTTAAGTTGTATTGGCACATGCTGCCTGTGTCATTGAAAAGACCTACAGAATGTTTTGTGTCACTTCTGCAGGTATTCATCTCACATCCTGGCTGTGGTTGTTGCAAACTACCTGATCATCATCAAAGCTGACCTCAACAGTGTGCACAGGTAAATTCAAGCCTCAAAGGCCAATCAACATAAAAGTCTAGGGAATGGCTATATAATGGATTTTGAAAGACAGAAACAAAAGTCTGAAACACCAGTGGATTCTTACATGGATTGTGCAACTGTTGCTCTTTTGCACGTAATTCCTGTAACGATGAATTAAGCCTAGTCGGTCTGGTTGTAGTCGTTCTCATCGCACACACACCTTTCCGGTTGCATTGACTGACATGCCTGCTTCATCAAGCTGGTACGTGATTGGCAGGACTGCATTTACTATGATAGGGCTGCAGAACTAGCTGTTGCTGTTTTCAGGTCAAACTTGCCAGACGAGATCAACCCAGCCCACAAGCCATTCACTTCATAGGTGGGCTAAGTTGCTCAGTTTAAGCCCTTGAAGTTTACCACTCATTCACTCCCTGCCGCGCATTCCAAGAAAGACTTCATTCTACTTCACCTCGCCCCCTTTGTCTTTCTGTTCCAATGTGGCCTGAACGAAAGTACTTTTTAAAAGGCATGAAACCTTTGGAGAACACGTCAGGCGACAGGCAGCCAGGTATGCCAGCCTGACCAGTCTATTCATGAAGATAACTAGCAGGTGTTTATGCGGATGTTGAAACTTTGTTTACAGGGTTTCAGTGGAACTCTTAAGAGCACATGCACATTTTTCATTACGTAATGGGTGGATATGGGTGTTGACTTCAGACAGCATGGCTCAGGTGTGTCTGGCAGTTGTTGCTTTTTTTGTTTTTTTTATGACTAGAGCAAAATTGTACGGTTATCTTGGTGAGGTATTCAAGGATTACCTGTAGGTAGAGCAAAGTAGAACTGGTATTGTTCTATGGCTTTAGAGGCAAAACACTGTGTAAACTCAACATGGGCTTCTGGACACACACCTCTGTGTCACTGAGACGGGGAAACAAAGTGATTGAACATTTTAGGTTAAAGCCAGGACAATCTAGGGAACGATCAGAACAACAGGTGATCATTACTTTAAGATATGCCGATGTTTGTAACTGTTTAACATTTTTTTGACAATGTGAAATGTAAAGCAGAATATCAGGTTTTCAGTCCTGCAGAAATAACACAAGTTCTTACCTGTGCCTGTTCATTCTTTTGTTTTTCATTTGAGAGTGATGAAATAGTTGCGTCTTGTCAAAGTTAAACCATGCTGGAAGTTTTAGAGGTAGTGTAAATGGCACAAATATTAAAAAGAAAAACGCATAATGCTCACTTTTTAAAAAAAAATTTGTGAAGTAACCCAGAGAGGCGACAATCACTGCCAGTAATTTCTAATGACTCATAACTTAAGGAAACTTCTTAATCTCCTCAAATGCATTTAGTGGTGACTCAACTGTTACCACACCAGCTTGTCCTTTTTCTTTTTTTCTTAGTATTGTATTAAACGATTGATTGAACTGCCCTTTACTTTATTTACTTTGTGTCATTCTTTTCCACTCAGGTATTCCATGGTGATATCTATGGGCTATCTGACTGCGTGCCAAGCGGGCCGAGCCTTCATCTTTAACTATGGAATACTTTCCACTGACTTCTCTGGGTGAGGAAAATCTGAAGCATTTCTTTTTCTCTCCTCTTTGCCACACCTTCTTTGTGACAACACATTATGGAGACATTTGAGGTTTAGATACGTTATCAGTTTCCACCCTTGGTGGTACCAGCTTACACACCGACTCCCCCAGCCTTGTGTACATATAAAACAACTGAAGAAAAAAAAAAATAGCAGCAGCATTGTTCACAGTTGACGCTGCCCAGCTTAGGCTGCTTTCTGCCTCCCATTTTATTGGAAATGTCTGTTTTTCTATGTGTGGTTATACTTTATAAAGCGACAGCTGACTTTGCTGGCCTCTGTATTCAGCAGCAGCTACTTTGCCTTGTTCCAGTGCGGATTAATTTGTTGGCAGCCTCATTTAGACTCCACGTGACTTTAGAGATGAGCAGCCAGGCCTGTGAGTCAGCCTCTGGTGTGATCCCATATTGAATTAGGGATCCAGATTTTATTTTATTTTTTGATACACTTTCATGTTTCAGTATCAATTCAGTACAAAAAAACCCCCAAAAACAAATTACATTCACTACTTTCTGAGCAAAAGTTGTGTGAGTCAGACTGAACAGCAGTCATTCATGCTGATAGATTTCTGGTTTCCCTCTATATTTCTTGCTCTCTTTAGTAGGGTGTTATGTCATTATCTCTAAAGTCTGTTTGCATTTGTTCAAGAGCATTTCCATGAACTGAAATTGACACTTGACATGAAAATCATAGGTACTATGCCCGCTCTATAATGTACAAAATGGAAAATGGAGCCTGTATGCTATAGTAATGGAGTTTTGCACATACTGGCTGAAAACATTACTTCAGAGCCCCCTGCCAGCTCTCACTGAGCTGGCACTGCCAGCCGCATGGCCAGCCTCTCTCTGCCTCAGTTTTCCATGCTGTGCACACAATGCAGCCCTCACACCCACACAAACTAGTGTGTGTGTGCAAGAGAGACGTAGTTTATATGTGGACACACATTCACATGAGTTTCCTAAATGTGTGCTTGATAAGCTGAAAATCTAGCTGTGCTGGTTTAAAAGGGGCCCGATGATCCAATGAAGCTCTGGGGATAGGAAAGTATTGCATTGGATTAATAAGTGACCTGATTTGCCACAACTAGAGAAGAATGAAGTGATTCACAATGGTAAATAAATCCAAGAGTCTCTCACAGAGGCTTGGTGAGCTTGGGAAGTGCTGTGCTTAAATTGGTAATGACTTAAGTTTTTACTTTCACTTAAAAAACAAAAACATATATTAGAATTGCTATGCTGTCATACTTGCAACATTTATACAATTTAAAATGATTATTAAAGTGAAATCTTTTCAAATTTGCCCACCTACAATCAGGCACAGGTTTGTGAGCATCAATTTCTAAACTTCTTAAGATAAAAACAATAATTTACCATCTTTCTCTGCCCAGACCTTTGATGATAGTAACACAGAAGCTCACCACGTTGGCTTTCCAGCTCCATGACGGTAAGTCAGACAAGTGGATGCACACATACATATGGAAGCTCAGCACATTGGCAAGCCTTTCACAGCATGCTGTGTGAGTAACTTAACAGGGATGACAGATTTTTACACAGATTTTCACACCTGTTGTAAAACATGTAGCCTAGGCTTTTATTAAAACACCTCCTTCTGATTCTCTTCTAATGTAATGTCGAAGTCATAATTGTGAGCCACAAAATGTGCAGTCATTGATGTTGTTAGTAACATTTGCGCTTTTTCCATTGTCAGTTGTTAGTGTTTCAGTGAAAAAGTCTCTTAGAGTCAGAATTAAACATCTGTTAAAGAAGGACAAGAGAAGGGCAGGAGGAGGGGAATTAAAGATATCAACAACTCCATATTTCTTTCAGGTATGTGTAAGAAGACTGAACAGTTGACACAGGAGCAGAAGCTCATGGCTATAAAGTAAGTTTACACAGCAAAGCAAGTTAGTAACTTACAGTGGTAACTGTGTGTGTGTGTGTGTGTGTGTGTGGTTTTTTTAAACAGAGTCTGATTTTAACAGACTAGAGTTCTTTGGGATTTTCCTATGTCTCTGATTTTAGCCTTCAAGTCTGCATAGATAAACTTACATATACCAGCCACTTTATTAGGTACACTTGCTAGTATTGGCTTGGCCCCCCTTTTGCATTTCGAACTCTTTTATTTTTCATGGCAGTGATTCACCAAGGTGCTGGAAACATTCTTCAAATTTTAGTCTATATCAGGGGTGGGCAACTCCAGGCCTCGAGTGCCGGTGTCCTGCAGGTTTTAGATATCACCCTGGGTCAACATACCTGAATCAAATGATTAGTTCGTTACCAGGCCTCTGGAAAACTTCAAGACATGCTAAAGAGGTAATTTGCCCATATAAATCAGCTGTGATTGGATCAGGGACACACCTGAAACGTACAGGACGCTGGCACTCGAGGCCTGGAGTTGCCTACCCCTGGTCTTTGTCAACATGACTGCATCACAGAG
The DNA here is from genome assembly GCF_056152115.1 of Neolamprologus brichardi. Classification (NCBI taxonomy): domain Eukaryota; kingdom Metazoa; phylum Chordata; class Actinopteri; order Cichliformes; family Cichlidae; genus Neolamprologus; species Neolamprologus brichardi. The sequence continues at coordinate 4,707,952 of NC_142114.1, read as the reverse complement.
CTGCTGCAGATTTGTCAGCTACACCTTCATTATGCAGAATGATTTCACATTCCTGTACCATCACAACTCAAAGGTGCTCTATTCAACTGTGACTGTGGAGGTCTTTTGAATCCACTACAGTTTGCGATGATATGAGCTGTGAGATATGATGCTGGAAGCAATCATTAGACAATGAGTACATTGTGGTCATAAAGAGATGGATATTGTCAGCAACAATACTCAAGTAGGCTGTGCCATTGGACAATGCACATATGGTGCTAATTGGCCCAAAGTGTGGCACAAAAATAGCCCCCAGACCACTATACCACCACCACCAGTCTAAATTGTTCATACAAACCAGGATGGATCCATACTTTCATGGTGTTTACACAAAATTCTGACCCCGACCCAAATGTTGCATCAGAAATTAAGACTTATCAGACCAGGTAACCTTTTCTAGTCTTGTGCTGTCCAGTTTTGATGAGCTCATGTGAGTTGTAGCCTCAGTGTGGTACCTGGTGGTGCAGCCCATCTGCTTCAAGGGTTGATAAATGTTCTATTCACAGATGCTCGTCTGTAGCTCTTAGTTGTAACAAGTGGTTATTTGAGCTACTATTGCCTTCTTATCAGCTTGAACCAATCTGGCGATTTTCCTCTGAGCTCTGGCATCAGCGATTCTTTTTTGCCTAGAGAACCACTGCTTATTGGAGATTTTCTCTTTTTCTGACCATCTCCAGAGATAATTGTGTGAGAAAATCCCAGTGAAATCAGCTTTGTCTGGCAATAAGAACTATACCACATTCAAATCCACTTAATTCAACTTTATTCTATACTGTACTGCTCGGTTTGAACTTCAGCATTGACCGTGTCTACGTACCTAAATGTATTAAGTGGCTGCCATGTCATTGACTGACTACACATTTGGATTAAGGAGCAGTTTAGCAGGTGTACCTAATAACGTAACTGGTGAGTGTAATCCTATAATGTAAAGTTTACATGTGCAGCAAAGATGTGCAGATACTTTAACAGTGCATCTGAACTTGGACCTTATTTAAAGAATAAATAACTGTTTCTTTTCCTTTAGCCACGAAGGACAATGACAAGGACATGAAATCATGGTGAATAGTTTATTTATGGAAAAAAGCATGCTGGGAACTTAGAAAAGAGACATTGTTTTGCATGGAAAAACATTTTTGTGCATGTGAATTCATGAAATCACATTATCAGTGGACTGTACCATGCATGCCATGAATTGACCCTGTGCACGAGAAAATGCTAACTTCCTGGTTTGAGACCGGATGTGGGGTTGTGCATTTCCGGTAGCTTTACTTTGCGGTCAATCGCTACTGCGAAGATATACTCCAAAATCATGTCCAAAACTCGAAAATGGAAAGATCGCGTTAAGTTACAAAGAGGAGAAAGTGGGAACACTCACCACTGTTGTGTCATAAAAAATCGAATGATCAATTTTAATGTTTAAAGAGTTTAGATCGATCAGTTGTTTACATCACTCAACACAAGAAGAACTGCATTACTGCAGCAGAAGACACATCGTCCACATTCAGAAGCACATCTCTGTATAGTGACTGGTCTTATGATTTAAACAGGCAAATGTTCAGCATTCAAACTACAGGTGAAGAATAGTCAAACCAGATGTTTCCCCGTTATGTCGATATCAGCTAGTCAAGTACACACCTACACAGCATGTTAACGAACCGTGAAAAAAAGCCACACAAAAAATGAATGATTGCTAGTAAGGGTTTCTATACATTAGTATTTATGAAGGGTATGTTGTGACTTACCTTCAAAATTACAGCGGTCCCTCGCTATAACGCGGTTCACCTTTCACCTTGCTGTTTTGCGGATTTTTTTAGTGCAAGTTTGCATGCTTTTTTTTTTACGTCACATTTTGTCCTGCGTCCTGATCGCTGCAGACGATCTCCTCCGTGATGTCTCTCCTGTACAGTACAGAATCGCTGCATCAATCGCTAGCAGTGTGACTCTGAAGTGCAGTACTGTATGTCCACGATGTTCACGAAACGTTTTGCACCGTCAAAAAATAAAATTGGCTACTTGATTTCACCTATCGCTGGTTATTTTTAGAACATAACACCCGCGATAAACGAGGGACAGCTGAGAAATATAACATTTGAATCCCTTTTCTATTTTGCTCTGAGGCGCGGGGAAAAATATCGATAAGTCGATGAACATCATTTACAGATATACTGGGTAAATGCCCAAGACATCTATAGAAATGTAAATCGCTGCTTGATTCATTCATTTGCTTAACTTGTTTTGGACCGTAAACAAGGCGCGAATAGGACCCCGGAAACAAAGCTCCCCACAGGAGTTTCCGCACCGGAAGTAGCATATGCTAACGTGCACATAGTCAATTAAAATGTATTTTAAAAGCAGCCATAAAATATAGCCGCCTACCTGTGCAATAACCCAGTAGCTGTAAATCTGGTAATTGATGTGTTTGTCATAATACTTAAATATTCGATTAACTGGACTAATTTTGTTCTTATTTATCAGGGACCAGACATTGTCCTTTTTCCAGTTTTGCATACAAGTTCTCCTGTACTGTAAATATTACACATAGTTTGTAACATGGATGGAAGCGCATTTGGTCATGAATTAGGTCAGGTTTTAATACCCATCCTGGTTCGTTTTATTGCTCGGCAGCTGGTATGTACAGGGTCAGAGAAACCGAGTTAAAGGTGAGCAAAGATGCTGACTGATCATGACCTGTTGGATGTTTAATTTAAAACTAGATGGCATGTATTTCTCAGATTACGATTCACCTTGGAAGAAAATCTAAAGTAGCACCGTCACGCTTCACTCAAAGCGATCTCGGTTAGTGTTTCGAAAAGGTTTGTTTCTTTTCAGTGATTTCTGCCTCGTCTCTTTGTAGTGTGAGGCCTTCCCTCATTGAGTACCTGAGTTACAATCTGAACTTTCTGAGTGTCTTGGTGGGGCCATGCAGTAACTACAAAGAGTACATAGACTTCATAGAGGGCAGACACATCAGCACGAGGCTCAAGCAGCAGCATGCCTCAAGTAATCGGCAGAATGGCTACAATAAGACCCAGGACCCATCACCTCTGGTAAGTTCATGAATACTGGTTACTACTCTTGTAGTCTTTAACTATTTTCATTTTTATATTGATAGGTTATTGTTTTATCAGGAGGGGGATTAAATGCTTATCCAGCAATATGTTTCTTCTTCCATTGGTTGGAATCTCTGTAACTTTACTACAGTGGCTTTACTTCTTGTTCTTGTTTTATTGAAAGAGCGTTTGAACTGTCCTTTACATCATTCACAGTTCAAAAATAATTATTTTACTGGGATGTGGTGCATGCTTACACTTGATTCAGTTTCTGAAGTAGGTCATTTTGACTCTCTTCCCCATCTTCTTAGCCAATTTTTCTTCTGATTGGCTGTTCCTTGGAAATAAGTTTACACAAGCTCACAGCAAGAGTTGCAGGTCTGAATTGACATGAGGATCTGGCCTTCTTGATAACCTACAGAAACAAGAGTAGATAAAACTTAGAACAGGTGTTTAGAGGAGTCTAAATTGAATAAAGATGTGGAAAAGTTCACCTACGCACAATGAATATTTTTGGAATTACAGGCCCTTAAAGTTCACGTTAGCAGGCCAGGACTTTTAAGGACTAAAGAGCAGAACGACCTTGCTATGATGTAACCTCTTTTGACCTGTTATCTGTCCAACATTGTGAAAACACCCTTGAAGTTCTCTATTGAATTCTCAGAAAACAAATAAAACGTCTAAGCTATAAATGTTTCTTTCTGTTACTCTGTTATAGTAATTGAAATCTGTGCAAAGTTGCTATCAAAATTATGATGCATCCCGTGACGCTAGCGCTGAAAGTTGATTAAAGAAAATTAGATTTTTCTTTACATTGTAAAACTTGCAGAGGGTGGAAAATTACATTGGTTGCAGTTTTTAATAGCTGAAATTTGTTTCATGCGATAGCTCTTGTACATAAGGAGTTATGCTGGAAAAAACAATAATGTAAACTGAAAAGCACCAAATTTCAACCTAACCTCTTTAACATAAATTACATGGGGGCCTATAACTCAGAAAATACCTTCAGTAGGGAGGAAGTTTTGCATGGCTTCATTTTCATAAAAAAAAAAAACAATAGAAAGGACTTGGCTGATGTGGACTAGATAAAAATCTGCTACAACCATATAGTCGCAGAAAGGTCAGATATTACTGAGGTACCCAGGAGGACTTTTTTCAGCTTCAAAGAAAATGTGTAACCTCTGTGATGAACATTTTAAATGTATCCACTAGAGCAGAGCTACAAACTGATAGTTTGTTTCTGGTTTCTCTTGGGTTAAGTTAAGCCCTAAGTAATTTGCTTTCTCTGCAGAACGCCGTTTGTCATAAGCTGCTAGTCTGCGCCGGCTGTATGCTGTTCTTCCTTACTGTCACTCGGTCCTTGCCCATAAAGTACAACGTTGACCCCGACTTTGTGAGCCAAGCCTCCTTCCTCACCAGGCTCACTTATGCTTTCTTCTCCATACAAGCTGCAAGGCCCAAATTCTACTTCGCCTGGACATTAGGTGGGTATTTAGTGCGTCTGTGTGTTTTACTTGGCCAGTTTTTTATTGCTTCTGGGGACAAATGCCACGGACGTCATGTGATGATCTTCCTCTTCCTCCGTCAGCTGATGCAGTCAACAATGCTGCAGGATATGGTTTCCTTGGGATGGATGAACATGGAAAGCCATCCTGGGACCTCATCAGTAACCTCAACATCATCGGGATTGAGGTGCCGTGTTTCAGATGCTTAAAATCGAGAGCATGATCTTTCAGCACTGTGTCCAATTGTGAGTTAATTAGACACTGGAGCACACTCTTATTGTAGCTACTGATCTTTTTTCTTTTAGACAGCAACCAGCTTCAAGACCTTCATAGACAACTGGAATATTCGAACAGGAATTTGGCTTAAAACGTAAGTGTTGCGAGTGTGAAATCAAATTGTGTGCACAGTCGGAAAGTGAAAAAAAAAGTGAAATTCCCAACCCGTTCCTTTTTCAGGGTGTGCTATGACCGAGCACCAAAGCACTGTTTGGCGTTGACCTTTATCCTGTCTGCTTTGTGGCATGGTGTTTATCCAGGGTACTATTTTACCTTCCTCACCGCCATCCCCATCACCATAGCAGCAAGAGCTGTAAGTTGTCTACATTCTCTGCAAAGTAATGCTCTAAAATACAAATGGAAGGTAATCGGACGGTATGGACACAAACTGACCATGAATAGATGGGACAGCTCTTGTTACATTTACAACGGTGCAATTCCAGTAGCTTTGTGAAGATTAAGGATATTTAATTTTCCTCAGTACAACTACAAACAAAAACATATCTCATCAGTATGAAAGTGGTTCTAAAAATGTTTTTAGTGCCTGTTCAAACAAAACCTCTCTGGTAACAACTTTAACTGACTTTTTATTGCACTTGGCACGTTCTGCTTCTCGCATGTTAATTAAATAGTTCAACAAAAGTTTTCCTTGAATACACTAATCCTGTCATCTGTTAAACAATAATTGTTGTCCGTCTGCCTCTCCCCACCAGATACGGAGGTCAATTCGTCATTACTTCCTGGGCTCCAGAGTCATGAAGCTGGGTTATGACATCTTGACTTGGGCAGCCACACAGCTGGCCATCTGTTACACTGTCATGCCTTTTCTCCTTCTTGCAGTTGACCACACTATAGTTTATTACAGGTACGTCATACCCCGCTTTAATCAAACTGTCCTTTTGCTTCAACTCTGTGTGGTTCTGCTTTCTATTAATCTTTCTATGTACTCATAAATGTGAAGGTGAGCAGGAACCCCTGTACATACATCCATAAACTTCCAAAGAGGCGTAATCACAGGCATGCCGAGTGGATTGTCAACAGTTCTTATATCATGCGTCAATAAACTGTTCTTGGCCACATTTCCTCTCTTTGACAGTTAACGAGAGACAGGAAGTAAGGGCAAGTCCCCGAGACTGCTCTTTGCAGTGCTGTAGATTCTCCTTTAGCTCTAACATAATAAATCCCCTTTATTTCCTTATTTTCTGCAGTAAATGTCTGTGTGCACACCTGTAGACCATATAGGAGCATGCAGCTGTGTGTTTATTTAAAAATCCTTTACTATTTAAAAACATTAAACAATTCGGTGATGTTTCATGTTTGTGTGTATTTTGATGGTCTTAGAACCAATTTTTAATCCACACTCACTGGCCATTTTATTAGGTATACCATGCTAATACTGGTATTAGCATGGTATAGTTTTGAAGGCCCTTTTGCCTTCAAAACTATACCATGCTAATGGTAATACTGGTATTAGCATGCTAATACCGGTATTAGCATGGTATAGTTTTGAAGGCCCTTTTGCCTTCCTAAACTACCACATCCCAAAGGTGCTTTTAGATTGAGAGCTGTTGATTGTGGAGGATATTTGAGTACAGTGAGCTCATTGTCATGTTCAAGAAACCAGTTTTGAGGTTAATTTTTTCTGCATTTTGGCATGGTGTGTTATTGTGCTGGTAGCACCATTAAAAACTAGTTACATTGTGGTTACAAAGGGATGAACATAGTCAGCAACAATAGTCAGGTAGGTCAGTTTGTGCTTAATGGGCTCAAAGTGTACCAAGGTGTGGTCCCCCACACCATTGCACCACCAACGGCAGCCTGAACCATTAATACCATGCAGGGCGTGCCTTGGAGAGTCATGCTTTCATGACTCTCCAAACTCTGACCCTAACGTCTGAATCTGGCAGCAGAAATTGTAACTCATCAGCATCTTATCCAAGCAACGTTTTTCCAGTGTCTAGTTTTGGAGAGCCACTGTGAGTTTCCTGTTCTTAGCTGACAGCATGATGTGGTTTTCTGCTACTATTGTGCATTAAGAGATGGTCTTCTGCATACCTTGGTTGTAATTATTTGGGTGTAATAATATGAATCACCGTTACTTTCCTATCAGCTCTAAAGTAGTCTGGCCATTTTGACCTCTGGCATCAACAAGGCATTTTTACCCAGAGAACTGCTTCTTACTGGATATATTTTTATTTATTTTTAACCATTTGGACCACCAGACTGTTGTGTGGGAAACTGTCAGTAGCTCAGCAGTTTCTGAAATGCTCAGGATACTCCAGCCATCTGGCACCAACAACCATGTCATTCACTTCACCTTTCTTTCTTTCTCATTCTGTTGCTTAGTTTGAACTTCAGCAGGTCACCTTAACCATACTCACGTGCCTAAATGCATTATGTTGTTGCCATGTGACTAGTTTTGAAACATATGATGACTACTTGCCCCATTGTAAACACAATGCGCATGGTTTCTTGTCATAAGTTAGTAGTTAAGTTTGAGGAAGTTTCTCTGGATTCATACAACAAAGTGTGATATTGTTGCTCGTTTCTAATCTGAATTATTAATGAATCTAGTATAAATCTAGCTAGATCATTTTTGCCCCTACATAATAAAAGTTCCACTCTGTTTTTCCCACCTAGGTCCATGTATTTCCACGTGCACATAATCAGCATTCTGGCTGCAGTCGCCCTGCATCGCAAACACAAACCCAGGGAACCCACCACCAAAACCTCCTCTGTGTCCTCCTCCGCTCCGTGCTCAGCCCAGTGCCAGCATGTTCACTCCAACAACAATGACAAAGACTGAAAATCTCACTTTGCGTTCTTTTACCAGGCTTTTAGGACTCGGCCTCCTTTCAAAGACAAATGAGTATCCCTAGGGCATTCAGCCAGCTTGAAATGGGAAAACATTGTGCTATTTATTTTTTGACTATACAGAGTAAAGGAAATTTGTACTTATGGTACTGGATGTGTACGGGGAGAGCCCTCTCCCATGATTGAAGCTCATCAGGCAGACACTGAAGAAAAACCTCAGCTGAGGAAATGGTTCTGGTACAACCACCACCACCAGAATGCTGGCCCCCAACCCCCTTTCCCCTTTTACCTACTCCCGCTCTCTGCAGCTTTTCCTCCCTCCTTGGCCATCTCACCAGCACCAGCCTGCCTCCTCCAACAACAATACAACAGTGTGAAGAGAGTATTGAGACTCACTTTCGTTCCTGTCCTCAATCTGTGCTGTCCCACTGACTGGTGGGATCTCAGCCAGCACAGCGGGTCAGCAGCTCATAAACGGGCCACAAATACCAGGACACATGCACACGCAAACTCATGCATAAATAGACACTAGGAAACAAAAACGCACATATAGTCGCTCTTAGACATGCTTGTACTCGGTCGCATTCGGGCGGCACACAAAGGCTGCCCTTGTGAGGCTGCAGAGGAGCATGCCAAGAGGAGGCTGCACCCGCTGCACTCGCTCTGCCCAGAGGATTTTGTAGATCTGTGTGGGTGATGGTTCGCCCCACTGTTATATCCCAACAGCCACTGTCAGTGACCCCCGAGTGTGTGGACCTAATCATGAAACACTATGGACTGTCACAATACTTCCACTGTTTACTGGCTTGGATTAAAACCACATGAAAAACTAATCAGACCATGGAGCTCTTAAGCTTTTTAGTGGAAGCCTTAATATTACTGTTAACCATTACTAATGTTTTTTAATGAGTATGGCAGCTCCTTCAGGTGAGGAGACTAGTATTTTATAGTTTCTATATTTCTTGGCTTCCCTCCCTGTGAACAAAAAGGAAAAGGTAAGAAATAAAATGAAATCTTTTGCCCTTGTTGGTTAAAAGCCAAAGTACACTTCCCATAGTTAAATGAGTAAAGTTGATCTATTCCTCTACTGAAAATCCCCTTTTCTCCAACAGTGACAAAAGTGAAGTTAATGTGCACAGTGCTCAGTCCCTGTTGGCAAAATGTCAAGGAAACTGAGAAAAGGCTGTGGTGAAACTCAAAGAATGGAAATTCTGATCTGAAAAAGTGATGTTTCTGTGATTCTTTGTAGCAGCGGAGGTTTGATTTAACAGAGACATCTGGTGGTTGTGTGAACTGAGCTGAGCCAAGTCATGAAGAAAAGTCATCTGACTGACATAAACAGCCATTTTTCCATGTGACATGATGGCGTTGCATCAGAATTCATTTTCTTCCCTGCACAAGCGTTTCCCTTTGCACAGACGATGCTGAAAAACTAGAAGTTAATGTGCAGATTACAGACTGTAAACACGAGACACCTTTGCCTTTTTAATTTATTTTGCAGTACTTTTTTTTTAATTTTAGGACTGATTATAGATTTTGGAGCATTAGTAGTTTTAAAGGTGGCACAGTCGGATTGTTCTTTTATGGTGCTATCTGCAAGCTATGTGATAGCTTTTCAATACGTTTGTTATAACACGAGTTGCAGTGCAAGATGTTGTTTTGTAAAGAAAATGCGCATCACATTTGAAAATTGTCTTACAATGCATTATACAAGTTGCCTAGTGCATCACGTTTAATCACGTTGGAAGAACAATCTTAATGGTTTTTTATTATCTGCTTTGGAATTGAATCTAAACTTGATAACGACAGAAAATGTTTGCCTGTTTGGATCAGTTTTTACATACTGACTAAACCCTTAAATTTATTAAGGCTCTGCTTTGAGGCTTGACTTTTTGACATATCAGGTGACGTTACAGCTGCTTCAAAACTTGGGATGAGGAGAAAGCATGAATTTAACACTTAAAAAATAGACATACCAGGGTATTTTAAAGATTTTAAAGGAAGTTAAAATGCTATTAAATTTTTTTGAATATGGTATCTTTATGGTAATGAAAGTGGTATCTTTGAACGTACATGAGTACTTGTCATGATGTTAAGTCTTAGGGATGATGGCTTTTGGGCCAAAAGTTCTGAGCATTTAGGTCTAAAAAGTGGTACCCACAGGCCTCATTAACCCGGCAACATATTTGTGGCTCCACTGGTTTCTGTGTCGGCGATGTGATTTTAGAGCAGGGCGACGAGCAGAGGGGCAGATTTACAGTATGAATATGTTGATGAGCAGCTATTTAAATGATTTAATACCGATACTGAAGATATTTTTGTATTTGCTTTGATGATGTTTGCTGTCTAATTGTACTGACTGTGAGAATGTGAGATTTTCTAATTACACCAGTGCTCCATTTTAGTGTTTTGTGTGGAGGAATGTCTGAGTAACAAATAAAGCTCGAATGAAACTCTGTTGCAGGTTTATTATAAACTATAATGAAGACGCTTTTTGTTTTTGTGCTCTGAAGATGTGACTGTAAAACCTCTTTTAGGAACAAACGAAGTCTAATTTCTGATGTCAGAAAACATTTGCTGTGTTCGTTCTTGCAGTTTGCTCTCCTTCTCCATGCGACGCCTCTCCCCTCAGCAATTTAACCTCGGATGATATTCTCAAAGGGGCTCCGTCTTCATCCCTCGTGTCACGTCTTTTCCCATGTGACACAGACGTGTGCGTGTGTGCAGTGATTCTGCCTGAATTCAGTCATGTAATGACAGTTGGGAGGCAGGACGAGAGGAAAACAAACATGTATAAAATGAAGTGAACAATCACTACGATGCCTGACTGTTTTCATTTTAGAGAGACTCAAATACCTCAGCTGTTATTAAAACAACAGCTGATCAGAAAAGTATGGATGCTTGCATAGCTAGTTTTTGCAAATATAACCATATCATCTAGAGGGATTAGAAAAGGTGAGAGTATGCACCTTTTTTTAGTCAGCTGTAGTGTTTGCATATTTCTTAGAAATCCTCAACCTGTCACCTAAAAATGTGGAAACAAGTTGGATAAGTTTTCCACACAAGCTACAAAAATGCACAGGATGAAAGGAAAAAATGACTAATCTATGAAGTTTGATCAAATTACAGAATTAAAAAAGAAGATTATCATACATTTCATCATCAAAACAAACAAAACAAAATTTAACTGTCCTTAATGAACAATATATAACAAGAAAAAGCCTCCACTTATTGTTCAGGCTCAGTCCTCGTCTTTTATTTGTTCATGCTTCCTGTGCTAGTCCTAAATCTTTGCTACTATTTGATCCAAACGCTTGCACAGGAGTAGGAAGAGATATTAAAAAAGGAGGAGAGGCTGGAAGTTCCTGGATCAGATAAAGAAAAGCACGGCTTCACTTTCCCAAGCTGACAGAATGTTAATGATCCAAAGGCACAGTTTTGAAATAACTTTCAAAATGCTTGTAATTCCTAAACAGTGAAGGAAATACTTTTGCTAAACCCTGAGAATTAAACCTGGAAGTCTGCACTTCAATTCCATCTTGATACTTTGATTTAACATCCACTGCGTTGGTGTGAAGAGGCAAAATTAATCATCATTTGCAGATAGCCTGATGGCTGAAGAGCTGCAGGCCACGCATTTAATGCGAACCTCACAGATACATTTAAAAACAGCATCCTCATGCAGAACATTCTGGCAAAGTCCACACTAGGGAAGATGTTTGCAGCCAGGTCGCAACTTTAATCAAAGCAGATCAATTCTGAAACAAAACACAGCAACACACTCCTATAATCTACACCAGTTTTGTCCGTCTACATTATATTTAAGGATTATTTTAATGGTTCTATTCTTTATACAGTTGCACAGAGCACACATTCAGTGTTTGCTTACAAACAACAGAAATCTTTACCTTCACAGACAGCAAAACATGAATTTTTCAGGACCTTGGACTCCATCATGACACAGGAGCAACTGGGCAAACTGATTATTCTCGGCTAAAATGACGTTTCCTAGAAAGATGAAGCTGATCTCAGCTCCTGCTTGTACCAATGCCATGAATTTAAACAACTTACCAACTCACAGCATTCGAGGAACACCAGCACGTCAAACAAAAAAGATCCTCAATGCATGCATTTGACTGCAGCATGCTGGATTCAAACATTTCTTTTTTCCACCTTATTTTCAAAAAACAACAACAACAAAAAGAGATCGCAGCTCAAAATTTCTGTGAACTGGAGATCTTGTTGGCTCTCAACAGCACAATAACTTCAGTCGTGTATTTTAAATGGTATCCAGGAAAAGGCAGTAACCGTCATATTACCATACTTTAACAGAGATTATATGTTTTTACTGCGGCTGGCACACTGAAGAGAGCCTTAAAGCCTGGGACAGGCCATTTAACGGCGCGGTTCAAAGAGGCAAATTGCTGTTATTACTGCAAACCTTTCCCATCCTTCATAAAATCCTTTTTGCAGTAATAACAGCAAATCCAATTTTGAGCAACTAGCTATCTTAAATTGAAGCACATGATTCTTTGTGGCCACAAAATAGTTTTTATTTATTTTAAATAACTTGTGCATCTTATTCCAGCCGGAGTACTTTACCTCTCCTTTATCCTCCACCAGTGAGTCACATCCTGCTGTGATGCACAACCTTACAACATACTGTTTTTTTTAAATTAAGGTTTCTTTTTATTAACAGTGCATGCAAGGTGGATATCAAGCAATCAAGATAAAAAACTCAAAAATCCTAGCTACATATATGTACGCGTTCATTTTCTTCATTATTATCATTCTTCAGGATCACTCTTACCCACGCAGTAAATATTGAAAACAGTCATATACAGGGTATACAGGGTCTCCTTAGTCTTTTTAGAACAAGCGTAGTGAGTTCATGTAACATAAAGCGGTCAGTCGCTGGGTCCTTCATGGCATAGAAAGCTGCTAAAATATACTCACTCAGGTATATTTTGTGCTGATAAATATTTTCACGGCCCTTTTGAGATAGAGAAGAAACACAATACAAACGTACATGAATACTAGTCTATTATAACAAAATAAATACATTTGCTGTGACGCAGAGCTGCCTCTCGTATATTTCTAAACACTTCTTCAGTGCGGCTCCTGAAGGAGAATCATTCAGAAAAATAATTACAGGGTGATGAGCGATGTGAGGAAAGTTGGAAATTATAACCGGGGGAGACTAGCAGCTAAGGTTTGTGGGAGCTGTGGTGAATTATAGCCTGTGTACGGGGAGGGGGAAGGGGGGGGGGGGGGGTCGTAGCAGGTCCACCAAGTTGAAAGAAAACAACTAGATCTCCGTCTATCGGCCAGCGGAGGGCAGTAACGCACAATAGAAGTGAGGGACAGGAAGAAATGCAGCCCGTCTGCACACACCGTAACAGTTAATCTCACAAAATGAAAACACTACAGCAGTCACGTTATGCAAAATAACATTCATCTCCCCCCAAACCTCCACCTCTACGCGTGGCTGTTTTCAGAAGAGGTTGAATATCATCTCACCTCTGAGGGGGATATATTGTATTTCGTCCAGTGGGTGCAAATACGGACATATGAACCGGAGGATCAGTGCAAATGAGGAAAGAGGATCCAGCTGATCCACGGTTTGTACTTCATCGTCTCTTCCTCCTTCTGCCTCTTCTTTAAAATATTTTGTAGGACTTTTAAATACATTTAACTTCTTCAGTGATTTGTGTGAACCCTTTGGCAGAGGTGCGCATATGCAGTGCATCACTGAGGAGAAGAAGAAGCTTTCAGGTGTTACAGATTTAACTACCTGTAGCGGACTAGTTGTCAAGGTCTGTGGATGAGGCAGGACTTGCTCAAATCCAGAAGCTTACATGCTTTAGGAACTGAAGACACTGTGTTCTTGGTTTATAACCACCAAAAACTGACAAGGAAACACGGAAAGGGTGTTTAAACTGACTTCGTTCCGTCTTCCCTGTAAGGTTTTCGAGATTTCTGACAGAAAACAAGAACTTTATAACACGACTGAGCTCTAACTGTGTTTTCTCCTATAATATTTCAGGGGTTGCATGAAGCTGTCAGTTAACCTATATGCGATCTAGCCATCTATAGTCAGAGGTTAGAGGAGGTGTCTTAGACAAATGACCGTGTCGGTCAGTCGAGACGAAGTGAGGTTACGGGATCAGGTAGCAGCAGTCGTTTCTTCGAGAGATGACGAGCCTCCTGTGCTTAAGTTCAGAGTTTGTGATCGAATATTATCTAAAATCCTCTTCAGAATACCTCCGATAGTTCGACTGAGCCGTGCGATTGGACCGTATGGAGTTCACTTATATTTCCATACGCTCCAGCGCACAAGGCGAGAGCAGTCGGCGTCAGATTAAGTCAAGCATTCAAACGGATTCTGAATAGTAGTTGTCTCTAGCCTCGCCTCAGTTTTTGCTGCTCTCTGTTGGAGCAGGTGATGACTGCGTTTGCTCCTTCATCTCCGCCTGGCCTTCTTTCTTCTCATCCTCGTCCTTGAAGAAGAGGAGGGGAAACATACCGAGGATGCAGCCGATGCCCACGCCGATGGCTTTACCCTGCGGGTGGGAAGAAGACAACAAAGATTTTAGCAAAGATGGAGGGATTTCTGCACATTGTTACCGTGGGATTATTCTTCATTTATTTCAGGATTGCATATTGTTCTCTAGGTGTGATCTTCGCAGGTTGGCAAATCCTTGAGACCCTCAAATTTCTTTTTTTATTTGCAGAAAGCCCGCCTTATTGCTGTCTGATGAACACCCTGAGCTTTCTTAGCCTCTGTGCATCCCTATACTCCTTTATTTACTGAAAAAAGATGATTTCTGTCTGAAAAAAAGACCCAGTGGCCTTGATTTATACGAACTGACATATCCACAACCCACATCTTCAATCTGGTCTCCTTAACTGGAGCAGCTGAATCCACGAACCCTGTGGAGAAGTCATTTACACAGAGGTGGACAGGTTTCTCCAGCCTGCAGCGTGAGTTAAAATTCACTAGGTTCAATAAAGGCACAAATGTAAAACAATGTCTTTTTATAACTGTGACTTGGAGCATTAGGAGCTGTTTATGTAACTGTAAATTGGTCTTTATTGTCATTTTTTATTGAGCTCTTATTGGTGCTTTTCATGTCACACCTTCCCTCTTTACTGTAACGCTAACAAAGGGTTGAAGGCAAACACTTAAAATCTCCAAAGACCGATATGTTATTTTAGGCTTGTATCTATTAAAAACTATTTCTTCACAAGCCACAGCAGCCTTTAGCAACCAGCCAGGTGACAGACTAATCACTGTAGCTTATTTTATTTCATGCTTCAGCACTTATAGCATATTAAAGATCGCCAGGTCCCATTTCCTTTTATGACATTTGAAAGCTGGGCCCCGTCACACAGACTTGTGTTACTCGCGTTTGAGTTGTCAGCGTGCAAAGGCCTGTCCTGGTTTGATGTGCATTTTGCACAGTAAACAGAAACGCAACAGAAACACTTTTTTTGCAGTAGTTTCACTCCCACATCAGGAGCCGCTCAGATTGGGGGAGCGAACCAGAGCAAATTCTGTAACTGTTTCTATACCCACCGTGTGAGAGCTGACTCTTGTCTGCCACATATCAGCCTGTTTTGGGCTCAGGTCAGGAATCTGCATCCCCAACCGAGACGCCAACGCTTCTACATAACCTGCCAGCCTGAGGAGAGGGAGAGACCGATGGATAGAAAAAGAATTAAATAGGAGGGGACTTAACACAGTTCAGCAAACTGCAGCGACAGCATTATTCTATTGATAGAACGCTCTATATACAGCAGGGGTGGGCAATTCCAGGCCCCGAGGGCCGGTGTCCTGCAGGTTTTAGATCTCACCTTGGGTCAACACACCTGAATCACATGATTAGTTCGTTACCAGGCCTCTGGAGAACTTCAGGACATGTTGAGGAGCTAATTTAGCCATTTAAATCAGCTGTGTTGGTTCAAGGACACATCTAAAACCTGCAGGGACACCGGCCCTCGAAGCCTGGAGTTGCCCACCCCTGATATACAGTGTACTGTGCAAACGTCCTGAGCAACCCCTCTTTTGTTTAATATTTTGCTATGGAAATGGGAAATAGGTGCAGTGACTTCTTGAAAAGCACAGACATAAATGGAAACACAAAATATGGGCAAAAACGTTTTGTGATTTTTCTCATTGAAAGCAAAAATACAAAGAAATGAGGAGTGGCTCAAGATATTTGCACAGTGCTGTATATCACACATGCACACACACAAACATCATCCATCAAAACTTTCTAATCAAATGAAGTCTGAATACAAAAGTCTTGTGATTTTGTTGAAATGTTATTGTGACAAAAAGAAAATCAAAGAAACATAATGTGAAATAAAAAGTCTCACTCTGTAAAATGTGGCAGCACAAACCAATTTGCATCAAAGCCGGTTTTGTTAAAAGATTCCGGCTATTTCTGTGACAGATTGAATTCACCGCTGCCTATTTGTGTTTGCATCGTTTCTGTTTATATAATAATCCCCCCGTTGATAATTTTCTCCATTACATATCATAATTCAATAAACCCATGCTAACATGATACTTCCCTACCAAGGCAAACAACAACCAGAGTCGGTGCGAATAACGACAAAATAAATCAACAGATTAATGCTCCGTCGCTGATGTTCATAAACCCAGCAGGATGCCAAATCTCAGCTCTAACAACAGATGGAGTAAAAGAGGAAGCTTCCAACAGTGTATAAATTAACTCAGTCCCAGGGCTTTGCGTGGATTTACACAGATCACGGACCGATGACGGATTGCAGCAGATAAAGAGTGCTCCACGGAAATCACCACGATGTAGAAAAATGAGTAAGATTGTATCAAGAATTCTGTGCAACTAGAAACACGAACATTCTGCTGGATCTCTATTCAGATATGGACTGGGTAATGCGTTAGAAATGAAAGGATGCCATATCATCCGTTCATTCCTTTCATTTCATTTCTATCATTTGACAGAAATGAAAATGATTAACCTACAGGGGGCCTCAGCTGTGGCACTCCTGATTGTGCTCAGGCGCCTCCTGCTTCAGTTATGTGTCCACAACCTGACAGGTTTCTGCTCGTGTGTTTGGGAAAAAGTGTTTCCAAAGAGACACTTGGCTTAATAGTCCTGAAATAAAAGACTCTTGGAAACAGTGGGAATATTTCTACAGCTGGCC
Organism: Neolamprologus brichardi; assembly: GCF_056152115.1. Lineage (NCBI taxonomy): Eukaryota > Metazoa > Chordata > Actinopteri > Cichliformes > Cichlidae > Neolamprologus > Neolamprologus brichardi. The sequence goes on along the minus strand of NC_142114.1, from coordinate 4,691,073 downwards.
ATCCTGGAAACAGAGCAAGAAGATCATCGCTACGCTCCAGTGAGCAGTTAGAGCCACTTTGGTGTAAAATGGACATGAAGCGACAGCCAGCCTGCCAAATGTCATTAAAAAGGAAAATTATCTGGCTGAAGCTAGAGAGGCTCTATTAGAGATTAGAGACTCCAATATGCAAACGAAGGGAACCGACATAAACATTGTCGTGTGACCCTACATGTGCCAAGGCACGTAAATATAGTGCAGGTGAGGCGGTTTTGAATGTGAGGGAAGAAATATGGGTTGACATTTGGACCCAGGTCGGCTTCACTCACTGGCACTAATGGATCCTCAGTCGGCTGCACATACAAATAAGCTGCAGCTGGAGCTGTTAGGGGGGCGATAAGCTGCACACAGCATATCTGAGAAAAAGGCAAGTCTGCCTGTGCATTTGTGTCCAGGGGGGTGTGCTTTCAAGCCCACTGCCTTTCAGGATGGGGCAGCAGAAGTAGTGGAAATAGGACTGATTCTTATCATAACAGATGATGAGCTATTAAGTCCTTATGAGGAGAATAAGTAGATTCATTAGACAATATTCTTTCTTACAGCATCTCAAGTGGATACACTGTAGCCATTAAGTCTCAAGTTTATGTTTTCTTTTTCTATTTCGCATTTAAAATGATGGTTAAATTGAAGTAATTGAGACCACAGCTTTGAAGCTCAGTAAGCTACAGTGAGGGTGGCATTTGGTTTTTCTCTCCGCTTCTTTGAAATTCAGTCTCACCGCCGAGCCCCAATCCTAATTTCTTTCAAATTCATCCACGGCTTTAGATCAAATTCACTCCAAATTACCCGTGCTCCTGTAACAGCGGAGGGCAAAATAAATAAGCTCTGCACTTAAAAAAAAAGAAAGTCAAAATAAAATACTGCAGCAATCACAATGCTGGCATGATGAAATTTACTGAAAGGCCCGAGCTCATCCCCCCCAAAAAAACAAACGAGACAGACGGGCTGTTCACTGTGTGAGAAGCAGGCTGAAACACGAGCTGGGTGCATCGCAAGCCCCAGAAAACCCAGTTATATATTTTATCATTTGGAAAATTACATCTGGAGGAACTAAAAGCCATCACGTTGAGTTACTCAGCTTGTGTTTGGAAAAAAAAAAAAACACAGAATTTTGTGCATTGACGAAATGTCACTTTTGTTAATCTGTAAAGTTCAAAAGGCATCAGTCACACAGGCATTCACCCACTTTTTTTAAAGAAAGGTAATGGAATATAATCCAGATTATTCCAGGATTCAGAAGGAGAAAGGTAGAAAATGCAGGCATGATACGGAGGGTGATGAGTCTCCACTTCTGTATTCCCTAAAGATCCCTAATGTGCATTTCCTTGTCTGCCCCAGAAAGTCACCGATGCATTGCATTTGTAAGAAATTCCTAAAACAGCTGAGGCTAAACTCGACAGAAGCATTAGTAATAACCAGCTGAATGATTAGAATGACTCATGAGCTCAATTATGGAGTTCAGCAAGATTCAGATGGTTTCCAAGGTTTGCTGAAATACTTAAATGACTCAGACAGAGTGAAATATTACAAACGTGGCCTAACATGAACTCCTACATGATAAAATATGTATGCACTGGCACATGGCCTGGCCTGCATTTGTATAGCGCTTTTCTAGTCCTTAAGGACCCCAAAGCGCTTTACACTACATTCAGTCATTCACCCATTCACACACGCATTCACACACTGGGGATGGCAAGCTACATTGTAGCCACAGCTGCCCTGGGGCGCACTGACAGAGGCGAGGCTGCCGGACACAGGCGCCACCGGGCCCTCTGACCACCACCAGTCCACATATGTGGAAATGGTTGTGCATGTTGTTCAGCACAGTCACACACGGAAGATTCTCTACAAGTGAGTCAGTATCTCTCAAATGAGCAGATTTCCTCTTAATTATGAGGACTAAAAAGCATCATTGCATGACTGGCCAAGGGACGTGCTGCAGTGACAGCTACGTCTGTGCACTTTGATTATGTAATAGTCAAAATTTAGTAACTGGGAGTTACTAAACTCAGAGGATCAGCAGGTTTGAGGCTCTTTTGATGCAATGTCCAGAGTGTTTATGACTCATGTTACAGTATGTCCTTAACTTTTAATGAAGACCAACTCCTGCACATATCACAATATCACGCTGAAAGTGTACGTGGATATCAACCAAACAACTTTATACCGGTAAAATGTACAGTATATAATTTTCTGTGTGCATATAATATATATTTTACCCAGAGATAAGCATTCATTGGCTGCAGTGGGTTTCTGCATAGCAACACGGTGACCAAATCAGGATCTTCTGTACATACAAGCACATTAACCAGCAGAATTCAGCTAAGAAAGAAAACTTTCTTAGAACTCAGTAGTTCACTTCTTGATTAAATAAAACTTAAAGGCACTTCAACAAACGAAAGCTAAAGGAAGCTGCAGTTCACAGTAAGTTCGTTAGAGGCATTTTAATCAGTCTCCAGAGCATTTCATTTGGCTCATCTATGCAGGTGGAAAGTGAGTTCAGTTGCGGCTGAACATCATCACATCTATGCTGCTTGGGAATGGGAAGCCTGATCTTGTTCCAGGTGAACTAAATGTCTGAAAGTGAGGCTGTAATCCAACTCACCAACAGAAAGCCATATGCATATTTCCGAGTACATGCACAGGATTTTTTTATTTAGGAATTTTGCCAACTTCTGTTAACCAAACAGTTTGAAATCCAGCAGTAATATTTGCAGTAATTAGTCATCTGGGATCTCAGAGTCGGAGTCTACCTACAACCTCAGCAAGAAGTCTCTTTGCAGCCACTAAAGAGCCGCCGACTCCCAGTTTAATTTATAAGACGAGAGTTATGTGGACACTAAAGCGTTTCCTGTTAGAACAAAATCTGTATCGCAAACGTTGCTGTGAAAATCTCTTGTTGCAGCTCCACTGAGACTCTGAGGCAGACAAATGGCCTTCACACGCCTTGTCTCACCTTGATAAAGCGTCCACGGGGGCTCCACTTTCCTCTTTTGATTGAGCGGCAATCACACACTCGCTCACGGATGCGCGTGTGTGCCTGCTGAGAGTGTTTACATGGACCACAAGAACTAGACTAATACATCACAGGGAAAACAGAAGGAAACAGCATATTCCACTTCTGTCATCCATGCATGGGTATGATTTACACTGAAAAGGAGGAGAATAAATGCACGGCATCATTGCATTCACCCTGGTGTTCCATTATATTACAGTTTTTTCTGAATGCTTAAACCCTAACTGTGATTCTTATAGCACAATTTCTACTAAAACTAAAAGCATAAACACTGCTTTGCACTCAGTTTGCCATTTTGTAACACACACTTTGCAAAACTGTAGCTACAATCCACTGCACAACACTCTTTTTGCAGAACTTTAAACACAACTCACTGCTTACACTCAATTACCAAATTTCCAACACACTCCTAGCAAAATTATACACATGTATGGCTATCATTAATACTATTTTGCCAACTGTCTGGCACACTTTCACATGTGAAAACTGTTTTAGATAATTAGTCCACTTTGCAATCAGCCTAAGCACTATAAACAGGCCACAGGTAAGCTGTCTATGTGGAGTACAATGGAAGGAGCAGTAAGAGTGAGAAGAGTGAGAATCAGAGGAGGCCGAGGGAGAGGACGTGGAGGTGAAGAAGTTGGAGGAAGAGGACGTGGAGGTGAAGAAGTTGGAGGAAGAGGACGTGGAGGTGAAGAAGCAAGAGGGTTAGAGGAAGTTAGAGAAAGAGGACAAGGAGGAGCAAGAAGAGGACGAGGAGGGGAAAGAGGAAGGGTAAGAAGAGTAAGAAACAGAATAACTGATGACATCAGAGCTACAATAGTGGACCATGTCATCAACCATGGGATGACCCTGAGGGAAGCTGGCCAACGGGTTCAGCCTAAACTGAGCCGCTACACTGTAGCAAGCATCATTAGGACATTTCGAAATGCGAATCGGTAAGTACTTTGTAGCACTGCCATACTCTAATGAGAAACACAACAGTACCATACATGCAAAAATACTGAAATTGTTACTTTACAGAATTGCTAGACGTCCAGATGTTGGGGGGCAGAGGCAGAATGTTCACTCCAGAGCAAGAGACCCATATAGTGAACATGGTGATTGCCAATAATGCAATAAGACTGCGCGAAATACAGCAGCGCATAATTGATAATGACACCATCTTTCAAAATATACACAGTGCAAGCAGTGCAAGTCGTGTACTTGCGCGCCACAGAATAAGAATGAAGCAAATTTACAGAGTTCCTTTCGAGAGAAACACAGAACGTGTAAAGCAACTGCGATATGACTATGTGCAGGTAAGCTACTGTCATTGGTTCTGAATTTGGAAGTGCACACTGTAGTGCTGTGCATGGGCCTGATGTGTTGCATTTGTTTTGTCTTGTCCAGAGAGTGATGGAACTAGAAGCAGATGCAATGGGACATGAGCTACTTTTTATAGATGAGGCCGGTTTTAACCTCAGTAAAACCAGGAGACGTGGCAGGAACATTATTGGACACCGTGCCATCATCAATGTCCCAGGACAACGTGGTGGTAACATAACCATGTGTGCAGCTATAAGCCAAAATGGTGTTGTTCACCATCATGCAACCATAGGCCCATACAACACTGCACACATTATTGCATTCCTGGACACCTTGCATGACATGCTCACTGTTCAGAGACCAGAGCAGACCCGATATGTCATCATATGGGACAATGTTAGTTTCCATAGGGCTGCTTTGGTCCGCAACTGGTTTACAGACCACCCATCCTTCATGGCACTCAACCTCCCTCCATACTCTCCATTCTTAAATCCCATCGAGGAGTTCTTCTCTGCCTGGCGCTGGAAAGTGTACGACCGTCATCCCCATCAACACATAGCCCTTTTACAGGCAATGGAGGAGGCATGTGGAGATATTGACCAGGCATCATGTCAGGCCTGGATACGGCATTCAAGGAGATATTTTCCCCAGTGCCTTGGACTGGAGGATATCGCATGCGATGTGGACGAAATTTTGTGGCCGGACCCAGAAAGACGACATGATGTAGGCTGATTGTCTTTTTTTTCCCCTTTTTTTTGTAAAATTCCTATTTTGTGTTCTGACTTTGTCTTGGTTTTGATGAGTGTGAATAAACACCAATACTTGAAGTTTGGATCCTTGTATGTTTACATGACACTATGACAAAAGTGTGACCTCAAATTGACATCTGTACACAGAGAAAGCAAAAGCCAGATGTGTTTTGTATTCATACCATCAGTGTGCAGTTGGCGCATTGTGTGCTTAGTAGATGATGGCTTGTGTGTACTGTTTGACATGAAAACACCATTTTTACGAAGGTGTGAAGAGTTAATCTAGCTGTGTTCGCTTTTGCAAGAGAACTACAATGTTTTCATAATTGGGTGACAGGTTTTCTTATTTGTGTGTAGAGTTTTTCAAAAATAGCCAATAGTTACAAAAAATGTGCTTAAGCAATCAGAAAAAACTGTAAGTAATGGGACTGGTTGAGCTCATGAAGCAGCTCAGGAAGCTGGTTATGATCTCTGTGGCCACAAGGAGGCGCTTAAACAGTCATGCATGAGCTGATGGAAGGATCGGAGAAACATGACCATGAAGCTTTCCTATATCATTACGCTGTTATTGAGGAAATCACATTAAATTACTCTGTACAAATTCATCAGTCCTTACAGTCAGTGTTTTAATCAATTTTTACTTAAATTCATTCTTTTAATTTTGATTATGCAGGAAAGGGAAAAAACATCTGATGGGGTTTTTGTTGCTGGGTTTCTGGGAAAGGAAACAGAATAAAAATGAAGAAATTGGAGGAAAATGAATGAAAGGAATTTTCAGGGATTTAAAAAACCAAACATTTAAATCAATTTAAAGTCAGTGTCCAAAACAAATTTTACATTTCATGTTATAATACGAGGTTGTAACAAAACCACGGCAGACCCGTCCATGTTCGCATGCTTTCAGCATCTTTATTGACTCTCCCGGTTGCTGTACGCTCCAACAATCCAACAACAGCAACGACAACAATCAGAGCACAGACTTTAAGACGGCGAGGCGTGATTGCGGATGCCGTCCAGTAACTGTCATGGTCCTGGGCCATGTTGGCTCAGCATTCTTAGTTTTCTTGTATTTTGTTCCTTATGCCGTGGTTCCTAGGTTCTGTTAAAGATGTTCCTTATTTGATTACCCCCTGTGTGCCCCTCTGTGTATCTGTGAGCCCTCGTTTCCCCTCCTTGTGTTTCATTTAATGTTTTCCCCAGCCCGTTATGTCTGTGCTCTCTCTCTTTCCTCCTGTCTGAACCTCTGTGTACTTCCTGTTTTACTTTGACAGTCTCTCGTCAGTATGCGTCACGTTGTGTTCACTCCTGCCCTGTCTCGTTACGATTATCTGTGTCAGCTGTGTTCCCCGTGTGCTCCCTCGTTAACCCTCTGTGTATTTATGTGCATGTCTCCCTCAGTTCAGTGTCGCGTCGTCAATGTCTCCTCCCCGAACCTGTGTGGCTTTCTGTGTTCCCTCGGTCTTCAGTTAGCATTCCCAGTTTAGTTCTGTTTCGTGTTAAGGCCTGCAATAAAGCAGTGATTTTGAGTTCAGTTCCTGTCTCCGTGAGTTTTGCGTTTGGGTCCTCATCTGCCTCCACACAGCCAGTTCATGACAGTAACTGGTTAAAAGTGAGCAATTTATTGAATTAGCCCCACGAACAACATGATGGTAAACCTTTACCTTCTCAAAGTGATGTGAAAAGGACCTTTGTTTATAAATATTATTATTATTATCTGTGTATATTTGTGTGGAAAACGTGTTGCTGTACAATCAGATTAATGGCTCTTCCTTTCCTTGACTGATTCTAAATTTCAACTGAACTGTTTGAATTTACCAAGTGTGTGTGTGTGTGTGTGTGTGTCAAGTCTTACCCCAGTCCTGCCAGATCTGATACCAGGTTGCCCAGCGCAGCAGCTGTAGATAATGGGAGAAGCAGAGGCATGGGTTACAGAGGCATTTTTCCGTAGGGCATGATGGATATCCCAAGTGCATTATGGGCTCATGAAAGAAGCAGAGACACAACACACTGAAGAAGAAGACCACACTGCTGCCGTTTTGCTTCTTACATGCTGTGGTGCAAGTAAAAGAGGACGAGGAAACGCTGAAATAACTTCACTGTCACCTGTTTATGCTTTGAATGTGCCGTATGGTACTGTAACAGCTGTGCCTAAGGACAGAAAATGAAGCCTGTGCTTTACTCCTGTTCTCTCAGCTGTCCCTGACCCTGAGTGCAGAGCATTGCTGCTGCAGCATTATAGAAACACTCCAGAGGAAACACAAAACGCAACCGTGTCATCACTGCTGAGGCACAGTCATCATCTCCGGCTGGTCTCGAGCACTTTCATCTGATCTTTGAGCTACTGTAGCAATAAATATTATACACGTTACTCAGAGACAAACACTCTACTAGCAAAGCGAGCAGAGACACATGCATCCTGTGGCAAAGCGTCTTTAAGCTTCTGGTTTATAAAAGTTTAAAAGCAAGCAGCTTGTTTTTCTGTGACAAGATCAACGAGCGACTTAACTAGAGCCTCTGAATGAGAAGCTCTAGAGTAAAGGAAAGCGTGCAACTCTTGGCTCAAGAGTCTGTGCCAAAACACACAGAGCATATTTGGACTAAATAAGGTAATTTCTGCAGAAATCTTTGCACTGTGCACCATTAAATCTGACTGTAAATCAGCAAATACCACAAAGGAAAAGGGGCTTGTTGCTTCGGCTGATTTAGGTCAGATGAAGATTTCGTGTGGTTATTTAAACATTTTTAGTCAATTTCTAAATATAACGTTACTCTCTGGCAGTGTATAAATTTAAACATTTTTCAGTGTGTTTCACCTCATGTTGGCACTTAAACAGAGAGAGCTGGCATTAGCCCCATGCTTTGTCTTGAATTGTGTACCAGTACTTTACACGGTCACAAAGCTGAATTCTTGGCTATGCAGCAGAGGTAGACGCAGCTGAAGGAGGATACACGTGCAGGGGCATGTTTGGAAACTACCCAGCTTTGCATGGTTGCTTTGAGGCAACCACGTTAGCCAAATTAATCTACACTCTGAACATGATTAAAACAGATGTAACACAATATCTTGCTGACGTTAAACACTGCACCTCTGTACAGCCACTGAAGAGACAGCAGTGATGGAGCTTGAGCTTGAGACTTTATTATGTGGTCAACCTGCTCAAATGTAATTACAAGGTTGGCTGTGCCTTTAATTTGCTGCTTTCTCTCCCTCTTCGGGGCCTTGGCATTAGATCTGATGCACATCAACAGACTGATGAGGGGACGGGCAAATGCATCACAATTCAAGTCTTTCTTAAGCAGCTACAAACACAGAAATCACAGTGTAACTGATATTCTGACAAACTTTATCAAGTAGAAAAAGGGAAGTCAATTAAAAAGACAAAGAGTAACAAAAAAATAAATAAAAAATCTGATTTCCTGTTTGTAATCTCTGATTTCTGGCTGGACTCTAAATATAAGTATTACATGTGAACTCCTGCTTAATGTAAATTTCTGGTATGTGGAAAGCAACAGGCTGTGAGAGGTTTGGGGATTTTCCCTCATTTATCAGAGTTAATCGCTGTATCATCACAAACAGACTGCATGTAATTACCAGCTTAATCCCATTCAGTCACAACCTTGCAGTGTTTGAAGCGACAAGCCTGTAAATTCATTGCAAACGCCAAGCAGCACACTCTTTTCTTTAGTTTACTTTCATTCCTTAACCTTTCTGTTACTGTTATCACATGCTTCCTTCACACTGTATTTCTTGGGAACTTTCTAAAACTTTTTTGCCTAATAGTTGACAGTACTGTCAACCTGATGGAGCGAACAGATTCAAGTGCCTGGAAGCAGGCAAAAAACACCAGAATGTTTTACACCTGAAGCAAAACTAGAGAGCCTGTCTGCATGTGAACTATTCACTGACGGCTGCTGTGGGATAAATGTGGCATGAAACAATGTGAAGTTACAAATGGGAGACAGCGGGAACATTTTACACTAGCTGTATTGCTCCTGTACAAGCGGTCATAATTTATATGCGTGCATGAAGAGCACTCTCTACAGTGACAAAAACAGGAGTATACGAACACTCAGCAGTACATGGCCTTACATGCTTCTGTTCTCACTCAAAGCTGAAAATTTGTTTGCATGAGGCAGCTGGAGCTGTACAAAGGCTTCAAGTATGCAAACTGAAGCCTGGAAGCACCAATTCTGTCAAGAAAGAAATTTACACTTCTATTTCTTCCAGCTTGCTCCCCTTAACGGTTGCCACAATGGATCTCCAGCTCACCCCGTCCCTAGCATCCTGTTCTGTTGCACCAACCCTCTACATGCTGCATCTGTGAATATTATCTGAGGTCTTCCTCTTTTTCTTCCCCCTGGGAGCGCTGTATTCACCATCCTTTGTCTAGTATTTCTCAACGTTGCCTCTCTAACTTTGTCAGCAAACCTTCTTTTTTAAAATTTTCCCTAATTTTGCCTCCCAAAAAAGCCCAAAGCAACGAAAAACCTTAAAAACACCTTAGTTTCACCTCATATTTATCACCATTGTTGCACGCTCAACCACTTGGTTTGTTTGCGCACCACCAGTTTGACCAGTCTCATCAATCAAATGTTCCACACTGTGCACTGGGAGGAAAATTCACTCTCACTAAACATGAGTAACAATTTTGAATAAAATCAAACTGAAATAGATCAAATCAAATGTTTATTTATTGAAAAACCTCATCTTTAAGGAAAAATGTGCTTGGTACAAATTGGATGTATGCGAACCAAAATGACCCCTTTAATGCAATACATTACATTATACTTATTTAACAGAATTACACTGAAAATTTACCTGTAATTAAATTAGTTAGAGTTAGAATTTTGGCCAAATAAATCTTTTTTGAATGTAATTGTTTGACCTCGTATTCATTTTGAGCTGAAGTCTTTTCACATCATTAAGGCTGTTTAACTGAAGTAATTAAGAAAGTCAGCAATAGATGATTCATGCAGCTTCCACGCTCATCAAGCGAGCAGAGACATTTTTACCTCCTATGAGGTGATTTGTCGTCTTCACTAGAGACTTGACAAGAGTGCTAAATCACTCTGGACCGGGTTAGATAACTGCAGCATTTTAGTTTGCAGACCCCCGAATGACCTCAATCTAGTGCGAATGACTAAATGGGGTCTGAGTGATAGAAAGTGTGTTAAGGCTCTGCTTAAGGAAAGAACAGAAGTCCTGTGTGCTTCTTGTCTCCGAGTGGCTCTGTAGTAGATTTAGATTTTTTTAAACTGCTAGTTTAATGATGGTGTCTGTACAGCTCACTGTCAAATCCAGGTTAGAAAACCTCTCCACACAAAGGTAACAAGCACTCCCGTCAAACTTCACAGTGGCCTCTCTAAAACTGAATTTTGCACATTCTGCCTGATAACCTTCTTTCTACGAGTCCTACCATGCCTGAAATTGCTTCAATCAAAATTCCAATCATCCATTCAATCAATTCACTGGGAATGAACTGAACAAATGGAGATTTTTCTTTTTTTTAACTGAAACTTGGCTGAATAGAAATATATGGAGAAGGGTTTGAAGTGAAAATTCAAATGAGTCTTGTCTACAGTGTATCCCTTATAGATCCATTTAACTGGAAAAGGTCAAGTCTTCCTTTTCCAGTCCCTCCAGGTGAAGTGCAATTTAAAAAGCTTCTACCTCCTAGGCTCTCGGACAAAAGATCAGTTTACCCAGTCTGCTGCATGTTTAAAAGCTTGAGCTAAAGACAAAGAACTGCCGTCACCACCAACAGCAACAGAATCAGAAGCACTGATTCTGCTCTGCTTCGATTAATGACAATCTAAAGAACGCTCGCTTTGTTTGAGTTGGACAAAAAGAAAAACACAAAATTTGAAGCACTGAGTGATACGGTCATCCCAAAGCTAATGTGTGTTCATTCTCACTTAGGGTAAAGTAAGGGGCTCTTTTAGACACGGCGAGCAGGGGCGGGCGATAACAAAAATTCTGATGTGCGTCGTCAAGGGGATATTACAATACCCATTCAATGTGCTTGTGAGCAGCATTAACATATTCATGCAGTTTTCCTTATCGTAGCCAGCCGCTCTTCCTCCTCTCTTTCTTTAATCTGACCTCGCTTTATAATTATTTTTAAATAGTGTCACAGTTCCATGATTAAGGTTTAAGCTGCAACACAGCGCACTCTGTCAACACGTCACCTAAAAGTGCCTTTTCTTCTATTTGGAGACTTGGCAGTCAGCTATGATTTAGCATGCTGCAACATGAATGTGAATGTCAAATATATTTTCCTAAATCAAATAAAATGCAATAAATAAATTGATTTGACTGTTTTACAAGCAGATATTCTTGAATCTGAATGTGACACATATACAATACATATGTAACACACGTTTATAGAATTGACCAAGTGCAGCACTGTGGGTGATCCTCCTTTTGCTGTTCAAAGTCTTCTACATAACTCATATAATCAATACTTTAAAAGGACAATACAGGAAATGAAAACGTGTTTTCAAAAATAAAACAGATTCAAATACATTACGAGATTCTCTGACCTGCCATAGTTGAAATGCCGAGAACCACGCCGATTGATAACTCAATCTGTGTGCCCTGGAAAAAACAAGAGAACAGAAGCTCATTTGTACAAAGAAGAAAGCTCAGTGCAAGCTGTTGTCTGCATCTCTTTGCAATAGGGGACTCAAGCCAGGATGCCAAGCACCTGTGTAATTTTGGAGTTAAATCACCTTCCTTTAGCATCTATGTCACTATTTCTGCTTCAAACGTGTGAGGTTCTGGCTGGACCGGAATATAAATTTTCATCAATTTATCACAGTTAATAACCATGTCGTCACAAAAAGGGTCACACATAATTGCCAACTTGACTCCATTCAATCATAAACTGATAGCAGAATGACTACGATTAAATTTTTAATGCACAAAAGCTGCTTTGCGTGCAGCAACTGACAGCGAGTGGTTGCAGACCTGGTTCCTCGTCTTCGAAGCAGCCATGTCAAAGGCAACGAGACCACCTTGAATCACTCACAAAGCTCCTAATCTCAACAAAGTACTATTTGTAAAACTTAATCTATACTTAGTACAACCTTTAAATGCATTTTTTGCAGTCTTTCAGGTTGCATTAGCTACCTCCAGAGACTGAGAGAATAAAGTGCTAGTGGCTACCTTTATATTCCCCGCCCTGACTAAGCAGATGGGAGTGCATCCCCCATGAAGCAGACACTTACAGCAACAATCATGATGCAGTTGTCCAGGAATCCAAATCCAACGAATGGGAGTGCATTGTGCAGCAGAACTGTAAAGCAAGCAAACGCAACAAATCACTGTCAGACACATTATAATGTGATTCAGCATGGATAGACAACAACGCATCACACATTTAGAAGAGAAATGGGAACATTAGACACAAAATGCCTCTGAAACCATAAGCAGTTGTAAATCAGTACCAGGCAGTGATGCATTAGTGCATGCTCATTAATGTGGTACGGGGGTAAGTCGTTCCGTCTTATTTCTTTAGCACTGCCGCTGGTAAAATGCAGACAGCTACGAAGCCAGCGGGTGAACACTAGACTCTTGGTAAGGTGGAATGGATTTTTAAAACAGGAAAGAGTAAATAGCATCATAAATATCAAGAAAATCCACTTGCAGCAGGGGTGCGTGGATACTATAGACAGTCTGATGTACCGATGGTGCTATCAAAGTGAATTTTAAAAGGTCATCCACCGCCCCGGCAAAGTATATTCAAGCTTAAGTTCAAGTGAAGTTCAGTTTATTTAAGTGACAAATCTGCAGGAAAGTTTGAAGCGTAATCGCCACGATGCTACTGTGTTCTCTACGGATCTCGTAGCGCTGCAGCTCTCCTTCAGGACGCTGTGAGAACTTTCAATCCTGCTGCTCCTCAACACGATAAACACCGACACACTCAACACTTAAACACAGACGTGCATGCTGAAACGGAACAAAGAGAGCACTCAGAGAATTCTCGGTGTTGGGTTTGAGTGATTCCCTACGGAAACAAACTGGAGCTCGAGTGTGAAATTTAACAGCAGTTAGTGAGGTCAGTCGGGAAATCTCAACATTTGGTAAATGATTTGCCTCTTTATTTCTCAAATGTGTTTTCACATCCTTGATGCGTCACATTTTTGTTCTTAACTCAGAAAAATTATTTAAGAGTGAAGCTGTCTTTAGAGATTTAAAAGCAGTGAACGCCACGATGCTCTGAATTTGAATTTCACAGCAAGGGCCTGTTATCTTAACTGGACTCGGCTGTCTCAGGATCCCATTCTGCACACTTTGAGTTTAACCCAATATTAAAAAATGACTCCTCTGGCCATGTTAGCTCTAATTATAACAGCCATCTGGGGACATTTTTCCCTGTTGGTGGGGAAATTTCAATTAGGAGATTTGAGGAAATCACGACTGCTCGTCCTTAGTTTTCCTTTTTGTGACTTGATATGAACTTTCCTCTAGTATCAGCTCAAAGTTTGCTTCCCACAGGCAAAGGTCTGGACTGTTTTATCTGGGCTCCTCTAATGTTTTCCTGGGAACATCACAGCTAGCCTACAAGAAAGAAAAACTCTGAGCTCGCCAAAGTGAATATTTGAGATGTTGCAGGCATTTTTTTTGAAGCTTCATTCCTCAGGTGGACTTCCATCCACCGCAGCTTTCACAAGTTTTCATCCCTGAGATGGATGCAGTGGGGTTTTTTTTCATAATCTTGTGCGACACCACAGTGACAACAGGCTGAGTCAGTGTTTCACTTGAAGTTCGTCTCTTCTGTGTCAGCTCAAAAAGACAAATGCTCGACTCCAGAGGAGACTAAATATTTCCCACACAAAGCGGCTGTTGTGACAAAGATCTGTTTTTGTTAAATATAAGACAGACGAGGAGGAGAAGCTTCCAAACCTTTAAAGTGAAGAGAGAAAGCTGAGCTCATGAGATCACCAACAGAGAGAAAAATGCCCACACAGCCTTTGCAGTTGGATTACATCCTTTCTTTGTTAGCACAATGAGAAAACCCCCACTCAGCTTTATGCTGAAGCTTTTCTGGCTGGTCCCTTTTAATCTTGCAGTTTTATATACCAATTCAGGTTTATTTCATTTCATTTTTCTTCAATTTCTCTGTGTTTTACATTATTTTGACTTCAAAAGAAATGCATGCTTCAAATGTTTTCTAATACAAACTCTCATGTTGGGAAGTGCTGACTGATTTACACAAGATGATCCAGGATGTAATAACAGACAACTGTACAAACAGAAAACATGTCTCCTTATACAAATTCACCATCCACCCACATATCCATCCGCTTAACCCCCGTGTCTTTTCCAGCTGTTATTGGAGGCCAGGTAGATATGAAACCAGGACTTCCTTGTTGTGAAGTAAAATGGCAAATGGCCTGTATTTGTATAGTGCTTTACTTAGTCCTTAAGGACCCCAAAGCGCTTTACATTACATTTAATCACCCATTTATTCACACACTGGTGATGGCAAGCTACATTGTAGCCACAGCTGCCCTGGGGCGCACTGACAGAGGCGAGGCTGCCAGACACTGGCGCCACCGGGTCCTCTGACCACCACCAGTAGGCATCGGGTGAAGTGTCTTGCCCAAGACTGCCCAAGACGACCAAGACTGTTGGAGCCGGGGCTCGAACCAGCAACCCTCCGATTACAAGACAAACTGCCAAGTCTTGAGCCACCGTGAAGCAAGAGTGCTAACCACTGCACACGTGCATAATAAAATAACACCTTTAAAATCTACTTTTAGCTGCATACATAATTTAATGGGTTGTCACAGGCTACTAATATTAAGTGTGCTTTCTTAAGCACATTAGTAGAAAGAAGCACTGATAAAGGGTAGATGTCAGATTACGGATGAAATAGCTCATCCATTTTTTACCCCTACCCTTCATTTTTCCAAAAACGTTCTATACAAGTCAGAAATCCTGTTATATTTTCTATTATCATATATTAGGGAAAGTCTGAATTAAAAAACGCTTCAAAGAAATTGAACAAGGCACAAATGGACTTAGGACTACGTGCAACAAGTAGTGTTCTCCATGTTTAAGCAGATTGTCGTTCCGGATATTTTTTTCAGAGTATAATATTATGATGTACAACTTCACACATTTGCTGTGGCAATGTTTATTATAGTGAGCCATTACATTAGTAAGAACTAAAGTAGATTTAAATATCAGTAATATTGTATATGAACAGCTACATACTAAAGTTACAGTGTGCAAAATCTCACCACTAGAGGTCAGTAGATTCCAAATTGCATTCAATTTTTTTTTTGGTTTTTTTTGTGTTTGTTTTTTTACCACTCCCAATTCAAGTGCATAATTCTAGCTATTGTGGCCAATGTAGGACAAACAACTCTGGCCGTTGTTCATCTCTTGTGAGTGTAGGCCAGGGGTGTCCAAGTCCGGGCCTCGAGGGCCGGTGTCCTGCAGGTTATAGATGTGTTCTTGATCCAACACAGCTGATTTAAATGGGAAAGTTACCTCCTCAACATGTCTTGAAGTTCTCCAGAGGCCTGGTAATAATTTGATTCAGTGGTGTTGACCCAGAGTGATATCTAAAACCTGCAGTATACGGCCCTTGAGGCCTGGAGTTGAGCACCCCTGGTGCAGGCTGTCAGTCCACTGTTTACCTCAGCTGGTCTCCATGACTGTTTACTTCAGAGGCTGCAAAACTTGTGAAAGGAATCAGATACAAACTGAAGAGAAGCTCACTTCTAAACATTGACAGTGATCTTGAGGTGAATTGTTTAGGGAATCCTGAACCTTTCTGTCAGTAAAGGCTGCTGCTTTTGCTGCTGTTAGCTGGCATTCATGAAGCTTTCTTTGAGTGGATCGAACATTGTTGGACTCTGAGACTCACTGAATAAACTCTCATATGATATGAAAATGCAATCAAACTGTTTATCACACAATATTAGCTGGCTTAATGTTAGCTCATAACCAGCTGTTGTTGGTGCATGTTAATGCACGTCCTCGTGTGTTAGAGCTCAGACATCAGATCAGTAGGTGACACTTGAGGTGAGAAGGAAGAAGACGTAGTTTTATCAAGTCGCGTTGTCTCTTTCCTTCTTGTTTTAACTTCTTTGGTAAAGTTCTCAGATAATAAAGCATAGATACTCATATCCTGAGTCTGACACTCTGCACGGGAATGCCTACGAGTTTTCTTCTTCTCCACCTCTGGTGTACTATGCATGTGGCCGCTCTGCAGCCACATTCATAAAACACTATTACGCTGAATAACAAGGAATTCAATTGCAAACCTGCTCCTATCTAATTTTATTTATTAATTCTAAGTTTACACATAAATTCAATCCACCAATTTGTTGTTTTTTCTCTTATATAACCTCAAAAAACCACTGATTTTACATTTAAGTCATTATGACCTCAGACTCAGAGACTTTTTTACTCCTTATTAGATTCAATTTGGATCCATTAGGTCCATAAACAGGGGTTTTTCCTTTCCTTTGGACAATTCACGGAAACAACACATTCACAATGAGCCATTAATTAAACTGGTCCTAATTAACTTTCCTAAACTGACTGACTGTTAAATGAGGCATGTCCTAAAAGATTAGTGAGCAATTTTACTCATCTTGTAAAATGAAAAGGATAAAATATACAGAGACACATTGAGGAGTAAATATATCTGCCAAGAACAAAAGGACCTCTTACCATATCTTAACTGTGCTGCAGTGGGTGGTGCAATTTCCAGCTGTCCTGGAAAAAGAAGAAAACAAATATTAAAGAAAAACATTTCTATTGAGGAGAACGGTCAGCATAATTGAGAGACACTTCATAGATGGCAAAACATAAAAGCAGAGAAAAAGAAGAAGGAAGGCATGCAAGAAACATGACATGAGAGGAGCGAAGAGAAAAGAAACCACACCTCCCTCGACTGAACAAATATATATGGATTTGTGGATATAGACTCACAGTAAAACACAGTCTTACAGGCCTACATGCCTGCATACACATATTAAATGGACAAAAATGATGGGAGACAGATTAAAGAAAAAGCTAACCTATTAAAAATAGCTTTTAGCAGTTATAACAAACCACAGATAGGCTGATGAAGGTCACTTCAAAGTTTAGAAGCTACAACCTCAAAACTGTGATCACCTCTAGTTTCAAAATAAGAGCACAAAAGGGTTTAAAAGACTCAGATAACATGATCGGAGACGCCAACGATTAGAATAAGGTCTCTATATAACTCTGCTATATGTAGGCCATGCAGGACTTCATATGTTATTTATAACGTTAAAAGTGGATTATGAATTTCTCTGGAAGCTTGTGAAGGGAAGTGAGAAAAGAGGTGATGTGTGAGCACCAGCTGGTTTTCTTAGTAGCCTGGCTGCTTCCAAAATAAGGGTTAAAGTGATGTTGAAATATAATAACTGTTGCCAAACAAGCTTATCGGGAGACTCGCCATCATACTGATTAGCGTGAATGCACGTGGCGCCAAACAATTAGAGCCGAGACCCAAAGATTCAAATATCTGACACACACAACATACAAATACAAAGTTTACTGAGATTTCATTAAACTTTGATACTGCGACAGCACAGCTGAACTGAAACTGAAGTTAATGGGATGCAACCTCTATCTGCGAGCCTGGATTGTAGAGTAAAATTACTGTCAGACTATATGCCACATTTACTCAACAGCCACTGAACTGTGATGCAGCACAATGACCTGCTGTAGAGAAATAGATAATTAAATTGGTTCTAAGGCTAAAGACACAAGACAAGAGGACTTCTTCTGCAGGTCCAGTGAAATTGGATTTATTGCCATGAGATCAGTGGAAATGTTAGTCCACATAATGAAGTCTGCTCTGTCATTTCCAGGTGTTATTGCACCACTGCAGGGTAAACCAGGCTGGAAAGGTTTGGATTATTAGTAGTGAAGGTGATTAAACTCCAAACAAACATACTCCTTCATTCCCTCCTTGGACCTTGGAGAAAACTATTAACTTTTGTTTTTACTTAATTAGAACAAAAAAAAAGTTTGAGCACAATTTAATAATTTTCAGTCACTTAATGGATTTATTTATGTTACAGTTAAGTTTAGAAGTTTAAAAACGGAACCCAGTCGATCACAGAATGAACGGGAAACTAAAGATAGCTTTCTGCCTTCTTTCCTCCACCCTGTGTGCCTCCCCCACACCCACTGCCACCCATGTTCAGTGTGACATTATGAGCTCTACAGTCTTCAGTTCAACTCCCGGCTCATGCAGCTCACAACAGATGTTCATCAGCAAAGTGCATACACAGACACACACTGACCTGTCAATGCTTCTAGTTTGTGTATAAAGAAATATTATTATCCCATTTTCCAAGTTTCTGGACAATTATGTTGCTTCCACAGGCATCAACCATCCAACTACAAGAGATGGAGCTCTTATCCACATGGATGGTTTACTTCCTTCCAGAAACCATTTGTTTCCATTTATTGCTCATCCAGGGGCTGCTTCAGGATTTAATTGAAGAGCTTTCAATGATCATCAACATCAGTGAGGCAGTAACCATTAAACCTTACAGGTGAGTTATCCTCACCTGCCTTACAACACTAACATTTGTTAGAAAATGGAACTTTTCAGTAAAGAAAGATGCATCAGTGTTTTAACGATATTCCCCCACTTTTTCATATTTCAAAGCAGTGTTTAACACCACCCTAAAACTATCTGCTCCCTGGTGAATACCCACCAGCGTCAGATGGATGAATTGCACATAAATCAAAGTGGTGAAGGTCAGCTGAATCAGTCCTCAGCTGACGCCGGTGCAGTGTCAGGTCATGTGATGTGAAGGGCTCATACTGCTCATTTAGCATGGCTCTGTCTCAGCCTTCCTTCCGTTGGCTGCTTTATTTGTAACATCTCAAAACTTGAAAAAAAAAAAAATCTAAATAAAATAAAAAATCTAATGAATCGATTTCCTTCCACGCAGAGACTGATCTTCAGGATATTTGGATAAAGACTTGAAACATTTATTATCTCTCTTTTTTTTTTAAAGTTTGTGCATGTAGAATTATTTAATAGCTTTAAATATTATACCCAAGCAAAAAGAGGGACTGATTCAAGGATTTGTCTTATATTCAGAAATGGGGGCAACCGATCCGAAACTGATACAGCATTAAATCTGCATTAGAAAACACTCGGCATGACTTTTAGGCTCATCACCTCCCTATTAAATAAGATGCAGTGGTTCCAACATAAAAATTGTTTTGTATTGGGGAACTTTTTGTACTTTGTTAAGTATTTTGTTAAATGAAGCCAAAGAAGCAAAATATTGTAAAATAATGTTGCAAATTATGCACTGCAAGTTAATTTGTGTCACGTATTAGCATCAAAATATATATATTAAAATATAAAGGAATAAATGGTAAATGGCCTGCATTTGTATAGCGCTTTACTCAGTCCCTAAGGACCCCAAAGCGCTTTACACTACATTCAGTCATTCACCCATATTCACACACTGGCAATGGCAAGCTACATTGTAGCCACAGCTGCCCTGGGGCGCACTGACAGAGGCGAGGCTGCCGGACACTGGCGCCACCGGGCCCTCTGACCACCACCAGTAGGCAAACATGGGGTTAGCATCTTGCCCAAGGATATTTGGCATGTAGCCAGGAGGCAGCCTGGGATCGAACCACTGACCTTCTGATTAGTGGCTGACCTGCTCTGCCACCTGAGCTACAGCCACCCCATAATAATAAAAACATAATGGAAAAAATAAAAATTATACTTAATTTATTAATTAGAAAAGTATTATTATATAGCATAGTCTATAAATAGATTTTATATTTTATGTTCATTATCTAAATTAGCAGAAATAATTAATATGAAACTATTCTCTTATTGCAATGTCCTATTTACAGTATCCCAGGTTAATATCATTGGGGGTACTGGGGTGGTAATTAAATTTTGGAAGCTGGGGCATGTCTGGCCCCCGGTGCCCCCCTTTTAGATGCACCCCTAGAAAAAATGCTGACTCTCTTGGTGTGTTCAATTTGAAGTTGGAAATCAGAATTTCTGAGTTGCCAGACGAGATTTTAAAGTGAAACACCGCCTCAAGTCAGAACTACAACTTGAATCAGCACCACCAACCCCACTTAACAATCCAAGATGGTGGTGGTACAAAAAACTTAGTAAGAATTAAAAAAGAACGAAGTGTAGCAATTTTGTGTGTAGACTGCATTTCCTTAGAGAATAACACATAGTTAAATTATTTATTTAATGTAAAGCCCATTAACTTCAGTTATCAGGTATCAATAATCCCCGAATCCACAAAATTAAAACATTATCAGATTTTGAGGTGTCTGGACCCCGGTGCCCCCCTTTTAGATGCACCCCTGGAAAAAGTGCTGACTGTCTTGGTGGGTTCAATTTGAAGCTGGAAATCAGAATTACTGAGTTACCAATGCAGATTTTAAACCAAAACGCCTGCCTCAAGTCAGACTGAAAGCTTGAATCAGCACCACCAACCCCAACTTAACAAACAAGATGGTGGTAGTACAAAATAACAGTAAGAAGCCGCTTTTACTTATTATTTATTTAATGTAAAGCCCAACTTCAGTTATCAGGTATCAATAATCCCCAAATCCACAAAATTAAAATATTATCAGCTTTTGAGGTGTCTGGCTCAGTTCTGCACCAGTAGGCATGAAGTTCTCATGCGCACAGCGCAGGCCGTGATCGTGCCGATGGAAGAAATAGTGTATTAAACATCATTTCAGCTCCAACCAGCAGTCCGTACCTGCTGCATTTTCTCATCACTTTAAAAACAATGAGAGAAAATGAAAGCACAGCTGAGTCACTACACATCAGCACTCAAATAAAAAAAAGAAATAAATATTAAAGAGGGACAGATTCCCGCAATGATTTTTCACGTAGCCATTTATTATGCCCTGATAGCTGACATGGCTCTCTGTTGCCCCCAGAACTCTCCTATATTGATCAAATGGAGCCTCAAATCCCCCTGAGCTGCTGAGAGACTTAAATTTCAAAAGATAAGAGTGATGGGAACGTTGAATGGGTCGTAATAAGTCGCTAACTATGACTACGAAGCAGAATCAGCTCCATCTGATAAAGACTGTGTTTACACATAAATTTCAATTTCAATTTTATTTATATAGCGCCAAATCACAACAAATGTCGCCTCAAGGCGCTTCATAGATACAGAGAAAAGCCCAACAATCATATGACCCCCTATGAGCAAGCACTTTGGCGACAGTGGGAAGGAAAAACTCCCTTTTAACAGGAAGAAACCTCCGGCAGAACCAGGCTCAGGGAGGGGCGGCCATCTGCTGCGACCGGTTGGGGTGAGAGAAGGAAGACAGGATAAAAGACATGCTGTGGAAGAGAGACAGAGATTAATAACAGATACGATTCAATACAGAGAGGTCTGTTAACACATAGTGAGTGAGAAAGGTGACTGGAAAGGAAAAACTCAATGCATCATGGGAATCCCCCGGCAGCCTACATCTATTGCAGCATAACTAAGGGAGGATTCAGGGTCACCTGGTCCAGCCCTAACTATATGCTTTAGCAAAAAGGAAAGTTTTAAGCCTAATCTTAAAAGTAGAGATAGTGTCTGTCTCCCGAATCCAAACTGGAAGCTGGTTCCACAGAAGAGGGGCCTGAAAACTGAAGGCTCTCCCTCCCATTCTACTTTTAAATACTCTAGGAACAACAAGTAAGCCTGCAGAGCGAGAGCGAAGTGCTCTAATAGGGTGATATGGTACTACAAGGTCATTAAGATAAGATGGGGCCTGATTATTTAAGACCTTGTATGTGAGGAGCAGGATTTTGAATTCAATTCTGGATTTAACAGGAAGCCAATGAAGGGAAGCCAAAACAGGAGAAATATGCTCTCTCTTTCTAGTCCCTGTCAGTACTCTTGCTGCAGCATTTTGGATTAACTGAAGGCTTTTCAGTGAGTTTTTTGGACATCCTGATAATAATGAATTACAGTAGTCCAGCCTGGAAGTAATAAATGCATGAACTAGTTTTTCAGCGTCACTCTGAGACAGGATATTTCTAATTTTAGAGATGTTGCGCAAATGGAAGAACGCAGTCTTACATATTTGTTTAATATGTGCGTTGAAGGACATATCCTGGTCAAAAATGACTCCAAGGTTCCTCACAGTGTTACTGGAGGCCAAGGTAATGCCATCCAGAGTAAGAATCTGGTTAGATACCATAACATAACAATAAACAGACTACACATTTCAGCATTCTGGTCACAGATGATGCTGTTTGCAAGATCAGGTATAACACCTGTGTGAATTTGGTAAACTCTAAAACTCTGTCACTTATTCACACGAATTTCCAGTAAATCCTAAATCTAAAAAAAGGTACTACTTTGAATTTGCTCTATATTTCAAAAGTCCTTGCATAAGTGGTAGCTGGTTTGGCTCAACCCACAGATTATTTGCTTTGTTTTGCTGCTTTATTCCTCCCTCTATGAGAGTGTTGCTGTGATCTCAGAAGAAGGCGAGAGGAGCTCGCAGTGTGTTGTCTTTGTTTTGCTTTGACAAATGGCCACACTCTCTCGGTGCTGGTACAGTATGAAACCAACGTGTGAAGAGCTTAGTTTTGTAAATGGGAGATAAGTATGAAGAAAGGAAAAAGGCAAACAGCCTCAGCCACAGGAAAAAATAAGTTGAATAAATGTCTGTCAGTCCATTCTGCATTTCATTTTTGTGTGTAGAAATGACAAATACAGGCACTGTGAATTTCGGCTTTACTCTGAGAGGGTAAAGCAACAACTACTGCAAGGACAATTCTGCACACGGTAGTTCAATGCAGTGTTGTGTGTGTATGTACCTGTTTCTGTTAGTGTGCATGTCTCGCATATTATGTACTAAAACATTATTGGAGAGAGTCTCGATTCCAGAGGGACGTGTTTCTGTATGAATCTATGTCATTGAATTGTGTGTGTGTGTGTGTGTGTGTGTGTGTGTGTGTGTGTGTGTGTGTGTGTGTGTGTGTGTGTGTGTGTGTGTGTGTGTGTGTGTGTGTGTCTGGGAGAGAAAGAACAAAGGTTCAGCAGAAGAGGAACAATTGAAGGCTGGAGCCATTCATCAGCTGCACAGCACCTTGCTATTCCCCTATGATATATGAGACAGGAGAGAGGAAATTACACAGCACAAAGAATGTGGACCTCGTGGACAGGACAGTCATTAGCAAACACAAAATGGGAACGATTTTTTCTTCCTTGGGGGAGGGGGGCACTTTTTAAAGGTGCAAACAAAGATGAAATTAGTCTACAGAAGGATGAAGATTAGGTATCATAAAAAGTAAAAGACAATGAGTTAAATACTCAAAGAAATATCAATAATAATAATATTTTTCTTTAACTTTTAGTGCCCTGCAATATGCTTCTGAATGTTAGAATTAATCCATTGAATGTCGGAGAAGGTATCATGAAATTGACTGCTTTTCTACTCTCCCAGAGTACTCAAAGCACTCTATACAACACGCCTCATTCATCCCTGCACTTCTAAACTCAAGTGCAACTAATAAACATTCTCACATAATCACACTCCAATGAACGCATAGCAGGGCAATTTGGGGTTAGTATCTTACTCAAGGATATTTGGCATGCAGACTGGGGAAGCCAGGAATTGAACCACCACCTTCCAATCAGTAGCTGATCTGCTCTACCACCTGAGCCACAGCCATCCCAAAGCTGTTTACTTGCCATTGGGAGCGCATGTCTGCCAACTATTTAGGCCAAAAGAATTCTGAGTGACCCAATGCCGTCCAGAAAAAAAAAAAAAAAGAGTCCTCAGCTTTTGTTTTCAACATGATCTGTGAGACTATTTCAGTTTTGCCCAATTTGAGGACGACAGTATTGGCCTTTAGCAACCCCTACTATGTGTTCGCGGGAGGAACTTCTAAATGTCATATCACAACACGAATGTCTGCTGAGAGAAAACAATGAGTAGTTTCTCATTAAACGCAGAATTACCCTGTCAGTTTACTTCTGCGAGAAGAAAACACAAAGCACTGGAGCATGAACCTACACAAGCAGATGCATAATCCAGGACTTATATTTCAGAAGAGTATTTTTTTCCCTCTGAGCTCATTGAACTCTAAATGGCAGGTAGAAAAAGAAATACAGCTTTCTGTTTCCTCAGTGCCAATTTAGGGAGCTGGGAAAGCCCTGAAAGAAAACTCAGAAACAGACAAAACCATCACCAATCCCTGCAAAGATCCCCGACAAATGGAAAACCACTGGAGAAGAGAAGGAAAGCAGGAAGTGCAGTTTCAATTTTGCCTTTGATCGCCCAAAAGTTCACATTGGAAGCAGTGTACAACGGCTTTACCTGTGCTTAACATTAAGTGGCAATTTCGTCAGGTACACCTGTTCAACCGCCCTTATCTCCAGTATCTTATCAGCCAATCGCAAAGCAGCAACTCAGTGCATTTAGGCATGCAGACTGGGACAAAACGACCTGCTGAAGTTCAAACCAAGCATCACAATGGGGAAGAAAGGTGACTTTGAACATGATGTGATTGTTGGTTCCAGACAGAGTAATTTAGAAACTGCTGGGATTTTCCAGTGGAACTCTCTCTAGTGTTTACAGAGAACGGTCTGAACAAGAGGAAATATCCAGTGAGTGGCAACAACTGCCTCAAAGTGATAGGAAGACAAAAGTAACTCAAATAACCTCTTGTTACAACCCGGGTATACTTTAAAGAGATGGGCTACAGCAGCAAAAAACACTCCTGTTGGGAGAGAACAGTTCACATGGGCTCAAGCAAAATGCAATAACAGAAGATTGGAAAAATACTGAGTCTCAATTTCTGCAGACATCCAGATACTGAGGTCACACTTTGGAGTGAACGACATGTAAACGCCACAGCCAAACCAAGTAGTGTTGATGAACATGTCCATCCCTTTATGACCACATTGTACCATGTGACAAAGCTCAGATCAGCTCAAACTGAGTCTTGAACATGGCACTGAGTGACTGTACTCAAATGGCCTCCATAGTCACCAGATCTCAATCCAGTGGAGCATCTTGCAGATGTGATGGATCAGAAGATTAACATCATGGACGTGCAGCTGTCAAGTCAGTATGGACCAAAATCTCTGAGGAATGTTTCCAGCAACTTGTTGAACCTGTGCCGTGAAGTGTGGTTTGTCTGTGCAGGTGCACAGCAGTTCAACTGCAGTGATAGTTTTAGCTTTTTAGCCAGTAAGGTCATATTTATGTCCACTATGCAACAAATTGGTCTTAAATATTTAAAGCATGTGACGTAAACTATCAAACACATTTGTAATAAATCAAAATTTTAATCTGAAAAATGTCAAAAAGTGCAAGCTGACATAATCAATACTTTTCTTAAATAACTAAAGTCTTAGCTACATATTCTCGTGCTCCCCTCCAGCTCATAAAGAGCATTTTACCATCTTTCAGCTCATTGTTTGGCTTTTGTTTGGCCTGCTTTCACTGCTTGTCTTTTAACCACTGATTCCAGACACAGCAGGCAACCAAAAAGACGCCTGCACACTAAAAAAACCAACAAAAAGCACAGATGCACCAAGTTCAAAGTTATCTTGTAAAAACTGTGAAATATTTAGCAGCTAAATGGTCATTTAAATTCTATTTCACAGAGGAAAACCAAGGTTAGCGAGTTGCTTAAAGCAGTAAAGCCAAAGCAGCAAACCAGCAAATACAGGGCCGGAGAGAAATTAACCTTGATAAGCAAGTGCTGACTTGAGCATTATGGGGGAATCGGCAGCCACAGTCAGCCAGATATATCTCTAAGGGGCCAGGTAGAAACCAAGGAGACATTCTCATCCGAGTACAAAAGTAAAGCATGGAATAACAAAAGCAAAGAGAAAAGCTGCTTAGAGAAGACAAAAGGTAAATATGCGGTGTCTTGAGAGGTTGTGATACCTTGTGAAAAAGACATTTTTTCCATCCTTGTCTTTTAAGCTTTTGACCTCGTCATGAAATGGACAGGCTGGCCACAACAAACACCACCTTGAATGTCAAACACATCCCGCTGTGCATAATATTACCCGAGCTTCTGTGATGCTGTATAATTTGATTCATGGCTCGATCCATCTGCCTAGACTTCACAAAAAAGAGCAACCATATGCAGTGATTTTCTGCCCCGCTTTTGTCCTCCCCGTATAAATTATAAAAGTTCCAGATTGGCACCAGGCTGAAAGACAACATCACAGTCTTTTATTTTTAACTTTATTCCCCTTTTTTTAGACTAACCCTTGATTTTCTCCTTTACAAGGACTTGCAAGAGGAAGCAACTTCATATAGTATAAGGGTCACAGCAGTGGGAAAAAATATTACTACGTTGTTTTTGCTATTTGCCTCCAGCAAACAGCAAATGTATTTGAGCCTTTAGGCAGGTAAAGTAACTGACAAGAAGGGAAGCAGGAAAAAGGGTGCCATCAACAATCTGTGACCTACTGAGCATGAATGACAAGAAAATCTGGCACTAAACAAGTCCAACTGCCAGGTTTAGAATCTATAGGTGGACAGGTGAGAACAGGTGTGTGTGAGAGTGGGCGGGAAGGACAGGTGCCTGGGATTGGTACAGTCTGAGGACATCTAGTGGCTGCATGAAGATTTTACACAGCAAACAGCCACTAGATGGCTCAGCAACATCATCTTAAATCCAAACAGGATGATTAGCCTTTATTCAAAGACCAAAGCGCATGTCATTAACCAACCACAGTTCGTTGGTAAAACGCTGCAGGAGTGCTTGCCCAGTTCCAATCCTGGATGCTATTACTGTTCAGCAGCTTTTGTCTCCTTTGCACAATTAAGCTTCAACAACCTGAGCCAGGTTCACTGTCTGTGTGCTGCTGTTGTTTGGATAAAGAGCTTTAAGTGCTCGTTTCTTCACACTTTAAACACATCAACAACACAGCATGCATTTAGCCATCAAACACATATTTAAAACCCTCTAGACTAGGCTTTCAACCCACTTGTGGGAGCTGAAGTGGTTTAATTAGCTAACTGCAGCTAATTAGATCCATCAGTAAGAGTGAGCAAAATCAATAGTCTCATTATGGAAATGGAAAGCCTGTTGTGGTAAACAACAATAAACTGGTTTAGTATAATTAACCAATAAGAAGACCTGATTCAAAGGTAATACTGATTCCAGTATCGCTTAATGTTTGGGACGCATGCTATGAATCGTGGCAGCTGATTGGAAACGTTTCCAAAAACCACTTACTTTGTCTTACTGGCATGTTGAGACTGATTAGTTATTAATGGCTGCACCTCTGTTGTTGGCAGCAAAATCCAATTACTCCATAAACACAGTACTGGAGTATCTGTGTGATGTATGGTGTGTTTTCAGTACATAAATTATCTGTCACAGAGACAACTTCCACAGGACGGTTACAGGCCTCCCTCTGTGATGTGTCAGTAACCAAAATAATTCATCAGCGCTGCTTTCGACTGACGAGCATCAGCAGGATGGCAGCGTCGCACCTCTGATGTGGTAAGCTGCGATCATGCTTCGTCGCAGTAGGTCAAACGCCACCTGGGAGCGCCATGTCCCAG
The DNA here is from genome assembly GCF_056152115.1 of Neolamprologus brichardi. Lineage (NCBI taxonomy): Eukaryota > Metazoa > Chordata > Actinopteri > Cichliformes > Cichlidae > Neolamprologus > Neolamprologus brichardi. The sequence continues at coordinate 4,663,391 of NC_142114.1, read as the reverse complement.
CTGCACGTTTGAATTTGCATCACAATAATACTGTGTGAGAAATTCAAAGGTGCTCTCCTCTGTGTTAACCCAGGTAAGATGGACACAATGTAAAAAAAGGAAGTGAGAGGGCACGGCTTCTCCTTTCAACATGAAAGGTGAAGTGAAATATCACCGTGCTGTCTGACGGCAAAAGATATTGAGCATAAAAAATAGTAGGTATATAGATGCCCCATTGAAATGTAGTAACCTGTGCATTGAGGATAAAAGCTTTTATCATCTATTTGTTATTCAATCTGCTTCAGTCGTGCCGTGGAAAGAGCTGCTAAACAAAAAGAACCAGTTTTTGAAAGGAAGCTTAATTCGATGGCACTCAGACTTGAGGGGACAAACAAAGCAAAGTCATAAAGATCATCGAGCCGTCTCCCATCCTCTCGCCGCTTGCTTGCCTCCTTTGCATCTCCAATTAAGTCTCCCTCCTTTGCGCCATGGAGGCAATTTCCCCTCTATCTCATCTCCTCTCGTGTTATCTCTTCACCAGCAGCCCTGTGGGCAAGCGAGGCATATAGTAGACATCACAAAGTGGCTGAACAGTGAGGATGACAGAAGTCCAGAGGAGCTCCAGAACGATTCTGTTTTTCTCTTCTCCTCCTCATCTTTGCATGCATCCGCTGTACTCCTGACATTTTTGTCAGGAGTACATTTATATTGTCTCTACTGGACAATATAAATTGACTGTGACTTGGTGCTATATAAATGAAATTGAACTGAGTTGAAATTACTTTCCTGTAACAGCTTGATATTTAATTTCTCCATCAAGTATCAGTTTACGAACATTAATATCAGGCCAAACAACACTGCTGCATGGGGATGTACTATTGATTTAATAATAAATAATCTTATTATGACAATAACAGTGAACTCAAAACTATGCTTACTGAACGAGACAGTGAAAAAAATGATTACAGTACATCAGACTTTCATTTTTCATAACTAAATATCCCCGTGTAGTTGTTCTTTTAATATTTAAATTTGCAAACACCATTTAGAAACAACTCTAAAATCTATATGCAATCTGATCAATACAATGCTCCTGCTACAATACAATGCTACAATGCTCTTTAAAAAAATCTTTATTTGAGGTGAATGGTTGTCAGAAAGGTTATAACTCAAAGGCTAATTCACTATTTTAATTTCTTTTGATGTCATGAACTCATTTTTCAGTTCTCTCTTTCTCTTTTATTTCAATGTTTTCTTAAAATGATGAAATTATTATTGATGTTCCTGTTTGATAAACTGGAGTCACAATGCACCAGATTATTACTAGTAGAGTATAGCGCTTCTCTCCATCCTTTTAACCATCATCTAAACAATTCAGCCTTTAACACAGTGTCTGCATTCCTCCGCTTTCTCCGTTTGTTCTTGTTCCAAACTGATTTGCTATCAGAAACCTCTGGAATAGACCTTAAATTCCCTCATGAGTAAGACCTTAACTACAAATTGCTCCTTCTTAAATTTTTCTCTCGAGAGTTGTGGAGATGTTAATTCACTATTTTCCATTAAAGCACCTGGTAAACTTTTCTCAGGAGAATTTTATAACAGTAAAAAGAAAATGGTGATAATTTTGGACAGAAGAAAAGGGAATAACACCAAAACAACAAACTTTTAACCGTGATCAAACTTGAGTTTGCTGATTTTCCAGATAACCCCCTTAGTATATCAAAAGTATAAAAGGAGAGCGGATATAATTTATTATAACAACCGCATTTGAAATAAATGCTAATGTTGCATTTATTATCAGAATCAGAGAAACTTTATTAATCCCAGAGCCAATTGAGTTTTCATAGCAGCAAATATACAACAAACAACAAGCACTCATATAAAATGAGTGTAGAAACAGAATTATGATAGATAAATATGTAGTAGGAAACTATTTTATTATTACAACAGTTACAACAAATGAACTTTGCTTGCGAGAGACAAAGAGAGGCCTTGAAAGGCTGCTCCAACGGAACTTATTGTTTCGGAGGAAAACACGAACACAGTGTACAGTCGAGTCTTACTTGCGTACTTACAACTGGGCTCGTCAGGCACTCTTCTTGGCTGCAGTGGGTATTATTATATTTACATGTTTCCAGCTCCCGTTTTTGCTCGATGACAACTTGTACTTTTCCACTCGCCTTTTTCTCCCTTCTCGCGCTCACAGATACATTACGGGTATGACAGTCCATTCTCCCTGAAGCACGGACTACACTGCCCATGATGCTACATTCTTTAGAGCTATACCTGTAGCATTCTGCCTATTAGCTTAGCATAACAACAAAAAGGCGCTCTCTCACCCAGGAAACACGCAGAGAGAGAGCGTCACCCTGTAACCATGTCAACCGTAACGCTGCCACCTGGAACAACAGAACGTAGCTGTCAAACAAAACCCAAACACTCCTGACCCGCGACAATATGAAACCGGAAAGTACAGCCGTGTAATCCGTTTATTTCAACAAAGTAACTGTATTCTAAACACCACCTTTTTAAACAGTAACTGTAACGGAATACAGTTACTCATATTTTGTATTTTAAATACGTAACGGCGGTAAATGTATTCCGTTACTCCCCAACACTGGTTGCAATTTCCGGAAATAGGGGCAGTGTATTTTAAATTCTTTGCATTATATTGTGAGAGCGTGGGCTTTTCTGGTTGTGGTTTCAACCCTGGACACACAAACAAGAAGGAACCAGCCCAAGCAGAGATTTAGAGATAAAAACCAACCAATGGGCGAGTCTGCAGATATACAGATGTAACCAGACAGTCATGTGTTTAAATGTTCACTATATGAATTAAAAAAAATGTTGCTTGATATGCTCTAAAAAAAAATCAATGAATGCAAGTTTAAATCAAAAACTACAGTTCCCTTCAATTTCCTAATTGTCTTTCCTCACATCATTATTATTATTTTAATTAAGACACATTATACACGCAAGTGGAAAAAAAACATGTGCAAGAGTAGTTGCAGACAGACAAATGTAATATTTTAAACTGTTCCAGTAAAAATAGTGAATGCAGGTTTTTTTTTTAAAGCTTGTTTCATGTCTAGACAGCAAAGTATTTTACATCAATTTTTTCCAAGTTCAGTGTGAAACCAACAAAAAGGTAATGTTAAAATGTTCCGCGACCTGACAAGGTAAGTGCTGTGTTTAAATTGAATCAAGGAACGGAGGTCAGCAGGCAATCACTGCAGCAGAGCCTTGTAAATAAAAATACAACGCTGCTGCTTTAGATTTTCTCAGTCCAAATTTTTCATATATGATACAGTGGGGTGTAAGAAAAGAGCCGTCTGTGATGAGTCGTCATCCACTGTGACACCGAGAAACAAGAGGCCTTTAAGGTGGCAACAGAAGCATGCATGTAAACAATGTCATCAGAATCAAGCGCAAACAAAATTGTGGATTGAACATTGAGAAACAAGATTTGTTTGCATATAAAACCATAGTTACAGTAGTAAAAACGGAAAATTTTCACAGAACAGGAGAGAATGTAAACACACAGAGAGACGCTGTGTAATGGTACATTACAGCAACAAAACAGTGCTGGGATTCAGCGGGCATACAGTCGCTCCTCACTGCTTCGGCCCAGATTCTCATCGACCTCACACCTAATGCTCTCCCTGGCACTCTTTTATATCTCTTTTATATCAACAGTATGCTATACAGATAGCATACTGTTGTCTTCACCCTGCTTTACTTCACATGCACAAACACACATCCTTATTCCACTTCTTTAATGAGCACACTGTAAAATGTTTATTTGAGCATCATGCATGTATTGAACATATTTTTGGAGAGCAAAATTACTCATCATAAACTTTGCCTCTTTAGTTCACAATGACATAAGTGACAGGATGTTTAAGACTCATACTGATATCAATATTGGATTTAAAACTCTGATATATCAATTGATAAATGAAAATAATTTCCTGGTGCTGATATATTGGCTAAAAGCTAACAAAATCACTCTCTTACTCCCGTGGGTTGCCACAGCAGCCAGCACTTTTCCTAAACAACAACGACCCTAATGGACTTGTGTCTCCTCTCAGCATCAAACCAAGGATCTTTAGTTTGTTAGTTGCATGTGTAAACCACTACACTATGGAGCCATTACAGGCAAACACCTAATATCAGCTGGCTGATACATTGGTTTGGGCTCTAGCTGTTTTAGCAAAATGTTTTAGCAAAAACCTGAGCGTAATTATCTACAAAGAAAAAAGAGACTTCTTGCTCTGTTTCATAAAAACAAAACTGAAAGATTTGACATATTTTGATAACTTTTACTGTCATTCAAGAAGGAAAGCTGCTGTGAAAGACTGAGAGGCTTTTGTTTTGCACATTTTTGGATGGCCCTTGTTAACAAGCAGCTCAGCGGTGTAGTGGTTAACACATTTACCTTATTTACCAAAACATCCCTGGTTTGAGACCAGATAGAAACACAAACCCAACTTCAGCGTGTCACAAGCTAGTGCACTCATTGTAATGAAGCTTGTGCATAAGTTCAGGGTGTCAAGGTGTTTGTCATCACCGGTCTACTCCAATCACCTCCTCAGTATCCATGTCGCGTACTTTAAATCTCATTGCGCATCTGTCATTATCCTTTGTGCAACCAACCTTCTCCCAATCTCCACCTCTCATCACTCAAGCTCCATTCACGCCACCTTCATATCCACCACTAGCGGACTAGGCTCCGGGGGGTCCTGCTCTAATCCCTTTCACAGCTGGGGTTCAGTTCTGCCGAGACGACCCATTGGAGTCTGACCGCCAGACACCAATCTATATTCTGTTTATCAATAAATCATGTTCATTTTTTCTGATTATCGGTCCTTATTGAACTGGTCTCAAACCTGGATGAAGGGGATCTGGCATAAAATCTGTGCCAAATCAAACATGCAGATCCACTGGAGAAAATAAGGAAGTGGCCAAAAGTATCTACTCAAGCTAGCTGGGTTGGTTAGCAGCTACCCAGCTTTACCCTAATGATAATGGCCGAAAGGCTTAAAGCATTCTAAACAGCATCCTCATCTCTTTAATACAATCTGTTTAAAACTGAGATGAGGAGAAATCTTACAGCTTTATTGTCTATAGGACATTACAGCATCTCTGTAGAGGTTTTGACCTAAGTGTTGATAAATACCACTGATATAAAGCTTGGGATGACATTTCTTGCTTTCAAGCCTCAATATGTAAGCAAACTGTGCATGCAGTATGAATCTGTTGCTCTTGAGGCAAGCATTTTCAAATATAAAATATAAACTGAATTCAATATAACGATCCATCTCAGCGGAAAACACATCCAGTCGATATGGCCGCAACCACCATGAATCTACCGCAGCACACTCCATTAACCCAGAGGACTGGCTGGTCCTAAGATAAGTCAGCAAGTGCGACTCACAGGCAGACACCCAGCACCCTTACCAGTCAACCAGCCCGTATGTGAGTGTCAGGAAAATGGAAAGTAAGGGTTTGGCGTCAAATGTCCCACAGACTGGAAGTGGCATAATGATGGATGCTCATAAGCCTGTCAAAAAACTCAACCTACCTGCCAGCAAAGCAGTCAGGGAGACCGTCGACCAGTCCAAGCAATTACAGATTCAGCTAGACTGCAGCCTGCATCCACAGTATGTAAGAGAATCCCTCAGGGTTTTTATAGAGCGAAGGTGAGGATGTCAGCAGGCTCCAGTCAGGCAGGCCCCACAAACACTGGCTTCTGTGTCTTCTCACCTCATTCTAGTTTATTTTGAGAGGATTTGGAATTCTAGGATATGTGCCATTTAAATGAAAGCTGAAGATAACCTGCAAGTATCATAATCGTTCAAGAGAAACATGAATCGGTATTACCTTTAAGATTTGATGAGTGGTGAAATAGGTGATTTTCTTCATCTGCAGGCGTATAGATAATAATGTACTTTTGGAGAACAGTAATATCTATCTATCTCTGCAACATTCTCCCTCTTTGAATTTTTATGTATATTTACAGCATATTTTTTGTAATGACTTATTTTTTCTTTTATTTCCTCTTTTAAAGAGACAACAACAGTCCAACAGCTGGTTATTTGCTTCTCCGAAGATGCCAGAGCGAGAAGATGTGGTACAGATGTGACACTTGCACACATTTTTGGTTTATTCTGACTTTTTCTCTAAAGGTTAAACAACTCTGGAGCTGCCCGCAGTGTGTGCATTATCATGGAAATCATTTCTCCATCACCAGCCAGGAGAGTAAACGTAGCTTCCCTGAAAATACGTACATGGCACATACTTTGTTCCACAGTCCTGAGGCTAGTGCAGCATTTCTAATTTTTAAAACCGATATTAATAACAGAGACAAAAAAGCAAGGAGCCTCAACAGAGTTTCTGATATCTAGCTGTAGTTTTGTGACGCTATAATTGTGACTGGCAAAGATTAAAACACGAAGCTATTAAATAAAACATAGAATATTTATTTTAAGAACTGACTCTGCACTTTATTCCCGAGAGGAATATGATGGGTGACAGCAGGGTGCTCCCAGAGAGCTTCGTATGCTGTAAAACCTCATCGCCATCGCTCATGTTTTTCCTCATTCCCAGCCTCTCTTCTCCTGTATTGATCGACCCATTTCTTTCTGTCTCCACTCGTTGCAGATCATCAGCACACCGCCTCCTTCTCATATAAACTTATAATGTCATTGCTACGTTTCACAGAACCCAAGTCATGCCTCAGCGCTACACTTCTGGAGTACAATGGACTAAAAAACAACCATGGTAACCTTCTAACATGGGGAGACATGTTGAGAGATAGGAGACATTATGAACTGTGTATGGTAAACCAGAGGCACCAAAAAGTCCCAGTTTTGATTAAATTCATAACAATTTGAGAAACTCAAGTCTGCCAATGATTAGTTATTATCAAGCAGAACCAGAAGACTTTAGCTTAAAAATGGGAAAAAAATCTATCAAGATTATGTGGTATAATGTGTTGGACATTGACAAAACAATTCTGAATCTAACAAGCAAGATTTGACACTTTCATTCAAACAGTTTCTACAAAAATGTTGCATGAAATCTTTAGGAATTACAGCTATTTTTATACAGAGTCCCTCATTTTCACAGTATAATGAAACTAACATAATTTTAAATATGAAGACTGCCTCTAATACTTGGATGAAAAACACCTTGCAGTCAATAGCGCCTTAAGTCTAGAACCCATGGACATCACTAAATGTCGTTTCCTTCCTTGAGATGTTCTGGCAGGCCTTTACTGCACCCAGCTTCATTTGCTGCTTGTTTGTGGGTCTTTCTGCATAAAGCTTAGATCTTCAGTAACTAGAAAGCATCCTCTGTTGGATTGAGATCAGGTGACTGACTTAGCCACTGAAGAATACCTCATTTCATTGCCTTGACAAACTCAATGGTTGCTTTTGCAGTATGCTCTGGCTCATTACCCATTTATAATGTGAAATGCAGACTGATCGCTTTCACAGCATTTGGATGGATCTGAGCAGAGACTACAGCCCTGTACACGTCACAGTTTCTCCTGCTGCTCCTACTAAAAGTGAAATCAAAAATAAAAACTACTGACCTGGTTACACTGTAAGCAATATGCCCATGTCATACCACTGCTTCCACAAGGTTTGACAGATGATCCAAAGACATTTTTCAGAACTGTGCAAGCTTGTTTAGATATTTTTTGACAAAGTCTAGTCTGGTCTTCTTTTTCTTGAGTGTAACCAGTGGTTTGCACTTTGTTCGCCTCTGTACTCACATTAATAAAAGACTCACTTCCTTGTAAACCTTGACAAGATGAACCTAACTCTTTGAGAGTTGGTTAGATGCCGTTGTTAGATGCCGTTGTTTTCATTTACCATGGAAATAATTCTGTGATCATGCACTTTAGTTGTCTTCTGTAGTCTTTCAGGCATTTTAGTATTGCTAAGCTAGTTAATCGCTCAGTGGGGCGATCGTGGCTCAAGAGTTGGCAGTTCGTCTTGTAACCGGAAGGTTGCTGGTTCGAGCCCCGGTTCGGACAGTCTCGGTCGTTGTGTTCTTGGGCAAGACACTTCACCTACTGTTGATGGCCAGAGGGGCCGATGGTGCGTTATGACAGCCTCGCTTCTGTCAGCCTGCCCCAGGGCAGCTGTGGCTACAACTGTAGCTTGCCTCCACCAGTGTGTGAATGAATAGTGGTATTGTGAAGTGCTTTGGGAGCCTAGAAAAGTGCTATATTAATGCATTCATTCTTTTCAAGTATGAACAACATTGTGATTTAGAAACTTCAGAAGTTATTGCTATCTCTGATAGATGTATTTTGGGTTTTCAGTCCAATGATGTCTTCCCTCACATGCATCAACACTGTCTTTGGGCCTCATGTCTAAAATTTCTGCAAAAAGCTATAAAATACAAATTCAACACTTTGAATCAACTTCATATATCAGACTACAATGGCAGATATTATTCTGCCTCATTTTTCATAACACCGACAGGGAACCGGCCTGACCTGGCTGTGAAACTACTTGTTATTCAGTTGTCCAATTACTTTTGACCCTCTAAAAATAGGCGACAGTTTATAAAAAGTTGATGCAAAATTACTGTTAAACCCCTTAAATTAAAGCTAATAGTCTGCAGTTTAATTTCTGTTGTTTGACTTTAGATTCACAAAAACTGCAAATATGTGTCTTTGTCCAACAAATTGTTGACCTCACTGTATAAGCCTGAGAAAAAAAACATGTTCTCTGACTCAGTCCTCTTTGCTTGGCTGAACATATCAAGCCACTTTTTTTCTGCAACACTTTTTTTGGCAGAAGCACTGTCTCACCCATGAGAGAAGACAAATCACCAGTCCACCAGAGGACCCAAGAGGAAAGTCACTCACACTCATATTCACACTCAAAAGCACTTTGGACTTTCCAGTACAACAAACTTACATGTCTTTGAACTGAGAAGACACGTGTAACAGTTGTGTGACTCAAACACATTGTGGCCTAACTACTAATCGTGGACCATAGAGACTGCAGACAAATGAAATGGGGGTGCCTGTAAAAATGCATTGTGTTTTTTTTAAAGTGTTGGAAAAACAAAGTCAAGGAACACTGAAGCGGCTCTGGCGTATTGTGGTGGCCCAAATGCCAAACCTCTGGTCTAAAAGATACACCTACTGCTGTATTTTGATAGTGGTAGTGCAGGCCGATGCACACTCTGCTATGGCTATTTGATTAGTTCCAGATCTGGAGACTGATGAAAACTGCTGCATTTGACTGAGACTATTTTTATATTCTCTGGATCCTGGAAGAGATCGCTACCATTATCACATAAGAAAGATAATCAATCAGGAAAAAGTCTCAATGTCAACAAGGTTCGTTACATTATAAGAGAGCTTCTTTTTTGGGGGGGTCAAGGTGTCAAAATGCCAAAGTGGGAATTTAGAGATCAGGGGTCAGGAAAGAGTCGGGCCATTTCCTCATGATTAACAGCTCTTCGTAAGGAAGTTATGAAGGATTTATTAGAAGCTGCCAATCCTCCACCATGCTTCAGAAGTGTTAAAATGGGAGTACTGCTTTAAGAACAGCACACTCCTAATTCTACAGGTGACTTCATCCTTTAAGCCAGATGTCAATGGTAATAAAGCTGAAGGCTGAATATTTGTAACCCCAGAGGTAACCCTTGTCATCACACACTGTATCCAGGGATACAGCGATGAATAATAGATGCAACCAAGGCACACCTCCTTTGATCATTAAGACCAAAAACAACTGATATCAAGCAAAACTTAAAAAGAAAGGACGACTTTTTTAAAAAAAAATAGCTGTTACATATGACTAGCATGAACTGTTTCACATAAAGATTCATGCTAAAGCACAGCTTAGGGGGTGGGCGGGTGTCACACTGGACACATATATAAAAGCACATGTAATGCATCACATACCTTGAGCAATAGCTATGGACTCGAACCTGTGCAGCTCTCTGAGCAGACAGGTGCGCTCAGACGGATGAAGGCTATAAATAAACTCCTTGGCTCCTCGGGGTGAGTTGAGGGGCTCCATCGGCTCCTTCAGGGGGTGTGTGCCCAGGTGACACCGCTGCACCACCACGGAGAGCGGGGTCTCCGAGGCGAGCTGCACCGGGGATGCTAGGGCGGGCGTTTGGTGGGTTTTGAGCGCGGCTCCGGTCAGACCAGTCCCGGCTCTGAGAGAGAAGGCAGGCCGCAGGACTCTCCGCAAGCAGGGCAGCATCTCTGAGATGGGGAAGTAGAGCGAAGAGCCGGAAACCTGATGGAGCAGAGCAGGCGACACCAGGCCTGGTTATCACCACTAAACGCGCACTCACCTAAAACCACATGGCGTAAAGATTTATATAATTATTTATCTCCAGTGTGGAACAATCGCGGCAACAGCCATCGCACGATAACATCCTGTACCCTCCACAGACAGCCAGGCTTACTTAACAGGAGCAAGCACCGGCCTGGCAATGATCACCACACTGACCATGTCGACGAATAAATATTGATTAGAGCGGATTGAACGCATTTGCTTGGAAACCTAAAGGTGAAAAAACAGATTCGCCAGTTTTCCAACTTGACTTATCGGACTCACCTCAGTCGATGCTCCGCTGTCCCGTCCAACAACCTCCACAGAAAACCTTGAAAACAGTGAGGTCGCTCCGGCTCATACGCGTTCCTCCTTTAAATCCGGTGGGATTTTGCGAAGCCCAAAACCTTTATAACTAGCTGGGTGTTTATACTTAATCGCATTTTTGCGAGCCCGGAGCCCTGTCGGTGTAACCTCTGGTTGACAGGATAATGTGTGAAGCGGATGGGAGGGCACTTAAGCGGCCAGCCGCCCTGGAAATATTTTCCAATGGCAGCGCCGCTTTCCTCCGTGCGTAGCTGTGACGGCATCGCCACACGCACGTACAGTCAGGACTACACTGACGGTCGGTGTATTCATTTTATGCCACATCATCTCATAAATTATCTTTATTTGCTCACGGTTGTGCGTATTCTCGTGAGGATACATTCTTACTGTGATTTCTATCGCGCATCTTCTGTGGTGTTTATAGCGATAAAGGTCTGTGTTTGTCTCCTGGGTGTGTGCCCATCACTCCGTCTGCTGTTATGCACGTGGAGCATTTGAATTATTCAGCCAGATAAGACAAAACTACCACGACGAAACATGACACCATGTGGAAGTTATTCGTTTTAGAAGAAGCCCGCACCTCAAGGAAAAGTAGTGTCTGTTCCTCATGCTGTTTCTTTTGCTTCCTTTTTTTTTTTTGACTGTTTAAATGAGTTGTCCACTGACTATTTCATTGATAAATATTTCCAGGCCTCTAAAGATGGGTGGAGTAATAAAAAATCCAAGTCGAAGCCTTGAATCAGGTTTGGATGTTTAAACTTGGATAAGGGCGGCCCCTGGTGGCCAAATCAGGGATAACATTCCTATATTATTAATTAGAAATAACTTCTCTTGTTTAGGCACATTTTAATTAGTGCTTTGTGATCCTGCAAAGGTTGGTATTGATCCGACAGCAAGTAGATACAGGATCAGTATTGCCGACACCAATACTTTCAGCCTATAAGTGCACCTTATATAGGGGAGAGCAGATTTATAAGATGAATCATCATCAGTAAAACACTGACTTTTAGTTTCCATAAAAACTAGTGAACAAAACAGAAATCTTTTAACATTTCATGTTTTTTTTTTAAAACTGGGCTTTTTGGACACCTGGGACGTACATGTGCCGATCCCACCCACTAGTATCAATTTGATAGTAATACCTGCTTTGGTATCGATGCCATTTATTTTCAGATTGATCCACCCACCTAATTTTAATCAGTATGTGTTTATAAGGGCAGCACTGTGATTAGCACCGTTGCCTCACAGCAAGAAGGTTTGAATCCACCTTCTGGGTAGGGCCTTTCTGTGTGGAGTCTGCATGTTCTCCGTGGGTTCTCACTGCCATGCCTTCCTCCCACAGTTCACAGACATGCAGTTTGTTGGGTTAGGTTAACTGGTGATTCTGAAATAACTATAAGCGGTGAATGATGTTAACCTTACGACAGATTTCTCTCTCTCTCACACACACACACACAGAGACACACACACGCATACATATTCGAGAAGACACAAAGCCAAAACAAAATTAATATTCTTTATTATATTGCTAAAGCTGTCATAACACAAAAATAACAACATTTTTACCTCCTTAAACAAAATGCATTAAAGCCTGAACTCTACAGGGACAGACTGAGAGGTCAACTCTCTGTGGGGAAGGAAAACAGCTAAAAACTAAACTGGAAAACAGACTTAACTATACTTTAAAACTTTCACAAACTATAAACTTCTTATAGGATATACTGACATTTGGCAAATATAATATTTATATATATTTATGCTAGTAATTTAAATATGGGACTTACAGGTTAATGATACAAGTTTTAAATGAGTGGACGGAGGTTTGCAAGGCGCAATCTGTTTAGCAAACTCCTAGCATGGTTGTTGTCATTCCACTTTCAGTTCAGTCTCCAGAGGGAAAAAATCATCACTTTAAACAATAATTTACAAAAAAAAAAAAAGGTTTTGTCGTTCCCACTCAGATGAAAATGCGCCATTTGGACCGAACTGAAGTGGGTGCAGCTCTGCACAAGACCTGGGCTCGTAATACTGATGAGACTCAAAACCACACCTGCTTGGCATTTTTCTTACAAAAAAACAAAACAAAACCGTGTGCTTTCAAACCATCTTATCTGAATTCATGATGCAAAATATACAGATGTGTGAAATGAGGGACTGACAGCGGGACAGTCGTGAACATTTGACTGAAAACTTTAGACGGCACTGATCGAGGGAACAGCTCTGCCACTCTGATATTTTATAGTAAGTATAAAAATAGAGACGAGTTGAGGAGGAAGACATTTAAAGGATGAGAAATGAAATAAATTAAAATCGTGTGAGATCCTGGACTAACTAAATAATATTTACAATTTCAAACATCCTGTAGTAGCCATGGTCTCACAGTGCTTGAACTGAAATGCAAATCAAATACAGACTGAGTGACACTAACTAGCCTGTTTAGCCTCTGGTCTAATGACGGGCCTAGTATCTCATCTTATATGATGGTTTTTTGCGATTTCCTTGACGATAACATAATCACCTTTGTAAAAACAACCAAAAAAACTAATTTAAAGTGGCAGTTGTAAAAACGTGGTCTGAAGTCTGAAGGACAGAAACATCATGGCGTTAACAAAAATTTCATTTAACTCTGAAATAATGCTTCAGGTTCAATAAAATGTTTAGTTCTCTCTCTCTTTTTAAACAGAGACAGTATATACTTTGAGATTTATTACTGCCGCTGTGAGCAATCAATGCCAAGCAGCTCATACTGTGGTCAATAAATGACAAACAAAGGAAAGAGGTCGTATATTAACACGAGAACCTCTGACAAAGTTTAATCTGCAGCCCATGAACGTGTAGAGATTGCAGATTAAATGAGTCATAAACTGAGGAGAAGTAAACCCAATCCATTTGGAGGCAGTGTGGTATGATGATCCTTATTTCCTGTTAAAAGATGTGGAACTGATTGATTTTGAACGTTTGAACGAGCGATGCCGACACTCCCCGGTAACACAGACGTGCAAAATTATTTAGCCGTGTCAATATGAACCCTTATAAAGACGAACGGGACACAACTTTAGTCTCTCTTAATGTCACAGCGTCAAACATGTGACACTTTAGTCACACCGTAGCCTCCTACGACTCCGAATGCGACACAGTCAATTCCTTTGCTTTTGTTTTGTTTTGTTTAGGAGCTTCCTGTGCTCATGGCGTCTCTGAGTATCGATGCATACTGCATTTAAGTCTTTGAACTGTGACTGGAAGCTCAGCACCTATGAACAGCCATCAGGGCGTGCCTCCAAATAAGCACTGATGCAGGTCAGGAGTTGCCAAAAATGGAGCCATCAAAGGCCAGCCGCTGAAGCTGTTACTGTTATAGAGCACTTTAATAGCGCTCTCTCGAGGGCGTGTCGTACCTGCAGAGGTTATTGCCAAGTCATCAACAGTAAGAATGCTGATCCCACCGCAACAGTACAGTGCACTCCCAAAACACTGAGTCTGTGTACACATAATATACAGTACTTTTTTTTTCCACTCAGAGGAGACGTAAGTATTGTGTGAATGTGTGAAAATAATGAGCGATCAGTGTGGTGCTACTTATTAACAAAAACATGCTGTTTTATGCTGCTCTTTTACATCTGTGGGCCTGCAATTACAGCTTATAGAAGGATTAGCACAAATGGCCTCATCCAGAGTGAGTTATTAACCTGGCTTTATATCATTTCTAGGCAACGTAAGCCCAATAAGACAACTGCTTTTTGAGTGATTGTAAATGGGGGCTGTAGTAGGAGGTTCTCACAGGTGACGAAAGCCAGCAGATACAACTGATATTGCAATGTGTTATAAGAAGCATTTTAAGTTTACACATTGCACTTCTTATCTGCAACGTTCCTTTTTCCTAAAGCTTTTGACCTAATTTACAAATGAGGTCACACGTCTCCTGCGACCTTTGCCGAATCACGCGATGCGTGGTGCAGAGCGATCGTTGGTGAAGGTTCTCTTGAGCTTGACCCCTTTGCGGATGGCGATCAGCATGTCTCCTTCTTCTTGCTCTCCTGAATCATCTCCTCCTCCCTCCTGTCTCATCTCACTCTGAAGGTGCTGCTGGCTCACATAGTTGGGTAGATTGGGAGGGTTGGTTGTGGCCTGACCGCTCCAGGACGCCATGGGTAGCGTGCCGGGATCCTCCTCTCCTCCAAATGTTGGAGAACTGGGGGATTCTTCTCTGCCTCCCATCTCCTCGCCTCTGTTCCCATTAACAGCTCCTGGCATATCAGGCACCGTGGGGATCTTTACAGGAACGACAGGAGTGCGAATGGGAATGGGGCCTGTACCTGTAACGGAGCCCGAACGGCGTCCAGGTTTTGATGAAGGCGTGCGGCGGATTGTGGCAACTCCAGGGGTCACAATAACTGGACCGTGGCCTGTAGAAATGGGAAGAGAGGCATTTTGGGAACTGATGGTCATGATATTTTATCACCAACATTAAGAAAGTGGCCAAAACAGTTACCTGTAGGTGTAGGAGGATACTGTGTAGTAGGAGTAGATGGATAAGCGCCTGTGTGGATTGGTGTGGCGGGATAAGGCCCCGTGTGGTAGGCCCCCGGGCCAGGATAAGGTACCTGACTGCTGGGTAGCCCCGCTGTGGAGGCTGGGCGTTTGGCCTGGAACATACGTCTGTAGGACTGAGTGATATCACTGTTTCTGGGGATGGTGGAGGACTTATCAAAGTCAGACTGCTGCTGCTCAGACTCTGGGTCTCCAGCCATTGAGAAGTAGTCGTAGTCTGATACTGGAACGAAACAAATAAAGAAATAAGCAGTGTGTGCACCCAGCCACGTGACGTATGATATGATGCTAGCAAGTTAAAAAGAAGCAGAGAACTGGTGAGTGTGCTACCTTGTGACGGTATAGTATCCTCAGAGCAGCAGGGTGTGTTGGTCTGTGTGCTGTAGCCACTGGAGCACTGGATAGAGTCTCTACTGGACCTCTGGGTGTCCAGTTCCAGACCTCTGGATAAGGCCAGAGCCAGATCATCCTGGGCCTCGATATCCCCGGCCTGGAGAAAACCAGATGCAATCAACCAACAAAAAGAAAGAAAAAACAAAACATTTAGTAACAATCTGAATGTTTGCCTGGAACCAGTCAGGTACAATTCATTAAAGTCATTAGATTCAACCCATTAAAGTCATTAAATGGGGACATTAGTGGTGGGAGGCTATTCATAATCGAAATCCCAGAACAAAAACATTGGTCTGCAAGTAGTTTAACGTGGGTTCACCTGAAAGTCAAGTATCACAGTTGGCAATACACACAGACTGATCTCCGTTTACAGACTTCACGAGTTAGTAGCAGTAAGATAGAAATGAATCACAGAGGAACTTTAATTTGGCTAGCAAATGACCACAGCTTTTAAGCATTAGGGAGGGATGTAAGCAGAAATCATGTGGTGCTTCTCGGCATAAAAAGCCATGAAAAATTGAGAAGAAATTAATTGAAGTTAATTAACAATTTATGGAGAGCATTCATGTAAAGTAGACCAGTAAATTTCTCACCAGTTGCTATTATTAACAGTATACAGCTAAACAGTAAGGAGTGCAAATGAGATTCCTTAATTAGGAAAAACGTGTTACAGAGAGACCAAAAAACCAAAAGAACATTTGGCTGAAGCCTCACTGGCTAACTAACAGCATGCTTGTTTAATCAGTTAACAAAAAGAGGGAGACAGAGACAAGAAACTGACCCTGACAGCCGCAGGTGTGTTCCTGTTCTTGTCTTGCACTAATGCTGATTGGCTTGGTGTTTGCAATGCAGCTGGAGCTGCGGTCTGGGCAGAGGGCGGGCTATTATCACAGTTCATACTCCCATTACTGTCCACCACAGCTGGACTCTCCTTGTCTTTCTTTCTCCGTAACGTGTTGACCATAGGCTGGTCATAAGGCCCAGGCTTCGCCCAGTCCTGTTTAAAAACGAGATGCAGATGTCAGTGTTTGTTGTTCATACTACATTTTTGGACTCAACTAAAGTAGGTAAACAAAATAAAGAAAACCCAAATAATTCACTGAATGTGTGTTCAAACTGTAGACAAGGAGGATGGAAATATGTCGATCGTCAACTCAGAGGAGATGGACAAACCTTCCAGCTGGGGACTCGTGATGAAGGCATCATGGGGGAACCCAATGTGCAGTAGGGAGGGTAGTCTGGCAGCAAGGCCGATGCAGGACGTGACCATGAACGAGTGGGGCAGGAGGTGGAGGTTGAGGAGGAGGGAGGGAAGAAGGGGAAGGCAGTGTTTGACACTGAGCCCAAACTGCCCCCGTTGCTATGCAGGTAGGGGGAGCTGGCTGGGCTGTAGTGGTCGAAACCATTGGACAACTGTTTGTGTGCATGCCGATGAGGAGGAGGGATGAGAACAGAAAGAAGACAAGCAAACAAATGCGTAATGGGATAAATCATTTAAATGATAAAACAGTGGAAAATAAAAACAAAACATAACTGAGGATAACTCAAGTACAGGAAACACAAAAAATATACTAATCGAATCAACACAGAAGAAAGGAACTGCTCACGAATGCTGAAATGAATGAAAACTGGAGATGCACATACAGCATACAGAGTACCTTTGCACTACACTGAATCGATGGCATACACACCCGGGTTTAGAGTTTAGTATGAGGAAAGCATGTTGCGTGTGTAAAGCTTATAAGATTCATTGTGGATGAGTGTTTATCACCTTGTCAGTAGAGGGCTGAGGTGCAGTAGTATCTGCTAGTGAAGAAGGGCTGCTGCAGTCACTATGCAGCAGCCCTGTCTCTGACATCTCAGAGGGGCTGGAAGTGGGACAAGCCTGGGACAGCGAGGGCAGCGGCAAACAGGCAGTGACACGAGACCAGAAGGAGAGAGGAGCGGTAAAAGGAGGAGGGAGACATCACAGACGGACGTTTAAAAGGAAAGAATCAAAAGATAGACATGTCAGCAGGTAGCGAGATAGAAGCAGTTTGTTAAGAAAGCAGAGGCGACTTTTTCACTGTTCTCAGCAGTTAGTGCAGTGCACAGCCGAATGACTGCAGAAGAGGTGCACTGGGAGTCAAACCAGCATTAAATGCATGGACATCAGCAGTGCGAGGTTGAGTGCTGGAGGCTGGAAACACAAAGTTCCTTGTGATGTGTAAAGTGCGAGCTGTGAGGCCGTTCTCTTTCAAACTCTTTCAGCTACTGTAACTACACCAAGAAAGAGGCATCGAGGAGGCTGATTCCCAGGACTGTACTGTAAATGGGTCAGAGTTAGACTTGCCAAACCACATTCAGTGCATCATAAAAACTTGGAGCCTAACTCTACCAATGTGTTCTGGACAGGGGAACTCTGGTTGCTGGCATGCCAAGACAACATCAACTAGTGCAGCTGCTCTCAGTGCTGATCTCCAACCGCGGAGCCCGCACAGACGATCCCTTGGACTACCTCGCAGACGATTAGATAAAAGTGACAGACTCAGACCTGCTGATAGAGACATGCTCTTAGCGACTGTAAAACATAATGTTGATGCTCTAACATGCAATTTTGCTGTAATTCATTTAATGAAAATACAATACACACCGCAGTCTGTCACAGCGGTTGACTTTTTAATAGCAGGATGGGCCTGACCCGTTTTGCCCCGGGCTAGAATGGAGGCAGACTAATTTCCTTCACATTTATGCTATAATAATAGCAGTGAAATGACTTCACCATGATCACACACACACTAACTGCTGCCAGCTAACTGTCTCTCATCGTCTTGAGAGAGTTGGATCCAAAATTATGGTCAAGTGTGGGTATCTGAGGCCTTTTTCTTACCTTTTTTTCAGCTGGCAGTGGCGAGGACGACTTGGATAATGTGTACTGGTCTTGTGATGAAGAAATGAAGCCCGAGTCGTGGGAGGAGATGCTAGGAAGCCGAGCTGGGGTCTGCTGGGGTAGCGTGGAGCTGCGGTATCGATGGCGAGGGTGATGGTGGTGGAAGAGGTGGTGTGAGGAAGAGGAGGAAGAAGAGGAGGAAGGAGAATGAGAGTGAGAGCCACTGGATCCCCTGGAGTCACTACTGTTAACGCTGTTCAGACTACTGTGAAAGGGGAAGGAGCAAGCGATGAGGGTAAAGAGAATCAAGTGCACCCAAAGGCAGATTGGGTTGAAGGAGGGGGGATGATTGGGTAAGGAGGAGATAAAAGTAGACATAAAGGCAAAGGTTTGGGGGTGGGGGAGTGGAAAAGACATGGTGGGAAACAATTAAAACACCACACCAAGATGCAGCAGGCAGTGAATTAGGCCAATCCCCTCAAAAACAACAACACAAACCAACTCAAGGCGACTGAAATCATAGATGGCAATAATTGCAGGCAGGATTTGTGCAAGCTTTTTGTAAATATTCACAGGAAAAAATCATGAAAAACAAAAAAAACAGCATAAACAGTGGGTCTTAATTACTCCGTGACTTCTAAATTAAAAGATCTGTCCTACTATAAATGCAGCGTGAAGCAAATTATGACGATGAAACGACTCTATGCAAATCAAATCTATAACCAGCTCAAGCTGCTAGTGCTGTACTATGATGCACCATCTGATAAAATGTGTATGCATTAACCAAGTCGCCAAAATCTCAGATGAAAATGATATACTTGCAAAAGCCTTAAGAAACAGGAGGAAAAGCAGCAATTTTTGTTTTTGGCCTCAAAGTCTTGCATTGTTACCATATAGCAGTCAATCATAATCTAACATGTAATTTAAAGTTTTGGTCCAATCATCACACCCACAACCCTGAAATAGATTTTAGCACATTTAAAAAAAAGACGTAAAGCAATACACAACCCAGGCATTAGACTTATTTCCTTAAACCAGAACAGCTCTGGAAAACGAATCATTGGAAGATACACAAAAGCAGTGAGGACAGAGTAAAGACGACAAGATCTGAACAGCTAAAAATCATTAGCTGCTTCCTTTTGTCAATTCTCCTTCATCTTTCTTAACACTTTTCACCAAATAGTTATACCAAAACATATCTTTAGCATATCTTCTGCAAAGTATTGCAGATAATTTTGGCCACTAGGTGGCAGACAAAGTTTAAACAAAGCCAGTAAATCATTTACTCCTACTTTAAAATCTCTTTAAATTGATATCAGCTATCTTCCTAGCAGATTCACAAGCACTGATATGGTTAAAATGACCATTTTGCATATTTTAGTAGATCTTGCAAAGCATATGCGGGACCCTGTTATAAAACTGTGGAATTCTAACTTGACGAAACACTGTAATGCAGTTCCATTTCTCTTATCCATTTATGGAAACTGGTCACAAAAATGGCACAATGAAATTTTACTTTAATTTAATTTTAAGTAAAGTGAATTTCAAAAGTTTTATGGGTGTAGATTCATGTGTGCTTATAAAACTATGCCCCTCTTTCACTTATTTGAGCCTACCTGCACA
This sequence comes from Neolamprologus brichardi, assembly GCF_056152115.1. NCBI lineage: Eukaryota > Metazoa > Chordata > Actinopteri > Cichliformes > Cichlidae > Neolamprologus > Neolamprologus brichardi. The sequence continues at coordinate 4,643,330 of NC_142114.1, read as the reverse complement.
TGCTAGACTTCCTGGACATGGTGGTGCTGGGGGATGAGGGCGGAGTTTGATATGACCAACCATAGTCTGAGCCCTTCAAGTCCAAGATCACCTGAAATGGACAAAATTATTAGCTGTTTTTTTTTCAGAGTTGAGAAAAAAAGGTAGTGAACAGAATTTTTTTTTTAAAAAAGCACAAAAATATGACACATATAATGAGTACTTTATCTTTTTAATGTTTTTCCTCACCTGTTCACTCGCAGGGGGAAGCTTGTGTGGGTCTGAGGTCAAGGCTTTGAGGTCCTCAGAGATGGTCTGGAGATGGGTAACCTCTCCCAACATGGAAATCTCCTCATCCTACAAGGACAGGACATGTAGACAAGATGATTACGCCTAATCAGGTTACACACCAGTAAGAAGAGTCATTACATTTCAGGGTTTAAAGTAAAAAAAAAAAAAAGCTTACACTTCAGTGTCTTAAAGAAAAAGAAAGTTCAACGTTTTCTATCCAGTGTGTGGGATGTAAAAAGCACAGAGCCTGTGGAGCTAATACATTTTTCTGTTGCTCTCTCTGAGTGGTTACCCAAGGCCCATTTCTCTTTCCTCTCCCCCGCTGCACTCACCACTATAGGCCGCAGCATGGCTACAAAACAGCAAAATCTCTGTCTCTCCTCTATAAGAGCCTTCCTCAGGGCCTGCTTCTCCGTCTCTTCCAGCAGAATGTATTTGTCACTGACATCCTGCATGGCGCTGTCCAGCTGTGGCTGGATATCACCACGACCTTGGAGGGGGAAGAAAAAAGAAAAACAGGGGAGAAAGAAGAATCTACGTCAATAGAGGAACATAAAAATGAGATCAGATATGTGATCAAATTGACAGGTTAAGTATGAAAACAATACTTTTTACCTTTGTAATTCCTTCACAGCACAGATATTAAACAACAGTTACCCTAGTGTGAGGCGCATGAATAATCACTACTTCTCTTTGGTGTTAGCTTGGTGCTAGCAACTTGTACTGCTCTGCATGTTGTTCATTGAGGTGGACATTGCTGTTGTAAAAGCTACTGTTTGAATTTCTTAACTACTCCACACGGCTCCTTGTAAAGAGCCACTCTTGTCCCTGGAGCTTCCCATCTTTTGATCAGAAGTGGAAAAACAAGTTATCAACCTTAGGCTGAGCTTTCGCACGTCTTGGAAAGCTTCCCATATGTTATGATAAGATAAAATGGCACTCGCTTCCATCTATCTTTCCACTACCGTTTGTCGATTCCTGTGAATTCCTGGAATGTGTTAAGAGAGAGAGAGAGAGACACTGTGTGCATCAGCTTTCATAATCACAAGAGTCCGGGGTATTGACACAACCATCTGGTCCTTGTGCTGCGTTTTAATATGCATGTATAAATCCAGGAATGTCTGAGGACGTTTGCAGTCCCAAAGGTTATAGTGTCATTCAGCACTTTCAGATTCTGTGTTTAGAAATTGCATTTAGTGTATGATTTTAAGAGAGGATACCCTGAAGTCAAATCAAATCCTCCTGAATTCCCTGAGGCAGCAGGAAAGCTGACGACTACCCGACACTGTGCTTCAAAGGCACTTAAATTACACTTATACGCAAACGTATATACACACACGCACAGAGTTTTAACTTTGATAATCAAGGTTAAGCATACACTTGCAACGTGAACAAGGTCTGTGGTCTCTTTGTCTACTCTTGTGTCTGGGCAAAGATCTTTTGTTGACGTTTCATGTGAGGCCCTTTATCATGCAAATAGATACCAGAGAAAACGCAGAGATGGAGTTACACAGGTAAATCATCCTCATCTCAAATGTAAAACACACTGTAAGCATGTGCATGTCATCCTGAGGACAAACAAGCTTGTTCCTCGTGGACGTGTCCATGTGTGGTCTATGCATGTTTAACAGGATAAAGCAGCAGGAAGATACATTTTTATAATTAACAGTGACTTGCAGAACACACAAATACCAGCACACGAACACTACAAATCTAAATATCACGGGGCAGTCTGGGTCTGTAATGACTGTGTACAAAAAACAAGAGACAAGACAAAAGAAGCTTCAATATGAAGGGAATCCATTTACCAAGTTTAGCGGGTGAGTTTGACACTGGACTCTGAGGAATGTGAGCTGTGTGTGTCTTTATGGCAGCTAAAAAGTAAATTGACTGTAAAAGCTGGACTGGAAAGTCCAGATTGAAGTATACATTTTCAGTCTCATATAGATCCAAATGCAACTTCTGAGGCAACCCAGGGTACAATTATAACATGCAAGGGTTTGTGGAGAGCTGGCTATGTGAGCAAACTTTAGAGGGCTAAGACAGACCTCACTCATTAGTCTGGTTTCCATTGCAGGACTGAACTCATTATAGGGAAAATCGTATCCCTCCTTTAAGGCAAAAGACAAGGAGGGATGTAATCAGTGCCGTGTGTCTGTCACTTCGGTATAAGATGCAAAAACTACAAAACCAAATTTCATGAATTGTAGTGGAGTGATGGAGCGCAGGCACAGGAAGACCCCCTTACAGTCTGGTATGACTCCAAACAGCTATTTGAAAACAATGTCGAGCTCTCTTAAATAAAAGTTTAAGTTATTATGATGCTTTATGTAAAATCGTGCATCTGTAAGGTTGTAAGTACTGGCAATATTTGAATCCAAAAAATGTAAACTCTAATGGGAAAAATTCCTTTACATGCCATGATCGCAAATGATGCTCTGAGCGAATGTACGCTCTCTTATTAATACTCATTTATATGCAGTATGTCAGACAAAGTTAAAAAAAATGTTCTTAACATTTTGTATCAATGTTTTCCTTCACTCGGTTTTGGGACTAAGTCCACGCTAGGTCTCAGTTGGCCTCGGCGTAGAAGAATAGCATTTCAACCCCCAAAGCCTGTGGTGTCTCCTCAGCACGCTGAATTCTGGTTTTCTTTACTTTAAGCATTGGCAGACGCTTTTCTCAACAAAACCGATGTGGTTTTGGAAAGACGCTACTGTAAGTTGACGTACTTTGTCTGAAACAGATGGAAAGCCAAATATTTTCTTTGTTGCTGCTTTTTAGAGCTCGTGAGTAGCTCGAGTAGTGCTTCTAATTCTGCTTCTGTTAACGGTCGAGGCTCTTAAAAGGCAGCTGATCCCTTTACTCGCTCGATTACATCAACAGTGTAAAAGTTGCAATGTACTAATTGGTTTATGAGTTTAGCCTCTTTAAAGTCAAGTATGAGGCAAACATGCTTATTTACAATAGCGTGTACTGACTAAACCCCCAAACAGGTACTTGTTAATAACCTGCTTATACTATTCAACCAGAGGCCATATCTGTTACTTAACAACATCAGAGACTTAATAAAGATACTACAATTGACATAAATGACTTAAATACTCAGACACAGGGACTCAAGTGTATGGAGCGGCCATGAAATGACAGTTTTGGTAAGAAGAAGTGGTGTTAGTGTTGGTTACACATTGGGTTTGTCTGCATTCCTAGTCTCTGAGCAGCTATGTGGATGACAAGGTTTTGATAGCTACCTTCTATTTCCCTTCAACTGCAGAAAACCACCAAGGTATAATAAAGATCTGTGGTCACTGACCGCACATTACAATCTACTTCACCGCCATTTTTAATGTTCAATCAGACAATTGGTGCTGTAAGAGAAAAGGAGAGACGGTCAAATAATGTGACTGTACAGAATTCATAGGATATATGAACAAATAGCAATTGTAGCATTAGGTACACTGGTTATGTTTAAGTGCTTATTAATGCAAAAATCTATTCAGCCAATCATATGGCAGCAACTCAATGCGTTTAAGCATGAGGACATGTTTAAGATGACTTGCTGAAGTTCAAACGGAGCATCGGATTGGAGAAGAAAGGTGATTTAAGTGACTCTGACATGACATGATTGTTGGTGCCTGAAAGGCTGGTCTAGGTATTTCAGAAACAGAATCTGGGGTAAACAATATTAGCGATCCATCTTGCCTAATATCAGCGGTTTAGACTGGTGGTGGTATAATGGTTAATGGTGTGGCACACTTTGGGCCTTTTTGCACAAACTGAGCATGAAACTGACTGTTCCCTGATCCCTTTATGACCACAGTGTACTCATCTCCTGATGGCTGCTTCCAGCAGGATAACACACCATGCCACAAAGCTCAAATCATCTCAAACGGATTTCTTGAACATGACAACGAGTTCACAGTACTCAAACAGCACAGTCACCAGATCTAAATCTAATAGAGCACCTTAGGATTGTGGTGAAATGGGATGTTCTCATCATGGATGTGCAACCAACAAATGTGTGTGATGTTATCAAGTATGAACGCCATGAGGAATCAGAGGAATTGGCCAGTGTTCCTTTTATTAGCAAGGCTAGCTTGTGCAAATGACTGCAGAGAGCTCTTTTAGGTTAAAAGTAAACCTAAATCACCCTAAAGATTCAAGAATTCAGCTTTTTTCTTTTCAGTTGTTTTGAGTTGTTTGAATCAGGTGGTTGAAGTAGCCCCCATTCGATTCACATGTAGATACATGTGCACACCCAAATGACATTAACTGCTTCAGCTTTCACGAGGGCAATGATTACATTAGGTTGCAGTCACAGGCTGTTTCTTAGAATGGCCAGGGTCTCAGGTCAGAAAAACACCCTCACAAGACACATATCAAACATCAGATATCGACTGACCAACACAAGCAGACAGATGGTGTCTTACATCTGATAGCAAATGGAGCAGTCTTCTTTCAGTGTAGCATATTAGAATCTACTAACCTACTGCTTTGCATTTTATTTAAAGATCTGTTTGTGCTGCTATCAGTCAGGTTTAAAGAAGCAAAGCTAGTTACGATTGTCTTTGCTCACATCAGTGTGGAAGTCTCCAAAATGCCTAAATAGAAGATGTCTATATACAAATAGCAATCAATTTGGAATTAGTATGAAATATTAAAGGGTGGTTAGATTCAGCTGTTTATAAAAAACATCACTTCGGCTGTTTCTGTAGTTATGCTAGGACAAACAACAAGTTAAACCGCCTGTAAATGTGGTTAAAGTTAAGGTGATTATCAACACGGGTCCTCAAATCTGGAACTACAGACCATGAATATATAAACAAATAAAGAGAAGGTAAATGAAGCATCTACATAAAGTGGGAATCCTGGTTTCTCCACCCCTGAGGAAAAAACAACAACAACATGCCAATATGTTGTGGCAACCATCGAGTGTAAACAAGAGTTGCCTCACCTGTAGAAAAGAAAAATGAGCATGCAAATAACTGGAAGCATTTACACACATTAAAATTTGCATACAAAGATCCATGGTACCCATTTCACAAGACAACCAAGATGCTCGGTTAAGCACAATGGCGTGAGCAACAGTGTGGACAGTGTGTCTATTCTATAAGCTGACTTACCGAAATTATCAGCTGCAGTGCAGCGTAAGGTGAGGGATGGTATCAGAACCACATGGGGACAAGGAAAGGAAAAAGATCCAAGTCAAGTGAAGGAGCGCCAGCGCTAAACACTAATCATCACATGATTTTGGAGCATTGTGTGTGCGAATGGACCATGTAGCATTTTAGGAACCTGAGAAAAAACTAAAACAGTACTTCAATGTGCTTCAATATGTTGTTTGCACTCAGAAATAGATTACATATACAGTAAGTTTTTATGTATATTTGAGTGAGGAATTATTGACTGGCCATGTCTTTGTTTCTTATGTTTAAGCGAACTTAAAGTCCTTTTAAAACATTATTTTGCTGGATATGTTTCACAGATTCAAATGTGTATTCCTGAGTTAAATCTAGTGCTGAGCTGAGACTTTTTTTTGGCTTAAGTGTTTTGTACGAGTTATCCACTGATTTAAAAACGAACCTGCAATATCCCTAAAGATACTGAAGGGATATCGGACTAACTCCTTTTTTGTGTATCGAATTTTTTTTCTAGGTAGGTGAATGTGTATGAAGAACCTGAGCCAAGAAAACGGCAGAGGGAAACGAGCCCTACCCTCCGAGGGAGTGTTTACCAAGTAAGGTAATGTTTAGCCTCAGTGGAGCTGCACAACTAAATCAGTGGGGACAAACGTCTACACACATCGCTGGTGTCTAATGAAAAACTCACATATATAGTTTGAGCATTTCCCTATAAGAAGATTCGTCAGCTTAAGACACGTAAAAGTTTGTCTTACATTTAAAATAATCAGGTTTTTAATTTAGTCCTGTATGTAAATTTACAGTAGATGGTTCTCTTAAATATTGTAAATATTGTAGCGGAGCCAAATATGTCTCGTCTGTTTTTCCTTCTACCCTCATGTGTCTTTATTTTCAATTGTTTTTTTAAACTTGCGAGATACAAAGAAGACCCCCCCTTTTTTAGTGTGAATTAGTTTATGTTGTGTCATGTGTAATCCATTTACTGTTACCAGCATTTAGCAGGTAAAATTATTGCAAAACTTAATTAAAAAGTACCTTTTTTTGCTTTCTTTTGAAGTTTCAGCGTGTCCGATGACTTCTTCTTAATTTCCTGCCGAGCTCTTTTGTACTCTGGTTCACATGGACAAGATTAATAAGGTCAACTAACAGTTTTAAAGTACAGTTTTCCACAAACGTATTATGTGAGATGGGAAGGAAAAAAAAGATAAAATAATTCTGTATTTAAAGCTTTGGTAACATCTAATACAGTATGAATAGAGCTAACAGATTACCAATACTGCTTTTCCCACAATGATTAGAAGGTTTTTTTGTTCATCCTACCTTTTGCATGGTCCTTGTCCAAAGTGTTGACTCCTCTTTTCCACTCCTCCATCTGTTCTTGTAGAGGGTTGATCAGACCCTCAAGGAAGCCCCTGTAAAAACAGCACATACTTCACCCCCGATCTAAGGTCAACCTGATCAGTTAACCACATTTCACCATATACAGCAAGTATTTGGACAGGGACCTTTTTAGTCTTCAGGGTGCTTCAGCAGATTGAATTTGAAACTGAATTGTACCGAGTTTGAGATTTAACTGGAGTAGTTTTAGATTAATATAGAAATAACTGTGTGAAAGATACAGCAATTTGAACACATAGCGCAAGGTTATACCTGCCCTCCAATTAAAACTTCAGACAGACTGTCAGACTTAAAACTCATTTGTTTAGTTTTCCTTTCTGTTTATATGGTCAATCATTGACAGGCAGAGAGAGAAAAACACTGAGAAAAAAGTACAGTTATATCTGTCAATCATTACAGACGTGTCTGTGAGTGTGAGAGGTGGACAGCTGCAGTCTTAGTGCATGCAACTAAAATTAGACTATTCCCACTTGCAGACATTTCTACAAAGTCCTTGTGTGTGTGTGCATGCATTTGGGGGGTTGGTGACCCTAGCCCCCTTGTGTACAACTACTACTATGGAGCTCCAAGTGGAATCTCCACTGAAATGCCAGCTGAAATTAGAGAGCCCCTTGTCTGTGTAGTGTGTGTGTGTGTGTGTGTGTGTGTGTGTGTGTGTGTGTGTGTGTGTGTGTGTGTGTGTGTGTGTGTACAGAAGAGCGACCTGGTGTGTACGTCTTTACAGAGACATTATAGATGCACATACTGCCAGACGAATAGTCTCTTTCCCAGCATTCCCCGACACGGCAATTTCACCCACACACACATTAAATGTCAAAACATGGCGGGCACAGTGTGGAAACAACTGAATTACAAACCGTTTTATTAGAGCTGCACAGCATGGAGGGCAGCGTGGGTCATTAACTGTGAGTTAATAATATAAGAACTAGTGCAAGAGGAAAAAACAGAAAAAAAACAATCTACCTTTGCAAGTTGCAAGTTTTGAATCTAATCTCAAAGCAGAAATTGAGAGTGGCTCACACAACTGAAGAGCACTATGGTTAAACATAAGTAAGGAAGGGTGAAGCAGCACAGTAATATACAGTACTATAATGTTCCTTACGTGGAGAACTGTTTGAGTTTAGCCTCTATGCTGCGATGTCTCATACACATCCTGGTCAATGCTGATCCAATGTCTCTTGTGCCACCTGAAAGATAGCAAAGAAGAAAAAAGAAATACCAACGTTATTTTGTTAATAAATCATGCTAATTATGAAAAATGTTCCTGCCAGTGAACAAACCTGAGACATTTACCTAATGATACTAATGCACAACTGCATGAGCAGTGTTCTAACCCCCTCTTCCTCCCACCAGTTTAATTTTACGAGAGCTGACAAATGATTGGGACTGAAACAAGAAAATGAAGAAAGGGAATGATGTTTGCCGATATTTGAATTCTTATTAGTAACAAACATTTTTTTCCAGTTTAGACTGGTGAAACAGAAAAAAAAAAATCCATCTGTGTCTTATTCCCGTTAGCCAACAAGACTGTTTTTGATATGAACCATCTCACACGAACTGCCATCCAAAAGTTATATTTGCAATAATTTGCTTGAGATTGAGTCATATTATAATTATATCAGAGCTGCAGCTGGACCATTTAGCAGGACCTCCAATTATATGAGTAACAGCAGAAAACGTTTAGCACAGAGCAAAAACAAAACAAAAAGAAAGGAAAAATGCAGTCATGGGTCTTTAAAACAGATAAATTCTAATGTCCTAATTATTGTGAAAAGATGCAAATGAATTCCACTGACTGCAGCTCACTGGCCTTCCTGACCTACTCTCTATCTACACTTCCCCATAGAACTGTCAAAACTGAGCTACCAAATGCACATACTGTGTATATATATATATATATATATTTATACACATGTATTCAGGGATAAATGTGCTCGCGGCTAATATAAGATTCCATTAGGGCTGTCCACCAGAAGTCTTCAGGCTGGACAGCTAAGCAGGGCCCTGACACTGATTGACAGAGCTATTGTCTGGCTGCTCGGTATGACTAGCCGCTTTCTCCGTGGGACTACTGCGAGTATGTCTATGTCGGTGTATGTGTGTGACAGAGGGCAGAAAGATCCTGTATGAAATCGTGCAAAATTATCGTGATACTGTCTATGTGAGCACGGGTTTTGTGTGCGAGACTGTGATAATCTGATGTGAAGTGTGAATCCCCTCCAACAGAGCAAGCCATTCTGCTGTCAGCGCGGCCCTTACCGCGTGCAGAGACGCACGCAGAGCTGTCACTCACTCACACATTTACAGAATTGTCTTTGACTCTTACACCCTGCACAAAACACGAGCTCTCCGACACTAACACAAAATAGCAAGAAAGAAATCCTACAGCTATAATCTGATAAAGACAGTTTGGAAATTTTACCAAGTGCATTTCAGGCTTGTCAGCATCTTGTGCTATCTGGTGTGAAGTGTGTACCTCAGATTAAGCCAGGGTGCTAAAATGCTGGGCCCAAAATTATTCTCCTGTGGAATTACTGATTAATTTAGTGTCTAAATTCAATTATTAATAATGCTGAACAATAAAGCAGCACGAAAAGTGTGTGAATCAGCAACTTAAAGGAGTGTGGGATGGTATCAGCACTATCAGCAAAGTTCTTTCGTTCACTAAGCAACAAATGTTTTTGTAAGTGCACTAGAGTGACAAAATATCTCAGTGCCACCATCACACGTGTGGTTTGTGGGGGGTTTGAAGCCACAGTCAGACAATCTGCCTTTTGTCACATACTTCTACAAAGACGTGTTTTCACGCTGTTATGTTTTAGACTGCAGAAAGCTGGACAGAAATACTAGGTCATTATTATTAGGCTACTCTGATTGTAAATCATCATCTAACCTTTTGACTTAACTCACTGTCCCACTGAACTCAGTCCTAACCAAATTTTACCCTCTTTCCATTCATTTATTCATCCTCTTTTTCCATGTGCTTGTTATTGCAGAGGGTGTGGCTTTTACGTGCCATGAAAGACCTTTTTGTCATCCAATATCATAATGCTCATTCATTCCTGCGTCGACTTGTTTAGTCATCATATCTATCAATCTGCCCAGCTTTCCCTTACTATGTGTGCTTGTTATTCTAGAGGGTGTGGCTGATAGATGCCACAGTTCCACAGAGAGGCCACAGCAAAAACTGGGTGGTTAGTTTCTCATTATAAAAGGTACCTTTGTGCAGTTGCAGCCCATTCTGACGAATGAAGAGTTTGGTTTCAGTTGATTAGTCCTTTGCCACAACCTCACCCACTGTTATTGGATTCAATGAGGCAAATAAGACAACCAAAATCAGCTCATGTCTTGCAACTAAAGATGAACAGACCGCTGCCGTTAGAGCCTGATATTAACTACTGGTATCAGCATTTATGATTAAAAGGCAAAGAAGAGATGGGATAAACATCTTTTAACCGGGCTATGAGTGTTGATGTTGCATAGTTTGTCAGCCAGAAGGCATTCTACGACTTGTGGGCGACGCCACAAGAACAACAAGTCGGGCAGAGCCTCAATGACTAATCCTCAACTTGGTGTGACACTAAAACAATTATTTTATTATTTTAAACAGCGTTGCCATATTATCTTAGTAAGGGCTCACTAAACACTGCACATAACAAAATTAAAATGTTAAAATCTGAAATAAACAAAATAATATTTTTAATCACCAACTATTGGTATCGGTAAGGTACTGGTCTTAAAAATCCTATATTGGTCAGAGTAGTTGTAATCATGCCAAAAGCATGAGGTTAACCCCAAAAATATTCAATACTAGGGGAGAAACTTCTCTTCCTACCACTATCACAGCAGGTAGCCAGTCACTGTGGCCCCTGCCTTGCCTCCTAGTTACCAAGGAAACTGTACACAATATGCATCTGTATTATCGGCGCCTATAACAATTTGATTTGGTGCCCCAGTAGAATAATAGGGGTTTCTAACATATGACACATATGCACATTAGCATTAATCACTCATGCATTACATACACAGAGAAGTGTCAGGCTGATTTTCCCTGCGTGCTCTCAGGATAAAATGTCTGCTTACACACTACACATAGTCTGCTCTTTCTAGCAATGATTGACCCCTGGATAGAAATAGCTGCATTGGCAGCTCCAGTTGTCTGCGACAGACGCACACAAAAAAAACAAAACAAACTTCAACTGCGTCAATACCAGGCCATACCACTTCTGTGTGCGTGTGTGTGTATAGTGGCATAGCTGGCTGTCAGTAGAAATAGCTGCTCTCTGACAAGCTTGTTTTCAGAGGCTTGTAATTATCCCTGCACCACCAACTTAACCAGTCAGAGAAACTATAGGCTTCATTCTTTGGTGAGAAAAAAGGAGCAAATTTAGCCGCAGAATGTTTCAGTATATTATTTCACAATATTTTGGTTGTGCATGGTTTGGTTAGCCATTAAAAAAAAAGCCTTCCCAATCAACAAAAGAAACCAAACAGTACGGAGCGAATGAAACATCTTCATGCTGCACTTTATTAAAAGAGTTCTTGGTGTTGATTAACTTAAAAACCTCAATGAGTAATTTTCTTATTTTAAGAATCTCAACGTTTTGTCTCATGGTTCCTGATATTTCAGCTTTCGTGTGAGCCAGCCCGCAGAGAGTCTGCGAGGACATTTGTGACATTTTTCTCTCCGAGTGAGAGAGAGAGAGATAGTGTGGCAATTAGATGCCGAGTTGCCAAGTCTGTGTCTGTCCTCAACCCCCTTCCAGACTGTTCCTTGGAATGTCACACTGTGCTGACACAGGAGGAGTGTGTGCATGTGTGTTTTTGCACTTTGTCAGACTGTATTAGAAAGACAAGACTTCAATGCGTTGGAGCACTCAAGGGTTCGTGTCTAAATGGACTGGAAACATACTGTAAAAGACACCCATCAGTTTACAGTGTTTTTAGTTGTTATAACATCGTGGAGTGAGCGTCGACTGTTTGTTTTTGATTGGCTAATCTTTGAATAAACCGACCTGTTAGATAGACCTACTAGGCAACTGTCTGAAAGGCAGCAGGCTGTGTAAAGACGGAGGGCAAACATTCCTCTCAAACAACTCTCAGGTTGCTCGTGGATTATGAAACAATCTGATGCAATCTGAAATCATCGATCGCCAAGGTATCAATAATGCAGGAACCAAGATGATACTGAATGCTTCTCGGCTATAAGCCTGCTGTTTGCACCTGCAGAATAATACAGTACATACTAAATATAAACTTATATGTTGAGCATTAGGTTTCTAGTTTATAATGACAACATACAGGCACACAGGGAATGCATCTCGAGATTCTAAATAGCCCTTTTAGCCCTGTGTCAGACTGGGGACCTGTCCAGGTGTACCCCTGGTATCTAGGATAGGCTCAGCGCACCTGCAACCTTGAACAGGATAAGCAAAGGAAAACGAATGGATGTTAAGCATGTGTTTAAAACATGTGTGTGGTGGATAAACGGTGTATATAATACTTACAATAATTACAACATACAAAATAATAATAATAATAGTCCTATTTTTAAACTTATACCAGCTTTTCTTTAGACATGATGAGAAAATTATGAGGGAGGAAGAGAAATGGAGGGGGTGAGGGAAAAGTCTATGAAGTAAATGTTAAAAAAGCCTCTATTTATTCATTTAAAACATGAGGGATAAAAAGAGCGGTGAACCAAAAAAGGAAAGGGGAAAGTGAGGAAGGAGAGCGCATGTAGTACTGACATGTGGATGAGAGAGGTTGGTTAGCTAAAACCAACTCTGTGCATGGGCACCAGATGGCTGCTGTTAACTACGGGGCAGTGGTTACGCTGATAAGAGACTGGAGACTGTACAGCTGGTTACACACACACACACACACACACACACACACACACACACACACACACACACACACACCCCCAGCTGGACAGAGGTAGGGTGATCTGTTCACACACACACACACACACACACACACACACAATTAAAGAACCGGAGAATAAACATCCACACTGAGTCACCTAAATCTCACATAGCTGGTGATTTTTACACCACAAAATGAGTGATGTCATTTATTTCAGAATCATTATGGAACACCAGCTTATTCAGAAGTTTATACAACACTACTGAAACTAACCTATATTTATATGTTTCATTCGTGACTTTTTAAACTGCTCTGACAACCTTAATTTAAAGTAGGCCACATTTACAGGGGACATTTAGTCAAATCACCATTTTCTACTCATTTACGATAGCAGAAACAGAACTAGCATGTTTTCATTACCATAGAGAACAACTCATTTTAGTATCTACCTAAAGAGGAAAACAGTGTCACAAAGTGTCCGTGATTTAGTTTAAAGCTACTACTTTAACAATACTGTACAGGCTAAGAAAGAAATGAATCCGTAGACACACGCACACACAGCCCTAGATGAGCAGTTGGCAAGCCCAGATGGAGCCACCCACACAGTACAGATAGAAGCTAGGATTTCATTCACTGATTTAACTACTCTGCCAGTCTGGTACCATACTATTAGTGCCCAATTACACATTTCTGTAAGTGTAAAACTAAGTGCCTATTTTTGATGGGCTTCAATAAATGTAGGAAATAAGGGAGGTCTAAAGAAGGCGATTTAATTAATTTAATTGACAGATTCATCTAAAGATTATCTCAATAAATCTAAGTATAGCAATTAATTAAGGTGTGCTGCATGGATATAAATCAGAGTTAAGCTTGAGGGCTTATAATAGCCTTTTCTCTTAGTTAGCCTGCCCTGCTTGGCTCAACTCTTCATTCATCAATAGCTGCTGACAGACAGTCAGCTCGTCTGTCTTACGCTGCCTACCTACGTACACGCACAAACACACCCTATACCGTCAGCAAGTCTAACCTCAATGGGTACCAACACATGCAGAGTGCGGGCGAGCAAACGCACGCACCTGCTTCAGTGTGACCCGTGCTGACACAGAAAAAACCCGGGACTTTCTGATTACATCTCCAAACAGCTGTCATGCAAAGACAAGATAAGGAAAAAAGGCAGAAGAGGAAATAGGAAGAAAAGAAAATGGGGAGAAATTATGGCAATTATCAGACACAGTTAAACATAGTGAATGCATTATCAATGTACTCATTTCCTGGACTGGACTGTAGAGCTGTGTCACCCTTTGTAAATGTTTTGTAAAGGTCCCAGAAATATAATTATGAATGCCAATTCACTTTGGATAGACAGTCAGCCAAGTGATGGATTTCTGGATTATTTAATGATATAAATATTGTTGCTTCTGGCATTAAAAAGAGATTAAAACATTCACAGTAAAATATGCTGACAGGGAAGGGCAGTAATTGGCTCAGTACTGCGTTTGCACCATCAACACTGGTACATGTATAACAAGTTTTCCACTCTTAATCCCTGAACCTATTACCACGACCTTACAGTTGACTATTAAAGGATTTACCCAGCAACAAAGAGTTGGAACTACGAGCACCATGTTCATTGAAAAAAAAGAATAAATAAGCTGACAGGAGGGGATTAGGAAAAAAAGGAGCGTAATTCAGCACATATTATTAACTAGAGAAAAACTAACAACGCCATTGTTTAATGCACTTTCGTGAAATGAGGCAGAAAAACATCTGGAGCTTGACCTCTATGTCTACAAAGCTATTCAGGATATTAAGTATCCTTTAGAATAAACTGAATGTGTGTCAGTCCACCACTGCAATGCAGTGAAATGCTTTCTGAATAGTAATGCATTACCTTTCTCTCCTTTACGTTGCTCTTCTCTCCTGAAGGCTATATTTTGTTAATCTCCTTACGTGGTTCTCTTTTTCTCTTCTTTCTGCCCAGATCATGTTTTCCCCACCTTCCTTTCTCCCCACTCATTTGTCCTCTTTTTCTCTTTTCATCACCTTTCTGCACGCATTCCTTCTATTCTGCCACATCATCGTCAGCAACGAAATTTAAACCAGAGATAGCAAAATGTTTTGGCACTGGGTGATGTATTTGGACTTTTAAAATGTTGTATACTAAACAGAACCGAGGCTAATATGAGTGAGTGTTTCAGTATGCCACTGTAGTGCTGCAGCCTTACTACTACTACTACTACTACTACTACTACTACTACTACTACTACTACTACTACTACTACTACTACTACTACTACATCTTGTTTAAAATTTGAGTAGAAAAAGAAATCATTTTCCAGAGGAGAGCTGAAAGGGAAACAGGTGATAGGATAGGGATATATCTACATATATCTAGAGTGTGACAGTATGCCACCTTACTGCAGTTCTGCTAATAAGGTCTTGAAGCTGTAGCTAAACACGATGAGACAGCTGACAAATTCAGTGTCTCTTTTCGTTTGAATACCACAAAGCGACTGTATCCCCACCTTCCTCCCCTGTTAGTCTCCCCTTTCACTGTTTCCGCCTCACAGTGCTGCTTTATGAATGGATGCTAAAGCAATGGATGGGAACCAATTAAGATAACAAGAAAGCATAGCTCTTGCCAACACCATCCCTTCTCCTTTCACTTTTCCGACTGCGGCGTGCTACGTGGATTATTTCTAATCTTCAACAATTGTTGCAAATCCAGTCCTTATTTGTGCATGAAACAACGCTCCTACCCGTTTGTCAGATACATGTTCGGTGAGTTTATAAAAATACATTATTAGCTCTATTAATAATTTTTAAAGTATTTCAGTTTGTGCCGTTTACTTTCAAAGTATACAGAACAGAAAACTACTTATTTTTAGGACCTAAACATACAAGTATAGCTAAGTGCTTTGTGCCCAAGCAGTGGAATGTTTAAGGGTGGATGACCCAGCTAACTGACCTCAATCCAGATGAGCAGATGTTTCACTTGACACCACAAAGAAGCAAACCAGCGCCCCAAACAAGAACTTAATGAGAATGGCTTTAGTACATGCCTAGCAGAGCACTGGCATAAAGATTTCCATTTGATCAAAAAAAGGAGGACAGTGGTAGTAGTTGTAGTACAAAGATCCGAAAACTCTCTTCTGTCTTTAGACTTGACGTGCAGATATATATCAACTTGCAAGCTGTACTCTTACAGCAAGAGATGTCATAACGTCACATTTCGGTTTCAGCTGCAGATTGCAATGGAAACATCGGCTATTTAGTCCACTGCATTCCATGTTTAATCTTTTATCTCAATGATCTTGTTGTTCACAGTTCACTCCAATCTCTCTGTGCCGTGTTTGTTTCTCTATACAGTCTAAGGCCTTGACTCCCACTTGTCTCTGATGTCTCTGTGATAGCAGTACAATAATGTTAACGCTGAGCCCGAGTTAATCCAGTCAGTAAGCAGCTGGCTAGTTCAACGAGTGGTCAGAGTTAAGAACAAAACAAACACTTAAAGAGAACGAGAGACTATCCCATGAGAAAGTACAATAAGATGAGAAGGGAGTTTGTGTATTATTGCATATGTCTTGACTCTCTTGAGGGGAGATTAAATGATTTCTGTGGGACATTTTGTTTTGCAATGTTGCCCTTATTTTGCCTTCTGTTACACTACTCCACAGTGTGCTTTTACTTATCTTTGAAGCCTAAACGTCACCAATCATTGGGCCACTCGCACGATAGCAGCAAGTATTACATGTTGTTAGTGTGTTCAATTAAAGTGTTGCTGCAGTAGGACTTCTGCTCAGGCACCGTGGGTTGAAAAGACTATGCAAGTTGGTGCAAGGCAACCAAACTGTTTGATGGGACTGACGTGAGCCTGGATGGAGGTCCTTGGATGGCCTCTATGTAGAAAACCTTTTATTGCTTTTATTTAACTTTTTATCTTGAAATCATATTTAGAATTTAAAAGGAAACCACTGTAAAGTAGATAATTTCTAGTTTTAAAGTTGAATGATGCATGAGGTTTCCAAAAATCAAAGGGTAATTGCATTAAATATTTATGCCACTTTAGCTAAAATGAATCTACAGTCCCATGCCAAACACTGGGCAATTGTTTAGTGTGCCTGAATAGCAAAAATCAACACAATTAATACAATTCTGCCCCATTAGCAATCATCAAATGTTGTGTGAATATCTAACATATAAAAAGGCACAAAAAAAAGACGTATGTATCAGCTCAACAGCAGCAACACCCCTGCTGCAGTTTAAGCCACCATTGAGTGGGTTTAAGCATGGAATAGTCCCAGAGAGAGAGAAAACGAGAGAAACAAATAGAAACAGACAGAGAGACAGTGAGAATAGATTACCCTAGAGCCCACTCTGGAGCTTTTCTGGGCTTTGGTGCCCCACTTTTTTCTCTAATCTTCCTTTCTGGTCTGACACACATTCCACAGACAGATAGACAGACAGGATTTACCAGGATCGACCAATGAACTAAATTCACTGGTTGTTTTGGGTGAACGGTTGGCTCTGTATTCATGTATGCAGCACTGAGAAGCAATAGCAACTTAAGCTAGAAAAAAACCAAAAAAACGAAACAATATATGACTCAATGAAAGGCAACGTCAAAACACACATGCGCTGCAGGGCGCCTGCGTCCATTTGGAATGTGCAAAAAGTCTGACGCCACAGTTAATCATTTACAACAAACAGTTTCATATTTCCACATCAGTTTCTCAATAAACTCATGACTCGTCTGAGTCATGTTTGTCTTGCGCTCAAGACAAACAAAGTCAAAAGTTCAGATCGCAGTGTGGAGAATGCGTATGTGTACCAGTTATAAGTCAAATTATTATCAATGCAAATGAGCATTATCATCATCATCATCTTGTATCACAACAATAAAATAAATAAATAATTACACCCTAAAAGTGATTAAGAGAAAACTTTGTTACAACATGTATGAGTATAAATCATAGAGAGAAAACAGGTAATTCAACTAAGAGGGTGGAGAAGGTTTACGACAGTAATTAAGACTTTGTAGACACGTTTGAAAAAAAATCCTACAAGCAAAGGTATACATTAAGTATGTGTGTAAGAAAGGAGACTTTTATCTTCAACAATGGAAAGACCTTCGCTGATTGTAACCTACAAACATGGTGAAACTTTCTGATGAGCACCACCCTAAAATGGTTTTCATTAACAAAGTTGCTAACAAGACAGCAACTTCACAAAGTAAAGAAGTAAACTTCCTTCTCACTTAAAACCAAACAGGAAACACAACATATGAAAAAAATCTGCAATGTTTGGTTTGTCACTGTCTGCACTCAGTATGTGAATGTGCCACTGACCTCTTGTTTCCCTGTAGGGGGAGAAGCTGAGAGGCCGCTAGTCTGTGCGATACTGGTGATAATTTAAACCAGAGACGCACCAGAGAGAGTGTACTGTTCGGCAGTGCAACACAACACTGCCTTGTTTGCAGTAATGACCACCAGATTACATCTGCCATGTGTGTGAGCCTCTGCATGTACATGTGTGTGTAAGAGACCCCCATAAAGTCAAAGGGTTAGTGAGGGGACTTTGTCCTCCCCGGTGCCACTCCACATATCCCTCCACCCGCACAAGTAGCCACACTTCACACAAGTGCATCATTCATTCAGTCTTTTATGAAGAATCTAAGAGGGAACAAGTTATAGAGATTACTGAATCTGGCTGCTTACTGAGTAACTTGAATGGACTGAACTTAAGCAGAATATATCCCTCAGTCGACAAGTATAGTAGAAATACTCTCTCACACATGCAGCTTTACACATAAGAACTGTTGCTAGCACAGGAACTACCTCTGTTCAAGCTTTAAATGGCCCTGAAGAATAACTGGTCTGGACTCAGTGCTGATTGGATTACAAATAAATGTCATTTAAGTAAGAAGAAAACCAGCAAGCACCAAAAATCTGCTATATGAGCTGACACAAAAGCATCAAAATAACCAAAGTGAATCGTAAATGGTCATTTTGAGTTTGATGGACAAAGCAATGGAAACAGAAAACTGAGAGGCCCGTTTAAGGGGCTACCTGGTGTAGGCAGGTCCTGCAAGGGAAAGGTTAACCTCACAATTGTTAATCACATCAAACGAATGCTGTATGAAAAGCTTGTTTTGAAGAGTTTACAGCAGAAAAACCATAGTGTTAAATGACTATATATAGAAAATGTCTTATTTAAATCAAATACACCTAAAGTACTTTCAGTGACTTGGGAGAACTGCATGAGCTGACACTTTGTTCAAGTTCACCTTTAATGTTAATGCTGCAACAGATGGCCCAGCTGCCCTCACAGCAACAAGCTGACACAGTATCCCACTGTGCGTGTGCGTCATTTTATGCAAATATGCAGCACTTCATTCTCAAGTATGATACATTCAAAACTGTAAAGTCTTAACACACAAGCACATTTTTCCCATTACAGATTTCTCTGTGCTGCCTCTGCAGTCCTGCATCCTTCTCTCTGTCCTTGAAGGAAGGATCACTGGCAGATAAAGCCACACCGTAAGTGTTGCTGTCAAAGATCAGTGTGGGTACACTTTCCCTTGACAACCTGGACATAGTCAGGGGTGAGGTTAGAGATTTAAAAAAGAGAAAATGAGAGTTAATCTTTCTGAATGATATTTGGACTAACTGAGACCACAGAGGGGAATTCTCTCAGTCGCAACTTCCCCGCCTATATGAACGAGTGTATTTATGTGTGTGCTGCAGGGAAGAAAGGTCAACTTTGTTGGGCCCAAGCTTGGCTGCTGGGACGTCGCCTTGTGTTAAAAAGTGCATTAAGAAGAAAAACCCAAAATTAGCAGACACAGCAACAACACATCTCTGCAATTGTGAGCTAGTCACAAAACTACAGATGTACACAGTTTCCTAGAAGTAAACAAATTAGTATGCACACACACACACACACACACACACGCTCACACATACAGCGTATATGCAAATAAAACACACTTGAGTTTGACAGAAACTGACACTCATACACAGAGCATAAACAGACCAAGATCAGATCAATGTTTTCCTCAAAAACGAGGTGTACAGTGAGACAATATCAGCTAATATCACTGCTTTTTACAACTACTGGGGCTACTGAAGCTGATTCTTCACTGCTGTCTTTTGTCTTGAATAATAACAGAAAAGATTTAGAGCAGCTCCCAGTGTCCGCTGTGCAAGTATCACTTTAAGATAGTTTAAGACAAACTGAGTCCTAATCTATTTGAGCCGATATCTGCAGATAGAAATGTGTAATCTGTAGGCAGTGTTGGTCAAGTTACTTGAAAAAAGTAATCAGTAACTAATTACCGATTACTTCCCCAAAAAAGTAATCCCGTTACTTTACTGATTACTTATTTTCAAAAGTAATTAATTACTTAGTTACTTAGTTACTTTTTTAAAACACGCTTTACACCCTGAATAGGTGATAAAGCGATAGATCTTTCAGCCCAATTCTACTTTTTCTGCATAATCCATCATACAAAATGTAATCAGATGGAAAAGTCTCTTTTTAAAACTTGTTTTGTTAGTTTTAATCTTTTAACTTTAAGCATCAAGCAAAAATTTAATTATCTGCAACATTCTCTGACTGGAAGAAATTTGTTTAACATTTAAACTTATTTTCTGCACATTCCAGCACATAAAATAAAATATTTTTTTGTGTGTTTACACTCACTCTTTCAAATAGATGCAAGTAAAACACAGCAGAAAATAAATAAAGTCAAAGACTAGCGGTCCTGTTGCTCTATTTTCACCTGTAAAGCAGGAGTCGGGCAGGCGGAGCTTTACCCTGGTGCAGGTGTGCCGCAGCGGTCAGTGGAAGGATACGGCAGCTTCTCTGTGAGTTTCCCATTACGTTGTTGCACTCGGTGGTAGCTTGGAAGTTTAGGGGTTTTTTCGCTTTAAAAAGAAGTTTTCTTCCCACGCACAGCGGACACTAATGTTTTTGTCACTTTTTATGGAATCAAACTCAAAGTAAGGTCAGTACTTCCACGCTTTAAACGCTGCACGCTCATACTCTCTCCCGCACTCGATATATGATCCATTGTTGATCTGCACACAGCTGTTGTCACTAACGTCGCATTCGCTTACGTCACTGTCATGAGACATTCTCGCAAAAAAAATCACGGTTTTAGTAACGCAGTAACGCAGCGTTCCTACGGGAAAGTAACGGTAATCTAATTACCGTTTTTGCAATAGTAATCCCTTACTTTACTCGTTACATGAAAAAAGTAATCAGATTACAGTAACACGTTACAAGTAACACGTTACTGCCCATCTCTGTCTGTAGGCAAGGAAGAATACTTTTGCTACTGGAAACCTTCTAGTTCCCATTGGCAGGGCAATTGATTAACTACTGACCAATCACGTTTGATCACACCTTGGTTGCATCCAGATTAACAGTCCATGTGGTGAGCAGAAGAGGGAATGCAAATGCTGCTGAAATATAATCTAGAAACAATCAGCTATTGTCTTGTACTGGATATCAGCTGGGTACAGTGCACCCCCAAAACACTGGCTTCTGTCCACAGAGGCTATGTCATCAGAAAATAGCCAGCAGCTTCCCAAATTGATTAATTGACTCCATTTATGTTTCCACAGAAATTTAGATTACAGTTCTCTGTATTTATTTTTCTCCCTGTGTTCTACCCCATGACATCTGTGGTATGATGTAAGATTAGAGAGAAAGATGAGAAAAAACAAACAGGATAACTCCTGCAGTGCATCTTTTCCATCGGTAGAAAAATATCAATTTGGCAACTAACTTAGTAAATAATGATTTCAGCACTTCGGAGATAAACAGCACTGAGGTGCATTTGCCAGAGAAGTATGTTTTGAATTTGGCTTTGCATGCATGTCAGATGTTTTAAATCCGAAGCTCACTGGTCTAACCGGGTTTATGTTTAAACAAAAACAGAGAGCAAACAGCGCTAACACCCACAAACACTTGTGTGGACACACGCTGTATGCGTGCATAGGCAAGTGCACAGATGATTCTATGGTACTCTATTTGCTTCTCTACAACGTACCTATTCTTTCTCATGTGACTTTCACGTTCCTGGTCCCTTAACTGTATGACAAGGGCAACTGGACAACTCTGAATTTGTAATGTTGACGTATATATACTCTATGCAAAGCAGAAGGCTGTAACTAAATATTTTAGAAAACGTTTCTTGCATTTTTGTAAGCTTGCAGCACAAAGCTCGTCCAAGGGATGAGATATTGGTCTGCACTGGACAGAAGACAGGAAACGTACATAGCCAGAGCCAGCCTGAGAACAGAACCCTCTCAGAGAGGGCATTGAGACAGTGGGTTAGTTCGGGATCTAAGGCTGCTCTGTTATGGAAGCCAAGGCGTGAACAGAAAAGGGGCAAAGAGGAAAGGCCCCGATTTTTTTTTTTTTTTTTTTAAATAGTTGTATGAACGCCTGTCCACAGCAGCACACACAGAGTGTGCTTAGAGAAATGAGCAAAATACATTGAGAATTACATCAAGTCTTGTATGCAGAGCATTCCAATGTGGGTTTAGATATCAGTGAGTCTTTGAGAAGTTAAAGCAAAAATGTTTATGTCAACTCGAATGCTTTTTGCTTTAATTAAAAGAAGCTGGGTGTAAGTCAGTTCCCAGTAATTACATGGTCCAGTGTCACTCACAGCAAAAAAAAAAAGACTGAAAAATGCAGAACAGAAGCATCATTGAGAAACAACTGGAGCATGCATATGTATCTACATAGACTCACAAAGACTTAAGAGCACAAATGTCTTGCATGCAAATGCCTACATGCACATACACACCTATAATCACTACTGCTACTGTGTTATTGTGGAGGTCATTAATTACTCCCCTCTAAAACTTGTGATACAATATTGAATTCATTATTAACTTTTTGATGGCAAGACCTGCAACACCTGAGGTAGAACAGGGCTCTCAGGATGTTTGTGTGCGGTACCTTTTATCATCCAAACATAGTGCTGCCTCTCATTTTGGACTGATGAGTACTAAGGTCTGTAGAAATGCCTCTGAAGCCTTTCACACAAACATCATTTGCCTTTAATTACAGGGAGGAGCACCTCTATGAGCCACACCTCCAATATCCTCTCTTTAATTGGAACACCTGCCTCAAGGTAGCTTTTTGGGGAAGATGTTAGGACACAGGCTTCCATACTTTTTCGAGCCCGTGTTCAGATTGTGCATGTTAAGAGTAACTACTTGTGCTTTATTTTTTAGGACCTGGATAAAAATCCAATTGCATTTTATGAGTAAATGGTGCAGAAACTTGAGATCTTGAGACTGTACATGTATTTATTGTGCTTCACTTGAACCTCTCATCCAGTGTAAAAGCCCACACTTACTGGTGACAGGGCTAAAAAGCAGCAGATGTGACGGCTTCTGCCTCGAATTAGCAGAAGTGCCAAGTACAACAATTTATATAATATCTGCTGATTTGGGGTGTGTCAGTTGTGTGTTCTTTTTTAAAGTTTTAGTTTCACAGCTTTATTATTTAAAAACAAAAGGAGTGATCACTGATAGTTATCATGGAAGAAAATACACTACCTCTAGGCTAGGAGTTATTTTGGGATGCTGAACTCATTGTTGGCACACAAAGGTCTCAGTGGAGCTAAGCTATTCCATAAGGAGGGGCAGAGCTGCTGTTAATGGGATAGGTTATACAAGGCAGTGTAAAGAGGTCAGAAAGATGTAGCACAGCCGCTCTGTGACAACCAGAAGCAAGCTGTCAAATACACACAGATCGGCCACAACATTAAAGCCACGACTGGTGTGTATTTTGAAGGTCCCCTTTGTTCTGCCGAAACAGCTCTTGTCCGTGGGGACGCAGACACAGAACCTCTGGGGATGGGTTTTGGTTGGTGGCTGTAGATTCTTTGGGTTTTGAGGGTTTTAGGTGGGGTCTGGGCTAATTCCAGCACATCCTGCGAACAATCAGTTGGATTCAGATTTAGGGAGCTCTTTGTCTTAGTCATATTCCTGGAGCTGCTATCTAGCAGTTTTTACTAGCAGTGGTGCATTGTCCTGGATAAGAAGGCTTTTGCAATTAGAGAGGGTGAGGAGTTAGGAACAGCCACACAAATACCTAGACCTGACGTTTCCCTGCAAAACACTGCAATCTATGTAGATGATCGGTGTCAGTCATCTTGCCATTAGTGGTCTTAATGTTGTTGAATTAAAAGCACTGGCATTATTGTTGGTAAAACTCCTGAAACTTAAGTGTTGACAACAATATTCATACTATACACTTTTATTCTCTGAATACTTTAGACTTCTATGTCTAATCACAGAAGCTTTGTAAAGCTGGGAGGCTTCCAGTCAGTCTACTGGTGTTTGTGTTCGGTTGGTGTTTTGTTTTTCCTCCGCTCCATGCCTGTAATTACTGCAAGTGACAGCTAAGATGGATGTCAACAGACAGGATGTACATGAGATTTATCCTTTTAATAACAGCTAACTAATATTACACCATGGGAGTACAATAAAATATCTGGCCTTTAGGGTTAGAGCCTTAAAAAAAATTTTCATGGAACATTTATTTTGTTTATGTATTTGATATAGATCACAGGAGGATTAAAGTAATTATAAGCTCTACAAAAGAGTTGCTAACTAATCTTTTTAGGTTATAACAGATCCAACAGGCTTCTACAAGTAAGCTTTGTGGCAGGTGTCTATTTCATCTCCACGGACTCAAACGTGTCCAAACAGACTCAACATCAGAGCTGCTGACAGAGTCACGGGGATTAACATACTGTATGTGCACAGGCTCACATCCACATGCAGACACACACTTAAACAGCACACTGGGTATGTACACACTCTACAAGTAGCGACAGAATCCTAACACCTGCCAACCTGCTTGTGAAACTGAATGGATTATTTTTATTGCTGTGAACTCGTCTGGGGAAATTAGGTGTGAGAGACAAGTGCACTGTTTCCCACACAGACCTTATTTAGGCAAACTGCTAATATGGGCTAAATAACAGATATAATAAAAGACAGAAAACATGTATACACCTCAGTAAATACTTTCCTGGAAACTTAATGGGCTTAATCACTAGTTTCATTGAATAAAACATTAACTTTATTTTGTAATCGATGGGCATTGCACAAGTCAGAAAGGAGGACTATCTAGCGTGTGCTCATTGGATAATAAGTTGTCAATGAACTTGTGGAGTCCTCGGTTTCACAATCATATCCACTCCTTGTTTGGCACATTTGATTTCAAAACACCAAGATGGCGATGAGAGAAACCCCCCCCCCCAAAAAAAAAACAGCTTGAGGCTTCACTAACTAATCAGTGATGTCATGGTGGCTACATCCATCTTTTATACTACCTATTATTATCTTTACCGTTTTTGTCCAAAAGAAAAGGACTACCTCTCATCACTTTACTCGTGGACAAATATCGTTGCTCATCTTATTTTGAAAGTTTTGTGAATGCTAACAAGTCAGCCTCCTTCCTGTCTGGCCAGTATGCTGTCCTTGATGTCACTGGGCTGTCTCTCCAGAGAATGCCTCACCCCACAGACCGACACTCCATCGTATTGAACTTGAGTCATGCCAAACTTACTGAGGCTGCACGCTTGTACAAGGACTGCTGTCGCCATATGCAGTCCAACACAGTGACGCTGGAGACAGCTGCGAGACAAGAGGTTCATCGAAGAGACCGCTTCACTCCAATAATATGCAGTTCTTATAAAGTGTAAACATCTCTTTATATTATTAATTGTAACTTTAGCTTTTGGTGTCTCAATTGTTGCATACAGTGAGATCATCTCTCTGTGTAGGCCAGATGCCGCCAGCTGTTTCACTGCGGCTGCCTTGAGAAAGGTAACACAGATATACATGTACACACAAACAAGCTAAAAAAAAGACCACAGGCACACAGAAACAGATACAGACACACAAGATCTTTCTGTAAAAGAGGAAACAATGATGCATCTATAATTTGATACTAAACAGAGGGAAAGAAGATCTACATGGAAAATGGACTGTCGCTTGATGAAACAAGAGAAAGGATTATTCTCCAGAAAAGCTGTTTTTGTCTGTTCTCGTGCCCCTGTTATCGCTCTCTCTCTCTCTTCAGGGATTCAATAAGGCTTTGTCTCCTTCTTCACCAATGACCGCTACTGTTTCAAGTTTTTGCAGTCAGGAAATAGACACTCCAGACTGCCTTGTGTTGTCTCCATGGAAAGAGAAAGTTGTGCAAAACACTACATCAGCTTGTTTTTCATCTACCACCCAGCACCTTGTTCAGAAATATTTTTTTTTTTAAAAAAAGAGAGAAACGTTAAAGGTTAACTCTAAATCTTGAAAAAAAAATCAATACAAAAATCCAAATTCCAAAAAATTTAAAATGATGACAGACACAATTTGCAAATAAATGACCTTGTTTGTATTGTAATAATGATAAAGTTCCTCAAAATTTGACATGTTTTTATGTTGTATTGTGAACATATTACAGATTTATGAGATTTGCAAATCACTGTGTTCTGTTTTTATTTACATTTTCTGTGCCACCTCTTTTTGGAATTAGGGTTGTATATCGTTTCCATTTTGGAAGCAAACAAGCCTGTGAGTATCCGTGTAATCAAATCATAGCACCGTCAACTGGAATCTAATTTAACAACTAACTAAAAGAAGGTCACTCTTTTTCCTTCAGTAAATTCACAGACACCTCTTAGTGTCAGCTTGTTTGCCAGTTTCTAGGGCACAGGAGGACATGTTCAAAACATGTTTAATCATTAACGTTTTCACATGAGTTTAAATCAAATAGAACCATTATACCTATTAGCACAAACACTGTCACACTGCTTCAAGGTCATCTCTGTAGATGCGTGCGTGCGTGCGTGCGTGCGTGCGTGCGTGCGTGCGTGCGTGCGTGCGTGCGTGCGTGCGTGAAGGATAAATGAAAGAGTGAAGTCAACAGTGAAGAAAAAAGCTTACTAAAGAGCAATGCCTGAGCATAACTAGCATCACTTGATGAAACCTGTTTAAATGCAATTGAGCCTGAAACCAATGCAATCCAGGGTAGCTACAGATTTAAGTTTTCTGTCTTCTATCTTTATTTGTTTCTTATGTCTCACTGATTCTGTGTTTGTATCACCACACAGATGAATGCTTTAATGCAGATAAGTAGGTTTAACAATCAGAGACAAAAGAAATCCAACAACCTTATCTGTCCTGGCATATGTTGAATCTTTCAGCTGATGGTTTGGTCTGGTCTGCAGTGCCGATGTTGGTTTTTCCAACAGCACAGAAAATGTCCAGAAGCTTAAGGAGTAATTTATTGTCTACCTTAGGATAAGAAATGCTTTGCCCTAAAACTAAAGTCAATCTTTGTTACTTTTATTAAACTTTATCCACTTGACATTCGAGTTCCTTGATTGTATTCAACTAATAAACCAGTAAGCTTAGACCTTTACAACTGTAGACAAACTTTTGAGTTTATTTTGGTAATACATGTGTGTCTTTAGCTTGGTTTGGTCCATGTATTAAAGAAACTGGCGTAATGCTCGAGGTTCGCACGCTTTTTCTCTTCTGCTAATCTTTATCAATACATCTGGTCCTCATCACTGAATTCAAACACTATAAATCACATTTCTACAGAAACATCTAGCAACAGCTAATAATTATATTGCTACAGACATTCGCTGGACTACATCCAAAACTTGGCTGAAGAGTTTTATTAAACCACAATGGTTAGCTCATGCAATGACTATTTACTAATGTTAACACCGGGGGGTTGTTTTAAAAGACCAGTGTGTTTTGCTTGAAACAATTACAGTATGGCTACAAAGCACTACTGAGATTTTACACAATTTCTTCAATCTAAAGGTTGCCTCAGTGGGCTTCATGCACTTCAATATCAATAAGAGCTCAGGGGAATAAGTGTAGAATAATGTCTGAATGTAATTTGTAGCAAACATTTATTTATATAGCCACTATACAGGCCTGAGAGAGCTACTCCAAAACCCTGTCGGCAGTAATCAAGAAACCATATGGCTACATTCTAATCTGATAAAGCAACTGACTTATCGCATGAGGAATAATAAAATATACGAGAGAAGCCAGAGTTGGTAAAAAAAAAAAAACCTACTTTCCAAGGAAAATATTAGAAAAGGGTTAGATTCTGTGAAAAAGGTGCTTTCATTTTAGTGCTGGAAC
Organism: Neolamprologus brichardi; assembly: GCF_056152115.1. Taxonomy (NCBI): domain Eukaryota; kingdom Metazoa; phylum Chordata; class Actinopteri; order Cichliformes; family Cichlidae; genus Neolamprologus; species Neolamprologus brichardi. The sequence continues at coordinate 4,615,450 of NC_142114.1, read as the reverse complement.
TCAGGGAGCTGTCAAAGGCGACCACTGTTTTACAGCTTTTTATTACCAGCAACCCTGATCTCCACAATAACTCAGTGCGACGTTTACTGCACATGTTCATCTTCAGCTCTCTAGTGAAGATGCTCCTTCAGTCGAAGAATCGTTGAGGTTTTTGATAAGCAGATAGTCTATGAAGAGCATATTTCTAACAACAACAATAATACTGGTCAATCATACAAACAGATAACTTTGAGACACTTTATACAACCTAATTATTATTCCCAATGGGACCGTAAACTTCTATTTTAAGGTCTACAAAGACCATCAAGTATCTAACTCTGATTATAGAAGAGAAACAATATAATTAAAACCTAATACCAGTGTAAGACACTACTGTGTTGTATAGCATGCTATCCTTTTGTTTCCCAACACTCCACTCACAGGGTTTAGTCCCTACCCCACAACGTCCCTCTGGGTAACATCCCCGACCTAGACAAAGCCAACCAGCCCAGCAAAATTAATCTAGACAGTCTTGATTGAAAAATGCAAATTTGATCTTCTTTAAGTCACCACTTGTTTCCGTGCTTGCTCCCCAGAGAAGGATGGCCGTCTCAGTGTGTTTTTATTGGCAAAGAAATTACCACTGGTGGTGCTGAAATCTCTTTCTAGCTCAACATTTCTCCTTTAAAACACAGGAGCATTTTGGGTTGCATCTCACACCTGCTGCTGCACATGAAAGCCATCCAGTGCTAAAAATAAGTTTAAATGGAGTCAGAAAACCCCCTAACTTCATACTAGAGGACTAAGTGGATATGAAAGGATTTTATGTGCAGGGATGTGTAATGATTTGTAGGGTAATACACATCAAACATATCTCCATGAGTGTAAATGCTGTACACAGGCGGGTGTACATTTAAATGCATTATTTAAAACTAAATCTTGGATGGGGTGCTGCCATGGCTCCCCCCCCCCACACACACACACACCTACTGTCCTGTTCAATAAAAACAAAGATACAATTTGAAATGCACTTCTCACATGTCGCAGTTTTTATAAAACACCACAAAGCAAAGTCGAACCTCATGCTGCTTCTCTAATCTGACTGATAAAGCAGTCCTTTCATGTTAACGCCAATAAAAGTACCTGCTGTCAGATATCAAAGTCTGCCGGTTTTATAGATCACCCCTTAAATCTTTATATACTATAATCCTCCCAATATATAAAAAGCAATACAACACATTAACTACCCAAAAGGGCAATCGAAACCTCTCTTATTATGATTAAGACGTTAATTGACCTTTAATATAGGACATGCATAAACGTGTGGCCTCAGAAGCACCTGAAGACGCACACACACAGACTATGACATTTAAAAAAAATTTTTTTACTGCATTTCAGCACAAGCATCAGTAAGATCTTGAATGAGACGAAGTGAGATGTTGAAAGATTTGTTTCCCAAAAAGACCTAAAAATCTAGCCAATTTTAGCCCCTCTGAAGTCTGTATACATAAAAAAAATCTACTAAATGAAATTAAAACAAGTTTAATGGATACAAATCTGATGGTTAATGTAATCTTTGAGTCCCACTGAAAGCTAAGTTTAGCTGTTAAAACTGCACACGGTATCAATACCTTTCTTTTTCTCAACACTGAAGACTCGTCTGTGACACCTGACCTTTTTCCTGCCCACTACAGTTTTATTTAATCCATGACTAAAAACAAGTTCAAAGTCTCCTAACGTTCTCCTGCAGTTAAACTGAGCTAACCGAACACTTTCAGTGCCAGCTGCCTCTGAATAATAATTACTTCAACTGTTTTAAAACGGACTGTTATCCTGAGAAATCTGAGGCAAGAAATAAGACTTGCCTAATCTCTCCTTTATCGACCATATATTACTGATAATCTGACAGCCTCCGCATTTATTTGGGGCAATACAGTATCATTGTTTTTCAGAGCAGTGGAAAACTCCAAACAGGTCTCTCTGTTTCTGTTAATGAACGCATCAAAGTGTTTGGGCACCAAATTTTACAGAAGTAAGGAAAACTGTGTAGATTTCAGGCTAACTCTGCTAAGGTGCTGATGGGTAACAACTGGTGCACCACTAAAACACTTCAGTTGGAGCATGTGCTCTTGGATTCCGACATAGACATTTGACAGTTTGGCTCAAAGGGCATACCAAACTGTTTCAAAATATCAAAAGAACACATCTTTACTCAATGTTCTTCTCTCCCCATTATCTCTCCAACACATGTTGTCATTACAGCAGCTCTCTGAGCTCACTAATGCCTAGCCAATTCAGTAAAGTCTTTAATCACCACGGAAAATCAAACAACCTTGTCTTGCAGGAATACCGCCATTAGGTAGACAAAGAGTGCATGTGTGCCCATGTAGGTTTGATGGTATTATAGTTCGATCTCAATTACTTTAAAGCATTTTTATACAAGCATTTTAAAAGATAATGCAGTGATAAGCAGATTAAAATCCCTTTGCTATAAGATACTGTCAAAGCTTTTGTAAGCTACTGACAATAACTCACACAAAAGGTTAAATGTGTAACTTCGGTATAATGGATGATTTTAAATTCGATCTGTAAATCTGTTTGAGACTCATTATAATATCTTAGTAAAGTTCTTATGGACAGGTTATCTACCTGTGTCTCAGACATGCAGCAGTGTATTATAACTCATTATCCATGTTTGCCTCTATTCTGAATCGCTAGGTGTTTAGTAAAGTCTGAAAAACAGAGCAACAAAAAATGAGGGGTGGTATATGATACCCCTACCATATAATACTATATATAAAGATAACAAAAATGGAAAGTGATGAAAGAGCACAAAGAAAATGACACAATGCTCTTAAGCTAACTGAATATGACTCCTTCAAAGCCAACAGATCTACTGTATGAGTTCAACACCAGAGAGCGAAGAGAGCAAAGACTCCCTGCACTCCCCCGACTCTCTCTTTAGCTCCATACACTCTTCTCTCGTTCTCTTTGCTGTGAGTGAGGTGATGAATGTGTATGTCTATCTCAGTTTCTATTAATAGCTTGGTGCAGGGCTGGAGGTGTCAAGGCTGGGGAGGGATGAGATCTTTCACCCTCTCCCTTACGCTCTCATAAACATACAGAATTAAAGCATGCTACCACAGAGTCCAGATGTAGCCGAAGTGGGGTGTAGGTGGGGGTCTGTCGAACGAAGCAGAGAAGAGGGGGGTAGAGGTGCAAGACAAAAGCCTGCAGCAGAGCTTCAAACAGGGTACTGAGTGATTTACTACCCATATGACAGAAGCACAGCAGAGCTACACAAACACAGTGACGCACGAGTAATAAGACACATAGACTGTCAAACAATGACGCAACAGTTTTAGCCCTGTGAGCAGTTCGGTCTGTCGTGTAAGAGACGAACAGTAGGTTTGATGGAGAATACTACTACCGGCTACACACTGAAACTTCCTACCTCTTGAGTTGGTAGCCAAGTCGGCCACTTTCTGAAATGCATCTAGGAAGGCGGCCACGGCAACCACTGTCGCCCTAGAAGAAATGAGAAAGACAAAGGTTGATTTAAAATAAAATGACAAAAAATTTACTAAAAAAAAAAAAATGAACTGCAGCATACAAGTGATGGTAGTCAAAGACACAAACAAATCTGATCATTTTAAGATGAAAAGAGCCACCCAACAGGGAGGCGTTAGTACAGTCCAGCATAACCGATAACTCTCTGCTACATTCACCATTAAAACAGTGGACATCACGTGTGCTGCCTCCTACATGCTCTACCCAGGCAGCTCTCTCGCCTAAACCGCGATCACTTCCTTTAGCGGACCCTTTCCTGCTGTGTGCTACATATGAGAAAGGACAACTGTGGAAAAATACCCCGAAATTCATGTGTGAAAATGGCATAAATGTGCTAGAGTATACTGAACATATTGTTTAGTGTGTATTTAGGTTAAAACTTGAATGTGCCCTGCTGTGTGAGGAATGTCTATGCAATTACTTAAGAGACCACTGGAATCTGTCTGGCTCAGCAGAGCGGCTCTCGAGTTTGCCACACTTACAGGTCAATGAAAGGATCAATGGGATCTACCCTGTTCGGCTGTGAAATGGAAGAGCGAGTGTGCAACTTAAACCGGCGTTCCTGTCATCTTGCATCGCTTAGCAAAGTGCAAGTGCAGTATAAATTACCCTTTAATCGTGGCAGATTACAGAAAGGGCAAAATCCAGTGCATCATAAAAAAGAATGGAAGTCTTGTGTTGATTACTTTCTGTTTTACTCATTACAGAAACCGTCTTCCTAGTACACCAACTTGACTGCCGACCTGGCTGTCTGGCAGACCAGCTGTTGTGTGTGCTTGCAGCAGGCGGCTTAACTGTCGAACCCACTGACAAGTTAACGTACTTCAGATCTCCCATTGATTAAGATCACAGGTATAAATAGATGAAAGGCTCTCGGTGTGGGCACGTGCATGTATGTGATATCAGATCTACCAAACAGAGACTAGACAACCGCAATCTGTCACGCGTGCCAGACAAAGAAAGACAATTGATGAGAAATTTTCCACAGCACTCCCAGCCACAATAGATTGTTTGTTCTAACACAGGGGATGTTAATTTGTCAAATACTTGTTAACTTCCATGGGTAAAGAGAAAACCTTCATAACACAACCTGGGAGTTTCACACTAGGAACTACGTTTCACAACTGGAAAAAAAAACAACACATAACTGATTACGGGACAGAACTGCAAAGGGAACAAAGGTATTAATATTCCAAGAAAAATGTACGACAGAAATAGCAATAACACATCAGGGTTGTAGCCACCATCGTATAGTCAGGTTCCATCCATGTTTTTTTTGTTCATAAAGGCTTCTTCTTCTTTTGGATAGTCCCTCTAAGGGTCATCTGCCACCATCCTATCCTATTCCTTGCATCCTTCTTTGTCATACGAACCCTCTGCAAGTCACTACACTCATGAACTGTCTCAGTGGTCTTCCTCCTCTGTTCACCATCCCTCCTTTGTACATGTCCAAACCATCTCAAACTTGCCTTCTTTAACTTTTTCTCCAGCAATAATAGGCGATACCTTCAAATAAGGGTTTAGTGTCACTAATTAGACATCTGCACAAATACGAACTGTTGTCACAATGCCCCCCTACTTTTATTCTTTATCAATTTTTCCTATTAAACATTTTTACTTTACTTAACTTTGCTCCAGGCATTCTTTGGATATTACATTTCTGCATGGATGATGGTGACCGAAAGCATAATGCCTCAGGCTACGAATGGTTTGTCGCCAGCATGGAGGCATGAAAACAGATGTTTATCCAATGACACATACAAGGCAATGCTGAAAGGTTTTTGCACAACACACCTAAACCTCAATCAATCTGTCAGCAGTTGTGTTGCAGTGTGGGTAATGCTGGATCCTGGATACAACAGGAAGGAACAATGAAGGAATAAGCTAATTAGAAAATCAACCCTGGTTCTACAGCATTGACTTGACACCGTTTAATTTATGTCTCACAGTATTATCAGGAGCGCAATAATAAATCATTTTCTATTAATACATATCTTTTGGGATAGAAGGAAACTGGGTTTCAACCAAGAACAAGCAGTGTTGGGAAGGTTACTTTTAAAATGTATTCCATTACAGAATACAGAATACATGCCCCAAAATGTATTCTGTAACGTATTCCGTTACGTTACTCAATGAGAGTAACGTATTCTGAATACTTTGGATTACTTAATATATTATCATGCTGTTTACAACTACATGAATGTACTATTGCTGTGATTTATTACTGTTACTGAAGGTCCGCGGCTCCGAACCGTAGTAAAGGGACCTCTGACTAATACGGTGGGTTCTGTGTCGGGCTCGTAGCCGAAAACTAGCTTTAATAGCTTAATAGCTTACTTACAACTGGGCTCGTCAGGCACTCTTCTTGGCTGCAGTGGTTATTATTATATTTACATGCTTCCAGCTCCCGTTTTTGCTCGTACTTTTCCTTTTTCTCCCTCCCTAGCTCACAGACACATAACGTGTATGGCAGTCCATTCTCCCTGCAGCACGGACTACACTGCCTATGATGCTACATTCTTCAGAGCTATACCTGCAGCATTCTGCCTATTAGCTTAGCACAACAACAACAGGCGCTCTCTCACCCAGGAAACACGCAGAGAGAGAGCGTCACCCTGTAACCATGACAACCGTAACGCTGCCACCTGGAGCAACAGAACGTAGCTGTCAAACAAAACCCAAACAGTCCTGACCCGCCACAATATGAAACAGGGAAGTACCGCCGTGTAATCCATTTATTTCAACAAAGTAACTGTATTCTAAATACCACCTTTTTAAACGGTAACTGTAACGGAATACAGTTACTCATATTTTGTATTTTAAATACGTAACGGCGGTACATGTATTCCGTTACTCCCCAACACTGAGAACAAATGCTGGAAATAAATTCTGCTTCACATACATTCCTTATGCTGACTTACATATAGTGTGCATTTGTATCTCACTGTTTCAATGAAGTTGTTTGGAGATATCTCAGAGGGGCCTTATGCAGGGCTGACAGAAAGGAAAAGCAGACCAGATGATAAACAACCCTGATTCAAAGATTAGTCAGAGCAGGGCTGTTAGGTGCTAGCATCCTTCAAAGGACAAAACTTTTTCTTTATCACTGCAAAAAACCTCACGCAATATTGCCTAACAAGTGTTGTGTTGTTTCAGAGCTGACCAGAAGATCCTGGGGTGTGTCCCGCGAATGGAAAAAGAAACATACGCGCAGGCAGACATAGATTCCTTTCTATTTAAAGCCCAGTGCGGGCACCAGAACAACCTCTAACTGATATCTGCCCCCACTAATTTATAACATGCACACATTGGTCTATGGATCATATTTTACGTGCATTTGCAGCAAAGTCAAGTTTAACTCATAAATTCAAAGCAGACTTGTGCAAACACTGCTTTCAGCAACCCTGGCTCCAGACAACTTAAGTACAATATGTGGTAGTTAACCGTTACTTGTGATGATTATCTGCTTTTATCTGCTACATACTTTTGCAAGAAAATGCTATTAGTCTAGTTTTACCATTAATTCCAGCTCTGTGACCTTTTTGTGTTACAACACAAAGAAAATTGGTAACCCTAACCCAACTGGGAGGAGAACCTAGGGCCGATCCAGGACATGCTGGAGAGATTATGTCTTTTGGATACCTTGAGAATGCCTTAATGAATGCCTAGAAGAGCTCTATGAGGTGGCTGAGGAGAGAGAGGTCTGACTATCACTACTCAGAGTGCTGGTCCTGTGACACAGTCCCACATAAGGACCAGAAAATGGATAAAATGGACGGACAGATGGCTAAAAAGTTTCAACATGCCAAAAATAAGACAGAAAAAAAAAAAAGAATCAGCTCTCGACAGCAGTACAATTCAGTGACCTGACTTCAACCGATGGTCTTAAAATCTGCACACACCCCTGTTCTTGATTTAGCAAAAATGACTTTAACTTTATTCCAGAAGGCTTTGGTCAAGCCAATTCAAACTCCCTATACAGACTGACACAGTCCAGCAAAGTGCACTTTCTGACAATGACACATTCAGCACCACTGCCCTCACAGCCCTATTCTTAGTGCAGCAGAAACTGCAAAGAAACTGGAGCAAGTTTGAGTAGGAAGAGGGTCTGTTCAACTCAAATTGATAGCTCTTTATCAATAAATGAATCTATATCCATATCCTACTGCTTATTTGAGCCAAGCAAGTTTTTCTAAAGATAGAAAAACAGTTCAAATCCAACACGGGCTGTCTTTTTAAGGTTTATGTTGGTCTCTTTCAACAGAAAATGAACTTAAAAGCAGAATGGTGGGGGACCGTATCAAAGCCCAGCTTGGACACAGCTGTGTCAACCTCGGTACACCAAACAGACCAAACACTGACAAGTTAAAGGAGGACTGTCATTAGAAATCAGTTAGCCTATATTCCACCCTGCCTTCCTTCTTCAAAGCTCTGTTCTATACGCAATCACATGTGTATATATATTTGTGCGTGTGTGTGTGCGCGCACAATGGCTCTTTAGAACCACAAAGAGCAAAGGGAAAAAAAATGACAGAACTACCCGAACACTGTAATTGGTTGATTTCCTAGTTACTTCGTAGGGGAGAGGGGGGCAGAGGGGCTAAATTACAGAGTAGTCTGCCTTAGGGCATCATTACACACACAGACATATGCCGCTAACACTGCTGGCTAGTCACTTATCCAGGCCAAGGAGGGAAGGTGGGTGTGTTTGTGTCGTATTTGCGTATGTGTTTGTGTGTATGTGCGCCCCTCTATGTAGTCCACTCCCCAAACAGATTACAGAGGACTGTGGGTTGGGGGTTGTGATGTAGTCAAAAGGGCTATTTTTGCATTTGTAATGGCTTGAGAGAGGCTTTAAAGGCAAAAGAATAAGTCTTATTTGTAGGTCACCATGAGCAATCCTGCACTTATTAGTGATCCAGCAGCAAGGGCATCATTAAAGGCACCCATACGCAACAACCACTGCAGACTGTAGCAGGCTGTAGGCCAAGATTAATCAGGAACATTAAGTCTAAAATGATCCTGTGAAGGATGAAATGTTTTCTGAGAGCGTCAACTGGCTCATCCTCACAGAGCTGTCCAACTGACACAATGACTATACAGTACATGCCACGAAAAAGGCAAACAATCATCCAGCTAACACTAGTGTACTGAGACTAAATAAAAAGCTCCTAGTGTGAACTCACCCCCCCCCCCCCCCCCCCTCCCAAGTCAAAATCAGCAGGTTTGTACTTTTACCAATGTTCGGAGACCCAGACACACAAACACTGTTCTGCTAAACAACCAGTCATTAGCAAAGAGGTCACAAATACTCCCCTGAGCCTTAGCATGGCAGGGTCACATATTTAACCCCTGAATGATGGAGACACTTGAATAACATATCACCATTAATCATCCCTAACAGTGAGAAAATGGACAAAGAGGACATGGAATTCCTCTTGGAAATAATTGTTAAGTCACTGAGCCTTTATACAGCTGTCCCTGTTAGTCTGTTTGAGGACACGTGGACACTTAAATGGAAAGAAAAATGCCATGCACTGTTAATCACAGAATAATTGAAACCACAGGACACTTGTGTTTGCAGAACCCAATGGACAATGAGCTTTTATTTCGGCTGTCATAAGTTATTGGACTGGTGACACGTGCCCACTTAAAAACAACTAGGAGAGGTGGCTGGGATTGGCATCCATTGTTAGAGGAGGACTTGGAATAATAACGGCAAAAGGTGTGTAACTGTACAATAGAGGAATGTCGTAAAGACGGTAAAATGATGAAGAGGGAAATGTAAAAGACCCCTGTGCAGTATTGCTAATGGATGAGACATTTGTGTAAATTCCATTGCTCATTATGTCCATGTGGCTCCTTGAAACTTCTTGAGAATGAAATTGTACTGACATCTTTCCAGAATTTACACCCTTAGTGCTAAAGAGGATCTTCGTGAGGTACCATAGAAGTTACGCAATAGTGACTTGGGTGTCTATCCCATGACACATACATCTTAGAGACTGCTATTGCTATAGAGCAATTCTTCAATACCCCATATTTTGCAAGCGAATCATCAGCTGTGTAAGTGATGGATATATGTATTTATTCACTTCATTGTGCCATTGGCGTGCATGAGATATTATTATTAATAGACTAAATAATGTGTTGTTTTAGTTAATCAGCCCTGTGTTTATTATCCCACCTATCTGAATTTGCTCAAACGTCATCACAAATGCAACGATTAGTAACGTACTTGTCGTTAAAAAAAGATTGTAAATCCCGAATCTTTAGATTTTCGTATATATTATGTTTATTTCATCATCCCCTTGTGAATACGGTGTTATTCTCCGTTTGTTTGTCACATTCAACACACAGAGGAAAATATGCACCTGTTAAACCTCACAATTTTGAAAAAGAAAAGGCCACAGTCTTATCATTAACCTGCACGTGTCACGTTTTCATGTGTTGGTGATTAAGCTTGTGACATGGAAGCTTCAGAGAATGACACAGACAGGTAACAAATTTGAGGAAAAGCCCAAACCCTTAGACCACCATAACAAGTGGGTCTGCTGTGCTAGTTTTCTGGCCTGGTTTGGGTCCTCTTGTCCATTTAGAGGAAATGGTCACAGCAATACAAAGATGTTCATGTGCAAGTAATCTCCTTTAGCCTGTAAAAATTTATAACCTGTTGTGATTAGTCTCGAGAATGATAATGCCCCCATCTTTTAGGTTATGCAATATCTACCTCTATGAGTAAAAGACATAAAAACACACATACACATGCACAAAAACATGCTCTCACCTGAGCTGCGACTGCAGTTTGCCTGCCTTGGTGATAAAGTCCTCCCAAATAGGGTAGCTGCTCTGTGGAAGTAAAAAAAAGAAAAAAAGACTCAATCATGACTGACTGACAAGATCTCATGACATGATCAGATTTCACTTTTCCCACAGTTGCATAAGAATTAAACCGATAAAGGTCATACTGATGCCTCACCTCACCTGCAGGGCTAAACAAATCTAAGCCAAGGTTTAGGCTTCCCTATGCAACCAAACCCCAAAATAACATGTTTTCCCACCTTATCAACAGCAGACCTGAGGGTTTCTGGAAATTAAAGCTAAAAATGAATCAATCAGTTGTATGCAAATGAAAATCTTTGGCTCTCCCAAGAATCTGGCTTTCATTTCACCCATGTTTTATTCAATATTTCCTGCACAGACACATTTAACTGAAAAACAGAAATGGGCTCAACGACGTCCTGCGCGTGTTAGATTTCAAAATGGGTCAGAGATGTCTTTTAGCTCTAATACTATGGTATAATGAGCCTGGTTCCCAATAGGGGGGCTTTAAATGTTTCCTAATTCAGGTCTCAGGCTGAAAATAGCTGAAGAGTCTTTTATCAAAACCATTAAAGAGACCAAGTGGCCTAATCCGTCGTCAAGAGGAGCTAGTGAGGGAGCACAAGATAAACTGATGACTATAGCATGAGCACATGTTCGCCATTAATGTGTTACTACTGTCAGAGGCCTGAGGAATGTTATATTATGCTGTCAAACTTTACACCCAAACACCATCCCTAGTTTCTACTACCAAGAGTAGTAGAGACTAGGGACCCTTACATCACCTCTGCCCATCTTCTCTCATCGTGTCATCCTGGTCCCCTCTGCAAACCTCCTGTTGACTATCTCCCTCTAAACATCACCAAGACGAATGGGCTTCCCCTGCATCTACCCTATCCTGCCATCACTCCTCAACAGATTAGGCTTACATACTGTGAAAGGTTACAGTAGGCAGGCATATCTTCATCAGCTGTGCCATAAAAGACAATGGGAATTTGAATCTTTTTTGTTTAGATTACTACGTGCATTTGCACATTTTTTATTGGCACTACCTTGCAAGCAGAGTGGCCTGACAGCTAAAAAAAAAAATTCTGTGGAGCAGGGAGTGAGGCGTGAAGGAGGTCTCATAACAAACTTTCTGACTCCATCAGGCAGGCCATGTCAGAGGCTTCAGACCCTGTGGGTAGGTTTCTACACTGACAGCTAGGTCCCCGGAATTTCCATTAGGCAAACACAACAGCTGGGGAATCAGCTAATTGTCTCATCAGCCAAGCTCTGTCAAAAAATAACATCAAAACAAGACGCCCTAGTTTTGTGACTGCCCCAGTTAGCCTTTAATGTTGGTCACTACATCTGCTTCAAACTGGAGCAAATAAGAAGACTGCATTGAAACGTAAAAAACACTTACCGCAAAAAAGCAAAACAAAAGAAGCAGGGCAATTTACATTATGGCCACACAAGCTGATAACCATCAAGTGAAAATCATTTTTCTATTCGTATAAATGCATACAAGAGGTTAGGGTTGATTTTAAGCTGAGATCAAAAGCCTGGCTCTAAGTGTAAGTTTAAACTTAGCTAACTAACCACGGCTCTCGTTTACCAGTTACCAGGCTGCTGTTAGGGGAGTCAAGTGGCTAGTTATGTTTTGGATGTGGCTCTTTGATAAATTAAGTGATAGTGTAAAGTTTAAAAGGCTTACTTTCATGTCTGCGATAACAGTTTGAAAGAGTCCTCCGAGCGCGCTGCATTCCTTCTCGATAACAGCCTCCATTTTTCAGGACCAACTCCAGCGGTCAGTCCCGACTCCGAGAGCCGTTTTCACTTCACCTCCTCCGCTCTCCACGAAAAACACAAACTCTACACAACCCTAAAACTGATTCGTAAAAAAATCAAGCAAGCCCGCGAGAAATAACGTCGACTGCTGTAGTAACTTTTATCGCGAGGAAACACTGGCCGTTTTTTTCTGCTGAGGTGCACCGTAACTACTTCAAATCAAAAGAAGCTGTCGGGACGAAAAGAAATTTAAATCCCCCTCTCCCCTCCACGCCGCCCCGCTCATATCCATAACTGAAGCGCCAAGATACTGTTTGGAAGTCTGCTAATCGAAACGCATATAATCCACGATGTTCAGCTGGTAACGTTATTCCGCAGCTTGACAGGTAGCTTTAATATCGACACCCGAGGTTTGCCCTTACTTCACAACACTGAGAGGGAGAAAAAGCAGTAACGAGCCGTCAAGCCTAGCCGAAAGATACAAAAAGTGCACTTCCGATCGCCTGTTTGTCATCAAAATAAAACATCAATTTACTGGAGGATTTAAGGTCATAGCTCGTTCAGCGTTGTAATTATATCATCAATAGACACATATAACCAATCGAACATAATTTAAAATGGAATACTACGGCCTGGTGGTAGCTCAAGGTTTTTATTTTTGGTTTTTATTGTGAAGTATCTACGAAGGAGTCTTGTTACTTCCGGTTTAGGCTGCTGCAGATGTGCAGGTGAAGTAACGCACGTTTACAAGTGACTTCTAGCGTATCCTTAAGCAAGTCTGATTTTGTTTGTTTGTTTGTTTAATTTTTAGTTCAAATAGCACAGAAACAACGACTGAACATGTTATTTCAATGAATCAGAAACGTGTTTCAAAAATGTTTTATTTCCTATAAATGTAGTTTGACTTCGAAAATATTGAGACCACAGTGATAAAGCAAATTATTTCAAAAAATACATCATCATACATTCTTATTGGTGCAGATGTTTTGCTATTTAAACTGAATATAGTTTAGGATATGTTAATTTGGAAAAGTGACGCAACAAATCACAAGTTTTATTAGCAAAGCACGACATCTAGTGGTCGAAATAAAAATCACAAGATAAAATCACCGCAAGGGACTTTATTAATCCAGGAGGGAAATATGCTGAATATGCTGTATTTCCATGCAGAAATTGCAGTTTACTCGCACTCATACTTTTTATTCAATACATCTTGAAAAGTTCATAATCATTCTCAACACAAAAGCTGATACATTTTGAAACATAGATTACTTATATATGCATACTGTAGTAGTAGATTAACAGTGAAATCAAATATGTATAACTATGTATTATAAAAAATATACTATAGCAACACTTTGTAAGATCCAGTAAGCCCTGTGAAATAATTCATCTCAAACAGATACAGGACAATGACTTGCAAAGGAAAGTACACCCTTTCAGTTATAATGTTTTGCATATCAGGTCATAATAAAAGTCATCTGATCCTTACCAGATCTTACAATTAGGCAAATGCAGCCTCTGATGAACAAAAACACATATTACAACATATTACAGTGTGTCATTATTTATTCAGCTAAAACTAAGCTAAAAATGCAGAAGCAGTGTGTAGAAAAAATTTGTTACTGCTTCCATAGGAATTAATAGGCAACTAACAGCCAAGTGCTGCAAGTGTGGGAACCTCTGTAAAAGCAAAGGTTATGTCGGTTTACTGGTCTGGATGTGTGTTAACGTGATGCCACAATGTTCCCAAGAGTGGATATGCCAGCAATTTCAGAGTGGGTCAAATTGCTCTACAACAATGTGAGAGACTGATAAAGTCATACAGAAACCTATTAGGTGAACAGTAATAGCTATTGGATGAAGGGAGCTTTTTTTCTCTACAAATTGCTTTTGTATTTTGACTTAGTTTTTGTTAAATAATTAATGGAACACTGTGACATGTCATGTTTTGTTCATCTGAGGTTGTATTTACCCAACGTTAACACCTGTAAGGCTAAATGACTTTTAATAATGTTCTATTATGTAGAATTGAATTTCTTTTTAAATATACTTGTATCTAAGGTAACTGGAACTGGAAATGTAATATTACGAAATAAAATAAAAATATCCGCTAATAATCACATCACAATTAGCTCTACTGATTAGGATTTTACACAAGCAGGGACATTTTTGTGTAGGTTGTAAACACAATAAAGCCTCATTATTTTAGACTGAAAAACATTTTGCTAAAATATATAGATGGAAAAGATGGAGTCAGAACTTCAACTGTCAGAGTGAGGACTTGGAGGGTTTCATAAAGTTGAAAAGAGTCAACTCCCAGCAACAAGACTCGTGCGTTCATAAAACCCTGCACTGTAATTTAAAATGTTCTGACTTTGGCAACTCTTAATTACAATATTAAAAAACCCCAAAAACAAAGAAACTGTTGACTGTGACAGACAAGTTAGTTTTATTTTTTTAATTTACGACTTTTATTTGTTGATCTAAAATGCATTTAAAATATCAAACAATCAAAAACATATTAATTTAACACTATTTTAAATTAACATGTTCCAGTTACCTAACACAAACAAAAGCATGCAGCAAAAACAAATCATAAATCACGTACCGAGTAAGATAGTTATTCATTTAAGCGGTTTAATAAGGCATCAACACAATTAAGTATTAAGGTCAAATATTAAAACATTCTATTTAAAATATACTTTTTAACAAAAATTAATGAACAGGTTAAATTATTGATTTTATTTATCTGTTAGTCACTGAAGTCAGCTACAGGAGAGCACTAACAGATGTTTTAATGACTAAGTCTGCAGTAGGTTACAATATTTTGAAAAACATTCAATCAAAAATATTAAGACATTCAAACACCAGATCCACCTTTATTTTAAGCCACATGAACATTTCATGACAGCAGTGTTAAAATCAGAGTTCACAATGCCTTAGCACCAAGGTATGTCAGCGACACTGGGATTAAGAATATGCCTGCTGTTTGTAGTCTGTGAAACATATTGTGCTATCAAAGTAATCTAATCTAATATTTGTAATGGAACGAAAAATGGGAATTGTTTCTTCCAGTGAAGCAGTGATTTAGAAACTGGGACATTATCTGTTTGCTTAACGTAGCAGGGAGGAAAACAAAACTCGAGCATCATTTAAATTATTTTAATGACCCTCACTAGTTTCACAGTCCTGTGCAATATAACCACTCACAGCTTTCCTTATCTTCCCATATCAATTTTGAGTGATTAGCATCAAAAGTTGCAAAACTCTCAGTTAATAAATCAAATCTATACGCTGATAACGAGCCCTATAAGTACTGTTCTTTATCCCTGTCCTCAAAATACCTTTATCAGCCCTGTATGAATTTACGTGAATCTCATGGTTTTGATATCTCAAAATAAATTACTGCAGGAGCATTAACATCCAGACATCTTGCCAGATGTTTTGTCTGAGGCTGAGAATTTTGTCATCTATATTTTTCCACCGTAGCTTTGATGTGGTGATCACTTTCTGACAAGAGCGTCGTAATAGGAAATAACAGTGTGCGCTTTGCCGAACTCAGTAGCAGAGCTCTCTAAGGAGCACTGCACAATGTGGCTCATGTTTTAATACACGTCGAAGTTGCGAAGCAGGAAGTTGGAAAATCAAGTCGTGTCCATTTTCGCGGTTACTTCCTCCACCTCTTGAAGCCCATCACCATACTGCAGCCATAGCATAGTGTCACCACAAAGGCAAATATCTGGGACAGAGAAGAAAGAGGGTTAACCAACAGTATGGCCATTATGGAATTGCCAGGCCAAATATTATAGCCTGGCAGTTCCAGCTGATAGCTGGGCACAACAGATAGTCTTTTCTCTTTATATAACATGACACATGCTTTCACGTTACCAAGAGCTGTATGCAAAAATCTAAATGCAAACCACAGGCTGTAAAAGGTAAAAGGTGAACATAGTCTCCATGACAGCACTCACTGGTTGAGAAGCCTCAAACTGAGCATTTTCTCTGTTGTTGTACTGAGGTTTTGAACCCAGACATGGTGAGCAAGGAAACACGGCATGATGATAGGCTAGTGTCTTTATCCTGCTTTTCAAGCCTAATGGGACCACAAGGTCATAAGGTGGCAGATCAAAGGGGCTGAGGACCACTCCCTACAGACTTCTATACAGACAGGCATCTTTGTGAAACCAGAGGAATTCCCCGCTGCTGGCCATTAGAAAGCGACTGACTTAAGAATGTTCATCTTTTATATACAGTCTATGTCCAAAACCAAAGCAGCAGGGGGTAATTATAATGTATGGACCTTCTGTAAAACCACATGTACTGTTGCTGGCCATCGTGCAACTATATTATAACTAGTGCTGTCAAAATTACCGCATTAACGCAAATTAATCCGTCATCACGGTCAACACGATTAAATTTTTTAATCGCAATTAACGCATCTGGAGTGCAGGATGACTTAAAATCCCTTAAGTGTTTCTGTCAACGCATTTCTCGGGCAGTTTGTCCAAGTAGAGTTACCTTCGCACATGCGCAAATGGGCAGTTGATCTGGTGGTGACGGGCAGCTGAAGATGATAAACGCACACTGGCCCTCTCGATGGGAAATTTAAGTATTAAAAAATAACAAGACGGAACAGTCGACCGACACAAAGTATTATGCACATTGTGCAGGAAGGAATTTTCTTTTCACCGAAGTACTTCCAGCTTAAAATATCACATTGACGCGAAGCAGGGGCAGATCTAGAAGGGTGGCATGGGGTGGCAAGTGCCACCCTAAAATGATCCCTTGCCACCCCAAGTGCCACCCCAGTTTTGCATATGACAGTGTTGTTTATTAAAATAAGATAGCATTAACAGTTTGAGCGTAGTTACAGTCAACAGTGAATGTAAATGCTAAAACTGAATATATTGCATAGTGTTCCCCCCCCTCCACCATTAACAAATGGTTCAGCCCATAGCAGGACCAGCTTTTTTCTTGTTTTCAGTAGCAAGCGATGGTTATAATTGTGCCAGAGCACATTTTGAACAACACCATGGGAATTTCGCTTTTTACACAGGTGGTTGGATGTTACACTGTGGAAATGGAAGGAAGGTGAGTGTTATTAACCCTCCGTGGTCCACGGACACGCTGCACCTCCAAATCACATGACTGATGTAAGATGACACAGCAACAAGCTGCAGCCACGCTGAGTCTCTATTTCAGCCCACATTGAAAGTTCTGACTTCAAAGTTTTTACATTTTAATTACAGGCCAGTAAATCCAGAGTTATGATTATATATAAGCCACGCTTTTTTCTAAATACTGTCGTCACGTTTTTGTGTGTGTGTTTTAAGCGTTTTCTAAGGACAGCGTGAAAACAGTAAAGAAAGAAATAAAGCCACATGTTTCCTATCGGTGGAAAAATGCACCATGTCGACCAATTAAAAAAAAAGTCAACACGTGGGATTTGGTTGTTTAGGAAGAGGGGAGAGTTTTGGGAGTGACGGTTATGGCAGCGAGACAAAGCGAGCGAGCGAGCGAGTGAGAGAGTTTTTAGATGTGGGAGATTTGTGACGTTTAGTGTGTTGTGTTGTCTTGTGTAGTTGTTCTGTTGTGTAGTCGTTGTTTTGTTTTGTGTGTCAGTGAGGGCACTAATGAATGTCACTAAGGCACATTTGCAACATAAACACTGTCACTAAGTAGAAAACCAGCGGAGTGATACAACTTCCTGTTGTCAGGCCTGCAGGTTTATCCCTGTGCTGTTCTCCTGTCTTTTGGTGGACAAACTTTTTTTTTTTTTATTGGCACACGTCATTTGTGGGGCATCTTATTGCAACACCTGATTGTTCTCTCATTTTAGTTTTAGTAATATTTTTAAATGGTTGTACAAAATGAAAAAAAAAAAAAAGGCAGATGTATTGGCCGCATTTTTAGATAAATTGTTGTTTATGTTTACAAAATGTACATTTTATATTTGCATTTCAAGTTATAAAAATTTACTCAACATGTCTGTGGGTTTTTTTACAGTAAAGAAATACTACTAGGATTTTAAGTTCTTTGTGTGATTTCAGATCAGTAATAGTACTATTAATAGTAATAGTAATGCAGTATGTCAGTGAAAAAAAACAACTAAATTCAGTTGAGCTGAAAAGAATGATACCAAATAAGGCAAGGGGAAAAAAATAAAATGAAACAATTTGAGGGTGAAATACAAACGTAAACTCAAAAGGAGTCAAAAACGGCCGGTTGTATTTCAGACCTTAGTGGGTTAATCCAACAAATCATGAAAAATTAGGTTTAAATTTTTGTTCATGACAGTGCAGATTTCTGACATTTTGTCTAATTTAAGCATGTAACAATGTGATTGTTTTCTACCAAAAAACAGTGTGAAATTTAAGTTAGACTTGTGTTTGCAAATGAACCGCCCCATGTTGTGTAGCTTTCTGGATTTTATATTTATTGGGCTACATATTATTTATTATACAGGCTATACAGTACATAAGATCAAAACTCCCATGTTTTATGTAACTAAAGTGTGTAATTATGAGGGCTTATATAATTAAGTTATAGACTATATTTATATGAAAAACGTGTATACTTACTGCATTTGAATTATTTTAACCATATGTAACCACCTGCATATGTGTTTGAAGAAAAAAAAAAGGCTTTGATTTTGCCACCCCATTGGATTTCTTTGCCACCCTCATGCCACCCTAAGAAAATTTCTCTAGATCCGCCCCTGACGCAAAGCATATGTTAGTCGGGGATGCTGCTAGCACTTTGGCTAATGCATAGGTGTCAAACTCTGGCCCGCGGGCCAAATTTGGCCCGCAGCCTAATTACATTTGGCCCGCGAACCCATACCAAATTACTATTAGAGCTGGCCTACTGGTATTATACAGCGAATATATATATTGTTTAGTATTAAGCTTTGCTTGTTCCATATTCAGTTTTCCAGCAAAACTTATTTGAGTCCATAAGAAAAGATTCATCCTTATATCTGGAGGAAGATTTTTTTTCAATAAATATTAATGACTTTGTTCCAGTTTTGAATTTTGGCCCACTGTGTATTTGAGTTTGACACCCCTGCCATAAGTCATTGTTGATTTTGTCTTCACTCTCCATCCCCTGCCAAGCTGCACCTGTGATTCTGCGGCTGCTCGCTGATGAGCTGACAGATAAGATCTTTTCTTATCCTCTGCATCCTTACCCTATCACCTCTGCCTCCCACAGGGCGCCAGCCTACCCTGTTGAAACACTATTTTTTTTCAGTGTTTCAACTGAAAAAATAGAATGCCATTGATCCAAAGTAGAATGCCTTTGATCCAAAGTAGAATGCCCTTGTGATGTCATCATCACAAGGGCATTGATCCCTTGTGATGTCATCATCTTGCTGAGAGAAAAAACCCTTAAATAGGAGCTTTGCTCTGTTAAACTTTGCTGCTCAACGGACCTTGACCTGACAGTAAGCAAACCCTTTTGGAGAGTTTTGAGAGAATTTCGCGTTACTTAGCAATTCACTGACCAAGCCGACACATTTCACCATGTCAGCTAACCCATCCTTCTGCTCAAATGAGCTTGGAATAGTTAAAGGGAGCATTTTGGGAAACCACTACAAGGTAGAGGCTTTCCTTGGAGAAGGGGGCTTTGGTATTGTAGCCAAATGCCGTGATACCAAAACCAACCAAACTGTGGCTATTAAAGTGAACAAGAGCCGCCCTGATATTCTGCAACAGGCAAAACTGGAAATTTTCATTCTGGAGCAACTGAGAAGATTGGATCCAGATGCCGCCAACATTGTTAAATGGAACGGCTTTTTCCATGACGGAGAGCGAGTTTGCTTAAAGTTCGAACTCCTTGATCAATGCCTGTGGGACTATATAGGGGACCGGAAAAACCAGGGTCTCCCCATAAGCGAAGTCAGGCCAATTTTAGGTCAGCTCACTAATGCTCTGTCCCACCTGGGTTCTGTGGGAATAGTGCACGCTGACCTCAAACCTGGAAACATCATGGTTGTAAACCGCCATGAGTCTCCCATCAAAGTCAAACTTATAGACTTTGGCCTCGCATGTCCTGCATCTGCAGTGATGCCTGGTGACCGTGTGGGGACGGTTGGTTATAGTTCACCTGAAGTTATGCTTGGCCTTCCTTACAATGAAGCAAGTGACATGTGGTCTCTGGGGCTGGTAGCTGTGGAGCTTGGTACAGGGGTGCCACTCTACCCTGGAAATGAAGACTATGATGTTTTGAAATTCATCATAGAGACTCAGGGTCAGCCACCAGATCATGTTCTAGACTCTGGCGTGTACACTGAAGACTATTTCATTGAAGACAACGACAACCAACAGCACTGGACATTTAAGACTGACCAACAATTTCAGTACGAGACAGGATATGAGTCCCTGGAGACAAGATACATAAAACTGACGCGTCTCGATGACCTCGAACAAGTAATGATGTTTAGAAGAGGACCTGAAAATGGCCAACGTTTGTTTGTAAGCTTAATTAAACAGATGTTGGCCTTGGATGCAAACCAGCGCATATCACCATCGGAGGTTCTCCGGCATCCCTTTTTCAACCCTAAGAGTTCCCCTTGCATTGACATGAGTGCTGAAAGACCACAAAACCCTGTGGTCTTTCAGCACCCTTCAAACTTGAAATGCAAGAGATCAGAGAAAATCAACTGCAGTTTTCAAAACTCGGTTGAATTTTCTCAGCAAGTATTCGTCCATACGTCAGCCAGCCCATCCTTCAGCTCAGATGAGCTTGAAATACTTAAAGGGAGCATTTTGGGAAACCACTACAAGGTAGAGGCTTTCCTTGGAGAAGGGGGTTTTGGTATTGTAGCCAAATGCCGTGATACCAAAACCAACCAAACTGTGGCTATTAAGGTGAACAAGAGCCGCCCTGATATTCTGCAACAGGCAAAAAAGGAAATTTTCATCCTGGAGCAGCTGCGAAGGTTGGATCCAGATGCCGCCAACATTGTTCAATGGAACGGCTTTTTCCTTGACAGAGAGCGGGTTTGCCTGAAATTTGAACTCCTTGATCAATGCCTGTGGGACTACATACGGGACCCGAATAACCGGCGTCTCCCCATAAGCGAAGTCAGGCCAATTTTAGGCCAACTCACAAATGCTCTGTCCCACCTGGGTTCTTTGGGAATAGTGCACGCTGACCTCAAACCTGGAAACATCATGGTTGTAAATCGCTATGAGTCTCCAGTCAAAGTCAGACTTATAGACTTTGGCCTCGCATGTCCTGCGTCTGCAGTGATGCCTGGTGACCGTGTGGGGACAGTTGGTTATAGTGCACCTGAGGTTATGCTTGGCCTTCCTTATAACGAAGCATGTGACATGTGGTCTCTGGGGCTGGTGGCTGTTGAGCTTGTTACAGGGCTGCCACTCTACCCTGGAAAAAAATATTATGATGTTTTGAAATTCATCATAGAGACTCAGGGTCAGCCACCAGATCATGTTCTCGATCCTGGCGTGTACACTGAAGACTATTTCACAAAAGACAACTACAACTACAACCAACAACGCTGGACATTTAAGACCGCCCAACAATTTAAATACGAGACAGGATATGAATCTTTGGAGACAAGATACATAAAACTTAAACGTCTGGATGACCTCGAACAAATAATGATGTTTAGACGAGGACCAGAAAATGGCCAGCGCTTATTTGTCAGCCTAATTAAAGAGATGTTGGCCTTGGATGCACACCAGCGGATAACACCCTCTCAGGTTCTACGGCATCCCTTTTTCAACCCTGGCCTCTCCAACAGGTTCCCAAGTATCAACACTGAAAAACCATACAGAGTCAATTTCCAGCATGGCATCTTCCACCCTGGACAAAAGTGATAAAAACACAAACTGGGGTTGGAAAAGGATATTAACAGCAAATTACACTGGAAATTATAATTAAGCTGCTCCAATAATTATCACTTTGGCTTTTTTTTAAAAATTTTCACTCCCCCCACCCCAACCAGTCGCGGCAGATGACTGTCCCTTCCCGAGCCTGGTTCTGTCGAAGGTTTCTTCCTTTTTAAAGGCAGTTTTTCCTTCCCACTGTCGCTAAATGCTTGCTCATAGGGAATCTTCTGATTGCTGGGGTGGCCAAAACTCTAGGGGAACTAGTAATTCTTGTGAAAATTAAAAAAAAAAAAAGCCTACCAATATTCAAAGCAGAGCAGCGGACACCTTACCATCACATCAGTCATTTAATCCAACCTAAAACACCACGTTTACAGAAATAAATTCCATACAAATTGGAAATAAATTGTTGTTTTTGATTGTTTATAAATATATAGTGCTACCCTTCAGCCTCCTAGTAGACATACCTGTGTTATAAATGTGAAACTCCTCCAATTTTCAGAAAAGTTTACCTCTGACCTTGAAGTCAAGGTTACTGAGATTTAAGCTACACTTAATTCTCTTAAATCTTACAGATCTCTTAGATCTGTAAGATTTTCAGTAGATGCAACCATGGTATTGATTTGAAAAATCTACACAATCACAAACTTGGATGTCCACAGCGCCTCGCCATATACCAAAGATTAAGAGGTGGGTTTTTTTTAGGTTTTTATAAAGATTACAAAACACAAATAACAAAAATGCCAACGCTATTGTCATTTTTGACAACGCTATTTTGATGTTGTCTAATGTAGTGCAAAAAAACAAAACAAACCCAAAATTTAATAAATAAAGTAAATAAGGTATATACTACATAGTATACAAAATTTTAGTGGTCCACAATGGGGTCAATGAACAGAATTAAGGAAGTAAGTCTTTTATATGACAATGGTGTGAAAAAGCATTTTCCTATTTATTTGTATGTTTGTCACACTTAAACATTTCAGATCATCAAACATGATCATCAAACACAAGAAAAATCCTTTAACTGTCCAGTTTTCTTGATGTCATGATGCTTCTATCACTGGTTTGTCATTAATAAATCAGACTTCGGCTGCTGCAGCAGAAAAAGACAAAGAGAAAATGTAATCACACAAATCAGAGGTGCAGATTTACACTTTACCTGAAACAGAGCAAAAGTGCTTTTTAAATAGGTTAATGAATATTAAGTATTATAGGCTAGATGTCTGGACATTACTAGTTTCATTTGGGCCTTCTGGGCCATTAGTCCTCTGGCTTATTGCCAGTTACCAGCCAAATAGCTTGTGTATTTTATTATCTTAGTGTGTTAAAGATTCTAAGTCTTATTCTGGTCAAACTGTGCTTCATTATTTGTTTACAGCACAGCTACAGTTCCAGGTGACTTTAAGTCAAAAGGATACTACATGTCAATGGCCAGCAGCCTGTATTCAGTTTGAATATTGCAGTAAATGTACCTGGATCTGTTTCTATTGGGTTGTGAATTTGGTCTCACTGTTACATCCAACTTTTAGAGTGGGATAAAGACAAAAAGAAACAAGAAAGAATGGATTTGTAGTTAGAAATCGAAAGTTGCTTCTGTTTTGCCCACACACATTGATGATGATTTCACATCACTAAGCAGGTTATCAAATGTGGACAGAATGTTAGCAGAATCTTATAATTCTCATAAGATTCTGTTTTTGCGGCCCGCATGTGCAAAAGAAGACGTCACACACAACGCGCTCTGTTTAGACCCAGAGCAAACAGTATTGTTTGACTGATGGCCCTTAATATAAAGACTTCGGACTTTACGTTTCCCAATTTTTGCTTTAAGTTATTTTGTTATTTACATAATAATGTAGATAACCTAATAATGATCCTTATTGCTGTTTTAGAGGAGCGGTGCTTCAAAGGATAGTTGCAGATTTCTGTCAGAATCTGCAGATTATACATTACAAATAAAATGTTCACGTTTCTCCAACTTTGTCTTCCCAACAGTTTCACTGACATCTACACTGGATGGCCAGGAAGCGTTCGTGATGTCTTCTCGGGCGCTTCTCTGGAGCTGATAATTGGCGTCTGTCTTGTGTTGGTGACGTAAAAGACGGATTTAATGCGACATGAACGTTCAAACAGCAGTCGCTTTCTAAAACATCGGATATGTATCGGATTCAGTACCACATACGAAAGTGACCCAGATTGGATTTGAAAATATCGGATTTGCGGCGTTCACACTGTCATACCATGATCGGATATGGGTCGCATAGGGTAAAAAAAATCGGATTTGATGCGCTTTCGCCTGCAGTGTGAACGTAGCCTAAGTCTACCTCGGACATATTGACCGACACAATTGCCAAGTGGATTGCAACAAACCTCAGACCTATTAAAATCGTTGAGAACACACGCTTTACATAGCTTTGGTTTCTCGTTTCAAGGAACTTGAAGGTCCTCCCCAAAAGTGAACATTCAAAGATTCTTTGTGTTTATTCTGCATTTACTTCATTATGTTGCATAAATGTCAGTTACAAGCTTAAATATAAAGTTAAGTAATTGCAATTAGGCTATTGATCAGGTAATTGCGATTAATTACAGAAAATTGTGCAATTAATTAGTTAATTTTTTTAAATCTATTGACAGCACTAATTATAACATTACATTTTTTAAAATCTTTCAACAACACTTGCAATATCAGAGACTGAATGTGACAACATATACAGGACTTACCGTGGCTACCACATTAATACTGTACTGCCTGCCATCCAGGAATGTCAAAATATTGCCGCGAGGTTTCAATATGCATGCGGTTTGGTTTGGTAGAATCTTGATGGCAGCTGCTGTTGTTGCTGCCTCCAACACAAAGGCGGCAAAGTAGAAGAGGAGCGCTATGAAATGGTAAAAAAGATCCTGAGAAAAAGAAGAGGAAACACATTATGCACTTTTAGCTTTCAGGGATAAACAACTACAGGCAAGAGTTTTCTTTTTTTCTTCTCTTTTTTTTGATAAAATTGTTGAATAGCTTAGATTTCATTACTCGGTCCTTATGCCAGTACATGGGAATAAATAAAAGCCCAACTTGCACA
This sequence comes from Neolamprologus brichardi, assembly GCF_056152115.1. Classification (NCBI taxonomy): domain Eukaryota; kingdom Metazoa; phylum Chordata; class Actinopteri; order Cichliformes; family Cichlidae; genus Neolamprologus; species Neolamprologus brichardi. The sequence goes on along the minus strand of NC_142114.1, from coordinate 4,590,366 downwards.
ACAGTGTTCTAGTCACTGTGGACTCTTGCACTTTGGAATATATATCAAATGATATTAACATAGAGATGCATACAAGACGGCGCAAGAAGTGATTTAAACTAGTGCGTGGAAAGAAGGTTAATGAGAGTTTGTGCCGCCGACTCGGTGAACCTCGTGGGTCTACAGGCAGGTCTTTGTTGTGTTTTAGTGTGAGCTCATCATCCATGTCACTCATTGTTCAGATGAAAACAAACAACACCACAAGCCGCTTTTGGGGCGGGGCTCAGAGCCTCAGGCCAGTGTGGCTCTGTCTGATAGCGCAGACTGGACACAGACATGAGTCCTTTATAATCACAACACAAGAACAAGGCACAACTTCTGGCATTTTTACTTATATTTAAACATTATATCATAGTTATTGCACTAATTAAACTTTTTTTGGGGATTCCTTTGCTGTGATTTATATGTTTTACTTCAATTCGAATGCTCAATATTTTGATCCAGTCCTGGGTAGCATCTTCAGTCACGTCTTGAAACTTTGCTCATTTCACTTTAAAGCGATTGAGTGATTGTAAAATGAAGAAGTTATCTTATCTCAGTGGATCTCAGTGGGCAATATAAAGTGATGCATAACCCAACAAGGGAATCCATAAATCCTACGAGAGTCAGGGTAAATAAACGATAAATTTGAGAACATTGCATTGCCTTTTGTCATTGATTCAAAGCCCTATAATGTCTTGTGTCATTTTTCAAGTTCTCTAGTGTGTTAAAATGTAAGATTTGAACAGTTCACAGATGTGACCGAATATCTACAACAAAAACAAACGAATGAACATTACACAATTTACCTGCAGTCACACTGACAAAGCCTATTAATTTAGATGCAATAAAGGAGACTGTACTCAACAGCTAGCTCAACCAGCTAAACGGAAAACCGACAACAGCTGTGATACTGTAATACAACAATGTGCAATTGTCTAAACAGGTTTACTGACTCAACTTTAAGAGGGGAGTCTTTGTTTGATATGTAGAAACTTCAATGCACCAGTTTGCTAAAATACCGTCTATGCAGTAAAACTGACTGGATTGCAGTTTTCCCACTTAAACAGATCTCCAGTGCACATGCCACAAACACACATTAACCAGTGGTTAAATTTAACCCACTGGCTTGCCTTTCTTTTTAAACTAAATTATTCTATTTACAGGTTCTTTCAGATCACTGTCTGCTATCTCATAGCAGTTTATGATATGTGACTTTGCTGCTTTTCCAGATCGAGTCAGAGCCTCTCTGATTTACTTATCGCACACCAAACCTTGGTAAATATTTAAATATGTCATTTGAGTTCATTATAGAGGGGGCTCAAAATGAATGTGCAAGTTGGCATGTTTAAAAGAGGATGCTAGGAATTGGGTGATGTGGAGGCAGGTGATCTTTTGTGGCGACCCCAAAAAGGGACCAACCAAAAGAAAAAGAAGAAGATAAAGAAAAGTTATGTCTGTATGTATAGATGGGAAGATGACAGACAGGAAGCTTGACAAACTAATCTATCAACAGCTTACCAAGAAGTTCCAGTCAGTATTGATGCGGTCAGCCAAACCAGTGATGAGGAGAGCGAGGTAGGCGGAGGAGAAGACGAAGGTGGTTACAGACACAAACATCACCCAGCCCTGCAGCAGGGGCACCGGCACGTTGGACGAAGCCACCAGGATCCATACTAGACCACCAAAAAACTGGGGACACACACAAGAACCTGCATTAGTGACGGACGCAGTTATGCCTATTTTTTTTTTTCACTGCATAAGCAAGGCTGCTTTGAATGAGCCACTATCTCATCTACTTGCGTCACAGTGTGCAAATTCCTTAGACCATTTTCTTTAGAGGTAACATGAGGGCAGTGAGTCAGCAAAATATATTATTTTATACTACTGTATCAGTCTGTGCATTCTTAAAAGTGATTTAAATGATATTGTAATGTTCTTTTGAAACACACCCTGAGGCTACAGTCAGTTTTGTTTCTTGACAAAAGCTGTTTTATTGTTTTCAAGGTACAGCATGTTTTAAAGCAGACTATGAGGATGCAAATGTTGTTGCTGCTTGGAGCATTTGGATACCGATCAGCAACAGAATGTAAGTCAAACTGCCATAGCTACAATAATTCATTCTGGAGAAAGACTGTCGTTGATAATGACAAGTTTTATTCAGTGGAAACACCTTTAGCATTAGCAAAGTTTGATATCAGTCACAAGAAAACATTTGGCAGGCTGAAGGAGCGTTTAATAAGGCTGTATCTGCGACAGACAATTAGTAAAATAACCACCAAGATTAGAATTAGAGGACGCATGTAAAGGTGGAGTTGAGGTCACCTTGCCGAGTTATAGGATGCACTTCACTGCTGGCACTGCAGATGCAAACAAGAAGTTATCTGCTCACTTATTAAAGTCTTAAAGTCATAAATAGTTCGTAAGGAGATAACGCTCGAAGACCAGCAGGGTTACAGAGCTGCTGGTAAGGAATCACCGTGACGAAGAGTCACAGTGCGTAGCGCTGACAACGACACTGAGAAAGAAAAAAGGGAGAGAATGGGAGGGAAAAAAATCTACAAGTAAATGTCTAACTGGACTTTATCTGCAAGAATCATCAATTATTAATAAAGACAAAGTGACTATGCACACACACATACATGGTCACTGATAAATGTACGAATAAAACCAACAGGTGCACCTTTTGTTCGCTCTCTCCTTTCTAAATATAAAAACAACACTTACTATTTCTAAACAGAGGAGGGCTCCGGAATAAGTCCTCAACACGCCCGGTCCCAACGGTAAAGTAATAGTTGCCGTGGGAAACGAGGTGGCAGCGGGGTTGACAGCAGGGTTGACAGCGGGGTTGGCGGCTGGTTCCGACATCTCTCCTGTTTCTGTCTGCCCCCTTTCTCTTTCCCCCTCTCTCTCTCGCCCTCTCGTCTCCCACTAAAAAGAGCCCGTTAAACAAAGGACAGTGACAGCGAGAGAAATTCCTCAGGCGTCGTATATCCCCAGAACAGGTCGGACAGGTGCTGGGGCCACTCCCTGGAAGACCGCGCTGCGTTCAAGGACATCACGGAAGCTTGTGCGCCCAGAGCCAATCTTTCACTGGAACGCCTGAACTCCAAAACGGACTATTTGATTTATTTTGAAAACAAGATTTGGGTTATACATGCAGTGGTTCAAGCTGACCTAAATAAATAAATAAATAAATAAAAATAATAATAAAAATTTTACTACTTTTACTACTATCACAACTACTACTACTACTACTAATAAAAATAATAACAGTGAATTAATCTCACAGTCCGGGCAACAAATCACTTATTTTAAAGGGAAGTGTAAAGTTCTAACCGATATGTATACGCTATGAATAGCTATATTAAGAACAGAAGATAGAACACAAATAATCGTGTGATCTAGCTTTGAATTATTACTTTGTGAGGCACGGGATACACAGTAGCTCTTGCCCAGAACAAGTAAATGTATTTATTCATATACAAAAGACTGACAAGTGGGTTTGACTCAATAGTAAAAGAGCTACTGTTATGTCCGATTTCTAGTTGCATTTAAGTTAGTACTGACTTTCAGAAAGGTCATAAAATGCTCAAGGGTGTGTAGCCTGATGATGATACAACCATAGATAGGTCACTCCTTTATTTCTTTAGTTTGTTCATCTGGCTTTTAAGCTCTCCACACCCTCATTGTCAATTTCACATATCTCTGCTGTTATTAACGAAGGTAAAGGTTAACGCTCTTATTGCGATTTAGATAAATCTAACGCAAAGTGAAGGCAGCAATTTAACACAACGCTGAATCGCTCTGTTGGAGCGCTTACTCCCTCTGTGTGAACGGTCACAGGCAAGCAGACAACACAGCTATTAGAGTATTAGGGAGAGGCAAAAATCTGATAGCTGGAGTCATGACTAGACACTCACTGATCCGTGTTACAAAAGAAATATGGGCTAAGAAGCAGTAGTGCAGGTACTGGTTAACCTTCATAGTGCAGGAGGAAAGAAGCTTTAAAAGTAAATATTAGTTTAAGCAATGATGTAAGAACCGAAGAGATAAAAGCACTGATTTCTAAACCGACACACACTTGCTTGTAGTAAGTATGTCTGAAAAGATGAGTGTTGAGGAGTAATTTGTTGAAATTGGTGGCTCACAAGGTTGTTATTATCAACTGTAGATGAAAAGAAAAGGTTCTTTTGAAAAGCCACTGTTAATGATTAGCCAGGATTTGTGTTATGTGAGCCAGCGCTGATATGACCTCTAAAAAGGCACTATTCACTTCAGCTTGACTCACAGAAGCAGTATGGCCCGAATAAAATTTAGTAATCGAATATGGAAAGTAGGGAAGGCATTTAAAAACTAATCATCTGTAAAGGTTTACTTAGTTATGTAATGTGTAATTAATGAGACATAAAAATAAATCTACCATTTGCCGGTGCTATTGTTTGCTTTAGAAGTAGTGGAAGAAGATATAAAGGGTGTTCTTTAAATCACAAATGACAAAAAAAGCAGGGACAGTTAATTTAAATATTGTTTTTTTCTTTGTTGTTGTTTTTCTTTACTACATAAATCCCCTTTACACAGTTAAAATAGATGCACCACACAATATTATAAAAATGCCATGACATCATACAGTCACATATTAAGTAATTATTAAGAGTTTTTTATGGCATTGGTTTACAGTTTATAAGCGGTTGCTTAAGTTCAATATTAGGGTGACATCATCAGGAATGATCGCCGAAATGATGACGATGATAGACGTGTACAGATTATTGTCACGGATCTGGGTCATTTTGACCCAGCATTTTCAGTTTATTGTATTTTGGTATTTTTCTGTATTATTGTTTATGTTCTGATTCTTTAGTTATCCTGTTTTGAATATTATAAATCTATGTTTCAGTTTTTTCTGGTTAAGGGCTTATTTCTTAGGTTTGCTTTTGTGCCCTCGTGTTTAGTGTAGGTTTAGTTCAGTGTCAAGTCTGCGTCTCTGTGAATTTTTTCTTGATTCCTGTTTTACTTTGAAGGTCCATGTCTTATGTCAGTGTAGGGGAGACCGTGGAAAATTGTAACATTTTTGACATTTTTGTCTGTAGCTTGGAGCTCTTTTAAGGTAGTGGATTCAAAATGTAATGCAAAGTATTTACATGTCTCTGCTATTAAATAGTACAGCTATTTTCTCTGAAAAGAAATATTTATGTAGCTATGTGTGTGTGACAGAATGCAGAAATCTAGCTTTTGAACATATTCCAACAAGACAAATTATGGAATTTAAAACAACTGAATATTTCATTAATTTTGGTTGGCCTTCTTTGAGTTTGGCCTCATTGACTCAGTGGACATTGTAACCTATAACTCTTGCACCAACTTTTGAACATAACAATGAAGCTGAAAAAATGTAGTTGTGCACCAGTTTCATCAACTGAACTATGCATGTTTGTGTCAACTTTCTAATCTATCAGAATCACAGTGGTGACAGACGTATGGTACTCCTGGCGTGCAGTCCTCATGAGCCCACAGTGTACAAGTCAGGCACGTCAAGCTTCTTTTGGGTTTGAGTTATTTAAGTTTCCATGCACATAATACAGAAATTCTCATCAGCGTCTGAGGAATTTGTGTTGTCCTGTTCAGTGTTTTTCATTTTCAGATTTCTCTTTCGCGATGTTAAAAGCTTGGATTGTTTTAAGTTTGCCTTGTTTCTGGCACAGCCTCTTCTTTGGGAACAGTGTTGGGGAGTAACGGAATACATGTACCGCCGTTACGTACTTAAAATACAAAATATGAGTAACTGTATTCCGTTACAGTTACCGTTTAAAAAGGTGGTATTTAGAATACAGTTACTTTGTTGAAATAAATGGATCACAGGGCAGTACTTCCCTGTTTCATATTGTGGCGGGTCAGGCCTGTTTGGGTTTTGTTTGACAGCTACGTTCTGTTGTTCCAGGTGGCAGCGTTACGGTTGCCATGGTTACAGGGTGACGCTCTCTCTCTGCGTGTTTCCTGGGTGAGAGAGGCCTTTTTGTTGTTGTTGTGCTAAGCTAATAGGCAGAATGCTACAGGTATAGCTCTAAAGTATGTAGCATCATAGGCAGTGTAGTCCGTGCTGCAGGGAGAATGGACTGCCATACACGTTATGTGTCTGTGAGCGAGGGAGGGAGAAAAAGGAAAAGTACGAGCTGTCATCGAGCAAAAACGGGAGCTGGAAGCATGTAAATATAATAATAACCACTGCAGCCAAGAAGTGCCTGACGAGCCCAGTTGTAAGTAAGCTATTAAGACTCGACTGTACACCGTGTTCGTGTTTTCCTCCAAAAACAATAAGTTCCGTTGGAGCAGCCGTTCAACGCCTCTCTCTGTCTCTCGCTAGCAAAGTTGACCCAGACAACAAAGTAAAGCTAGTTTTCGGCTACGAGCCCGACACTAACCCGCCGTATTAGCCAGAGGTCCCTTTACTACGGTTCGGAGCCGCGGACCTTCAGTAATAGTAATAAATCACAGCAATAGTACATTCATGTAGTTGTAAACGGCATGATCATATATTAAGTAATCCAAAGTATTCAGAATATGTTACTCTCATTGAGTAACGTAACGGAATACGTTACAGAATACATTTTGGGGCATGTATTCTGTATTCTGTAATGGAATACATTTTAAAAGTAACCTTCCCAACACTGTTTGGGAAACGTATTTTCCTCCTTCTGTGGCCTGCTTCAAGGGCCACCTTGACTGGTGTATCACTGAGTCTTGCTGTTTGTTTCCTTTTTCTTCCCGCTAAAAGGGTTTTTCCTGGTCCAGCTTTTGCATATCTTCAGTTAGAAGACTGCAGATGTGAGGATTTGGAGGAACGGTCACGTCATCAGCTGTAGGACTGGTGAGATGAGCCGCAAGAGGAGCGGACTGTTGGTCAGCTGGAGAAATGTCTGTATGGAGAGTTGGAGAAGGACGATCTGTGACCTGTGATGGAGCAAAGTCACTTTGCTCAAGTATGTTTGGATTGTATAGCCAAATTCCATAGCACTGGAATTCAGCTTGTATAGTCTTTGGTGTAGCTGCTGCTGGAAGTGCAGTTCTGACAAGACCTGGTATTTCATATCTGTTGGGCTTTCCCTGATTTCTAACATCATTTGATGCTCTCTCCAAAATACTGAGAGGCACCCCTCGGTCAGTCTTTCTCTTCCACGACCTCGACATACTGTAATTCAAAGAAAACAGTTAAAGTAATTGTGGTGTAAGTTGTAACATTTGCATTATTGTTACAATTAACCCAGACTGTTACCGTTACAACTGACCCAGACTCCTATAGCCCTGCTGTTTAGTTTTCCCCAGTATAGATTATCTTTAGTTCCGTTTTGCCATTTTCACCTTGTGTTTGATTTTGCAATAAACCTCCTTCGCATCTCAGCGAGTGCCTCCTCTTGGGTCCTCATTTATTTGCTCCACACGGCTCACCCCAGTTAGCCATGACAATTATGTTAAAATAGGTCTTTTTGAAGGATATGGTATTCCATGTTTTGCAGCATTTTTGAGGTGCACTTACAGTAGATCAAAAGTGAAACACGAGGTGAACATGTGCAAGCCATGTGTTTGTGACGGTTAATCTAACACATTGTTGAGAAATTTTACTTTTTAATTTATATCTAAATGACTTGATTCAAAAAATGTGGTCATAATCAACTGCACCTGCTGTGAGTGATACAAGATATTTCTCCTGCTTTTGGAAACACTGGAACTATTTTTTCATTTCTTTTGCAATTACTGGGATATTTTTAAAAATATATGCGTATTTGTATGTGTGGTCTTTTATTCTTCTTCTTTGTTCTTTTATAGTGAAATCAAATAAAATGTCTGAAATAATGATTGTCTGACAGAGGCATGTTGACATTTTGGGAATCAGTAGGCTAAATCAATAGGATAAACTCCTAAGATCCACTGGACCTTGATTCTCACAAAAACATGGTAATTCAGTGCCACTAAAGATCCTTTCATTTGCCGGTTTTACCCGAGATCTCAGCACAGTCCCCATATCCAGCACTATTCAGCTCCCCGCTACCACAGAATCCATCATCTGCCAGGTCAGTTTGATCCACCCACTTCCACTTGCCGTCTGTTCATGTGGGTTAGTTTCAGGCTTTAGTTTGCTCCATTTCTAGTACCACTTGAAGCCTATCCATGCTGACCAGCAAACTATACCTAAAGAAGGTACAAATGTATTTGTAATTTTGAAACAACTGTTAGGGTTCAAGCAGGGGTAACCCATTCATGAAGATGCAGTTCAAAGATTCTGAAGACGACTGTTTTATGATAAGGCTGTATCACAAGTTTTTCATTGTTAGCCTTTACCCAGAAAAAGCAGCATAATGGCATCTTTTCAAAAATAAATGTTCATAGATCTTCAGTATTTCTGTCAGAGCAACACAAGCTATTAGATTTTTAATTAACCAATTATTATTTTTGGATCGCATACAAATACTTTACACTGTTTCGCATGCCACAAAACATCATCAGAATATATAACATACATCCTAAATAAGAACAATATAATCTGAAACCCTTATATATAGTTTCCCTTATGCACCATAATATGCATATTCCTTTCTAATCATGTTTTCTTACTCAGTTTTTCTTCATATATTCTTTGTACTTTACTTCTGGACACTTGTAATTGAGCAGACAGGTACAGCAGTTGTAAATCTCTTATAGACGTTTAGTAAACTTTAATTTGCTTTGGAGTTGTGAGTAACTCTCTGTGTGAAATAGCGCGATAAGCCTGTGTGCTTAAGCACAAGACCATTTTACTCTAATCTAATTGCTTAAACCAACCTCTTGAACCCTGATATAAATTTTTCAGTACAGTCGTATCCTTCAATGATACCGATGCAGTGCCACAGAATAGGTAAAAACTGCTGTAAAAGTGAGCCCCATATTTTATCGGATAGTGAAAGCCACTACAACTGTAAAAGAAAAAGAAATTAAAAGAGGAAACCCAATTTTAGTTAATTTTAGAACAATTTTACTGATTTGTTGGTGGTAATGGTTCTTATATACGCGAACACAGTAGTCTCAATCAAACTGAAATTGTCTGCATATTTGCAGGAAATGTGAAATATAAATGTGTTTTTCAGGAGTCTGATCCTTGTCTTGACATGTGCAGTGAGTGGTCAAGGTCAAGATGATGACGAGGCAACTGCCTCTCTTCCTCCTCTTCTTCTCCTGCTCTTCGGGAACTCACAGATGAAAAACATGGTGGCTTCACACTCCACGTGAGCCCACGTTCCAGTGCTGAGCAGCTCCACGCAGCTGGAGTTTGTGTTGGGCTGTAGCTCCTCCTCTTGGCTCCAAGATGCAAAACCCTGCAGAGGGGTGGAGTCTGCATAAATGTGACTGCTCCCGTCCTGAAAAATTCAGAAAATAGAGAAGAGATTAAAAACAAAACAAAACAGTTTGTCATCATTTGTTAACTAATTTTGTTCTGTTTTTGACCAACACTGCCGACAACAGCCTAAAATATGTCCTTCTTACACTTACACAACCGTCTTTTATTTTTCCACATTAAAAGTATCAAAAAAGCATTAGACTTACTAATTACTACCTAGTTAATATAATCAAAACCACTTACCATGCCCTTGGTTTGAGTCTGCACTCCTATATACACTCTTGTCAGTCCTGCCTGACTAACATAGTCTGCCATGAGACGGTTGATGTCGGTGCTTTTGGGCATGGCCAGGGTGCCTCCTTTGAGCTTGCAGTTCATTAAAGCCTCTCTAAACCTCTTGGGCTCCTTCACCAGCAGGTAGTACCTCTCTTCTGTTTCTCTCAAGCCTAGAACCACTGAACAGGACATGTTCAAAGGTTAAAGGTCATCTGATATAAGTTTAAAGGCATGTTTTCATTGTTCTGATTTTTTCTTCTTAACACAGAAACCAAATTAGAAGTCAAGTGGCAGGATGATGCACAGACATGAAGGGACTAGTGTACTTGTGTAATGTAAGTCTTGAATGAAGAAAGGATTTGGTGTTTTGAGGCCAGACTTGATACAAGCTCTTTCACACAGAAACCTGTCTCAGTTCCTTCTATTAAATTTTAAAGGTAAGACATTATCTAGTGTCTAGTAAAAGATTAAAAACATAGCGACTTACCGTTCTTCACAAACTTGACTGAATTCCCCAGCTTGCCTACATTGATATCGAGCTGTCCAACCACTTTCCTGTACCTCCCACAGTCACACATTGTACCTAATAGATCAAATGGGGGTTAGGACAGCTCGGATGAATATTTGTCTGAATGTCAGAAGATGTCAGAAAATTAGGTAAATATGAAACCTGCTTCTTGGTACAAGAACTGGTGATTGTAATAAGGATCATTAAATGCTTTTCTACAGCATTGCTCCATTCTAATCTCCATTAGCATCTAGTAGAGTCACAAAGAAATACTTGGTTTTTTTTTTTTCCCAGAAAGGAATTTGAAGGAATTCATTAGTAATGTGTTTAAATGTTGTTTATTGAACTCCGTTTCCCAGATCAAATCCACTTATGGGTGTGCTAAAAGTTTTTGTCATGGCCAGGGTAGCAGTCGTGTGGTGTTTGTAGAAAAAGGACCCAATATTCAGGAAACGGCTAGATGCAGGTAAGCGTTTATTTACAATGTGAAAAACAGGAAATGCGGCACGAGAAATTACTAAACACCTAAACTGGGAACACTAATGAGGAGATCTAAAATAATAACCAACACAGACGAACCGACAAATACACATGCACACAAGGTAATCAGGAAATGACACAGGAAAACACAGCCGAAACGAATGAGCAAGATGAGCCACAGACCTTCAAAGTAAAACAGGAAATTTACAGAATGTTTTACCAACACAGAGACACAAACAGAGCACCGGAGGAGGACACAGGTAGGAATAACACAACACTAAACACAAGACCCCAAATCCTAGGAACTAAGAAAACAAGAATTAACCCAAAACATCAGAAAATACTAATATTAAACACAAAACGCTGGGTCTAACGGCCCATACCATGACAGTTTAAGTAAATACTGCAGCATTCTTTTTCAAGGTTGTTTAACTGCATGAGTAAGACTTTATCATTTGACCTACAACAAGTTACTGATTCATTTCCAGTGATTCAGTATTTTGTACAACCACTTTCAGCAGCAATAACTTGGAGTTACTGCATGACTTGATCATCTCTCACATGGCTGTGGAGGAATTCTGGCCCACTCTTTTTCATTGTGTAGGCGGGGTATTCATTTACATACAACTCTCTTCAGGTCCTGCCACAGCATTTCAACCCAGATGAGGTCTGGTCTTTGACCATTGAACCTTGGTTCTATTCTTTTTTTTTTTAGCCATCCTGATTGAGATTTGTTGCTGCGCCTGGGATCACTGTCCCATTTTTGGCTAAACTTTAGCTGTCAGACAGATGGCCTCACATCTGACTCCAGAATACTTTGGCATAGGCATGAGTTCAATGACAGCAAGGTGCCGTGGTCGCGTGGCTGCAAAACAAATCCAAATCATCACCCCTCCATCACCGTGCTTGAAAGCTGGTATGAGGTGTTTGTGCTGATATGCTCTACACATCTCCACTTTGGGCTGGTCCATCCAAAGGACAGTGCTCGGGTTTTGTGATTTGTTTAGATGCAGCTTAGAGAGAAGAGACATTCTCCTGACAATCCTTCCGAAATAACCATACCTGTTCAGTCTTTTGTGATTATACTATCATGAACTTTAACATTTAACATGCTAACCAAGACCTGTAGAGGCTGAGATGTAGCTCAGTGTCTCTGAGAATTGCATGGTGTGACACTGGGGTGAATTTGCTCTGACCTCCACTGGGTGTCATCGTGTTACCAAACATCTGAGCGCTCCAGACCAGCAAACTGACATCACTGTTAAAAGTGACGACCAGTTAATCAAGTGCATTTTGATTAGCAGCACCTAGCTGTTTTTACTCTAATAATTCCTCTGGGATCAGTAGGAATGTACTTAGTTTTTCACAGGACTCATGCAAAAAGCTTTTTTTTTTGCTATGGCTGTATGACTGAAAACGAGAGGCAGTGTCTGCATGCTGTTACCTGGTTTCCCTTTTAAACCAGCTGGTCCATCTACACCTTTATCACCCTTGTCACCTGCAGAAGAATCAAAAATCATTAATAGCACCCTTTGTTGTTAGCTGTATTTCAACCTCGTAGAAGCTTCCTGTTGACCTTGTCATGTAGTTATAACGTTCTACCACCAGATGGCTGTATCACACATTGCAAACTCAACAGGGCCGCACGCCTTTCTAGATGGTCAACGTTTGACCAACAGTAGGTCACAATTAATTATTCCAACAAGATAATTTATACCAAATAACACTAACATCCACATATATTTTTAATTGAGACATATCGTCAAATGTTACTATTTGTGTGTAAATCTTGTCCTGAATTTGCACTCACACTGTTGTTTCATCGTGGAAAATAACCCAAATGGCAGTTGCAAATTTTGGGGAAGTGGGTTGCAGTACAAACATCACAATGGCCTAGCTTTGAATGAGGAACAGTCAGAACAGTGAAATACTGTACCTGTAATCTGACCAGTTGTTTTGCCATACTGATGGGTTTGATTTATTTGCGCTTGTTTGAGCTCCTTTGCAAAAAATACGGAAAAACACAGTGGGTAAATATGGTAAAATGTGACCTGATATGGCTTTCCAGTGTCTCAGAGGAGTATACAGTAGAATTCATCCCAAACAGTCCTCCAGCTGCAGTTAGTTGCTTTTTTTGTTCCATATAAACTCAGTAACTCCACAGTTTTACAGTCTGTAGATTTATATAGTTGTTCTTTTGGCCAAAAACGATGTAAGCTCTGCAGACAATCTGATAAGGACCCATATACATGGAGTTACAATTATAAAAGCGATGTCTGCTCATTCATCATGTTTTTATATTATGAATGAACACCAATTTTCCATGTGGAAACTAAACTGAACTGACTTTCTTCAGTGCTCCTGTATCACGGCCAACATTCTTGCAAACACGAACTGAATTTGAGCTTGTGATCTTGTTATGTTGGCATGTCCCTGAAAACAAGTGTTTGTTTTTTTTTCAGGTGTTTTATGAGCTTTGGGCTTTCAGCATCAATGAAATCCAAAGCTGTGACTTCACTCCTTTGCCTGATATAGCTGACACACAGCCACTTTCCTAATAGCGTATTAATCATAATGAATACTGAGAAACTGAATGTCTAGAAAGACAGGGGAACATGACTGCTCATAAAAACAAAAACTACAATAGAAACTGTTTTAGCCACTTCAGGCAGAGCAACTGCATGACATCATGTTGCAGGATCTTTTGATGCGATAACTTAAAACGTGAAAGAAACCGACAAAAATACAAGCCTTTAGTGGAAACTGTCTAGTTAGCTCAATAATGAACAGATTTAATTTTTAAAAACTCTCCTTGTGTGTTTGTCGTGGGACTGATTAAGTCTACCAGTTAGTGTAGTGATGCGGGTTTTAGTTGAGACCATTGTTAGGGAGCGAGCGGCAGTGAAATCTCAGGAGGGCGTCCGGGAGGCCGTATTTTTTCTTAAAGACAATTTGAAAGTCATTAAGCGTCTGCAGAAACCTCACAGCTACCTATCAAAATGTTTAATGGCACTGGAGCGAGAACAAATTTATACACTCAAATGAAAAATGAAAGGTCATTAATCTTTCTCGCTTTTGGGAACTGAGGAACTAAGTATTACCCCCTGATGTACTTTATTAGTTCTTATTTATTTGTTATTTTATTGTAAATATTACACTTGAATGAGTAATGCAATAGTAAGGTTTTACAGTATGGTTTCAGGCAGATGGATGGACAGATAGGAGGCAGGACTAGAGAAGCACTGAGACTGACAGGAAACTGTGTTAAACTGCATATCAAACCTGAACTTTAGATTAAAATGACTTTGTTGTACCTCTGTCTCCAGTAGGCCCAATCTTTCCTGTGTGGCCCAGTTCTCCTTTAAGGCCCGACTCCCCCGGCACTCCTGTGGGAGAAAGGAAGGATGAGATTTGGAGGTATTTGCGATTGAGTAAAGAAATATTATTTGGAAAAAGTGTTGAAAATGCTGTTTCAGTCCAACATAGTCTGCATGTGCCAGAAAAGTAGAGGATGTGTGCATGTTGGAAGTCAGCATAAACTGGAAAAATCAGTTATTATCACTTTTAATAACTCAATAATCAATTTCTTTTTGTGTTAGTATCATTATATTTTAGTTTCTTTTGTATAATCTGTGCAACTCTATTCCACGCCATTCAATCTTTTAAGGATTCTCCCTGCAAAAACTGCTGTCGGATCCACTGTCTGTTAAATGCACGTATTTCTAGTGTCATTTTTACTGTTATTTATTTAATCATTTATGAATACGTTTTATTTTTTTAATCTAAAAACAAAGTGATTTTAATGGATTGAAGTACACTGTAATCTGATTACCACTGCCTGGCTTACTGTTTTGTTTGTCTTTAGAAGAACTCAGGAGTGTGCATGATTTTGGAGGGTGCCTTAAAAATGTATCCTAAATGGAGAACATTAAACTAAAAGACAGTGTGTGCATGTGTGTGTTTGTGTGTGCCGGTATGTGTGTGTGTGTGTGCGTGCACATGGGAAAACTAGCAGACCGAGGCTCTCTGCCAGCCCCTGAATGAGTGTTTCCTCAGGAAACTATTCAACTGAAAATTGATGGCGTTTAAAATACTAAGTGACGCATTGGAGAAGCCTGCCACTATTAGAGGGATTTGCCACACACACACACGTACAACCAGCTATTCACTAATATTTCACATGTCCCGCTTGCGCATGTTGACTTTCGACTCAGTGATTTGTGAGAAGTGTTGGCAGAAGGCATGAGTTCTTATGGATTGTGTGAAGTCGCTGGGAAAAATTTGCTCACACAAGGGTGCGATTTTTATTTATTTTTTCTTTTAAATTAGGAAAATTCTGCATGAAAGCGCCCGAGAAGCACACTTGCAAAGTGAATGCTTCAACAACACTGAAGTGACAAGTGATGACAAGAAGTGCTTATACGTGTTTGTTTTGTTGCCACACGAAGAAAGTTAATCTGGTGGTCTTTTGTTATTCCATCTGCAACAGGTGAATAATGTTTTAGCAGTGCTTACGCTTGCCAGTTAAACGGCCTATCTCAACGTTCAGATAACGGTCCTTCCTATCACTTTTAATGGCCAACCACCCCAACTGGTTTAACGTCTGGAATCTCCAGCTGCTGGAGGATAAAGGAGGCGAAGCCTTGGGGCCTAAGGCAAATTAAATAAAGCCTTCAGCTATTTCAAAACACCCTTGAACTAAGCAACTAGCTGTAGCCATAACACAACAAATATAAAATGCATTTGGTTTCTAAAATGATCTTAAATCAGTGTATTGACTAAATGTTGCTTGCACAATTGCAGAAGTGGAGTCTCATTTTTGACATTTCTGTTTAATAGAGATTAATAGAGAGATGGAACATGAAAATAAGGTTGTTCTGTTGTGCACTTCTAGCTACCTAAAAGTGCACAAGATCTAAGATCCTCATATAACACCATAGTTTTGAGCCAGAGCGATACATCAGCCAATACATAATGCAAAAATAGATGTGTGTGTCATCTCATGGTTTGTCTGCCACCCTGTGCAGCACACACGAACCAGAGACATACTAGACTCACTAGGTTATAGACATACTGTATTTATATGTCTGTTGATACAGGCTCTAAAAACCTTGCACTGGACATGCTCTTCCACTTTTTTTGGTCTATAATGCAAAGATTTCAACCTCAGTTACAGTTTTGATTCAAGCTAAAAAATGTAGTCCAGCACAACAGTTTGTTGTTGTTAATAAGCTTGGAGCAACAAACTGTTTTTGTTGCCCACCGGAGCATTAGCAGTCACATATTCCCATTTAACATTCCAATATTAAGCAACTGTTTCCTGTAAAACTGCCTAAATTAAAACAGGGAATACATGCGTCATCTGTCAGGCTGCAGACATACTACAGTTACAGAATCATCACAGAAACCTGCTTTCATGCCTACAGTAAGCATACACACATAGAAACCATAATGACTGGCTTTGCTATACAGTTGAATAATGTCCGCAAAGTTGAAAAGTTGAAAGAGTTTCACGTGTACGTGCTTTCTGCACTTTTGAAAATGACCCCAGCGGCCCTGGCATTCGTCTCCCACACACACACTGATAAAAGAAGGGTGTTTTTTAGTGTGCAGCGTGCACATGTGTGAGCTCTGTGAGACGTTATAGAATAAAACCCGGGTGTGTGCACATATATGATCATGATTTTTTGCATCTATATTTACACATGTGTGAACTGTCTATTGTCTTGTACTCTCTGGCATGTGCAGGATGCTGCATTTCATGTATTTTTTTTTTAAGCATGTGTGAGCAGGTATTTGTGTGTATGCCTATCAGCTCAGCTGGAAAAAAAAAAACCTTGTGAAAGCCCCTGCTTTCTTCAGCAGCAATTTACAGATCTGCTTCCTCCACAGATATACAGATGTCATGTCAGTGCAGTGCTGTTTGTCTGTGGCACAGCTGAAGGGAAATGCAAAAGCTGCACACTGGGTGGTTTTGTTACTAGCTATGTTTGTTCATATTAGACAAGCAAGGAAAATTAACTTTAAAAAAAAAAAAAAAAAAGACTGGTGAAGCCAGACTTAATTTTTTTTTATTTCCTAGGTGTGATTATATAGATGTACACTTATGGCACTCATCACTTTTTCTCTTCTTTTTAACCTTCAGCTGTTCTACCCCACTGCAACACCTAAAGGAAACATGCTAATGAAGAAGCTGGGGATTTTCTTGCATTTACATCTATTCAAAATAATAAAAAAAAGAATTCTGAGAAGTGAGTTTGGAAAAACTATTTTACGGTATGTGATTTGAAAACCTGCCAATTAGATTTTTTTTTTTTTTTTTAGAGGTTTTAAATACAAATGGATTTTTTTCAAAGAGCATCGTGTCACGTTTATTAGACTTGGAAAATTGTACTAAGTATAAGAGTCACATTTTTGTATTTGTTAGCAAGCGTATGACTAAAAAGTACTGCAGTCAGCTCCATTTGCCTCTGTGCGCACACTTACCAGATGAATGGTGAGCAGCTACAATGACAATATCAGGAAGGAAGCAGTCGCCTGCACCTGTTAACTGAGTGTCTGAGTGCCATTAAGGCAGATGTGGAGTCATTGTGATTATACTGATGTTTGCCTGTTACACCATCCTAAACCGCACTCTGATAGAAAAGCAAATTAGATTTTATTTGGGTTATACTGGTGATAAAGGGGAACCCCACTGATTTTACACATCAGTTTATTTGCTGGCTCAATGAGGACTGCGCTCGTGGACAAAAAGTTGTATGAATCCTTTTTTTTTTTTCTAAATGTCTTTCATGTTTTGTGAGTATACACATTACCGGGGTCTACGTGTTTTTGTCCTACAGCTTAGCCTTTTTTGACTAGAAGGATACTGGATACCTGGAAGTCCTGGTGGTCCATTCTTCCCCAGTTTCCCCTGATCTCCATCATCTCCAATCTCACCTTGGTCCCCTGGATTTTAGAAAAGAACGATTGTAAACAAAAAGGCCATCAGTGTGGCGATCCATTGTCAGCGCTAACAGCACGTCAAAAACCACTTCAGCAAAGAGCTTTGGTGAATGATTGTGCGTAAGTTTCAATGTAAGTGTAGCAGAGTGTTTCTAATCATCACAAGGAGATGGACTGAATCCTCTTTGGATGTTTATAAAGAAGAAATAAGTCTGTTTTAATAAGTCTTCGGCGAGCCAGTATAATTTTTAAAGGCATCGGTGCTTTAAAAGCATTAATGGCACAAAGTCCTTTTTAGAGCTGAAAGCACAAATGAGGTGTAGCAGAAATGTTTGAGGCGGGACCATGGATCAAAAGGCTCTTGGCATGAAATCTTAAGAGATTTCTGAATGTCTATTAAAACAGTAATTTTGCCTCAGTTGTTGATGCAGGCAGCAGTTTATATCTTGTTAAATGCTGGGCTTAGAAAGAAGGACTGCTTAGAGTCTGCTTCTATTAGGCTGGCAGAAGTACTTAGGAAAACTGATAATTCAGCTCGGTCGGCTGTGTAGACATTTTCAAGCTAAATCACTTCACGGTCAAGGGATACAGTCTGCGTAAATATTTAATTTTGTGGACTACTAAACTGAAACCATGTAGCATAAAATTAGCAAAAGGCCTGGTTTGTGTGATTAAGGTGTCAAATCAAATGAAGATCTTTCATCTGCTATTTAACATGTCGCAGTAGCAATTAGTTATTTCCCCAAAAATGTCAGAATTCGGTGTTTATTGTCGTTTAATCTCAAGAACTGGGCCTGCAGCGTCCTACTTTTTTACGTCTAAAAAAAAAAAAAAAAATTCCCGTAAATCTATATAAGAATGATGAAGTCAACATACCAGTAAATGTAATAAAACTGTGTTTGTTGAAAAAGGTTAAAATAAGTTGTTAGACATTTTTGAGGGGTCTAAAACTGGGAAAAATGCGCATTTGTCACCCGCCGAAATACACAGATGTGAGTCTACACAAACTCAAGAGACTGCCTCTGTGGTGAGTAGTATCTGGATGAGTCTTGTACAAATAATCTGTTCGCGTTTGTGGCAGCTGTCTAAATACACAATATCACGATGGAACAATGGGAAACTTCTCTGGAAAGCTGTGAAAGTGTAACTGATGGTACAGACGCCTCTTCCCTTTGCCCATGACAAACATAATTTATCTTTATTTCAGAAGCTGCTTTTGTAAAACAGACTTTGTTTTGGATATAATAAAACTTCAACAACTTAATAAATGGCCTTTATTGTCACAATGAGAGAATCTTTTAAATTTTTGCCTTTTAGCTTAACAATCTCAGTTTCTGCATGCCAGCTCCTTGAGAGACGGGCCTCTGGCTTCCATTTACAATAAAGGCCGTTTTTTTTCCAGCACAGTGCGCAAAAAAAAAGAAAGAGAAAAAAAAAAGCATAGCTTCACTTTGTGTTTTATTAGGGTCTGTCTGTCTCAATCAGCAGGGGAGCAAGCCACTGGATGTCATAAAATGGAAAACACACACAGGGAGGCATTCCCTCCAAAAGACCGCGGGGTAGCAGACAGTGAGCTAGTAAACTTTAGAACATTTAATGCTTGGTGGCTTTATCATCAGCTCTTTAAACTATAAAACATTTAGGGGGTATTTCCTCAGAACGTTGCACTCTCACACTCTAACACTCTCCTGTAATGTTGGGACACAACGTTTCCAACATCATGAACAAACATGAGTACAAAGTACATGAGTACTGTTGATTTTAGGTTGAAAACATTTTAGACTTCATTATGCAAAGATAAACATTTACAAATCGAGCTGACATCCAGTCAAAATGCAAACACACACATTTACAACAGCGCCACAATGCGTTACCTTTAGCTCCTGGTATCAAGGAGCTGGTGCAAACCTCTATAGAAACAGAAACGTAGCTGAAGATGGCTACAAGCACGCAGAGCACCAAGAGCCGCGACATCTCCCAACCATCACAGACCGCCGCAGAAAATCCAAACCTTTTGGCTTTTTGGAGCAGATGGTTGAGGAGCAGGGATCAGCGTAGCATTAGTGACAGAAGAAAGCAGTGCTGCTGTTTGTAGAACACACAGACACACTTGTTTATACAGTCTTATCAGTTAATTGTCAAAATGTCAAACAACACTCACCAGAGTACTGCATTCCTGTGCATGTGGTTTAACTTTTTAATTGCATGTGAAAAATCTTACCATCATTTGGACAGATACATGGGTACCCTGTAAAGAATAAAGTACAATGTCTTGATGCATGCTCAATTATCCAGGTAAGGAAAACACAAGGAAGTCCGTTTCTCGATCATTAATATGCAAATTGACATGACCATTGATCAGCTGAGACTGGAAAAAGTCACTCAGATAAGGGACGTGATTAAATGTTTCTCCGACTGAAAACCCTATGCCTAGATAAACAGAATTAACTTTTAGGAATAAAATGAAACGGACACTTCTCTGATTGAGGTTTAACACTTTGCCATCACTCCCTTAGAGGTTGGCACATGTGTGATATTTTCATTCTTGGAGAGAGAATGTGGAATCACGGGAACGTCTGAGAGCCACCTGTGCTTTGCTTCGATATTACTTTCACTGATACAAGAAAAATCTCTGATCATGCTCGGCTAGCACTGGGGAGTAACAACTGCTTCTAATTTACTGAAGGGAAATTAGATGAACCAGAGCTCACAATAACACTGCGGAGGTCCTGAATGAATAAAAGTGCTAATAACATTCTTGGAAGTGTAAAAGTAAATACCTTCAGTCAGAACAAATAGTTCCAGGGAAAGTGATTTTTTTTCCTGATATATCGATTAAAGATGAATGCAAATCTTTCAGCCCTAATGGCGACTGCACAGTGTGAAATAATAAACAGGAGACTAGACTGCCTTCTTATCATGAACAAGGGAGTAGACTCGCTTTTTTCTCTTGTCCCGAGTCTTCAGACCAGAAAACACTTGGCAAGAGCGGTTTACATAGAAAATACTGCATGCACGCAGGTTCTTGCCCGCTTGTATCCTGCACAATTTTGCTGCTATGTGACGACAACACACAGTACAGTACCAAAGAAGACAAATAATTAGAGGATGAGTCTTAATAGGAGACGCAGAGGAAAGAGACAGAGCAAGGAACAAAGAGGGATTTCAAATTAGGAGGGGAGCGTAGTCCAAGCCACATGTCTTGGCACAAAAGGAGATCTCCTTATTCAAGAATTATGCTTCCTGGAATGTCTTTAGTCCTTCATCAAACAACTCATCAGTGGCATCAGTGTGCTCAGGTCCTTTTAAGTAGAATAAAAACAAAAAAGAGCAAAAGAGAAAACTTCATCTTAATCAGACTGTTGTTCCCTGAGGGACTGATTGGCTAGATGTCACTTTGAAAAGCATTCAAAGTGAAAAAGCTTTGTATTTTATTGTTGGAAGCCCTTTTTTTTAAATAATGTTATTTGTATTTAGAGACAAAAATCTTTCAAATGTATCCAGTATTGGCCCTACGATAAAAATACAAATTATTTCAACTGCTGGAAAAGCTGCAGTCTTCAAAGAAAATAACATGGACCTGATGCACTCTTGGAGCAGTCACAGTCATTAATCACTTTTTTGCTGTTGATTGTGATGTTTGTTTCTCTTGGGTTATCTTTGAAAGGCAGTTTAAACCACACACACACACACGCTTGAAAATATTTAAGACCTCACATGCTTGATATCAGTTTCTCTTAGCTTCTGCCACGGTTTGCTTTAAGCTTCCAGCCCTGTATCGTTTCTGCAAAGGAATTTAATGATGTTAAGAGAGGGGCGCTTTGGTAAATGAGCTATTTTATGGCTCTGGATTTTGGTGTCGCTGACCATAACTTACTAGCATGTTGGATTGCTCAGTGAAAGTTCAAAAGAGACAACCAAGGCCAGGATTGTGAAAGAAAATCATGTGTGGTCACGCCCCTTGATAGAATAGCCACATTTCCAGGGTGTATCCCAACTGTTGCCCAGTGACAGCTGGGATAGCTTTAGCCCCCTGTGACCCCGAACAGCAGCAGTTAGCATATAAAACAATGGATAAATAGATTCAGTGGTATCATTTAGTTTCTGACTGCCCCTCAATAAGATAGAAAAGTATAGAAAGGTTACTTTTATGTCTCTACCTGATGAGCCAAAGATCAATTTCCACTTTTCCCTTCTATGTAGGTTTAAGTTCTCATCAGCTCCTAATGGAAATAATTAGCTATTTAAAGGCTAAATGTTCCATTATGTTCACAACATGGTTGCTAACTTTGTCCATCTGCTGCTCGGTGCTTGGCAGATGTGCGGTGCATGTATAATGAATGGATGGAGAGACATTGAAGCCCTTTCAAAAACAACACTTATGAGACAATGCATCAGTAAAGAGACAGTACTTCTTCTTGTGTGTGCGTGTTTATGTCTTCACTTATTAATTACCCTTTCAGTCTGCGTGGACTTGTCTGTTGGACTGTTTCAGGCAACTTATGGGATGTAAAATACAGACTCGTATACATCAGAACAGCCCTGCTACCCCGAAGGCTAATTATTTACACGTGGTTTAGATTACGTTCTCTAATTAAGAATGTGATTCACACTCCTGGATTGAGGGTTGACTCCAAAATGGTAACCACACCACAAAACAGCCTTCTTCTCTCTGCTGCTTACAGCCCCGTTTACAACACTGGCACCACCATTGGCATTTTAAAGCAGCAGCAGTAGCATACGCTGCCCACACGTGTGTCACTGACAAATCGGTCAACAGCAACTCCAAGTATATAAAACATTTACGTAACCTCTGAACCACATTAATTTACTGCCGAGCATGAGTGCCATTACTGGCCTGAGCTGCATGTATTTCCTGGTATTTACTGCAGATTGGGGCATAGAAAAAGCACTTTTCCCAGGAAAGCAGCACACAACAGACAGTGACAACCGAAGGCAGTGCATCTACTTGTTTTTATGATGTCACATTTCAGAGGAAGTGACTCAGTTCATTTTCACTGTTATTGAGTCTTCACATGGAATGAATTAAAGTCATGTTTCAATTTGTCTCAGCATTTTCCAAGTAGTCAACCATGAGCGCTGGTGTTAATCAGTAGTGCTGTCAAAACCTTCAGTTTGTTAGTCGAAATTTAAAAACACTCACCTGTATATTGACAAGATATAACATACAAACTACTGGGATTATATCGATAATTAATTATGTGGGTGTAATGGCGGTTTCCTGTGCCATCTAGACACTTTAGTCTGCACATGGCCAACAACACATTAGTACCTCAATTTCTGGAAAAACAGATTTCGATGTCATTGAGTCGAATAAGCATTTGATCCCTTATAACCCAGCCGGCGTTCTGGCTGTCACAGATTGGCTGTATGCCTATCAGGCACAAAGATTGCAATCAATCAATTCATCATTCTTCGTATAATAAAAAAACAAATAAATAAATAAAAACAGGGATATCGGGGACAAAGGTGAGAAGAACCTTGGTGGGAAGGTAAAACCTGTTGGTGCGAGTATTCAGAATTGCTGAGTATGAACCAATGAACATCATCTCTACAGTCAAGCATGGAGGTGTTTGTTTTGCTTAAGTTAGAGGATGACTTCACCACACCGAGGAGCCAGTTAACATGGCCATTCACTGTGTTATCATGGATGACAACCTCCTTCATTTTAGTCAGAACTCTGAAGATGAGTCATGGATGACAATGTTGCAAAACACACTGCCAGTTCAAGAAAGGAGTGGCTAAAGAAGAAACACATCAAGTCCATGGAGTGGCCTGGCCCATCTCCAGACCTGAGTCCTATAGGAAATCTGTGGAGGGAGCTAAAGCTTTGAGTTGCCAAGCAGCAGCCAAGAAACCTAAAGCACTTGGAGAGTTTCTGAAAAGAGTTGTGAGGAGCTCAGTAAAGCACACTGAATATAAAGTTATTTGTGCACTTGTTCCCCAGTGAGCTCAAGAGCTACCTGCCATTTCCTACTCTTTCCATAGCAGAAGCAAATATCTTAAAACTATTAGAAAGTACTAGAAACTGGGCAAAATATTTCTTTGAACTGACCTGAAAACGTCATGTTAAAACCTATAGATTTATTCTAATGCATCTAACAGGATAAAGGTGAGCTCACAGTTGACCTGTAGGTGGAGTACTTCTAGATACAATCAGTGTTGGGAAGGTTACTTTTAAAATGTATTCCATTACAGATTACAGAATACATGCCCCAAAATGTATTCTGAATACTTTGGATTACTTAATATATTATCATGCTGTTTACAACTACATGAATGTACTATTGCTGTGATTTATTACTATTACTGAACGTCCGCGGCTCCGAACCGTAGTAAAGGGACCTCTGGCTAATACATCGGTTTGTGTCGGGCTCGTAGCTGAAAACTAGCTTTACTTTGTTGTCTGGGTCAACTTTGCTAGCGAGAGACAGAGAGAGGCATTGAACGGCTGCTCCAACGGAACTTATTGTTTTTGGAGGAAAACACGAACACGGTGTACAGTCGAGTCTTAATAGCTTACTTACAACTGGGCTTGTCAGGCACTCTTCTTGGCTGCAGTGGTTATTATTATATTTACATGCTTCCAGCTCCCGTTTCTGCTCGATGACAGCTCGTACTTTTCCTTTTTCTCCCTCCCTCGCTCACAGACACATAACGTGTATGGCAGTCCATTCTCCCTGCAGCACGGACTACACTGCCTATGATGCTACATTCTTTAGAGCTATACCTGTAGCATTCTGCCTATTAGCTTAGCACAACAACAACAAAAAGGCCTCTCTCACCCAGGAAACACGCAGAGAGAGAGCGTCACCCTGTAACCATGGAAACCGTAACGCTGCCACCTGGAACAACAGAACGTAGCTGTCAAACAAAACCCAAACAGTCCTGACCCGCGACAATATGAAACAGGGAAGTACCGCCGTGTAATCCATTTATTTCAACAAAGTAACTGTATTCTAAATACCACCTTTTTAAACGGTAACTGTAACGGAATACAGTTACTCATATTTTGTATTTTAAATATGTAACGGCGGTACATGTATTCCGTTACTCCCCAACACTGGATACAATTCGTGTCTTCTCCAAATTGTAGCAAATCTAAAGTTTTACTCTAACATTGTCACGGCTGGGGCGGCAGTCGTGTGGAGGTGAGGAAGGAGGATCCAAAAGCAGACAGTGGCGGAGGTGCAAGTGGGTTTTATTTACAGTGCACAAATAACCAAGGTGTGAGCAGAACAGAACATAAACCTAAACTGGAAAAACTAATACAAAAGGAGGACATGGAGCGAGGAGCAGAGACACAAATGAACACAGACGACGCGACGAGAAGCACAGGCAGACACTAACTATAAATACACACACCAGGTAATCAGGAAATGGCACACAGGAGGGCAACACAGCTGGGAGGAATCAGGGCTGACGGGACAGGGGAAATGTAAACTGAACATACTCACATCAGACAGAGACCTTCACAATAAAACAGGAAACTCAGACATGAGGAACCAAACAAGACACAGAACTAAACAGACAGCTTCACAATCAGGCGGGGTGACACGATAGACAGACAGAGACACAGACGCAGACTCAAAGGCAGACCGAATATAACACATAGAACTCAAACAATAATAATCAACATCATCATAATAAACTAGAAAATGATAATAAACTGAAAGCGCTGGGTCACCGACCCAGGACCATGACAAACATATTGATACAATTTGTGACCAAACATCATCTCTTAAACTATTTATGTAGAAAAAAAAGCATGATTATGGGATTTGTTGAAAACGGGAAAATCATCTTTTTAGAATGCTTAGAGCACTTTACACTGCAATCCAAATTCATGCAGTACTTCATCTATCTTGCTGGATCATCACTTAACTGAACACACATATCTTGGGACTGTGGCAAGACACTGAATCACCCAGAGAAAACCTACGAAGGCACAAAGTTGAACCCACAGCCATCTTTCTGCTGTGGCACAGTGCTAATCACTGCACCGCCATGCCACCCAAAACCCAAGACACACACTTCTTCTTTCCACGAAAAGAGGATACTCCCTCAACAAAATGAGTTCAACATTTGTTTGACATGAAAACAGTGTGATAGAAAGTAATGGCGTTGTGGTTTGGGTGATGGATGAGTATTTACGTCTGTCTTCAGACTTCAGACTTCGGTTCAATATCCAGCTCTTCCAGGAAGTATTATACTGAGAAGGGTTTTCACTTTAAGGCTACAGTTTGTGTTATTTGATCATAACCAGTGGCTTACTCCACACTTAAATAAACTGTTTGGTTGCTAAACCTCAATTTAAATTATATCGCCTTAACCTAATCCTAGCTTTAACCTAAGTGGTTTTAACCAGTTACCATGACTACACCATTTTCATAGCTACAGTGTGCGACAGGACCAAATGAAACAAAGTATTCAGTGTAATAGTTACACATCAAGTATCAAAGGTCACAATCTGGGTTTTAGTTTGTGCTAATGCCTTTATAACCACATGACAGTGTCCTGAACAGACTCGCTTCAGTATATCAAATGTCAGCTTTGCCTTTAGTAGTAAAATGTTAACCAACTATTCAAACGAAGGGGAGGAAAAAATACTCCATGTTTGCTTATTATAAATTACAAAAACAAACCACTTACACCACATTATGTTAACCATTCGAAGTCTTTTGTGCCGATGTACTCGGTGCCCACTTTCACAGATAGACCCGTTCAACTGCTCGTTAATGCACTACGGCCAATATAGAATCAGCATCTAAACGAATATACATGTCTCGGGACTGCAGGAGAAAAATACCAATCACCCATTCAGATGGCAGCCACTCAGTGCATTTAGCCATGTAGACATGGTCAAGATAACCTGCTGAAGTTCAAATTGAGGGTTTGCAGTGAATTATCTAAAAAAAAAGTGAATATTGAGTGATAATACCTTGAGTTTATGGGAGAATGGGCAAACAGAAGTAGAAGCCAAACCAAGCACCACTCCTGCCAGCTCAAAACAGGAAACTGAGGCCACACAAACACTGAGGCACATGCTCACCAAACGTGACAACAGCTGATTGGTAAAACATTCCCTGGTCTGATAAGTCTTGAATTTTGCTTCAACATACAGATATTAGGGGCAGAATTTGGCATAAACAACATGGAAACATGGATTTAGCCTACCTTGTATCAGTGGTTCAGGCTGGTGTTGACTGTGTAATGATATCAGGGGATATTTTCACTTGGACCCTCTTTATCCCAACTAAGCATCATTTAAATGCTACAGCCTACCTGACTATTGTTGCTGACCACGTTCATCCCTTTGTGATGACAGTGTACCCATCTCCTGATGGCGGCTTTCAGTAGGATAACGCACCACGCCACAAATCAGCTCCAACAGGTTTTTTGAAAACGGCAATGAGATCACTGGCCTCAACTGGCCTCCACAGTCACCAGATCGCAATCCAATAGATCACCTTTGGGATGTGGTGGCACCATCATGGATGTGCAGCTGACAAATCTGCAGCAACTGTGTGACTTCTCCAGCACCTTATTGAAGTTCGTACTATGAAGAATTGAGGCCAATCCAGTACTAGCATAGGGAACCTAATAAAGTGTCCAGGGCATGTATATAGCTTTGACTTTTCTTATTAAATTAACTGTTTCTCCAACTTGTCAACTTATTAAAAATAAATTCTGTCACAGCCACATAACAAGGTTTGTTTGCTCTAGGAATCCATGTTAGTGTCTGCATTTCTCTTCAATATTTTACACCATGGCACTTGGTCAAACCAAGTTCCTGGACACAGTTTTACCCTCTGGACAAAACATTTATACTTAAGGAAAATTCCAAACAGCAGCTGCAGCAGTAGCAAAACTACACTTGCTAATTATTTTAACATTGGAACAGCCTTACATATATTCCATAGGTGCACATGTAGCTTCTGGTATGTGATCCATACTGTCTGGCTAGATGAACTTACACTGGAAGCTGAAGTTTAAACACAGTTAATTTCAAATATGTGTGTATGCATGTTTTGTTTTGTGTTGTCTTCTTTGGAAACCGTATCTGTGGACGTACACGTGTGAGTATGTTGTTAAAATCACCATGCCACAGCGTCCTGATGCGAGGCTTAATTTGTTATCATTTGCATTCCTTCCCGGAGAAAGTCCCTGGGGAAAATTTGATCAGCTTCCCTGAACTCTATAAATGGACACAAAGTACGGTAATTTTCTTTTCAGACGTTTTAGACTAAAATCAACTTCCATGTTTAGGCCGGAGTAAGCAGGCTCTGCACTGACGCGGGATCTTTTTTTTTTTATCTGTAAAGAAGAGGTTATTATGAGGCAGATTAATAATGCTCAGACTCACACACAGCCCGGGAAAATACACAGGCTGTCAGTCAGACATTCACAGGACATCACTGTGTTGAAGTGAAGCAGCACTATAAAAACAACAGTATTTATAATAAGCTCACCCATCACCATTTTTAACTTCACCCCTTTAGACTTCACACTAAAAATCCCCAGCTGTATTTTTACTTAAATACTTATTGTTTTTTTACTAATCGCTCTACAACTGATTTAAACAACTTTTGCGCATATTATAATAATTGCTGTTTTGCTTTTGTTGAGAAAGATTACTTACTGTTCTAAAGCTAATAATAGCTGTATAACACCAAATTCTCCATAATTGTTTCTGGGAAGGTTCATTTCAACAGCATAGTGATTGGCGACATAAGGACCTCTTCCAGTAACAAATCAAATATATAAGATCATTTCCCCTCCTTGACATCAAACAGTGTAGCAATGCTGTCTAATACTATCAACACACACAGACACAACTTCATTTATCCTTATAAGACACTTAGAAAGCTTTCAATCAAATTCTGATCTCACTGAGATTACAAACCCCTTTGGGGGATTTAAAACAATACTTGGAGCGAAGATTGATTTTGCAAACCTCTTTATCTCACTCTCGATGAAACGCTGGATTAGATAGGGAGCTGTAAGCCGCAAATTGTCGTGTTCAAGTAGCTGGCAATATTAAATATTATGAGTCAGATGGGTGTTGAGAAAACCACCTCTAGAGTACTCACCATTTCTCACGACTCCACCTCACCGCTTTGGATGTCACAGTGTTTTTATAGTATACCTCATCCAGACCTGTGGTTGCACTTTAATATTAAAAATCCTTTCTGTTCTCCACGATTGACTTAAGTCTGAATTCCTCCCCTGTGTCTGAACTACACCTACAAGTTTGGAAATAGCCTCTGCTTAGGAACAGCAGGGGAATCAACAGTAGCCAAACTTCTCTTCTTCTTCTCCGTCTTCAGCCAAACACTCTTTGTTTCAAAATGTCAGGTGACAATTTAGACAGACTCACATGTCGAGTAACATTTATAGATCTGCAATTAACTGTAACTCTTGTCATTATTTGAATTTATATTGTTTGGGTGAAATCTATTTTCCATGTAAGCATGTGCATGAATGTGGACATGGTCTCACTTTTAGGATGTTGCTAACCACTAATGTTTACTTAACATTGTGTGCGCTGCTATACACACCAGACGACGCAGACTGCCAGAGACACAGACGGATTTTGCTGCTAATCACCTCGTCCGCTGTTGGATAAGGTGATTAAAAGAGCAAACTGTATCTGTCTTCTCAAGCAGCTTGTCTTGTGTGAACATGTGCTGATCATGTGTGGCAACACATATACTGCAGCCTAATATAAAAAGAAATAATATTTACGCACTCTGTGGCCAGTTTATTAGGCACCACTCGCTGGTATTGAGTTACACCTGCCTGTGCACCTCTTCACGGCACAGATTCAACACGCTGCTGGAAACATTCTTCAGATATTTTGGTCCATGCTGACATGATAGTATCACAGTTACTGCAGATTTGTTGTTTTGACATCTATTTCATCTCCCATTCCACCAAATCTCAACTGTGCTCTACCAGTTTGAGATGATTTGAGCTTTTAGATAAGCTTTTAGATTCTTACTAAAAGAATGCAGAAGAAGATCGGTACGCTGTGGTGGTAAGGGAATGGAAATGGTCAGCAACAGTTCTTAGGAAGGCTGTGGTGTTTAAATAATGTTTAGTTACAACTAACGGGCCCAAAGTATTCCAAGAAAATATCCCTGTCTGATGACATAAGGCAGGATGGATCCATGCTTTCATGTTGTTTATTCTGAACATATCATCCAAATGTTGCAGCAGTAATTCTAATCAGAACAGCCAATTTTTCCAATCTTGTCTTGTCGTATTTTGATTAGCTTATACAAACTGCAGCCTCAGTTTCCTGTTCTTAGCCGACAAGAATGAAACCTGGTGTGGTCTTCTGCTGCTTTAAGCTATCTGCTTCAATGTACGACATGCTGTGTGTACAGAGATGCGCTTCAGCATACTTTGGTAGTAGTGAGAGGCTGTGTGACTTACTGTTGCCTTCCTTTTAGCTTTTAGCAGTCAGTCCATTCTTCTCTGGCCTCTGGCAAAAACAAGACATTTAACCCAGAGAACTGCTATAAATATAAGTATATAGTGTAAGAAAACATTTGCACCAGGTCCACACTGGTTTCCAGTAAAGTCTTTTTATTGTTTAGCACACTGTTATGGTTCTTTTGGTTATTGAATTTAGCCAATTAGTCATTTTGGTCATTTTAACAGTCTGTTAAAATCAGCCCACGTACAGTTTGATGGGATAAACAGAAAATGACGGAAAACCTTAAACAGGACTTTCATGTCACTGTGGACAAATTAATGTTTTGGAGAATTCCCCTCGCTCCCCTGAACACATCGTGAAAGTGGTTTGGTTGCAGTTTAAAAGCTTTCCGATCTTCTGCATCAGTTCTCTGGCAGCTTGGCCTCTTTGTCTCACGCTGGCTCTTTGGAGGAGTCACTCTGGATGACCGATTTCAACATCACAGTCTGACACACACACACAAAGAGAGGTAAAAAACACACGAAACAACTAACATCTTTAACTGAAGCAGGAGCAATAATACAACAACAACAACAACAAAAGTTGAGCTCTGCACACAGATTTTCATGTAAGTAGCTGTAGACATGTTTTAGCAGTAAAAACAGCAAATTGTAAGTGCAAAAAATGAGAGACAAGCATCCTGTGATGTGTAACTAAAAGCCTGCAGATATTCTCTCTTCCCTAAATCAGTTTCTGATGTCAGATGTGAGCACTTACTCCACGTATGTGTGAGCCACCCATCTAGTAAAAGCAGCAATCCTTAAATTTCACTGTTTCGATGCTTCTCTTAACTTGTCAAACAATTTCTCTTTAATGAGAATTAATAACAGTTGTCCATCTGGAGCTGATCTATTGCAAAAATGTTTAATCTAGCGTTACAAATATGCACTTCTGGATTTCATGTCTCCCTTTCCTTTAATATTATTGATGACTGTTTGTATAACAAGATTAATGGGGGTTTGGGTCGCTTGTCCATCTCCACTGGAACTGGACGTTATGGCACCATTATCAAAAGATTCTAACAGCAACAAAACACATTTTCTCTCAGAAGACAAGGCTTTAAAATGTCAAGATGCAAGTGTGAAAAACACCTCTGAAAGATCAGTAATCCCTTCTGGATTTCTTTTTTTTTTTTTCTAAAAGAGAGTACTAGAAGTCCTTGGACTCAAACGTAGATCTTCACTTTTATAGCTTTTTCTTCACAGCATAAATCAGTGACACAGAAAATTTCATTTGTAGCGGATGACTTATGGAATGACAACAGAAGGCTGAAGCTGCTTTTGAAGACTGAGGTTGGAGCCTGTAGTGTTGCTTTAGGCACAGCTTGTCCCGTGCGTGTATGTGCGTGTGTGTGTAAAAGCAATGGGATGTAATTGTGTGTCTTTAGCGTGGATTTGATACTATGCGCCTGGATTCAAAGCTGCTTCATAAGCCATAATGTTTTATTTCCATGTACACACAGCACAGACTCTTTCTCATCACTGCTGTGCAAATACAGGAAAACAACAAGCTATGTTGAATCTGAATCTAAATGACTTAAATCTGTGCTGGCGGAGTGAGCAGCGTTACAGATCTCGCCATGATGTGTGGCCTGAGATTATGATGTGTGGTTTGAGACTGTTATGTGCGGTTTAAAAGGCCGTGTGAAATGTGGATTCATGTCGGTGACAGTTTGCAGGAAAGACCTATTCCACTCTTTCTTCTCATATTCACCCTATAAATCACCCCAAAGAGTGAACGTTTAAGCTGTAACAAGAGGAAGGGTGGAGAAGCAAATTCTTGTGCGTGTGTGGCTGAAACATGTTTTATTTTTAAGAAATTGATGCAATTAGTGAGAATCACAGCTAATGTTACTGTCATGAGTGGTGTCAGTGTCATTACAGACAAGACAAAAAAAGGTTGATAATCTTGTGCAAAAAAGTACTGTTTGATTGAAATAAACCCTTTATTGTCATGGCCTGGGACCCAGGTCTCATGTATTTTTTGTGTTTTGTTGTCTCTCCTGTTACTCCATCTCCCTGTATGTGTTTTGTTTTGTTTTGGTCGCGAGAGGGTTTACGACCCGGAAGTGTTCCTGCACTGGAGGCAGCCACACCGGCCGCTTGTCACCTGCAGCCAGCTGTAGCGGATTACTCTGATCAGGAGCAACCTATTTAAGAGAGTGGCTGAGTTCTAGGCAGCGTGGGATTTTTTGTGTCAAAGCCATTAAGTACACGCGTCGATTGAGTATCGAGTATCCCGTTTGAATGAGTAAAGACCTCGCTATCAGTTGTGGATCACCTGCTGACTCGTGTGTGTGTTTGTGTCACCAGGAGTTGGGAGCAGAGCGCCTTACCACAGAGAGAAGTCACGGGTTGGAATTGGGGTTTTGGAGTGGCCATCTTTTCACCTTCAGGAATATTTGCACTGTGTGAGATTCATGTAGGAATCGTCACGGGAGTGCTGGACATTATTGTGTTTTTCATTCACTGTAATTAAAGCCTCACTGTTCTTCATCAAAGTCCTGCGTTTGGGCCCACATTCCTACCTGCACTCCATGCTCTGCCACCGCAGTCCATGACATTTATTGCACATGTGTGCATGTGTCCAAATCATTATTTACATTAAATCAAAGGAGTAAATAATTAAATTTGGACCTCTGCAAACCAGTTAATGTGCAGTTTATACCCATCCTGTCCTAATTATATAAAATTATATGTAAAATTACTTCCACTCATCCAGTTCAGGGTTGTAATTGTAGCTGTGAAAAAGTGAGAGGTGGGGGCTCACCCTGAACAGTTCAGGAATCTATCACAGGGCTAACACATAGACACAGACTGTGGAAGGAAGCCAGACTACCCAGAGAAAACCCACGCAGAAAGATTGTTCGCAGAAAAACCCCAAACTGCTGATGGATTTGAACCCAGGACCTTCTTGCCGTGAGGCTGTTTTGCTAACCACTGCACCTCCCCATAATGACATCAGTTTTTCCAACAAGACATTTCACACATCTCTTCCAACAAGACGTGTGAAACGTTATCACAGCCAGAGCATGAATTCTTGGCTTTGAGAAAAGCTTGGCGTGAGAACATGTAGTGACATTCTCTTACGGCATTCCTCCTAGAATTCACTATGACCTCGATGTCTGACCTTTCAGTTCATCCCCAAGTCCAAGTGAACATTTCCACTACGTTTGAAGAAATTTGTTCAAGGCATTTTTGATATATTCAGTTAATGAGTTTTGACTCATTCTCTGAGGTCACATTTTAGCCATTCAAACTCATCAGTCCATCACTAAGTACAAGTGAACATTTCTGCTAAATGTTCTCCACCTCTGATGATCTGTCTCCATCTCACCCTGTCCTTCTCCCACACTAAACCTCTACACATCTTCCTTCACTACATCCATTAAGGTCTTCTGTGGTCTTCCTCTTTTCCACCTGCTTGCCAGCTCCAACCTCAACATCCTTTGTCCAGTATATCCACTATCCCTCCTCCAAACCATCTCAGCCTTGTATTCTCTAACTTTGTCTCTAAAATTCTCACCCTGACCTGTCCCTCTGATATACTCTTTTCTCATTTTTTCCATCCTGCTCACTTGCAGTGAAAATCTCAGTTTCTTCAACTCTCCCGCTTTCAGCTCGGCCTCCTATCTCTTCATCAGTACCACCGTCTCCAAACCAAACATCTCAGCAGGTCTCACAACCATCACGTAAACCCTTTATTTCACTTTTGCTGCTGTCCACTGATACCTATCTCTACCCGGTCCACCATGCCTGCAATCGTTTCTTCACCTCTCTTGTGCGCTGTCAGTTATTTTTAATGGTTGAACTCCTATTAAGATTATATAAGATACAGAAATGTGTCTGCACTGGACGGATTACCATTCTCAGACGATAAATACCAAAGCATAAATATTATACTTTGAGTGATCAATATTTTGGTTGTTTATGAAGTGATGTAATGGTCCTTGAATCGGCTATTCCAGACTCAAACCCTCATTTGTCTGCAAGAAAGCGAATTTGACTGGTACTCACCTGTCGGAAGGGAGCTGCTCACTTTAGTTTTGGTTTGAAGGATTTTCTTGCCTGTTGTATTTGGAAACAAAATATTTTTAAAAAATCCACAGTAATATTTATCTACTTATGGTTCCCTTCAGGTTTTGATCTTTTGCTAAATCGTTCCTCCTTTTTCTTTTCTTTCCTTCAGCCTTGTTTCTCCTCTGGCAAAGAGGGAAAACCTTCTCTTTGTGGCAGAAAGAAAAAAAATGACATGAAACAGAGAAAAAGTGTTACACGTGTCAGAAGAAGAAAGCAACAAGCCTAAATGGACACTAACTCACACTGTGTCATATTATTAAGGAATGATGCACATGTTTAGAACCAAACAGGATTTAAAGGATATGTTCCCCTATATGCAAAACACACATGAGTTCTGAAACCTGAATTAAAGGAATGTTAAAAAGATAGCTGGGCCTTAACAAAACTGGTTAGAGGAAAGCATCATGCTATGAGCATTTATTAACTCGGTTTTTCCTTGTCTCTTTCCATGGCCCGATTCCCGTTGCTTAACAAAGTGAGCCTCATGACAAAAACTCTAGTTCAGTCTTTACTGACGCGAACTGAGAGGGAAAAAATATTCTCAGCATCACAGGGATTATCCGGAGCCGACAAAAACAGAAACAGCTGCAGTTTGACTCTCAATATGAGTGAAAGCATACAGCGAGCGTGCGACCTGAAATTCTTTTCTCATCTCTAACGGTGGGGTACAGTGCCAAACATGAAAAGGAATTTCTTGCTACTGTAAAATAAATGTTTACTTTTGAGTTGAAGTATTTCTCATCAGATCAGGACTAAAACCTTCCCCATCCTTGAGGAAACTTGTTCTAATTCTGTTTTCATATGACAGGAAATTAAAAGTGATTCCACATTTTTTTCCCATCATCATTCCTCATTCACGAGACTCATCTGAACTGCAAGACGTTGTTCATAGTGCATTAACTCGATCTCTCTCTGTCTTGTTATCATCAGCCTTCCAGATGTTAATATTTTCCCTCTTATTACATCCATTCTTTCCAAGAGGCCATGAAAATCAGATAAAATCCCCTTTGAGGCTTAACCTGTGAGTCGTTCCATTACATTCCTTTAAATATGACCAACAGTTGTCACATTAAACAAACAACAACAACAAAACACTGACTGATCTGAATGTTTCAGCTGACACATTTAAAATGGGCAATTAGTTTCAACACAGTGTGCGAAAAACGTTTCCATATTTACATTGACATGCTTTTAATTTGGAAAAGGCTGAATAAAAGGATACTTATGCAGCTCTTCATTGTGCAGTGTCAAGTGAGCCGTAGTCCCACTGCTGTGTGTGATCAGTCCAGAGCTGTGATGGGATAATGACTTTTGGGGAAGGATTTTACATCTTACATCTTTGAGAAACCCCATTTAACTATGATCTGTCTGGTAGTTTCCTAAGGTGTCATTGTGAGTTGCCTGGTGCTTCATCTGAGGGTGTTACTTTGTCATTCCTTTCTCTGGCTCAGGGTCATACTGGTGAATCAACGTTTCCCCAGAGGATTTGATGGGTTTGGCTCGTCAACACAAGGCTGCTTGGGTAATTATTGTGATGTCCTCATCTCATCTGTGCTCTCTGTTGTCTTATTTCCATCATCCTGCTGGCCCGGATTTAAGATTCTTTTATGCAGACTAGCCTGTGCTCATCTGTGCCTTCTGAGTTGTCAAAGTTTGTGACCGCAGCACTGCTAACATGAGCTCTTTCTGGAACCCACAGCCCTACTTGCCAGCAACCTAAGATAGTAAAAAAAAAGATGGACAAAGTTTGTTATTCTGAGAAATGAAGCCAAGGCAAAAATCCTTTAAACTTGAATTCGCTTTGACAGCTAGAAGTGGAGTAACTGTTCTAGTTGTGAAGTGTCAGCAGGTTGTATAGACATCTGTGGGAACACAGCGCCCTGTGCTTGTCTGCTCTCTATTATCAGTAAATTCATCAGTTTTAGTTTATTTAATAGAAATATAATGTTATACTTATAAATATACAATTATTGGTGTGTAATTACATGTATGTCTTCTAATGCTTCTTAAAAAACTACTAATCCACTAAAAATATATAGGAGTTGGTACTGGTTTGTGGAACTAGTGTTGCCCTGCTATCTTGAATACAGTGGCTGAGATGAAGGTGGCCATTGGGATTCATTGCGTTTCATATCTATCTAGCCATATAAGTTACTTTTAATTTAAAAGTGCAAATACATATTTTCACAATCTTGTTCTTATCATGTCTTTCTCCTGCTCTTGCACTGGAATCCCCTCCTTGATTCCTACTTCATCCTCCTGAATTAAAGTCAGGACTCTAACAAAAAATGTGCATAAACATACTTATTTATTCTCAATATTTTCATAGTTACTTATTGCCAGCAGAATGTCTGTAATGCTGCCTGCAAGCCAGCTAAACAACAACACCAGCTGGTTATAAGCTAACATACTAGCTAATGTTAGGCTCAAGTGGCCTAAAAATCATACTTTCCCACTTATAAACATCTTGATTACATTCTCACATTGTATGAGAGTTTATTCTCTTAGCACCCAAGTTCAACAAAGTTAGGTCCACTTTAAAGAAAGTATTACTAATGCCAGTTAGCTTGGGCTAACGGCAGCTAACAGAGGCTAAGGGTGGCTAACAGAGGCTAACAGCAGCTAACAGTGGCAAAAACAGCAGCATTTTCCTCTGTGATATTTTAAACACTGTACCTGTAACAGCAATTTTTTCCTGAGGATTCTGAGGACTCCTTTAAATTGTAAATCTCAAAGTCATCTTAGACCTGATGACTTTAATTATGTCTAACTGTCCATTTGTACCATTTTTTTCTATTCCATCTCTGAATGGTGGAAACATACTTGGACACGACATCTGCACCTAAACAGAGGTGACACCTCTTTCACTGAATATCAGTTAATTCCCACTCTTTTCCTTTCCCTGTTTCCATCCTCCTTATCCCCTCCTTCCCCTCCACCCATCCAGCGATGACAGGCTGTCACTTGCAGATGAAAATTGCGTACATTCTGTCTCCCCCGGGTATATGATGGAACATATGATACAGCAAATAGCAGGAAGGGAGGGGCAGGGCAGGAAAGACAACTGGTGGATCGCAACAGATGATTGATTTTGTGGAACACTGCAGCCATCATATAAATGCTCATTTGTGCAGAAAGCTTTGGGTTTGGGATCAGCCTGCTGTTTTTTTGTATCCTGGACAAATTTGCACCTCTGGAATATTCACTCTTACCCTTAAAAATCATTAAAACTGCCTACTGGCAACACATTCGGGTAGGAAAATCAGAAACTACTCTTGTTTCTTATAATTATAGTGATGAGTTTCTCATAAACAAAAAACCCATTAAAAAGTCTGCAGAGGCTTAAAAACTCCAAAGTTTTGAAAAGAGTTTTATGTCCATATTTTACACATAGGCGTATGCTGTTTGACAGTGAAACATCTTGAGGTACTTTTGACCACAACATGTGGTAATGTGATTTTTGTATATAAATCTTTTTCGCGGGCTGTGCTGAAAATCCTCTCCACCTGAAGGAAAATCTACCCAGTCTGAAACATGAGGCCAAAATTGCGCTGTTCTTGAGCCGAAAAACCAACATAACTGAACATTTAGGTTATATTATAACAGACTGTGCAGCAGTGTGCTTCAGCTTGTTTACTTGAGGTAAAATGAATGTGTTGATGGCATTTTCCAAGCGTTTTGTAATGTCTTCATAAGCTCTTGAAACCCTGTTAGTTTGACCAACCATTAAAAAACAATCTGAAATACTTTAATTATTTAAGCTAGAGTATTTTAAAAAATCATGTATAAACACCACATCTAATCCCAGGAATGTAATGATCATGTCTGTGTGGATATGACCATTCTTTCTGACCTCTTTACAGTTAGCTGTTGGGTTCCATAGATCTTTATTATCCATGATTCATACAAACTCTTGCAGCATTTCATCGCAGCATATTACGCTAATCTTTAAACTGAACCAAGTTAGTGCTTGTTCTAGATTTTTCCTGCATTTGTCTTATGCATTACTGTCTCTTTATTGTCCTCCAATCCCAAGTAAAATTACTTCTCATTTCATCTTTGTTTTGAATCTGACTGGTGCCCACTGACATCATCACCATGGCTCCAGCAATGCACACACACACACTTACACACATACGCAGACACACACACGCTTGCTTTCATATCTAAGTGAGGACATTTAATTGACATAAAGCTTTCCCTAGCCGCTTACCCTAACCCTAACCATCAAAAATAAATGCCTATAAAACCTAACAATATCCAAATTGTAACCCTAACCCTAAAACCACATTTTGAGTCTCTAAAATGCCTTCAAACTTGTGCGGACGGGCATTTTGTCCCCATAAGGGACTGCTGGTCCCCACAATTATGGTAGCATTCCATATTTTGGTCCTCACAAAGATACACACACACACACACACACACACACACACACACACACACACACTGCATAGTGGTTACTCAGCCCATTTGCACTGACAAAAGATCATGCTGGTTCTCGGGAGATGGACAAATTACAGGAACAGAAGCTACAATAACTGCATTCTTTTCCCCCGATTTGTTCTTTGTTTTTTTCTTTCGACATCTCTAAGCTTTAGTACAAGGACACCTTTTTTAGCTTCTCCTGCCTGTCGGTTTCCTTTACTTCTTGTCTAATGGGCTAAATCTGTCACTGTCCTGTTAGAAAAATAAGCAGAGCGCATAAGTAAAAGCAGGAGGACAGAGAGCGACTGTGTTCTGCTCCTGCTGGTTCTGATGAGAAAAGCAGACAGAGCACTGGCAGTGCTATGCCGAGGCTGTCTGGAAGAAAGAGACAGGGAGGAAACATTGCGTGGTCAAAACAGACCAAAAAGGTCACTAAAGATGCACCTGGGATGCTCAGGAACAAACAGAGCCTTGGACCGGACATGAAGGAAGTGTGCATAAACTGCAATTATACTGCAGCTTTTTTGCATCTATATTTGTTAAAGTTAGACTTTTTCTATCATTTTTCAACAAACTCATTGGTGCTTATTATAGAGGAGCATTATTGCCTTAACAATATTCAATATTTGGGAAAACCTCACCTCAGTCCTGCATGTTTACCAGCCAAAACTGAGCTACATGTTTACCAGTCTGTGAGACTACTGTATTTGTATTGTGTGTGTGTGTGTGTGTGTGTGTGTGTGTGTGTGTCTGCAGGAACTACTACAAAGGACGTTTTGAGTATTTTGACAGGTGTTTATAAGTCTGTATGTCTGCGGACAGATTGTGTCAACATGATAACACAGCAACAGTGGAATATACAGTCAGGAAATGTTACAGTTATGAAAAACTGAGTGTGAGACTCAGAGATGGGTGTGGACCAACCGAAAAGTACAGTGTAAAGCGTGCTGGAGATAGAGTGGCCAAGAGGTCATCCAGTTTGTGCTTCTGGTCCAGTTTCTTTTTTAAAAAAAGTGTGTTTCTAGCCCCAATATGAGGTATTGTAATTGAATAGATAAATATGTTATGTTTTTAAAAATAATATGGTCTGGAGGATTTGGAGGATGCTGTGGCTGCTTTGATCCCATCACATGGTGCTGTTTAGTTGAATCCACTTTTTCCTCTGTAATCTGCATGAGTGATAGCTTGTGTTAAAGACAGAAGATTGAGTGGAATGGTTAAAGTGTTGCGAAAATCGCGGACCTTTTCCCGTAAACAGCGTATGAAGTGAGCTTGCAACAAAAACCCATCAAACGTAAAGGAGACAGTTAAGTGACTACATCCATGTGCCGTGAACTATAGTGGATAAATCAACTCTGGCTGCACTACTGGTTCTAATATAGCCTCGCAGGGCATCAGAACTGGTTTCAGTCATCAGTGGTAGGATAAAAATCCAGCCTCGCACACTTTCATGGTCTTCATTTAGAACAAGGACCAACCCTTTTGGGACAGAACTAGCTGTGGTGATATTTAGCCCCAATAAATCATACTTGACTGGGGTTTAAGGGCTTCTGGGTAGCCACAGTAGCTTGGAACCTCGCTGATCTTTAGTCATGGTCGCGTGTCTGGAGGCTGAGGAGATTGCCACTTGTCGGTTGATGTGAGTCACCAAACGGCTGATGATGATCCATGGGCATGACAGGAAAAGGGACGTCTGGCAGGTGAAATAATAATTCTGGTGAATTGCATCATTCACTTGTATGAGTGTGGGCATTCAAACAGAGCGATGTCCAGCACAGGGCCCGAAGTGCGTGTTTGTGTGTTTTGTTGGAGGGCTTAGCGATGAGAAAAAGGATCAGCGTTCTGACTCTGAGTGCTTTTGCGTTGATGAGAAAACGAGTGTGCAAACGTTACAGCTGACCACACAAACACACACATGTACGGACACACAGTGACCTATTCATCAGGGTCTGTGGAGCCTGGAAACTCCCCTGTCACAGCCAAGCACACATATTCAGACGCACAACTGGCATATGCTGAAACGCTGCGTGAGACAGACGAACAGTAGGCCTGCTGAATCCATCTGTCACATTTCATATACTTAAAATTTGCAACTTCAATAAATCTGTTGGTTTTTTTCCTTGTCTGACATGCAAAGCTTCGTATAACATTATGACTCTGTGTTTCACGCCATTTAAATCACAAGGGCTGGGATTGCTTTAGCTAATTGTCATGTTGTATGCTTTTTTGTCGTTTTGGCTGAAATGTACTTAATCCTGGGTGTGGTAAGCGCTTAAACTTCTAAAAAGATGTGAGGTTAATTTCAGATGGAATTTATAAACCACAGTTGCAAGTAAGAAGGTGCAAATTATCTAAAAAAACAGAAAATAAAGTGTCAAAAAGTGCCTTTTCTGTAATAAATTACTGCTGAAAAGCACAGTTTAGTGTTTTCATGTCTGCGGCTCAATAGAGCTGCGTCCCATATTGCTACAGTTTCCTGTTGGCCTTTAAAAGTGCTGCCACAGTTTAAGTGCTTGTGTGGCAGAAAACACAGCTTCTGAAAAGCCGATACTGTTTATCATCTGTTCGGCTGTGCAAAGCAGCAACATTAACAAAAATGTCCTAAAAATCAAACTACGAATGTTTGATCTTTAGATGGATAGGTTCTTCTGTAGCTCCTCCAACACAATAGTTAAAAAAAGCACTGAAGTAACCCTAACCCTCCACCCTCAAAATTTTCTTTGCATTCTTACATTCTCAAAGCACTTGTTCATCCAGTGATCAAGGCAAAGCCTCATCGTGTAACCAGTACACACACCTTTAAATATGTGTAGCCCTATCCTTACATAAAGGTCAGCATGAACTTATATATCCTCTAAATTTCTCGTAACCATCTGGCTGAAAACAACCACACTCCTCTCCCAGTGAAATTGGAGCGGTAGTACGAGGTCCGACTTCAGGCGTCTAATTTGACTTGCTTCTTGATGTGATGGCAGAGTAAAGACAGTGAGATGAGGAGAGAGGAGGACCTAAGAGTGAAGAGGAGGAAACTGGAACATTGTGTGACCACAGAAAGGCCGTAGCTTTAATACGCCTCAGTAAAAAACAGAGGGGAAAGCCAGAAAAACAAAAGGGGGTTTTGGCTACACCTCTTTCGCAAGCGACCTGGTCAGCTCCACAGTCAGCGTGCATATTGGGTGGGGTGTGTCACACACGCTTTGGAGCGTGATTTCCCTCCACTTTTCCACTTTCTCTGGTCAGTTTTCTGGATGCACCGCACTACTGTTATCTAATCCTAAGAACTTGTTTTCCCTTATGTTTAGAGGATAAATATCTGTTTTTGTAGTTGTGTAGTGTTTTTTAACCTCCAAATCACACAAAACAGTTTTTTTCTCCCAGCAGGTTAATACACCATTTTACTATTTTACTATTACGGATCATGACGCCACATCAACTGTCTGACTTCCAAGAATACACATGGACACTGGAGTAAATTAAGAGGATATTTCTCTTTTCTTTAGCTACATCAATAAAATTACACTGCCCTCAAAGGAATAGGGTCAGTTACTACAAACCAAACCAGGAGGGACATTAGCTAGTGGCAGGAATCAGGGACATCTAAACCATATTTTTAAGAGGGACTCTACAGCAAATACCCAAACCCACGTCACAGCTACACAAACATAGTGCAGCCTATGTGCATGCACACAAACACACGCAGAGAGCATAACATTTTCAGAAAAACCCCCACAAACACAGAAATGGCCCTTAAGAGTCTTGAATACGGGGATCTCTGCACAGAGGGCCTGGCATCACATGTTCCAGGATGTGTGGGTCCTACATTTACCAGAAACTGCATTAACAATGAGAAGTCTAACAAGATGATTATATGATTATTACAGCGTTGGCTTGAGAAGAAGAGTTTAAATTAAAGAAAGGGCAGTGGCGGTCAGATGGAAACTCACATGAAAGGCTCAGGGAGGAGTTTCAAAGAATTCCTGATCTTTAAAGACCAGCCTTACATTAAATAAGAGTCACAAGGAGAGGAGGATAGTAGTCATGTCTTTGCACTGGGTTGTTTTTTTCTTTTGCTTGAAAGTGACAGCGCATGAGTACATAGCTGACAGCTCTTATCGCACACAATAAACACCTTTCTCTCACTTCCCCCAGTGTAGCTTTCTAACCGAGCACGCAATCTGTCAAATAGGTGCTTTGAACCGTAGGTGTTACATGATTGTTTTTGGTTGCTCTGGGAATAGCCTTGCATACTTCCTCAACGCTTGTATATCTTTACATCATTCTGACCACTGCTTGTCAGACAGAGCTCAGAAGTTCAGATCAAAGGCAGTTATTCACCGATTCGTGCCGCAAAACACAAGCGCTGATAGGTGATTTAAGACCATCATTGCCCATTTGAACCTTCGTCCACACGCAGATCCACTTTCCAGATGTTCATTGATAAACTATGGAGCTGATTTGACCGATCCACTCATGCCGGACCACAATACTCACCAATCTGAATGGGAGCATGACGAAGTGGCCTTCTCCCCAAACCTCACTGTTGCTTTGAACCTCCAGAAGGTTTAGAAAGAGACTTAGGAGCTCAGCTCATAATATGGTTACTGGTTAGCCACCAGCGACCACATTTTGCTCTCTGATGTTGCCTTCAGAGGCTCGGTGCAGCTGGCTGATGGTCGAGGTTTGGCTCAACACAACTCTTTGTAGTGTGGCAGGTTGCAAAAAAGCAGGGAATGTCCCCTGTTTGTATTTACGCCCCCCCACAAAGCTTATTTCTTATCAAGAAAAGGAAACAATGGCCACTTTAGACAAAATAACTTCAGTCATTTCAGATTAGGAGCATGTGGTGTGTCAAATGTTGATTAAAAATTCATTAAAGTGATCAAAGCGAAGGAACAAGCCTTTCTATAAAGGTGTCTATTTTTAGGCTTCTTTCCATTTAAATCACTCAAAACTTTATCAGATTCTCTCACAATAAAAAATAACTTTGCAAGAAAAAGGGAAACTTCCACATTCAAACTGCAGCGAAACTACAAAGGCACATTGATGAGCTGTACAACCAACTCTAGAGAGCTGGCTTGCAGTCTGTCATTGTCAGCCCACTGACTTCTTGATAAGTAGAAACCTTTTGCATGTTTCCAGGCGTCCTTGCACTTCTATTTTGTATAATTTTATTCATTTGCATACATATGTTTGGCTTCCACTGTTGACACGAGATGGTAAAGAGCACCACTC
The DNA here is from genome assembly GCF_056152115.1 of Neolamprologus brichardi. Taxonomy (NCBI): domain Eukaryota; kingdom Metazoa; phylum Chordata; class Actinopteri; order Cichliformes; family Cichlidae; genus Neolamprologus; species Neolamprologus brichardi. The sequence goes on along the minus strand of NC_142114.1, from coordinate 4,546,531 downwards.
AAGTTAGATCATCCAACAAACATACATGCCATTTCCCTTATGTTAGTGTAGGGTTTTATTTTCTATTTTTAAAAGATCAGATTTACCGTTTAAATAATTATTCATGCATTTCCCTGCAAGTGTAGTGAAAGTCTGTGAATCTGTGCTGACCGTTGCCTGAAACATGCAGCAGTCTCTTCTCTGACCAGCAATTAAATCAAATTACAGTTGCGGTCCTTGACGCATCCTTAACCGCTGAGTCAAAAGCTGCCATACTAGAGAAAGAAGGGTCAGACTTTGTTGGAGCAGCTGTGGTGCCCTGTACAATTTATCAACAGGCAGTTTTAGAAAACCTTTTTTTCACTGTAAAATGTGCTGATATGGGTGGGATTGTTCTAGCAATTCAAGCCTATCCAACTTTAACTGAATAGTTTAACATTTATTTCCTTCTCTTTAGAAAGTCAGATGATGTAACAAGTGCACGGCCCTCTTTCTAATAAACACTAAGCTTGAGCCAAATAGCATTTTGCTTAAAGACTGTACGGAAACAACACAAAAAAATCTGTATATCTATATTTCTGTATCTATATATATATTTGTGGGTTACATGGTATAACAATTTCTCGACAAATAAGAGTTTCTCTGTCCACCCAGCCCTTCTGTGCAGTGCCTACGCTATGTCCTGGCATCACAGAGGAAGCCGGGTTCCTGGAAGTTGATGCACCCGAGTGTTGCGCGCCAAAAAATAAAGAAAAATCCTGTAACTCAACTTAAAACCACAAGTTTTAAGGCATATTTATGCTGTTTATTTAATGGCACAAAATGATGCCATTAAGATTCATTGAGATTCAATTAGTGGTGTTTCTGACAGAACGAGGCCAACTCACTCAACTTTCAGCCCTTACGCTCAGCTCGACTGACTCATCTTTGCCCGTCTCTATCTCTGTACAATGCTGCACAGAGATAAGATACTGATGTCGGTTTTCTGGTTTACATCAGAAAGAGAACAAACAAGTGTATTTCCCTAAATGTCAACAAATGCTTCCTTTCAGGACATGAGCAGGTAAATGTAGATGCTTGGCAAAGTGCATTAGAAAAACTAAACAGAACTTACTCAAGATCTGTTGGGTCTGCTACTAATTTAAGGACATCTGTGAAATACAACAAGAACAGGCATCTGTTAACATCACAGTGTGAAAACGCTCAGCCACAGAGAAACTCATGATTCACGTAGTAAATATGTGGTGTCTCAGTCTAGTCATACACCATGGATATCCTGCCTGGTTTGGTTCATAGAAGAAGTGGATAAGACACTCACACATCAGCGTGTTTTTACCAGTGAATCATTGCACCTGGTCACTTTGGGTTTTCACACACTGAAAAACCACACCCTAACATAGACACTGTAGGCTGTGTTAAACTGCATCGCTTTGATCATTTTGGTTTCAGTAGGAAGGCTTACCACTCCCTTTCACTTCATAAACTCCATGAGATGTTTCACTGGTGACTCGTGTGTTTGTCAAAGCAGCAATGGCCCCGTTAAAGCCTGGCAGGATATATAAATATGCTTATTAGAGATTTCACATGCTGATGCTCTCTGTCAGGCTACAGTAGACTGAGAGTTCTCCCACTTTAGTGAAAGCATGCTGCTGCAGCTCACTGTCTATCTGCTGTGGCTAAAGTTGGGTCTGTGGGTATCCATGAGCTTGATGGGCAACCAAAACAATGCAGGTTGAAGATAAATGGAAGGATGGATACAGCTTTGGTGCCACCCAAACTTTTAACTATTGAGAGGACAGTAACATAAATTATACTGCTGTGAATCACTTTGTGAACTACATGTGCCTGAAGACACATGTTTAAGTAGTGTGAAAGTTTTAACGCAAGGTGAGTTAACCACATGGTTGTATGCAGTGTGTTTATTTTTTATTCATGCAGCTACCATGAAAATACATACACGGGTCACCCAGTGTTTCTGAGTTTCATGATGTTTTGTTATTCATCTGTACTCTAGTTCCTTTTCAGCTTATCTAGTTTCATTCTGTCATACCTAGTTTGCAGTTATATTTCATGGTTTATCGGGTTCCCCTTGTGTCTCATCGCTGTGTTAATTCACCCTTTGAGGTTAATGAGACTTATCTGTCATGTGTCCTCTCTGCGTAGCTCATGTTGTCTAGCTCGCGTAATGTGTGCGTCTTATTTAGGGTTCCTGTTTTACTTTGATGGGGTCTTGTGTTCAATGTTCATTGCTTTGGTTTCACTTCCCCTGATCACCTCATGTGTATATTAAGTCCTCTGTCTTCCTGTGTTCCATCCTTCATGTCAGCTTAAGTGTTTTTTCAGGATTTTGTGCAGGTCATGTTCATGTTTGCTAATTCATGTTTTTCATAGTTTCTTCATGCACCTGCACAAAGTCTTGTTCATAGTCGTCGTAGTTATTTTTCCATAGTCGTTTCTCATAGACATATCTAATATTTTCCAGTTTAGGTTTTGGTTTAGCACTCGCCTCTGTTCTTGTTGTGTCTTTTGTTTGCACTCTGGTTGTCAGTCAAATAAAGGCTTGTCTTCAGTTTGAGATCGAGTACCGTCTCCTCACTTGTGTCTGCTCTTGGGTCCACCTCACTCACCCCACTCAGACCGTGACAAGGTAGTTATTTTCCTTATGGAAGTTTAGTTGCCATATCACTTTGACAGCTATGAGAAGAGTCTTCTTGTTGCCCTAACATTGAACTGTCCCTCTCTTTGACTTATTATGTATCTTTTTAAGTAAAGCTATTTTAACAGTGCAATAATTAGCTTTCCTGTGGTTATAATTCTGTTTATCTGCTATTATATAAGCTATTACGTCAAGTTGTAATTGTTATTGCTACAGTTAAATTACATTTAGACCATGGCCTTTCAGATCAAAGTGTTTACATTCTCTGTATTTACCAGAATGTATTTATGTATTAGCTTTCACTTTGAGGACAAGCTGGCAAGAGTGCATGATGTCTGCTTGAGAATTCAGGCACGAGTGCTCTGAGTCAGCATCCATTAATTCCATTGAATTTAGGTAAAAGAGTGCCTTTGCCTGCCTGAATTGGCATCAAAAAACTCACTTTGCCTATCAACACAATTAGATAAATGCACTCTTTACAAAAAGCTACTGGGAAAATGTGATGAGAAAACTATTTTCTACTTATTTTCAGTCTTTAATGCTGACTGTAAATATGACAACAACTGTGTCTTCAGAGAACAACACTGACTCAGATGATGTAGCACTAGCTGGAAAGGATAATAGGCTCGGGTGTAACACGAGACAGTCAGTTCAAGGTGTGTCAAAGCATGTCACGGCATAAAACCGTGGTTTGATTACATGAAACAGTCACATTTTGTACCTTTTAATCATTTAGACTCACTCACACAATTTCACAACAGCTGTGAGATGGCAAACAACAATTATCCTGTTACTGGATGTTCTTTGGGGCAGCTTTAATTGGGAGGTTTAACTAAACTACAAATTGCAGCTTAATTACCTGATAGTTGTGGTCTAAAGTTTACATGCACTCATTGTGGGCATGAATGTCATGGTAAGTTTAGTTTTAACTGTTACTTTTGCACGGTATAAATCTTTATTAACTTTTAAAACAAGAGTTGGACACACAAGTTAAAAAGTTTTGACCTATCCACACAGCGTCAAAAGTATACATACAGGCTCAAATATATTAATAATAATGAATAATAAATAATATTATTCATGAACATGAATACTTATGATGTAATCAATTTTTATTATTTATATATCAGCAAGTTTCTGGCATAATCCTAGTTGGATACTTGACCACTCGACCTGGCAGATTTGGTAGTTAATTTAAATTAACTGATTTGTTGACAGTAAACCAGCTTTTAAGGATAGTCCACAAGTTTTCATTAAGGCTTTGGTCAATTTTCATCAGGGTATACCAGAAGCTTAATTTGCCATTTCTAAAAAAAACCTGCAGGTTCCACTGATATCAATTTAAGTTGTTTAGATGCATCACCATTTGTAAAGAGAAAGACTAAACTGTCACTCTTAGATGAGAGCAAATTGGTTAAGAAGTTCAGGAACAATACATGAACCACCATGGCACAAGCCTGACATTATCTGGATCAACACCTACATGACTGTAGCTTTATATCACCATGGACTGAGAGGGTGCAGATCAGTCCCATCCCCAAAATAGACACCTTCAGCTTTAACTGAAATTTGCAACTGCTGTTTGGAGAAGTAAAGGTAAGGTTTTAAAACCTTAAAACAAGTATGGTGGTGGTAGCATCATGCACTGGGGCTGTTTTGCTGGAAGCAATACCTGGACATTGCACAAAGTGGATGTAATAATGAAGAAGAGGGACCATCTCCAAATTTTTCAACCTCACCTCAAATCAGTAGATAAACAGTTGAAACTTGGACACAATTGGGTATTTCAATGGGACAATGATCTCAAACACATATCAAAACTTGTTTGGGAATGAATAAAGCAAGCTAACATTAATATTATGGAATATCTTTCCCAAAGCCCCAACCTCAACCTTAAAACTTTGTGGACTATGCTTAAAATTTATTTTAGGAAATACAAAGAGTTTAAATTAATTCTACCAATTCTGCCAAGAACAAAAGCTTTTCAAATAAATTGAAACTCGTTTGGCCAATTCTTGTTCTTTTAAGTCATTAAGACTGATGAGTGTATGTCAACTTTTGGCCACAGCTGTATATTTTACACCCTTATAGGTAAATTACAATGGGATGATACAGATATTTATACTAAAGATAAACAAAACCTAACACATTGTTTTTGTGGCAAACACATGATCCTTTTGATTTCATTATTACAAAAATTGTGACCAAGAAATGCCCCCAACAAGCCAACAAGGTCATCAGGGACAGAAATTAGAAGTAGGATTTGTAACTTCATTAAGTAAAGCAAGTAAATTATTTTATAAATGTTATTTCTATTGCACCTTTCAAGATAAACATCTACAAGTGCTTCAGAACAAAATACCAGAGTGTTAAAAAGCATTGACCAAATGCAAGTCCAAAAAGATACATTTTTAGTTGTTTTTTCTGAAAGAGATCGTCCACAGATCTCAAGCTCAGAGTGAGAAACTTCCAGAGTCTGGGGGACACTGTTGCAAAATCTCTGTCTCCTTAATTGTTCAGCCTTGTACGATGCTCGGCCAGTAGCTCACAGATCTGCTAGGGCATGGATGTAAAAGTGCACTGATGTAAGCTGGGGCTTGTCCATGAAGAGCTCAAAGTCAAAACTGGAATATTAAAATGGACTCTGTATTCAACAGAGAGCCATTGCGGTTGGGTCAGCAATGGTGTAACATGTGAGTACTTGGAAGACTTCTGTACAACCTAAAGATGTTCTAAGAAGTTTTTGCTTTGACAAGTGAACAATGAATTACAGTAATCCAAACATTTCAGTTCAAAATGTGACATAATACATTTTACTATATTTCTAAAGCGATAAGAAAAAAGCAAGCCAAAGATTTGACATGAACATTCAAAGCTGAGTCAAAAGTTATCACAAGGTTCCTGATAGAAGATTTGGCAAATGGGACAAGGGGACCATTTCCATTACCTTTGGCACAAATCTGTCAGGGTCACAAGCAACTATCTCTATTAATGGGCTACATACCACAGACCTTCAAGGTGGCAGTAATTAAACCACTACTTATCCATTACGTGATCCAGCTGTTAGGTAATTATAGGTCAATCTCTATGTTATGTCCCGGTCTAGCGGTTAGCATGAAAAAAGGCCAAAATAACAAACAAAACCAGCTATTCCAAAAAGGGAGGTGCTACCTAAACCCTGTTTGAAACAAAAACCAAACAACAGACAAGCGCTACCCTTAACTCCCTAATTGAATAAATAAGAGATTTGGTACAGAGAACAGTAAGGTAGTTCATCCCTTCTGCCTCAGTGCTTATTTACAAGTGAAAGAGTATTTACGACACTGCATGCAAAACTTAACGGTTCTCTGAAATCACGTGGGGAAATATGTCACTGATGGTTTGGAGCCCAAGGACAGGTCTGCTGCTGCTGTCAGTTGCTGCCAGGTGACAACTGCTGGAGAGGGTTTTAACATGGTCACTTGATGACGGAAACCAATCTGCAGCTCCAATCAGAAAGAGGACCTGCAGAGATACTTAAAGGCACAGAACACACCATTGAACAAAATCCAGACTCCGTGAGTCAAAATGTGGCCCGGGCTGTAACACGCCCCCTTCCCAACACCAAACATCTCCCTTGTAGATGTTTGATACTTAGTGAGATGGAAAACCACGAGAGAGTTGATCCGCTAGCACATTTTCTGATCCTTTCTTGTGGAATATTTCCATATTGAAATCCTGTACCAGGAGTGACCATCTCATGACCCTCTGGTTTGAGGCTCATGAGAGGTGCTCAGAAGGGGGTTGTGATCGCTGTAGACAATGACAGGTGATGAACTAGAACCAACATATACTTCAAAATGTTGTAGCGCAAGCAGCGGAGAAAGGGCTTTTTCGATAGTACTGTACTTTTTTGGTGACTGTTACATTTCTTTGAAAAGTAACTGATTGGTTGATCAACGCCCTGTTTGTCTTCCTGCAACAGCACCGCACCTGCACTGCTGGCACTGGCATCCACTTCTAATGTGAAAGGACATGCGAAATCAATTAAATTAAATTCAATTTTATTTATACAGCACTAAATCACAACAACAGTTGCCTCAAGGCGCTTTATATTATAAAGTAGACCTTACTAGTGATGTGTCGGTTGCGAACGAAATGGCTCTTAGAGCCGGATCTTTGACGTGAACGACGTGAGCCGGCTCCTTATCGTGAGGCGTGGGTTTGTTTTTTTTTTCTCACCCTCTCTCTCGCACATTTTTCCCCGCTTCAGCCAGGGACAACAACGTCGCATTACAAAGGTATAGTAATCATCCACAACTATTTTCAGTTGCGGATGATAAAGAATTCAGAAAGTTTATTCATGCAGGCCCATATGACAGAGAATGTGCATGTTCTTTTTGTTTTCATATTTTAATTTATATGTTGTTTCACTTTAAATTTGTTTAAAAGGAAAAAACTGAAAATTTAAATAGTTAAAAGTTGAACTGTGACTAATTGGTTTTTGTATTATATGATTTATGTATTACATTTTATGTGGAGCAAATCAATAAAAGTATATTAAGGGTGACCCCTAGAGACAAAGCACATACAAACTTAAAAACACGTACAAACCCTGAAGCACGTACCAACTCCAAAACACGTAAAAAGTCCAAAACACATACAAAAGACAACAGAAGTGCTCCAGGATGCTAGGTGCAGTGTTGAGCTACACAAGCCAGCAAGTACCAACGACCGGATTTGAGTAGTAACAGATAAATGAACATTGTTTTTAAATTAGTTGAATATATATGAGTGCTTGTGTATAAACACAAACAATACACATATACTTTCAATTGTGTAATTTAAGTGATCTAGGTAGCTCTGTTTTGGAAATGTGCTTTGGAGTTTTACGTGCTTTTTGGAGTTTGTACGTGCTTTGTCTCAAGGGGCCACATATTTATATATAAACATATATAAATAAAACCACTTTTTTTACATTAGTAATTCCTTTTGTGCATAATTTTATATTATTGTTAATAATAAATTAATTAAAGCAACAAAACAACCCGAAGAGCCGGTTCGGAGCCGAAAGGGCCGGCTCCTTTTAGTGAGCCGAACCGAAAGAGCCGGTTCTCTAAAAAGAGCCGGAAATCCCATCATTAGACCCTACAATAATACATACAGAGAAAAACCCAACAATCATCTGACCCCCCATGAGCAAGCACTTTGGCGACAGTCGGAAAGAAAAACTCCCTTTTAACAGGAAGAAACCTCCGTCAGAACCAGGCTCAGGGAGGGGCGAGGCCATCTGCTGCGACTGGTTGAGGTGAGAGAAGGAAAACAGGATAAAAGACATGCTGTTGAAGAGAGACAGAGATTAATAACAAGAATGATTCAATGCTTCAATGCAGAGAGGTCTATTATAGTGAGTGAGAAAGGTGACTGAAGAAGAAATACTCAATACATCATGGGAATCCCCCGGCAGCCTACGCCTATTGCAGCATAACTAAGGGAGGATTCAGGGTCACCTGGTCCAGCCCTAACTATATGCTTTAGCAACAAAGGAACGTTTTAAGCCTAATCTTAAAAGTAGAGTTAGTGTCTGTCTCCCAAATCCAAACTGGAAGCTGGTTCCACAGAAGAGGGGCCTGAAAACTGAAGGCTCTGCCTCCCATTCTACTTGTAAATACTCTAGGAACAACAAGTAAGCCTGCAGTGCAAGAGCGAAGTGCTCTAATAGGGTGATATGGTACTACAAGGTCATTAAGATAAGATGGGACTGATTATTTAAGACCTTATATGTCAGGAGCAGGATTTTGAATTTAAAAGGGTATTTAACAGGGATTTAACAGGGAAGCCAATACAGGAGAAATATGCTCTCTCTTTCTAGTCCCTGTCAGTACTCTTGCTGCAGCATTTTGAATTAATTGAAGGCTTTTCAGGGAGTTTTTAGGACATCCTGATAATAATGAATTACAGTAGTCCAGCCTGGAAGTAATAAATGCATGAACTAGTTTTTCAGCGTTACTCTGAGACAGGATATTTCTAATTTTAGAGATGTTGCACAAATGGAAGAAAGCATATTTGTTTAATATGTGCATGGAAGGACATATCATTTTCAAAAATGATCCAGGTCTTTATGTCTTAAACACATTCCTGCAATTTAACTAATTGCTGGCTTCATGGATAGATAAAGTTGGGTGTCATCTGCATAGCAGTGAAAACATATGCTATGCTTATCAGGAGTGGCAAGGACTGGTGTGCTGCAGAGGAGAGTTTTAGCAGACTGAAAATGCATTCTGGCATGTAGTTGACCACACAAAGGGCCGCAACACTCTAACCTTCAGCCTTCATTAGTGAAATAGCATTAGTGAAAGTTATAAATTATTTTCTTTTGGCCTCTGACAGTGGACTCATCTCTGATCTTACCTGCTAGACCTCAGTGCAGCATTAAATACTGTTGACCATAATATTTCGTTATAGAGATTCATGTATTAAAAGTACTGCACTGGAGTGGTTTGAGCTATATCAACATGCTATATTTTAATTTGTATGTAAACAGAGAGTTGGCCTCACACACTAAGGTAATTTATGGAGTTCCACAGGGTTCGATGCTAGGACCAATTCTGTTTACATTATGCATACTTCCTTTAGGCAGTATCATTAGAAGCCATAGCATACATTTTCAATGCTATGCAGATGATACCCATCTTCTTCATCTATCAATGAAACCAGATAACACATATCAGTTAGTTAATCTGCAGGAATGTCTTAAAGATATGAAGATTACATTTAACTTTCTGCTTCTAACTTCAGTTAAAACTGAGGTTATTGTACTTGGCCCTAAAATTCTTAGAAATATGGTATCTAACCAGATACTTACTCTGGATGGCATTACCTTGGCCTCTAGTATCACTGTGAGGAACCTTGGAGTAATTTTTGACCAGAATATGTCCTTTAATACTCATATTTCTTGTATTTGTGCAATTTCTCTAAAATTAGGAACATCCTGTCTCAGAGTAATGCAGAAAAACTAGTGTATGCATTTATTACTTCTAGACTTTACTACTGTAAATTGTTATTTTCAGTGGGTCCTAAAAACTCCCTGAAAATCAGTCACTATAGTCACTAGGGCTTTTAAAAGTAGAATGGGAAGCAGATCATTCAGTTTTCAGGCCCCTCTTCTGTAGAACCAGTTGCCAGTTTGGATTCGGGAGACAGATACACTCTCTACTTTAAGGATTAGGCTGAAAACTTTCCTTATTGACAAAGCATATAGTTAGAGCTGGATCAGATGACCCTGAATCATCCCTTAGTTATGCTGCAATAAGCCGAGGCTACTGGGGGCTTCCCATGTTGCATGAGTGCTTCACTCAGCTTTTTTCACTCATCATGTGTTTATACACCACTCTGCACATAATCATTATTATAAATCTCTGGCTCTCTTCCACAAACTGTCTCTGTCCTGTCTTCCTTTTCTCACCCCCAACCAGCTGGCAGATGGCTGACCCTCAGTCAGCCTGGTTCTGCTGGAGGTCTGAGGAGGTTTCTTCCCGTTCAAGTGCTGGCTCATACTTGGGTCATCTGATTGTTGAGGTTTTCTCTGTATTACCGTAAGAACTCTACCTTACAATAAAGCATCTTGAGGCAACTGTTGGTGTTATTTGGCACTTGATAAACTGAATCTAATTAAAAGTTCAGTATTTGGTTGGTACTTGCATTTACAGTGCTTCATATTTCCCATAATACTGTTTAGCTTGAGTTGTTTAGCTCAAGACATGTTTGACTTTCTTTAGGAAGGCCCTTGGTAGTACCTTGTACTGAAATTGGATCTGTTAGCACTGCAATCATCACCCAGTTTGTTACGTCAAACGCTGTTCTCCATCTGTTGCAGCTGGCCACTATTACTCTGATCTTGAGTTGTCCACTCTGGCCTAATACTAATTACAGAGGTCTGCGGAGCATCTTGGGGAATAAAAAAAGCAAACAACTTCTAAAATGTACAGAGAGCCGCTAATTTGAGAAATTCTGCTCTAGAAAATAAGACCACAGTTTGCCTTCTGTTGGAGTGAAAATGAATACCCTGCGGTGTTGTTTTATATGTTTGTAGGTTTGACACACAGAGCTGCCATTATATGGTCCTGGCCACACAGCACAGCCTGCTTTTACAATAGCAACCCCTTGTTTAATCATCTATTACAAAAGCTTTCCCTACCACTGTTTTGAAAGTTACAAGCTGTCATGCCAGCTAGTACCCATACTGTGCTTTACGGGCTACCTACTATTAAAGCTGAGTCACTTTACTCAGGCATTATTTTAAGACTGCATCAGCAAGTTAGTATTTACCTGTAAATAATCATGTGACGTGTTTGTATGTTAAACTAAGCATCTATATTTTCTTCCAGCTATCTTTTACTTGACAAAAATACATCACCTAACCAAAGATAACAAATAGTTGAAACAGAAAGATGATTAAAAAGAGAAAGAGAAGGGATGATAGAGATTATGCACAGGTATTGAATTGAGTTTTGTAAATAACTGCTACCTACAGCCAGGTATTTAGCTCTAAGGTGTATCAACACAGGACTGTTTTGAGCTAGATGCTAACATCAGGGTGTCTCTCTATAATAATGATAATAATCATACTTGTGATATGTTGTCAACATCTCAGTTGAGCACAGTTTAAAGCAGACCTCACCTGAAAACCTGGTGCTTTGTCTTGCCATTTAGCCGCCACGTTTCAAAGAGCTGCGTTTCACACATGCGCGGAACTGCAATGTCAGCGTTTTCAGCTGTTTTATGGGGACACACAACTCTTTGAAAACGACTGAAAACGCTAGTGTGGATGTAGCCTAAGAAAGAGAAAACGTTTAGTGAGTGTCAGTTCTCACTAGATGTCAGATGCCTAGCTCATGTCAGAGGTCAGAGGAGAATGACCAGACTGCTTCATGCTGATAGGAAGGTGAGAGTAGCTCAAATAACTTGTTACAGCCAAGGTAAATTACCTTACCTTCGTCTAACCTTGAATTCTACTTTGACATTTTGTTAAAGAAAAGATTAAAATAAAATTAAAGACAGCAGAATTACATTGAGTCACTGTGCAGAAGACAATACCAGGTGAAATTCATTTAAGCTAAGAACAAGAAACTGAGGATACAACATGAAACATGAATGTGTGGGTCCATCCTGCCTTGTATAAACAGAGAGTTGGGGAATGGTTGCAATCACAGCATTGTAAGATGGTGACAGATGTACCCTTAGGCCCCCTCCTCGATTCAGAGATGGTCTTTCCCTTTTCACATAAATGGCTTCCTTGACTCCGCGCTCAAACCAGCCCTCCTCCCTGTCCAGGATGTGTACATCCTCGTCACAGAAAGAGTGTCCACTGGCCTAAAGGTGTGAATAGACTGCAGAGTCCTGGCCTGACGAGGTAGCTCTTCTGTGTTGTGTCATCTGCTTAGCCAAATGTTGTTTAGTTTCCCCGATGTATAAATCCTGGCAATCCTCCTGGCAATTAACAGTGTAAACTACATTACTCTGTTTGTGTCGGGGGACCCGATCCTTGGGGTGGACCAATTTTTGGCGCAGTGTGTTTTGGGGTTTAAAAGCCACAGAGACGTAGTGTTTAGAAAACATGCATCTCAACTGTTCCGATACTCCTGAAACGTACGGGATCACTTTGGATTTTTGCTTTGGCAGCAGATGTCCTTCTCTCCTGGATCAGCTGGAACCTTCTTTAGGTGCCTTCCCAGATTTGACAAATGTCTAGCTGGGATAACCACATTTACTCAGGGCCTTCTTGATGTGATGTTCTTCTGCTTTCCTGGTCGCTGTGTCAGTGAGGATGGTGCTCGCTCTGCGTTGTAGCATCCTGATGACACTCAGTTTGTGCTCCAGTGGATGATGAGAGTCAAACCTTAAATACTGACCCATATGCGCCGGGGAAACCAAACAACCTCTGGCAAAGCGAAAGAGCTAACTCGTCAGGCCAGGACTCTGCAGTCTATTTTCACCTACAGGCCAGTGGACACTCTTTCAATGATGAGGATGTACACATCCTGGACAGAGAGGAACGCTGGTTTGAGCGCGGAGTCAAGGAGGCCATTTACGTGAAAAGGGAAAGACCATCTCTGAATCAAGGAGGGGGCTTAAGGCTACATCTTTCACCATCTTCCAGGCTGTGATTGCAGCCATTCCCCAACTCTCTGTGAATGGTACTCATGACCATTGATCAGTAGTTGTTGATCAATGGTCATGAGAATTTGCATATTAATGATCAAGGATCCTTAATATGCAATCATCAAGGATCACAGCCCATTATTTGTTCAGTGGTGCTAGTTTCAGTCACTGTGGTCAAGTCACTTGGATCAGTAACTAAACACTGAAAACGCTACGTCCAGATGAAGAGAATCAACCTTTTGGGAGGACACTGAGTATCCAAAGTTTTTTAATTGATTTATCCCGCTTCTATCTGACAGACAAAAGCGGGATATTGGGAGAGCTTCACGGAGGCAGGTTCATCTGAAACGGCAGAGACACCGTCACCGAAATAAGCTTAAGGCGGGGTGTGTGAGATGATAGCAGAGATTGTCTTACTTGGTTTGCAGATGAGAGCAGCAACGGAGGGGTGGGAAAGTGGGAGTTGGTGGGTTTGCAGGTGAGAGGTGTGGTGATTGGTGGCAGAGTTCTGGAGCGCAGGCAGGTGACTTCTGTTCTTTCTTTAGCAGGAATGGAGAGTGTGAAGTCCGAACCTGAAGGCCAATTTAGCGCCGTAGATTGGTGAAGAATGACGGTCTGCACTGTTCCTCAACGCTGCTGCCCTTGATTAACAGAGATGGGTTGCAGGTGGAGACAGGCTGGCACAGAGTCCAAGAGCACCACCTAGAAATGTCAGTGATCTGGAGCGACACTCACAGGCATGACACAATTTGCATATTAATTGTCATGAAACTGACCTCACAGCCCATTGTTTACCAGTGGTGCTAGTTTCAGTCATTATGCAAATGTTCTGTTTACAAGGTTGGGGAAACCTGCAGTTATCTTAGACTGAAAAAGTCACTTGGTTGAGTGACAAAACACTTCTGAAAACGTTACGTCCAGATTAACAGAATATGCAAATCCCTTAATGACCACAGGGTAAATCTTCTAATGGCTGCTTCCAGCAGAATAATGCATTGTGTCTAAAAGCTTAAATAATCACAGACTGGTTTCTTTAACATGACAGCGAGTTCAGTGTGCTCAAACGATCACCATGGTCACCAGATCTTAATCAAATAGAGCACCTTTGGCATATGAGGGACCAGGAGATTTGCAACATGAATGTGCAGCTGACAAATCTGCAGCAACTGTGTGATTCTTTCAAGTTAATATGGAGCAAAATCTCTGAGGAATTTTTCCAGCACCTTGTTGAATCTATGCCACCAAGAATTAGAGCAATTTTGAAGACATCAGGGGGTCACCCAATGCCTAATACAACGGCTGGTGAATGTACATTGCAACTGGCTAAAAACACAAGACTGCAGAGAATAAGGAGTAGGTCTTAAACAATGATTTTACCCACAGACCGCTGTGTTAATGAAGACAGTTTCCCATTTTCATGCCAGTGAAAATGCACGCAGCCCTTTGCAACCAAAAAAATAATTAACAGCTACTTACAGTGTCTACATCCCACAGAAATCTAGCTTATGTGTGATGCATTACCGCTAATTAAAACGACTACCTGTGAGAACCTCTGCCAACCATTACAGCAGCACCCCTGACTTATAAAGTGCTCCCCAGCACTTCTACCACCCGTTGCTTAACATTGTCAGGAGGGGCACTGGCTGGCCCACACACCGATTCACAGTGAGTCTGTTCTCCTGGCTGGATCACACTGCCTTCCCAGCACTGAGCCATTGTGTCATTCCATTCCTTTTATTTATGTTTCCTATTGCTTTTTAAACGTGGAAATAAATAATTTCTGACCAGAGATGGATAGTTCAGCTGTGTTTAGAGGCATCACTAGAGCGTTGCTGATTATGGCTTCTAAAGCTGCATTTAAACAGGTAAAAAAAGATCTAATTTTTAACAGTTTATTGCACAGTTAGATAATGTTACAAAATGTATTAAGAAAATAAATGCACAAAGAAGCCTATTCCCTATTTCCTCATCATTTCTTCCTGCACATTACTTCTGGAGAACTGTAAGGAAAAAATGTCTAAGCCATCCTTAAACTTGAAAGTAACAGTAAATTATTTGAAAATACAGAGAAATTTCATAAGCGTCTCATATTACACATGTGCACAGCACTTTGTTTTTCCCCAGCGTCCGTTGTATTCTGTCTGAGGTTTAGGGAGATGACAGCGTGGATGGTAAAACAATAAGATAAGACTCATTTGCCACAACTGGAATGCACTGATAAACCACAAACTGTCTCTGACGCCATAAAATGAAATGTCTGACCCACTATATGTTACGATGGGTTTTCCCTTGAGCACTTAGTCAGAATGGTCATGTAATGTTGAGGGAAATACCCAGAATAGTGGCCTGTAATTTGAGCCATTAATAATAATCCAAACCTGGAGAAAGAAGGGAAACAGCTGTTCGACTCTATGAAGGTCTTAAAAACATAAACAGTTGATGAGCTACGTGTTGAAGGCCTAGTGAAATTGTGTGATAGTTTACGGATCAGATCCACTCAACAGGGTTGACTTCAAAATATCCAATGTAGGATGCAATAAAAGAGCAGTGGGGCACATGGTTTTAATTCTGTTTGAGCAACAGTTGTCAACTGAAAAAAGGAGTTTATTAGCTGTGGTCACTTCTTAGACCTTTAATAATGTCAGTTTATTCTAGATTAAGTCAACAAAAGCAAGAGTTTTTATGTGCACGGTTTACCAAGGCCGACCGCATGCAAAATACCCGGTCTCTGATTGTGAAGTGGCTCAATTCAGCTGTCTTTCACTTCATTTGAACCTTTTCTTCTTTAAAATGTCAAAATGGAAAAAGTTTAGAAATTATATAAGTTATCTTTAAAATAAAAAAATGCTATATAGCTATAGACAGTGTTCAATTTATGTATTTGATTTTTTTTTTTAGATTAAACTTTGAAATGCAAGACGCAGTGCTGTAAGATAACAGTACCTCCATTCAGTTCAAACATATGTTTTTGATTATCTTTAGTATTAAGCATGTGACCAGTAACTTGAACCAGATGTCCTAAAATAAATAAATAACTATTTTTTAAGTTGCCTGTGTGCAAGTCTGGAAACAAACACGCTGGCAGTATCGTTTCGACTAAAAAAAGCTATTACAGCTGTCAAATTACACAGTGTTCATAACCCAGCTCAAAACTCAGACGATTATTCACCTCGAAGACATTTCTCAATAAAACAAAAGTATGGAGCTTGTCTTAACTGACACAGCACGGTAGACTGCTTTATACCCATAATCTGCACTTACAACAAAATAATATTTTGGAACTCAAACAGAGAGAAAAAGCTCAGAGGGATGTATGTAATGAGATGCTATTAACAAAAAGATTTGAGCTCTTTTATGAACGACTGTGAATTACTTCTTTGTTCTCCCTTCACAGAAATCCCTTTTAAAAGTACAAATGCAAATCCACAAAAGTTGGGAGGTGGTGTAAAATGTAAATAAAAATAGAATGCAGTCATTTTCAAAACGCATAAGCCCACATCTTATTTCAACTACAAACATATTAAATATTTAAAACTAAGAAAATGCAACATTTAAAATTCGATTTTAAGTTTGAAAAATGTTCAGATGGAGGCAACAAAAGGCCAGAAAGGTCAACTGGAGGGGGAAAAAAAAAATCACAGCTGGAGGAACATTTAGCAAGTTCTTAGATTAACTGTGAACAAGTCAGTAATGCGACTGAGTGTAAAATGAGCAGCTTATAGAAGCAGACTTTCACAGAAAATGGGCAGAGGTTCGCCAGTCTGTAAAATAGTGATCCTATACATTGCAATGGTTTATCTCATCCTCAAAAATTCAGAGAATCTGGGGAAATCTGTGCAGGCATACGGGTGCCCATGACTTTTGGCCCTCGTGCATCATTAAAAACAAACATAAATCTGTCATGGAACAGTTTACTGTGCCATCCACAAATGCAGGTTAAAGCTCTACCATACAGAGAAGAAGCCATCTATGAAAATGATCCCGAAATGTTGCGGTCCTCTCTGCTCCAAAGCTCATTTAAAATCGACTGAAGTTGAAAACTGTCTGTGAACAGATGAATCAAAATTTGAAATTGTTTTTTGAAAACATGGATGCTGCTGCCGCTGCATCAAAAAAGAACCATCCTGCTTGTTATCCACACAGTGCTGAAAGGTGTACATAGATGTTAGAGCGACATGTGCTCTCGTCAATGATGACGGCCTTGGAAGGCCTTGCATATTTGCGGAAGACAATGATTAAACCAACAAACTGCATCTATTACAACAGCATGGTTTCATAGTAGAAGAGTACTGGTGCTGAACTGGCTTCCTTGCTGAGCAGACCTTTCAACAACTGAAAACATTAGGCTCATCAAGAAAAAAGAGAAGAAAGAAGATCCAGGACTAATAAAGGAGCCAGAATCCTACGTCAGACAAGAATAGCACAATATTCCCAGCAGTCCAGCAGCTGGTCTCCTCAGTTCCCAGATATGTAAAGACTGTTAAGAGGGGAAGATACACTGTGGTAAATATGGCCGTCCTAACTTTTTTCAATTCAGTTTTATTTATATAGTGCCAACAACAACTGCCTCATGACACTTTATATTGTAAAATCTCGCCTGTGGTATTGCCTTCTGCTGCAGCAGTGCCCCGCCCACTTCAGAGTCAAGCGTGATGTGCCCAAGAAGACTTGGATCAAGCAAACTGAAGACGATCTTAAACAACGACGTCTAACCTTCGAGCAAGCAAAGGTCAAGCCCAGAGATTGCAAGGCCTGGAAGTGCACCGTTGACCAAGACACAGTGTGGATGAGAGCCAGAGGTTAACAATAACAACATAGACAGTTTAATGATGGTGTCACTATTTTGTTACTATTTCAATAAAAGGAAAGAGTGAAAAGACACGAGCGAAGAAGAAACTTTTTTTTTTCTCCATTTAAATATTCGATTTGCTTTTTATGCTCTTTGGTGATTAAATACAGATTCATGACATCTGACAATCACTGCATCACAGCTTTTTTTGAATTGGTGTTGTAATTTTGATTTAAAGTTGATAGGCTCATGAGGAAATTATATTCAGAATATGTTTGGTCTCGGGTTTTGGGCATAGTTTTGAGTTTGTGGATCTGGAATTTAATTTCCTTAATACATAAATGATACTGTTACACTTGTTCATCACACTCCTTCGTATCCCGAGTTCTTTATTTCGGTTAGTATGCTTGTCATTACTATTTCACCCAGGATTTTCTCTGTTCAGTCTTTTGTTGCTGTCTGAGTCTTCTGTTTGTGCCTCTCTGTGTAGTTTGTAGGTGAGAGTCTGTTGTCTTTGTTTAGTTTCTTCCTGTATTAGTTTGTTAGTTATCTCTCCTTGTGTGATCTTCATTAACTTCCCCATGTTTCATTATGAGATTCAGTTCATCTGTGTGTAGTTCCCAAGGTGCCTCCTTTCTTTTCTCTCATTCTCACTTGGATATTTATTCCCTCAGCTTGTTTCAGTTCCTTGTCGTGTCGTCCTATTCCTGTACTGTTCCCGTTACTGTTTACTGTGGTGACTGTTTTCCGTGGTTCCCACAGTCCCGTCATTTCAGAGCTCCCAGTGTTCCCCTAGCATTCGTGTTGCTGTCACACATCAAAACCTTGTTTTCATTTCTTTTATCATTACTTCCCATTTTCTTCTATACCTCTCATTACACAAGAATCACACTGGTTATTTCCCACTGTATACTTATTTTTATTGTGTTTGGTTTAAAACTCTGGTATGTATTGAAATAACTACACCATCATGAAACTGTGTATTTTTACAGTTGTTACTATAGTGTTGTATAAATTACATGTGATATTTAACTAATGTAAAAAAAAGAATTAAGCTGCCTGAGCTAAAAGTTGCTTGCACAATTGGAGCTATTCAGAGCTGCTCAGTACAAGAGAGCTGCCTATGTTGGGTTGAGTGTGTAGTGGGAAACAACAGCAATCAGACACACAACCGACAAAAATAAAACTGTCAGAGAAAATCACATACATCTCTTTTTGTGTGTACTTCCCAATTGCCCCGTGAATGTGCTTACAGGTCCTCCTCTTCTATTAAAAGAACGGCACAGCGTTTCCTTTTTTCTCTTTATGTGGTCGTGATGAAGATTCCAAGAAAGCCGAGCAGCCTCACAGTTTGCCTGCGGGAAGACCATCAGCTCTGCTGCTGTGGTCAGAAAGGGAGACCTTCCTGAAAAGAAAACCTTCCACGGATGGATTGGATGAAGCTTAATGAAATCCTCCTTAAGTTAAACAAATATGGCCCTCTGTGTGGAAGACCCAAAAGACCCCAGAACATGAATATTTACTCACTCCCCTGTCTTCACCTATCTCTTATTCCTTATTTGTCACTGCTGAGTTGAGGTCTTAACATGGGATTCATTTTTCTTATATTTGCCTCACTTTCTTTGCCTTTTTTCCTCTCTTATTTTCGTGGCACTCTTCCATCACTGCACCTCTCGATTTCCCTTTCCTAAACAGTTTCCTCTGTGCCATTTCCAGTCAGTCAAACCCCAGGTCAGACAAGAATAGTTTTCAGTGCCTTTTTACTGGCAGTGAACCCATCAGTGGATATAGTTCGCACTCCTTAATGGCTGGCTTTTAAACAGATATAAAAAGAATGAAAGCATCCCATATGGAAAAGAAATAGTAAAAACTTATAAGATTTACTCATGAAAGTGGCCACTTTCATGAGTAAATCTTATAAGGCTTACATGATTTATTCATAAAAGTGGCCACTTTCTCATTACTTTCATATATTGTTTTAGTAAGTATCCAAAACATACAAGTTTCATTATATAATTTTTCAAGAGATCTTATATCTGTTTTCACTCTTGTATGCTTTTCATACAAGTTTCACACAAGACAGATACAAACTTTATAAGATTTATATATATCTTTTCCATATGGGATGTGTCTGTCAGACTCGGTCTCTTTGTGCATTTCAGTACAATTTAGTAGTGTTTTCAGTGTACACAACCACGACTCATCACTGTCATCTAAATGCGTTTAAATATATTAATAAATTAGTAATAAATAGACTTTTTTATTACCATCTATGGTTGAGTTGAAACTGTAAGCCAAACGCAGAGCATTAAAAACATGTAAATCCTGACCAAAAATGAAATTAAATTTAACGAAGGCTTCATCTTTTGCGGGGGATTTTTGTGCGTATGTGAAACTATTTTACTCACGAACTGCTCAGAGTTTACAGTCATTGCTGATTGGTGTACATTTCAAGTAACTACATGATTCACACAAGTTTCAGGGGTTTATGAGCATAAAAATTTACAAAAGAAAACAAAAGACAGAGAAAAAGGATCTTGTTTTCCAGATGTTAAAATATCCCTTGTGCTTAGTGCATAACTGTAGATGAGTAGAGGTTCAAAGCATTATTCAAGGCGTTCATGGCTTATTTCAATTTTTTCTCACAAATGTGAGCTAAGCCTTTGTTACTTTTGGTCAGCAGTGGTCAGTGTTGGGAAGGTTACTTTTAAAATGTATTCCATTACAGAATACAGAATACATGCCCCAAAATGTATTCTGTAACGTATTCCGTTACATTACTCAATGAGAGTAACGTATTCTGAATACTTTGGATTACTTAATATATTATCATGCTGTTTACAACTACATGAATGTACTATTGCTGTGATTTATTACTGTTACTGAAGGTCCGCGGCTCCGAGCCGTAGTAAAGGGACCTCTGGCTAATACGGTGGGTTCTGTGTCGGGCTTGTAGCTGAAAACTAGCTTTATTTTGTTGTCTGGGTCAACTTTGCTAGCGAGAGACAGAGAGAGGCGTTGAAAGGCTGCTCCAACGGAACTCATAGTTTTTGGAGGAAAACACGAACACGGTGTACAGTCGAGTCTTAATAGCTTACTTACAACTGGGCTAGCCAGGCACTCTTCTTGGCTGCAGTGGTTATTATTATATTTACATGCTTCCAGCTCCCGTTTTTGCTCGATGACAGTTACTTTTCCTTTTTCTCCCTCCCTCGCTCACAGACACATAACGTGTATGGCAGTCCATTCTCCCTGCAGCACGGACTACACTGCCTATGATGCTACATTCTTTAGAGCTATACCGGTAGCATTCTGCCTATTAGCTTAGCACAACAACAACAAAAAGGCCTCTCTCATCCAGGAAACACGCAGAGAGAGAGCGTCACCCTGTAACCATGGCAATCGTAACGCTGCCACCTGGAACAACAGAACGTAGCTGTCAAACAAACCCCAAACAGGCCTGACCCGCGACAATATGAAACAGGGAAGTACCGCCGTGTAATCCATTTATTTCAACAAAGTAACTGTATTCTAAATACCACCTTTTTAAACGGTAACTGTAACGGAATACAGTTACTCATATTTTGTATTTTAAATACGTAACGGCGGTACATGTATTCCGTTACTCCCCAACACTGGCAGTGGTTTTAACCTTACAGCGCTCCCATGGATGTCATTTTTGCCCAGCTGAAAAGTGAACTCTGACCTTAACAGAGGCAAGTGAGGCCTGCAGTTCTTTACATGCTGTTCTGGGATCTTTTGTGACCTCCTGGTTGAGTTGTCGGTGCGCTCTTTTGGTATTTGGTTGGTCTCCCACTGCTGGGAAGATTCACCACTGTTCCAAGTTTTCTTCATTTCTGAATAATGTCTCTCACAGTGGTTTGCTGGAGTCTCAAAGCCTTAGAAATGAATCTGTAACCCTTTCAAGACTGAGAGATGTCATTAACTTTGTTTCTCAGATGATCTTGAGTTTGATGGCCGGGCATTTACATCGCACCAGGATGTATTGTTTTGTCAAACTGAACTCAGGTTTCCCCCAAACATGTGATTAATCGCAGTTAAATCATGATTTAACAAGGGGGAAGGAGGGCAAATACTTTTTCCTATATTACGCTAAATGTAACATTTTAGAAGCTTTTTCATGTTTTTTTTATGTTAACAAATGTGTTTTTGTTTACAAAAGATGCA
Organism: Neolamprologus brichardi; assembly: GCF_056152115.1. Taxonomy (NCBI): domain Eukaryota; kingdom Metazoa; phylum Chordata; class Actinopteri; order Cichliformes; family Cichlidae; genus Neolamprologus; species Neolamprologus brichardi. Next base: position 4,524,779 of record NC_142114.1, on the reverse strand, counting down.
CACAGTCGTTTATTTGGAGGCTTTATTAGGGGCCATGTCATTGCTATGACATCATGATAATTGCAGTCATTAGATTTTCCACATAGGTTTTCATTAGGTGTGTGACTCACGTGCATTCTTATCCTTCTGTTGCAGTGTCTGATACCTTATTTTTCTTTGAATGTGTCGTTTCAGATATGAAGCATAAGCATGAGAAGTGCAACAGCTGCATCACTCGTTCTAAATCGCTTCTCTAGATTAAATAAGATTGTTCACATTTTTAAAAACACTTTTAAACCAAAACACACAGTCTTTTGGTTGCTTTACTTGTGGCTTCTGGCAGCTGAAATGAACCAAAAACTCTTATTTCACCAACATAAATTTTAAAAAGTGCTATTTAACTATCTTCACCTCAGTATCCTGCATCCTGTCATCACGGTGATTACGGGAATATCAAGCCTTGGACTGGGTTGAGTATGGAATAATGTCATATTCGTATGTTTATTTGGGGAGACATGCAAATGGATGTAGGAATAACCTTGACTTTATTCTTTATTTAAAAAAAAGTATTTTACAAGAGGTGAAAATTATAACAGAACACAAATAAGGGCCAACAGCCAATATGTTTGAACTCAAGATGATGTCTGTTCCACACACTGACAAACACCAGACACTATAGCGGAACATTCTGGAAATTTTCTTTATCGCACTTTACACACACGGGACACACGCCCATCCACACGCTGCCAACAGAATGTAGACAGACAGGCAGACAGGCCATTCCTTTGAGCCAAGCTAAGTGCCCGGTGCTGGGAAAGCCTACTGGACTGCATGCCAGTGGCGTCCTGGTGTGAGAGCAGGAAAACACACTGCTGTTTCAGACTCTGCTGGTTTGTTTGTCATCTTTTCCGAGGTAAAGACAGACTGCAGGAGATTACTGCTGTGGAAAATACTTGCAGAGATAATGATGGAAAAATTCAACAATGCAAAAATGTTCAATTTAAATGGAAACTTACATGGAAACACTGTCGTCTTCATTATGTCATATCTGAGTCAAAAATTACTGATAGTAAATCTAAGACAGTGACGAACATTTTTAACATTGCACACATGTTAAAAATGTTTTTTTGGACTCAACTGTTCTTAACTTCTTAATTTGTGGCAAATTGTTTATTTTTGGGATCAAGTTTTATTTTTCTGATCCTTCCCATCCGAGTACACAGATCTGACCAATCAAAATGCACGTGGTGAAAAGTGTGTTTGTAGCTCAAAAACCACACAAGTACTCAATATACAGTAATTTAAAATAACACTATTTTACCTTAGACACTGCTCTCTGAAATATTTTCTCTACCTGCTTAGTCCCAACTATCCCAACAAGAGCTCAAACTTCCCTACTGACATCCTGAGATATATCCGAAAGCGTACAAAAGCCACGATACATCTTCAGTTCATCAAATTCTCCCTGTTGCTGCTTCTCGAGAGAACTGGATGAACTTTCTTCCTTTTCTTGTTTAGAAACATTAGGACCAGCTCATCATTGCTTCGTGTCAAGATAATTTTTTTCACAGTATGGCTTTTGAGAACAAATGTTTTTCACAAAAATGCAACGCTTTCAGTATACACTACACGACAATTTCGGATCCGAAAAATCTGGAAAATCATAAGATTCAGCAGTTTGTAAAATTTTATAGAAAGGTATCACATTGTCACTGGCTACTTTAAGGCCCTGATATCCACTTATGGACATTATGCTACCACTGTCCTATGGAAATTTAAAGCAAATGTCCTCATATTTGGATCTCATTTTTCTCAGAAAAAAAAATCACGTAATTCTTTGTTTTTACAATCATCAGGTCCCAATCATACGGTGGCCCTGAGAAGCCAAACCGACTGCAACTTAAGAAAACAGCAATAAGAAAAACGCTGCAAAAGCACACAAAACACAACGGAAATTGGAAAAATGAAAACAGAAATAGGAAAAATGAAAACAGAAATAGGAAAAAACTGATTTCCAAAAACACAAAGGAAGTGTTTCCGGGGAGACAATAACCCGACGGACCAGTTGCAGGAACCCAAAACATGGTAGGTGTGTTTTATCATGATTCATATAATACTGATGACGGATTTTAGGCTAATAGTTAGGCTAACACACTTACCTCTCATCTTTTCTCTCCTCACAAAACCAATAGATCCTCCACTTAAAAGAAGTGGAGGATCTATTGGCACAATTCTCAGCATATTTTGGTTCCTGCAACTGGTCCGTTGGTTACTGTCTCCCCAGAAACACTTCCCTTGTGCTTTTGGATTTTTTTTTTCCTATTTCCGTTGTCATTTATCCTATTTCTGTTTAGTGTTTTCCTATTTCCGTTGTCATTTTTCCTAGTTCCGTTGTCTTTTGTGTGCTTTTGCAGCGTTTTTCTTAGTGCTGGTGTTTTCTTAAGTTGCAGTCCATTTGGCCTCTCAGGGCCACCGTCCAATCAGCTCAAATAGCAAAGAGAAATTTAAAATGCATGCCATGAAAGACTTCGGGTCTTAGGAGGTTAAGGTAATAAAAATATTTATGGTTTATAATACCATAAAAGACTACAAAAAATCCTATACATGCACAGTCACATTTCCGCCCTGAGGAAACTCTGGTTTGGTCGTGGCCACTATTAATAGTTCTTAATGAAACCTCCCGTGTGTTTTATTTTTACCCTTTTATGGAGGTGTGACAGGGGTGAAGCCCAACAAGGTACAGTGTAAGTACAGTAGTTGCACAGTAAGGGCATCTTTACTCTGGGTCTGCGCCACTGTAGATTGTGGCCGATGAGTAAGACCTTCTGTGCCACGAGCTCATTTTAGATGGTAAACATTAGGTACAAATACACACATTGAGAATTCCTTTCATGAACCTAAATTAGACAAACAAGAAAGCAGGCAGCTGCCTCTTGTCTGTTGACTTTCCCTAGCCATCACTTCTCTTTTGCTGACGGCAAAATAATTAAAAAGCCGTATAATGTGTGCTTTTAATTCAACTGTGAGTGTATTTGAGATTCGTTTTACAGGATCCGGCAGTTTCTCAACAAACAATCACCTGTAAACTGGTTCGTTCATTCTTAAAATTAATGCTGTGCTTTTCTGTATTTCTAGAGTCTACATTCCCACTGGTACATGGTCCATGGTCTAGTTCACAGGAAAGCTCTAATGACCATGAAATGCAGTATCATATTTTACACTGAAAACAATGCAAGTGTTGTTTTCAGTGACATCAACATCAACATTACACAATCTCCTTTCTGTGTATCTGAAGCTCTTGTGTCGGATGAGATCTGGTTCTGAAACACATTGTTGGCAATCAGATAGCCTAATAAAGTGTACTGCCAGAAAGCCCTTATTAGCTTCTCGACCAGTAGTGAGGACATGAAATACTTTTGTATTTTGCTCAGGCCCGTTTACCAGGGAACACAAAGTCAGCCTAACAAAAAAGGAACACGATACCATTTCAAGATTCTGTATAAATTCTGCTTTTAGAGACAAGCCACTAACAGTGAGGCATATTTACAACATGGAAATTACGATAAATTATAGTAACCAGTTATGACTCATAGACATGACTCATATGACCTATGTTTTGACCCCTATTGGGAAGTTTTCCTGGTAGCAGTTATGCATGTCAGAGTGTGCCAGCGAACATGGAAGTAACCACTAAATTTTTTTTTAAAAGGTGGTCACATTGTTCTTTGAATCTTGAATAACTATTTGGGCACTGTAACTTGTTTTTGCTTTCAAAACAAGTCTTTATTTTTACCAGCTTTGTTGAGCCATATTTCTAATAAACAGTTAAATGGGATGTGACTAAAAATATCCGCTAAGCTGGCTTTCACAGAGTAGAGTATAGCAGGTGGCTGCGATCTATGGTCTATGATTTGTATATCTTAAATCCAAAAACGGTCACACAAGAGCAGTGGCTACACCACACGAAACTGTCCTTTTTGATGGAAACCCAGGTGGTCATTGGCACATTTAAAATGATTCTGTTAGCCTAACCAAAATATTACTGCTGTATCACTCCTGCCTATAAATGCTGGCTACATGCTAGCTAATTAGGGCTCACCTGCGCCCTGATAGTGATGAATTTCATGTCCTTCTCCACCTCCCAAAACCCACTGACCCAACTAAAATGAAAATACATAGAGTGATCGTATGTTATGCTTTTATCTTGACAGCTATGCAACAAAAACAGATTGTCTAAGAAGTTGGCACAGCTTCAGGTATCTAGTTAGCATGCGTTCAGTAGTAACCAGACATATCATTCCACTAACTACAAATGGCCATGAGCCATGACCCAGAGACTCGAGAAAGATCTATTAATCTGTCATGCCATCCCACGGTTTCCCTTATTGACTCAAACTAAACCGCAAGCTTCACTGTGGGTGGTGCTCCCATAAAGATTCCTTTGATTTTTCACATTTGCAAATATTCGTCCCGGAAAGCAAAGACATTGGTTTCCCAATGCTCCAAAGCAGATCAAGGGAATAATGACACCAGATGGCATCATCATTGGTGTCATCGTTGGAATCACGCTATCTTCAGATCTCGAACTTTCTTTAAGTCTCAGAAGATATGAAAAAAGCAGTAAGCACTCCAGAAAGTAATTTGTAGCGAGCAAAGTGGCGAGCTTCACTATTTTTAATGCTACAATGGGTGCTGTACATGAACCCCAAGCACCCTAAATTTGCAGGTTGTAGTGCTTGTGGTTCTAGGGAGTGTCGAGTGTTGAGGCATGATGGGGTTTTTGCTGTCCAGACATGCAGTATTGGTTCCTGCTAATATTAGTCAGCAACTGCCAGCTACGTGGAAATGCTAATATGGTAATGCTTAGCTAGTAATAAGCAAGGGATGATTTTAGGGTGGTAAAAATATCATCTATGTCTTTGTGAATTGTAGACATACAATATTGGACCATGTAAATGTACCAATTTATAGCATTATCGTGAAATAATAGTGAGTGCATTAATGTGTGTTATGGTATAAATATCACCCACAGTACTGTGTAAAATTAGGAAATATTACAGTCCTACACCACAGATACATAAAAACCAAAATTAGTCCACTAACTCACCCGTTGTAATGTTTGTTTAGAAACACCTGCATGCAGGATTCGGCTCTTCACCATTATTGAATGAAACCGATTCCTAGTAGAGCTTTAAAAGTGGCAGAAAGGCATGCAGCCACCTCCCAAAAATAAGCCTCGTTGCATGCATCACATCTTGACACTACGCAGTTCAGAAGAAGAAGAAAAGAGTTTCCCCTAAATCATTTTCAGAAACCTCACCAGAGAAAACAAGGTAACCACATCAGCTGCCGTGGAAATCCAGGGATCCCTCTAGTGTTATTTCTTCTCCCAAGGTCACATGTGACTCACTGCTTTAACTGGCAAAGCTTCCAACGCTGGGCACAAGTCTGCTGGAACCCTCATCCTTTTTTTCATGCCTGTCTCGCTGTTTTTTTCTGCTACTGCTTTCTTTCATTCGCTTTACAGACACTCAGTGTGTTGCTTGTAAGTCATCGAAAGCCCAGCTACATCAGTCTCACCCTCACTTTTTCCCCCCCTCGACCTTATTTATAATGTGCCCTGACTCACAACCCTGCGCTGCCCCCAGCGCACCCACATTTTCTGTAGGCATTTCTGCTCCACATTGATGATTTCAGTATCCTGTTGAGGCTTTTGCATCAGTTAGTAAAATAAAGTCTTGTCCACTGTGATTTCCATCTGAGGGGCCCAGGCAGTGAGAGGTATAAAATGTCCTGAAATGAGAACTTTGAGGTGGACCGCATGAAGGCAGAGGGTAGAATATGAGAAGGTCAAGATCCTTAACAGGGCAACATGCTTCTTCTTTTGTGTCTGTACAACAACAGAGATTAAAGTGATGTGGCCAGGCTTTCCTGAAAACCTTTTGCATTAACATCACCTTAGCCCACTAACTTAGAGCAGAGCTAAGATGACCCAAGTGAAACTAATAGTTTCTGCAGTATGACTAAACACCACCGTTCAATAGATGCCGCAAACCTTATCTAAACCATATCACACCTTCACTAATGTAACTTATTATTATAACGCGTTCATGTTACTCTTATTAACCACCAGGAAGGATGTTTTTATAAAAAAAATTCAAAATAAAATTAATTGAATGTTGTTCACTAACTATGTGTAATGGTCAAAAAGGACATTCAGTGACACAATTCAATAATGTGACTCTATAGACTTGGCAGCACGGTGGCATGGTTGTTGGAAACCACCATCTGGCCCGGACCTTTCTGTGTGGAGTTTGCATGTTCTCCCCGTGTCTGTGTGGGTTCTCTCCGGATACTCAAGCTTCCTTCCACAGTCCAACGACATGCACTTAGGGCAGGGGTGGGCAACTCCAGGCCTCGAGGGCTGGTGTCCTGCAGGTTTTAGATATCACCCTGGGTCAACACACCTGAATCAAATGATTAGTTCATTACCAGACCTCTGCAGAACTATGTGGGTGTCCAAATTCATGGGCTGCATCCTCCTGAGGCCGCATTTGTAGACCGATTACATCACAGCGACGTGCCGAAGGCTGTCCAAATTCATAGACTCCTCCGAATGCAGCCGATAAATGCGTCCTTCATTTCCCCAAATTTAAAGGATGGGTCGGGTGTGTCCTTCGTGGCCCACCATATCCCAGAATTTATAGCGCGGCCCAGCCAAACTCCAGTTTCTGGCAATATTTTTAAAATTACTCTTATTAATCTTTCTGGGTCACAAAATAAACTTTTAACATATTTTCAGGTGAGAATGCAGTTGTGTAAACTTTAAATATCTGCTGGGTTTATCAAGATATCACATATTTGCAAAAGTGCTCCGACGTTTTCGGAGACGCCTGTTACCCACTAGCTCGATACGTAGCCGGGAGATTAGATAAAAATGTATTAATTCCCTGGGTGGTTTTCACACAGCTGAATAAAAGTCAAACAGAAAACTGATTAAATAGAAGTGTGAGATGGTCGAGAATTTACGCCAGTGTCCTGTTATATTTTAGATAGCAAGGAGCAGACGGCCGAGTTTATTAAACTCTACCGAGACAGCGGTGATGCAAATCTGAAAGCTAGACTGTCCAATTTCACAGCCGTTTACTTCCAGCCTTCCCGACCTTCTGAGTCTGCCCACGTAGACCACGAAGGCCAGGTCCTCAGGAGGATTCAGCCCATGAATTCGGACATGACTTACAAGACATGTTGAGGAGGCAACTTAGCCATTTGAATTAGCTGTGTTGGATCAAGGACACATCTAAAACCTGCAGGACACCAGCCCTCAAGGCCTGGAGTTGCCCACCCCTGACTTAGGTTGCCTGTAGGTGTGAAAGTTAGTGCAAATGATTGTCTCTTTCTGTTAGCAATCTCTCCAGAGTGTACCCCACCTCTCACCCCACGGTAGCTGGGATCCACTAGAGCCCCCCGTTACCCCGATAAGGATAAGTGGAATAGAGTGGATGGATGAAACTTTGCAGACTTCCTGTCACAGCAGCGGAAAATTCTATTTAAGGAGGAAAACGAAAAATGCTCAGAACAACTGAGAGTTAGTGTGCTATTGTGAGGAACATGGTAAAACTAATTTACCAGGGCCCCCATATGATGAAGTGTGGAACTAAATTTACTACGGTTGACTGAATACATAGTTTCACAGACTATTAAAATGGTTTGGACTTATATTGCCCTTGTTCAGCCGTAGCTAAGTTTTAAAAACATCTTTGAAATGTGTTTCTTATTCAAGGACGTAGACACACAAACACATACACCAATAGCAGTGAGCTGACATGTCAAATTAGGGGTCCATTTGTCTTGCATAAAGATACTTTGTGGACTCTAATCGCATGCAAATCTGCACACATATAAAATCAAAATTAAAATCGAATTAAAATCAAAGCTTCTGCTACATCAGCATTTAGATGTTTTGCAAGTTTACCCTTCAGTTGCTACCATAACAACATGTTGTGCACTTTTTGCAGGTGGGGTTTTTGCTACGGTTAATTCCAGGGTTTTGATTGTCTTCTGCTTCTGGTTACCTGCAGTTATCCTTTATTTGCATGATTAGGTGAAAAGTTTTCACTGCACATATTAAAAGAGCTCTTTGTAACTTTCAGCCTTCAGGTGACACTGCCGACACAATAACAGTTACAAGTTCCCTTTTTTACTCATTCGTTTATGAAATCTGTTATGGAAATGAGTTGGTCTCAGATGGGTACAGCACTGGGCAGCTCACTCAGACATCCATAGGGGTTAGTCAGGTCAGGCACGCACAGCATCGTATGCCATGCACCCAGACAGTACTTGCTAAAGAGAAGTTGCCATGGTCCTAAACAATAGTGGTACTGCTGCTGTGAGAAGTGGATCACCTGCCAGAGATTTGATAAAAAGATGATAAAATGCTACAGTTAAGTAATCACCACATCTTTGTTTGTGCTTATCAAGCATCACCTTTAGAGTTACTTGAAACTTTCTGCGTGTTGTACAGATTGTCCTTTGTTGTCCGCATACACACTGATTTTTTCCCCCCTTTAAAAAAGTATTTGCACTCTTTCTACATTCATATGCAATATATGCATGCAGAAACACAGACACATAGTGAGACCTAGCCTTGAGTACATTTTGACAGGCTATTAAAAATAACTGTAGTACAACCGTTGACAGGCCAAAACCAGCCAGCAATTTATGGGCATAGGACAAGTCAGCGAATTGCACTTGTGTGACTTAGATGTGTGTGTATGTGTGTCGGTGGAGCGGTCATGCTCCACTTCACCTCTTAACACCCACGTTTACCCTGCGAATACACTGCACACCTCAGCGCCAACTAGCACGTCAGAAAGGCTCGCCGTTCAAGCGTTCCTGTGTGTGTGCTCGAGAGGTTGGGCGTCCAGCTCCTGCTCCACTATTGTTGTGGTGTACCCTTACCTCAGTGCTGAAAGAGTTGCACAGCATGTGTATTTTTGTATCCTTTTCTTAAAGTATGCATTTGAATGTGCGAGTGTGCGTTTGTGTGTGTCGCGTTGGTCGTATTGTGGTGAGCCGTGACCTCACCACTAACATTTCGCTCACATGCCTTGGACGCCGGTCAGTGGGTGTGCTGTGTGTATTTTCTCTGCTTACGTTGAAACTTTGCGCTTCTACGTCACCGCAGCGGGCTGTGACATTTTGTCATCCTTCTGCATGGGCTGGATGCGAAGCGGATACAAAATGACAAACGGAAAACCAGATCTGTTTTGGGACTTTCAGTGGAAGATGGATATCGATTCAGCATCACTGAGATCACAGCGTGGGTGTGTGGCCTTTTGGGTTTACTATGTGCGTGCGTTACACGTAACTCATCATGGATTTCGTCTGAATTATGGGTGCACTTCTGTCTGGTTAAGGCCTTCATTTGCTTTTCTTTTTAAATCTTTAATTCCCTAGTTTGTCATCCAGTGACATCATCCATTCACAATCTTTTTGCAAGAGCTCCCTCTTTGCTTTCTATGTAGAATGAAGTTTAAAGCGGGTAGCTGAAGTTCTTTGTGCTTTTCCGCTCACTCTACACAAGCTGTGATGGTTAACCTTCTGAGAAAAACAATATTTTTGGTGTTTAATTGTCCTTTTCCTCAGTGGGATGTTCAAATAAGCGCTACCACTCTAGCTAAATGATTTTGGCTGGTCCAAATAAACACACGTCAATCATTGTGTTTACATTATGTCAAACCAGGACTCAAAACATTTATTCTGGAAGAGTCTTCTTTATTCACACTGATTAAAGCTATGTGGGGGTTTTTTTGTGCTTTTTAGCTTGTCAAATTAGGTGCTCAACCTTTTTTTTTTTTTTTACATGTAAATACTTCTGCACAACGTGCATATGGAAACATACTTTTGCACCTTTGTTCCAGAATGTAATTATGTCCTGGGCCTAGTTAGGTGTAACCTGGCTGCAGCAGGGTGACCTTTCAATTTAGAACATGTGGCATATTTATCAGGACATATTTTTGGGGAATATTTGTATCCTTAAGAAACCTAGCAAACTTGGCTTAATTCATGGATGAACCCACCTCATGCAAGATTCGTTTGGAAGTTGTTTTCTTTGATGTCGCCTACCCCATCCACTGTTTTGGTTAATCACTTTATTTTTAGGATCGGAGAACGAGGAGGGAAGAAGGCAGTGCCTTGGAAAACGTGGGTGGGCACACGGTCTCTCTCTCGCTCTCCCTCTCGCTCTCTCCTGTATATAGTAAAGGCTCTTTGATGGAGACTCCATCATACCGCAGTTCGCTTTTACGCAGAGAAGATGAGCTCACGGATAGCCAAATCCAAACCGGCGATGAAACTGATGGTGGTGAGTAGCCAAAGTGTTTGCAGCTCCGCTCCTTGGATATGCTCAGCAGTAGAGCAGCACTTTATTCTGAAGGAATGACTTTTTCATCTCTTCTTTTTCCTTCGGTTTTTTTTTTGTGTGTGTGTGTGTTTTTTTAATATATTAAATTACTGATCCTTAGTTGGATTTTGCGATACATAGATTTCAGATTTCAGAAATGCGAATAAATCTGGAGATCTTTGGCATAATTTGAATACAGCGACTTGCATGTATTGTCGTTAAGGACTAGATAAGGAAAAGCTAAATATTTGCCAACCACATGTTCCCTCTGTGCAGCACGCCTCTGTTCAGGTACTTTGATGATCCCCCATTAATGAGAGGGGCCAGTCTTTAGGCTGTGCGCCACAATCGAAGTGTACCCCTAAATATTGTTGGGTCCTGGTATTTGATGCTGCTATATCGGGCTTTAATAGATTAATACGTGAGCATATAGTTGCTTTTCAGACTTGGCTGCCATTCTCCATATCAGACACAGATGACAATCTAGTTTGTGTATCTGCTGCATGAGTTTGCATATCATTTTATGGTGTGTTGTATCTAGTTTACGCTAATAGCAGAAAGTCAGATATATTAGTAGTATGTTTTAGAGCTATGTTAGGATTATTTTTTTTTAAAGAGCTATTCAAGTAAATTGTCCGGTGTTGTTTATGCTGGGGATTTGTTTGCTTTTGGTAATGAATGGAGCTCATGTTTTATTCACTGCTCTGTGCAGCCTCTACATCTTCAAACACGATCTATAGTTTTCTCAGATAAATTAAAGTTGACTCTGGCTAGTATTTCATTGCTTTTAATACAGCGTGATTAAAATGAATGAAATGTTATCCTCCAAAAGCGGCACGGTGAATTCCCAGCAGATGGTACAGCGTGTCTGACTTTACACCAATTTGCTTTTTTTTTTATGTTGTTTCCATTGGTGTGTTTTGCATGCCGTCCTGTGTCGGGGCCTTTTCTGGTTTTGCATATATTCATGTATGCTCAAGATGGGTATCAGTCCAGAAACAGATAAAACTCTGTAGCTCCAAAACACTGATCTAATATCCTTTTGGCCTTGTGTGAGAGTGCAGGAAAAAGAGAGATTTTTTTTTTTTTTGCCAAGCACGGTCAGTTAGGAAGACGCGTGTTGTTTGTGCGTAATTCAGCGAACAAGGCTGTGAAACAGTAGTTTATATGACCATATAATGTGATACTCAGTACAGATTATTCCTCTAACTCAGTGTAGCCTGTCCTAAAATAGGCAAATATTCTGCTCTTTTGTTTATGCATCGTTCAGTTAGTCGGCCAGTACATCAGTCATTTGGTGAGTAAGACGGGCAACTTTCTGGCAACTGCTTACTCAGTCAGTCTTGACTGGCAACATCCAGCCAACATCTCCATCTCCTCTGAATCCACCACATGATATGCTTGTTTGTCTGCCTGTCAGCCAGGCTTGGTTGCAGTCTGTCTGAAAAACAATTCTGTGGTAAATGGACACTGCAATTTTGGATCTTAAATAGACCTCCAGCACCTGTGTGCTCTTCCTGTTGCACTGCATACTCCTCACACATGTGCTTGTCATTGCCCAGCATGATGCCAGTGGAATAGTTCATCCTGTCAACCTGCTTTTATGAAGGCACATGTTTCAATATGTAAACAGTCATTTTCTTTGAAATGGCAAAAATAACGCACCACTGTCAGAGCAGCAGGTAGTCAGGTCAGTTGTTGTTGTCAGTGTGTCAACATGACTGTTAACCAGCATGGTTGGATAATCCTACCTCTAATCCTCATGCATGGACATGCTTTCTCCCCCTTTGTTACTATCCATGATCTACTATCTGTGTTCTTTTTATCTTTACGCCGCCTCCACGTTACGCTCTGCTGTGGCCGTTGGCATTAGCAACAGCAACTTCCTCAAACCTAGCTGCAGGTTCACACGCAGGCTGAAGAAGCTACAGAGCTCACTTGGCCAAACACTGGAGAAAGGGTGAGGAATGGCGGGAAAAGACAGAGTCGGGTAGGAAGGTATCACAGCAACATGTTTTAAACAAACAAGCACAAATGTTTATTCAGAAAGCAACAATTGCCTCTAAAGGTTACTTCCATACACCTAACTTCCCGTTTCCATCAACAGTAGGTATTGATAGCAGAAGTTTGTGGGTGGCTAGGGAGGGGCGAGTGGGATGGAGCAATTAATGGATACAAAGAGGAGAAAGAGAGCCTGCTGTTTATCTCTTACTACTGTATGAATCATTCTAAAAACAGCATGACTGATATGATGCAAATTTCTGTAGTAAAAGATTACCTGACATTAGATGTGTAACAACACGAGAACAGCTTGATTTATTTGGTTTGGTTTCAGCAAGCAGAGAAATAAAAACAACCAGAAACGTTTAAATTAGTAAAACAGTCCAGATAATCACAGTGACGCGTGATCACAGAAGTAGAAGAAGTAAAGCTTGGACCCCTCAATATGATCACAGCATAAAACTACAGGATCTCCTCTTTGTGTCCAAATGTTGTGCTGGTGTAGCAATTCATAAAAGTGATCAGATTTGGTCATAAATAGCTCAGTTATTGCAGAGTTTTAACTAAAGAACTAAAAAGCACTTTCTCAAATAACAGTTCCATCACACAGTTTGCTTGTGTGTTTATCCAACGGCCCAAATATTTTCTGTTTAACATTTTTACAGTAAAGAGAAAAACCCAGCAAAAATCACAAAGAAAGGCTCCTTCAGACTGAGAAAGATTTTTGCACGGCAGCACGCTTTCTGGGTTAGAGCGCCTTGACACAATATCCACAATAAACATTAGCTCTCGTGCATAAACGACTCAGTAATTTAGGTTAATCTGTAAAATATTCTAGCAGCCAGTTAGAGATTAGAAGTTTCTCCAGCGTGAGAACATGGTGTGAGCGCACCGAGCAGAGACCGCTTGATGTGGTGTGGCATCGTGTGTCGCATAAGTGAAAAAAGACATTGACCTGCGCACACACCCACGGCGGCATACATGCACGTGCAGGCACGCGCACACACGCACAGGCTGGAATCCCCCCTCAGACCACCTGCGCTCTGCAGTTAACTGAATCCATGTGCCTGGTGGATAAGCTGGTGCAACGTGATTTGGTCCCTTTGTGCCACAGCTCTTCTCCTCATGCCATGAATTTAAATCTGACCTCAGGCAAACCGAGCACGGAGTCTGTTTTTTTTGCGCTGCATTTCAGCATAGTCCAAACTCTATCTGCTGCAAGTTAGTTAAACACTGTGGCTAATTTCTCCTGGACGGATTTTTGATATTTCCACGAGCAACACAAAGTATTGTGTTTCTGTTTCATAATGCAGTTGTGATTTACTAAATCGCATTAAAATTTCCCAAGCTCTTTTTATAAAAACATTTGAATCGTTTTATCCTGTAGTTTAACCCTTCGGAGCACATCAACACAAATGAAATGCATTCGGTTAGCGATAGGACACTAATATTTTGCCTTTTCGTGCTAGCTGACCCGTTTGACCTGACCTCTTCACAAACAAATTCCCCCCAATAAATTGCTTTATGTCAGCGCAATAGATTTGCACACAGTTCCAGTCAAAGCATGTCACCATAGTGATAAATCAGTGACAGATAAACAAAACGAAAAGTGTGTGCCTCTGCTCGCTTAATCTCAGAGCCAGTAAATAGCTCACTGGATTGGGTATCACTTGTGTTGAATGTTGTGGGTAGCTAGCACAAGTGAGACGCTTTTGAGATGCTATTGATCCAATATAACCATGTCTGTCACCACCTTCTACAGCATGGGACCCACTCCCGCTGTTTGTTTTGTCTTTATTAAAGAGAAAACATCTCTTAAAGCAGCACATGTTCTCTGTTAAAGCATTGGTAGAAACTTCTCCTCATAAACACGAAGCTTTTTGCTCAGCTCAGTTCAAACGGGATTCGCTGGCACAGATTATATAAGCAAACTATATCTGATGAAGCGGGTTTATCCAGTATAAATATAGACTGTTTTATTCTAACTTTTTAGTTTAATCCACAGAAATGTGGGAACTTTTTGAGCCTCCTTTTCCAGCAAGCCGTTAGAGCAGCTGCTACATGTAAATGATTGCAAGCGACGCTGCTTACAATCATTTACATGTAGCAGCTGCTCTGCCTTGCTCAAGGGCTTTTGCACAGGAATGCTAGAAAATTATCACCACCTCCGTACCTTCACCCTTGATTTTCTCCTCTGAGCTGGCTGAGCTCCAAATAGGATATGTCTCTTGCTAAGCACTCCTCTGATGATGCTAACATTATAATTATGGCTGTCAGTGGCCCCTAGCTGCTGTGTAATTTAGATTTCCCGTGGTCGTCCATGATGTCAGATGGCAGCTTCTAAGGAGACAGACGGGTGAAAAGTTCAGTATCTTTCGTAGCTGTTGATAGATGGAGTCACATGCTCCACAGGACGTCCATCCCAGTGAGTAAATTTTTAAAAAGTTGACATTTTCTCGTCTTCGGTAGCAGAAAGCTACCGTGCTGGGTGGTTGGGATAATTTAGTGCTGCCCATCAGTGCCCAGAAAGTGACCAGAAAGCAGGCAGGGCCTTAAATAATGTCCAGAACCTTCTCTGAAAAACAATACAGCGTACATGCAGTCAGATGATCTGAGAGATAACATCTGTATATGCAATCATCTTTCAATATGGAGTCAAACATCTGTTGAACAACACTACTTGTTGCCAAACACTTGTTATACTTTATGAGGGTTGGCCTTGAGTTTTACTTTGTTTTTGTTTTTTAAAAAGTCTGCTACATCTGTTTCTCAGGCCTCTGGTTCATTCACTTTGAAGATGTGCACATATGTGCACTGAACACATGTACTGTGTATCGGTACACTGCACAACCGTGGCATTTCTCAGACCCAACCTAAAAAGCATCATTGTGCTTTCTTTTATTCATTTTTATTACCTTTTATACATTTCCTGTCACTGCTTTGTGCTCGCATGTCACAGATTTAGGCAAATCAAACTTGTTTCACAAAAAGTACTAAAGGCAGGACAACAAGCACAGATGGGCTGACAATAAAAAAAATGAACTTTGATAGATTAAAATCAACAAAAGGTGCATGAGAGTCCAACAAAACTAGGTACAAGCACTAGAAATCAAAACCTAAACTGAAGTAAGATGAAAGGCATGATAGGGATACAGAGGGGAAAGACGGGATTATACAGTGTACATGCAAAGAGCACTAAATGAGAGAACACAGGTGGAACTAGTAGGGACGTGGAAATAAAGGCAACTACAAAAAAGATACAGAATGAAGCAGATTGCTAAAATAAAGCAGGACATGACTTTAACTGTGACGCAGAAAGCACGTATAGACAGACAGAGGGAGGGACAAGCATGCACGTGGCAAGCTATTGTGCCATTTGACGGATTTCTAAAACAAAAGGGCAAACGCTTATCACGGGCTCTGACCGAGGGTTGGACTGTCCTGCCAGTAAACCACACCTGGGTGATCCAGGTGATCCTCTGTTAGTCACTCAGCATACTCCACTCTCCTGTTTCTAAATCAATTGGATTTGGTCCTTGGGCTTAATGGAGTGTATATACACATTTCTTAATTTAAGGAGTAAGACTATGATTATGGGTTTGAATGCTGCTGGGGCCACCCAGACTACAAACAAAGTCATGCTACTGCTCAGCATGTCGCTGATGAAAGCCTTCCACTGAACATTCGGTGGAAGAGGTCGATAGGTTTTGCCGGGAAAAGCACTGCGCTCTCCAGGCTGTTTGATGTTAGGTTTCTATTATGGTGTGCGAAACCCATTCATCTATTTTTTGCCGTCTTCCTCGGTGATGACCATTGGAAAGGGAGAAATAACAAAACGCGTATGTGCAGGGTGCACGTAGAGTAGTAGTGCCGACGTAAACGCAGTGACGCTTAGGAAAAACACGCCATTTGTAGCCATTTGTAGAACGAGCAGATTGTTCAGTAACATGTGGCAGGACAGGGAAGTCGCAGCTGTACTGCACACTGTTTCTCCCAAACTCACACCCACTCATAAACATGCGTAGATTTCTGGTGAAAAGACCTTTTTTCTTTTAATTCTTCAATATTGATTAAAGGATACAGAGGCAGTCATCATGTAACACACACACACACATTCTGGTTTTCCAGCCATTCCTTAGTTGCATGTTCATGTGCACAAAGTCGACTGTTTTTTGTGGCTCCGAGTTCTAAGGTGAATGGGATAAGTACAAATGCATGCACGCAGGAAGGAGATCAGTGGTGTGCGGCGGGTAATCTGTAGAACAGAGTGGGTGACTGTTTTGTATTCTGGTGGTGAATGGGGAAAGCCCAGTAACCTCCAACAGTACTCTTTATGAACGGCAGCCAGGAGACCACAGAGCGCGCAAACCAGCTCTGAGGAAGATGGTAATTGGACATGAACATCGACTAACACGCACACACCCATACACACACACATTCCTGCATGCTCGCACCCCTGCACACACATGCATGGGAGTTTTCTTTTTTTAGTTGTTTGTCATACAAATTCATTTATTTTTGAAGATGCACACATGATATGAAGCAAGAAACCACATGCAAACACACACTCACACACAATACAAGACGGTCTATTGTTGGTTAGTTGTCCAAGCAGTGAGGATGTATCCGGGCCAACGGGAAAGTCCAAAGAACCAATGGCTAAGGGCCTTTGAGTGGAAGAAGCCTAATGTGTGACAGCTGGTCTGCATGTGCCCTCGACCGGCTAGATTGGCTCCATGTTAAACACGCTCACCAACTGATATCTCATATTTTAGAAACGACCCGAGCGTTTCAGTTTTTGCCTAGGCGATGATACATGGGCTTGTTTTTGTGCAGTAGTTACACAGGCTTGTCAGAGCCTCGCTGAAAACCACCCACTTTACAGAGTATCCATAACGATGGGCTGGTTTTGGGTGGCTGAGGAGAGTGTGGGTGTGGTGTGGATCTTAATCTGGGACAGTATTAAAGTGCGATAGATCACCTCCTGAATCACATCGGATGCTTTTCAGCTGCAAAGCAGCCGAGCTTACGGGGCTGCCGGCATGGGTAGGGAACTGCTAGTGAGGGCAGAGAACACAAGGCTGTACAACTAATGCCTGTAATCCTGTGTCATGCACTTCTTTTATTTCAATGTGTAGAAAATTTTGGCATGACTGAAACATCTGAATTCATTTAAAAAGCTTTGGATTAAAGTCAAACAGATGAGAAATGATGCCAGAAGGCCAATAAAATCATTTTGATCCCTTTATTAATCCTAAAAGTTGAGATCAACAAAAAGTATTGAGGCAAAAAAAAAGGGACGTTACTACCCCGAAAGTTTAAAATACACTTGTCTTATTCTTGCGAATTTGTCCCTATAGAGTAATCAACTGCACTCTGAAGAGCAGCAGAAAAAACTTCAGGACCTTATGTCCACCAGGAGCTTTACTGCTCTGACCTTTCAGTCAACTCGTTCTTACTGGAATCTTTGGGTTGGCGAGTGCTCCAAAATATAAAAATATTTGATTCTTTTGCCAAAGTGAAGCTGTTCACGAGATGGGTTTCATTAGAGATTTTGTCACTGCTGTTGAGTCAGTTCCTGAAGCGACTTACTTTCTTTCTCTTGCAGCTTTTGACAGCTTCTCTCTCCTGGGCCTTTCAGCAGCAAGCTGAACAACCAACGTACCAGCACCGTGACCCCGCGACATCCGCGTTCCTCACGTGTAACCAGTGCCCACCTGGCACAGCGGTGAAACGACACTGCACTGCCGACATGCCCACAGAGTGCCAGCCCTGTCCTGACAGGCATTTCGCCGAGAACTGGCACTGGGGGGAGAAATGCCAGTACTGCACCTCGGTACGTATGAGGCCATCAACCTAACATTCAGTTCTAGTTTTTCTTCTTAATAGAAACTAGGGCTACATGTTTCATGAGGCCGATAATGGTTCCTTTGTTGTGTGTTCAGACCGTAACTGACTGGTTTTTGTGACAATTACAGGATTCTGTAGTAAAAAAAGATCTCCCCAATGTATCGTCTCATACCTAAAAGAATTTCCCAGAGCTGAAATCAAAGTATGGTCAGGAATTATGCACATACCTTTAGTTTTTTGTCTTCCAGCTTTTTTCAGTGGTGCTTTTATGTGGCTTTGCTGGTGTCTTTTCCCAAGATGCATGACCTTACTGTTTATTTATGTTTTGGTGCTGCATTTGTCTTTTTCTTTAAGCCAGTATTTCCACTTCAGTTTTTGTTACTAAAAATGAAAGTCCCAGTTTGCTCATTGTGGTAGAAAGATCTTCCCCCAGAGTTTTGATGTTTCTCCTCCGCAACTCCAGATAAATTACGCAATCACCGCTTTTTCACGATACTCCTTGTATTGTTAACATGTCTGCTTTGTGATGCTTTTAAATTTCAGTTTTCGTCTTCCCAACAGACTAATATGATATTTGAGACAAGTTGCAGAGCGGAAGCATGATGTTCTTCATGACCTGCGTTGCTGTAAACTGCTGTGTTGTTTATAGCAACACATGCAAATAAACTTTTACTTACGTTTTTTGTGCGTGTGCAGCTTCACATGTGTGACCTCTCTGTGTTCCCGTTTAGGTGTGTAAGGAGAGACAGCTAGTGAAGCAGCAGTGCAACAGCACTCATGATCAGCTGTGCGAATGTGCTCCAGGTTTCCACCTAGTGATAGAGTTCTGTATCGCACACAAGGCCTGTTCACCTGGATATGGAGTGGCAGCTTTAGGTAAGAGTAACATCCACATTAAGAATATTATTCAGACGGAGCAGTTTCTATAGAAATTGTTTGAAAAACGAAAACAGCTGGTTTGGGCAGCACAAAATGCTTTGATTGTTTTTTTAACTGAAAATAATGAAAACTGATCAGAAATTCTGCAAAAGGCAGTTAAGGATTAATACAATCATAAATAGATAGTGATTTTTAATCAAATTGCTACTGAGGCCCATTTTCAGCAGCTGTTGTTCCGGTGCAACATTTTGCAAATTTATTGTTTTACAAAAACAAATCAAGAGTACCGTTCCTTTCACAAACCACCGTTTCCTGAAGCTGCCAGTCAAGGACCTGGGAGGCATTCTGCACTGACGCCTCCCGCTTTCTTTTTTTGTGGTTAACTCAGACTACTTCTGTTAAGGCAGCGGTCTGTGAAGATATTTCTGTGGTCCTGCAAGTAGCCAAATTCATTGATTGATTAATGAGAAAAACTGTTTCCAGCTGTACAAAAGGCCGCTCAAGTGGAAAAATGGGCCTCTGCAGATGTTATGTATATTAAAAGCAATCAATAATTTATGATTAATAGTAATCATTTACAACATTTCTGACTATTTTCATATCATATCAAATAAAATAAATGTGTTTTCCCCCTAAAGAAAGGAGATTTCAGGGTGACGTCAAACCTTTGTGTAAATTGGACTGAAATGAGTAGATTGCTACCAGAAGCAGGAGTGTAAATATAAGGCTCGCGGGCCAGATTTGCCCCAACAAAGACTGCAGTCCAGCCCACTGGAAATCTTTAGAAAGTGTAAAAAGGAGATACATTTTTGAAAATTTTATTTTTTAATACATTTTACAGCTTTTCCTGCTGATAAAGCAGGGCACCAAAAGTAATGAAATAACAGATAAATAATTCAATGACAGAAACAATTCATTTTTTATGATCTACTATAGAATTTCTTCACAGTAAAATAAATAAATAAATAAATGAAATAGGCATTTTTTTTAATGAACAAAAACTTTGTGGCGACAAGCTGCCAGAACCTTTTTATTTCTTACAGTATAGGCAGTAGGAAATACATGTAAATAAACAGTTTCTTTCATTTACTGCAGGAGTCCTTTATTGGGGGGAAACACTCCGTTATACTTTTTTAAAAATAAATAATCAGATTTTATATTATTATAATATTTCACATATCAAATGCGTAGTTAAACTGATAGGAAAGGGCTTTCAATGGTCCAGCCCATTTAAAATCTAAGTGGGCTGTATGAAGCCCACCGTGTACAATGGAATCTGACTTCGCTGACTTCAGGTGTCTGTAATAGCGCAAGAGAAAATTCAGTCTGCATGTAGACTAGACAGTTGTAGTGGTTTATCTTAGTGAGTAAACATGAGAAAAGTGCAGTACGTGTGCTTAAAGGGACACTCAGTCTGCGTGTCACTGTAACAAGTATCTTTTCTTTGATCTTCTTTCGATCTCACCAATTTCCCGGGCGGGTTACACTGGACTGGCCTGTCAGGAACTTTGATAAAGCAGAGAGATGCGTCAGTTACATTTTCACATTCAGATATGTTCTTAATTATATCACCAGACACCAGGTTTTTCTTCCTCTTCTTCCGAATATGTGAACCAAACCCATTCCTGGTGAGCATCTCCCTTTTCACAGAATAAAACCTTTTTAAAGTGTTTCTTAGAAATGTCCTACTTCTCTGTTTGTGTGTCTTCCTCACAGAGGTATTTTCACCATCTCCTGCTCTGTGTTTCCTGGCAGTGAGAGGCTATCAGGGTTTTTGATGTAGCTGTTTAAAACATGCAAAGCATGCTTTGTTGTACTTGTGAACTAGAGCGCGAGATGTGTGAAACGGGCAGTTAAGTTGTAACTAAGAACAATCTTAACAACTTTATCGCTACATATACACGATTAAGCTGAGTAACTGGCGCATAAATGCATTAGTCCATGTTGAGAAAAAACAAAATAACTTGTTTCTGAGTCAACAGGAGACCTTAAAAAGTTAGTCATGACATCATAAAGTGTCTGTGCAAATAAAGCAGTCAGGTATGTCCTGAAGGTGTGAAATATGTAACTATAGCCTTTCTCCACAAAATGTATCTAATACAGAACTTTCATGTGTTCTAACACTGATATACAGCATGTCAGACCTGACTCAGTCTCTTCCACTTTAGTCTGTGTTGTTAGTGATATGAAGTCCTTTGAATGGTCAGCAAGACTAGTTATAGAAATGCCTGTCCATTCCAGAGTTCGTCAAACCGTGAAAACAAACTGTCTACTGGCATCACTCAGAAAATTCAGGTTACTTTGTGTCATTCAGTGTGCGCCAAATGAACCACAGCAAATGTATATATCATTATAATAGCTATAACTCATTTCCTTTGATTCCAGGCCTTCAAAGCTAGCCGTGTAGCTTTACCTGTGACTTTTTTTTTTTATCACATCCTGTAGTGTTCAAAGGTTTTTATGTAAATCAGAAAAGCTAAATCAGAGTGTTATGAATCTTCTGTGTCTACAACCCTCAGATAAATTATTATTTGCACAGTATTGTGCATTTGATGATAATGTGACATTTTGAAAGAGTGAAAGCACTTTCTCATTTGTTCCTTTTGTACCTGATAATGCAAATTGTAAAGCACAAAGAGGAAACTTGAGCGATGAGTCATCAACTTATTTCGCCCTTCCTGTGCTTCCTCTTAGAAATAATGTGATGCAACAGTTTCTAGTTTCTCCGGCAGTTTCAACTCAGTCAGTGTGATGTCTCAGACCTTACAAAGACTTAAAATTATGCCGTAGTTTCTGTGTATATGTATATGCGATGGTCCATGCAGGTCTATTGGTTGGCATGAGGCTCCAAATGGACTTCTGCATAGTAGCAGTTTACTACAACACAGCCAGCAGACTTTAAAGAACTGTAACAGGAATGACTATATATCTATCCTCACCAGGCACTTTGTTAGGTAAACCTTGCTGTTGCTGGGTTGGAGCCTTATTTGTGGCTTTCATTCAAGGAGGTGTTCCAAACATTCCTCAGATTACATGTTGACATGACAGCATCACACAATTGCTGCAGATTTGTGAGCACCACATCCCAAAGGTGCATGTTCAGACCAGTTTGAGATGTTCTAAGTTTTGTGACAAGGTGTATTATCCTGTTGGAACACCTACCAGAAGATGGTCATAAAGGGGTGGACATGGTCATCAAAAATAAACTGCGGCATTTAAATGATGATCAGTTGTTACCAAGGGAGCCAGATTGTGCCAAGAAACATAACAGCACCAACAACAATCTGAGCCACTGATACAAAGCAGGACGGATCCATGGATTCATGATAGCCTCAGCTTCCTGCTCTTAGGTGAATGGAGTGGCACCCGGTGTGGTCTTCTGCTGCGTAACAGGTATGCAGAAGAGCATCAGATATGCCTCTTGCCTTCCTAAAAGCTCAAAGCCATTTGTTCAGTCTCCTCTGACCATTCTCTATAAACCCTAGAGATAGTTTTTTGTTTACTTGGACCAGTCTGCCTGGCACCAACCATTTAAAGCCATTAAAATCACCTTTCTTTCCCTTTCTGATGTTTAGTTTGAACTCTAGTTGCCATGTTATTTGCTGACCAGATATTTCTGTTAACAAGCAGTTAGACAAAGACCTGATAAAGTGGCTGGTGAGTTTTTAATGTTCTGCAGCTGCATAAGTCCATGCAACTATCAGTCATGCTTAAGACGTATTGTGTCCATCAACACCTGATACAATAACCATGCGTCAATATCATAGTGGATATCCAATCAGATTTTTTTTTTTTCAGATTCCTTCCTTAGTGTGTCAGTAGGAACTGTTGGTGAGAAAGTCTGATTTTAAGCATACCAGTGCACTGAATCTGGTATTTGTACTGGAACCACAGCATAAACTAACACCAACCTTCTCATGACTTCATGTTAAACTTTGGACCAGAGTCCAGAAATCACAAGGATGAAACAACATTTTCCATCGATTGTGGTTATCATGTGACCCCTGCAATACTTTTTTCCATAAATTCCACTGACCTTAATCCACAATCAGCAGACATGAGACAGCAATTTAGGGGATCTCCCCCCACCCCCACTGAAGCTGAACAACTTATTATGTAATGCCTCGAGCTGTGGTTAAACCACAGGATGCTGGGTCAGTCTTCTGACAACACAAGCCTTTTATGACTCCGTCCTTTTCCCCCTTGATCTCATGATTGTTTGTTTCTGGTTAGAATTCTTTGTCATTCTCCGAATGGGATTTGCTATGTGGGTCATCTGTGTTTTTGGAATCCGATCGATATGGTAGACAGTACGGGGGGGGGGGGAACAGCGTGCAAATCAACGAGTTTTCATGAGTAATTTATTTTTTTTGCCTCTTCCATGTTTGTTTGATCATTATATTGTTAGGCAAACAAGTGTTAGCTCATCAAAATTTCCAAAATACCCAAGATTTATTTTTGTTCAACATTTATTTAGTCAGGTGATGACTTCTTTGATTAAATAAATCAGCAGTAATTAACTTGGAAACCAGTTTTCTAGAGCAGACTGAACAACTGCAGCATCGAAAGTTGCACACAAAACTACAACTACTGACAGTAGTAGTAGTTAATATTATCACTATTATAAGCTGTCATTATAATAAAACTTTGATGAACAACAAGTGAATGAATGAATCAAATAAGTGTTTCGCTTTTTATTCATACAATGTGTTTAATCTATGTCTAGAATCTTTAGTCAATAACTAGTAAACCTTGTATTACATAAACATAACGATAATATGTGCACCATTAATCAGATCTAAAGCAATTTCTTTTAGCAAAGTGCTGACATGCATTCTTTACATTTTTTTCCGCAGAGGAAATTCTGAGAAATTGACATTAAAGTCAGCAATAAAATATAACCGTCATACTACAGTTATAGGCTGTCACGTTGTCATCTGACACAGTACATGCTTTGTCATGACTCGCAGAGGAAACGCTTTCGATTGTTTTTGTATGCATATAAGGCGATGGTTTCCTATTTGACGATATGTTTTCAAGAAAGGACGCATTGTACCATGGTAGCGGGAAACTAATCAAAGGTTAAATCTGAAATAAGCATGGCTTGTCGTCCCACGCACTTTCACTTCAAGATCAAAATAAAATGAGGATGTGATTAGTAGTTCCACTTCATGGACTGTCATGCGTGCCGATGGTCATATACCAGAAGTTGTGATGGTTTCCTGTAATGTTATTGTGGCAACTGTCAAATGAGATTATAAAAAAAAAGTCACGTATCTAAATATAGTTTTAAAGTCACAGCATATTATAGTAAATCAACTGTAAAATAAAGTTCTCAAAACGTGCCTACGTATTACTATTAGAAGTGGCTTTGGCTGCAAAAAAAAAATCAGCTGACAAATCACATTGCAGCTAAGTCACATGACATCATAGTAAGAGCATGTAAGATACAGAAAGAAGGCGGTGTAGTGACTACGACTGATATGAGTCATTCTCTGAAACACGCTCTCAGTATGATGAGCTTTCACATGTCTCTGCGGTTCTTAGAATCACATCTGCTTCTTTTTGCACTAAATTGTGAAAATGGCTGAGTTTCAGTTGAAGCTCTAGATGAGAAAAAAAATCTGTGGTTAGGTGCTTTCTCACATGCTCAGAAGTGTCACTTCTATCAGTTTTCATTTGCAAAAATTATCTCTGTAAATCTCTTCCAGGTACGCCAGTGAGTGACACAGTGTGTGACCTTTGCCCTGATGGTCATTTCTCCCCGGGTGGCTCCTCCACCAAGCCGTGCCAGCCTCACACGAACTGCTCAGAATTGGGCCTCAAGACACTGAGATGGGGCACGTCCACTGCAGACAGCCAGTGTGGCACTCCGGACAAGAAGGCAACGCTGGAGTGCTCTCATCATCACACTTTGTGCCAGACTGGTGAGAACATACGCGCTGTCATGTCATGGACAGATCATATGGAACGTTTTAGGACTGATCCTGGAATCTGGGTTGATCATTAGCACAGTGTTTATCCAACACACACCCATACACAACACACACATGGACCAGTGTTGTTGACTTAACCTCAGCTGTCAACAACTTAAAAATCAACTTGAAGTGAATTATTTCAAACATGTGGTCATTTTCACCCCTAAAGGCAGGGGATTTCCTCGGTCAGGTTCGCTGTCCAGATTCCAATCTTTTGCAAATTCTTGCGTGCCTTAAAACCAACACAGCAGTGAAAACCAAAGGGTTGAACGCTGGATGTTTATGGCATTGTTGTCAAAAAGACCCATGATGGATCAATTACCCCCTTTAACTGTCACATCCCCAAACACAATAACAGAGGAAACTGAGTCAAAGGAGACGCAAGGCACGCTGGTTGCTCTTTGTTACTCAGACTTCGACTGTGACAGATGCTGAAGGATAATTTGAGATGAGAAGCCGCAAGTATGACACTAAATTCCCAGACCGTGAGAAACCACAGACACTGGAGAACACACACATGCAGATGTACAGACCCTGGCGCACTCATATGCCACACTTAGACGAAAACACACAAAGCTGTGGTCCCTCTGGGAGGGTGATGCTCTCCTCAAACATTCATTCACAAATTGCCTTCCTGGTAACTACACCACCGCAGAGTGCCTGCTTCAAATCCTGGAACAGCTTAGCTGTGTTTCTGAGCAAAAAATGTAAAATTGAAAGCAGTTGGGATTCCCAAAGTCGGTATTAAGCCACCAGGAAGTCACTGTTAGTTGTGGTGCGAGCCGCAATTACATCACTCATAAATTACTGAAATGATCAACATGAAACATGAAATTTGGTGTAATTTCACATCATCTTTAATAAAAAGGATGTGAAATTGCATATCATATGAAGTGTGTCCGGTTGGGAGTGTCCTCAGCGAAAGCAGGAAGAAGAATGTTCGCTTGGCTGCCTTAAAAAATGTAGGGCAACAGGCTTGGCTGCAGTTTGGCTCGGCTAGTAGGAGTGATCCCAATGAGGAACAGAAATAAAATACATCTGTGGTTCTCCCGTGGTCAAATTACAAGGCAACACTAAACATAGGCAAAACACATGCAAACACGAAAAAATATGCAGAAGTAAACTGATGAAATAACATGTGTTAAATCCCGTTATATCTCATTTTAAACTGCCTTCAATTAGGAACAAAAAGAAAAGAAAAGAAAGTTACTTTATGTTGTTATCCCAGATTCCCAGTCATCACTTGCAGATTGAGGTTATTAAAGTGGAGACTATGGAGTCTTTGCTGTTGATTTTATGGTTGAAGAGTTGCAGTGACACAGATGAATAAGCAAAACATAGTGAAACTGTTACGTCAGTAAACATAGTGTGTAATGTCAGTTACACAGCGATGTCTATTTAAAGTGTGCAAACATGCGGTAATGTGCCACCACAAACTGTCGTGGAATCGCTCCACAAATCTGCAATTGGGACTTAGGTGGGAACCTCTAAGGTTAGTTTGGCATTATCTACAGATACCGATTTAAACAAGGGGAGAAAAATAAAAGATCTAAAAGACATAAATATGTTTAGCATAGCTGATCGCACTAACATGTCAAGCACTGTACTAAAAGCTGGGCCATGTTTGGGCAGGTGTCACTCTACCAGCCCGCTTGTCATACTGGAATACATACGGCCAATGGTTTGGAATTTACTAAAGTTGTTTTATTACTTGTGAACATTTACTCATTTGTAACAGGTTGTTACAAATGTTACATATGTTAATTCCTTCTGGTTTAAGCAAATGGATGTCAAGCATCACTATCCAGAACTTTTGTGCATGTGTGTGTTTTCAAGCCCACTTTGCTTCTCTTTCCAGATGTGACTCTTTGTGAAGAGGCGGTTTTCCAGTCGCTAGCCTCGCTGCGACTTTCCTCGGTGCCCCTGGAACGACTGTTGGACAGTCTTCCTGGGAAGAGGGTGGATCGCAAGAGCCTGGAGAGGCTGAAGAAGACCTGCTCTCCCCAGCAGCAGGTTCTCCACCTTCTGCGACTGTGGAGAGAGCAGAACAAAGACCAGGACAAGCTGTATGGCTTCATACAAGGTATAAAATAAGATTTACAAAAATGCTGCACCAGCACAAACTGGAGTGTTGTGCTCCCATGCTATCTGTTTGCTATTTAAATTTTTGCATTGGTATACTAATGTAAACATACTTTATTTGAAGGTGTGAACCACTGTGAGAGGAAGGTCTCCCGCTGCAGCAGTCTAAAAAACCTGACTCTCGACGACCTCATGAAGGTAACAAACAGCTTGCCGGGAGTGAAAGTTAAGGAGGCGGATGTCCAGGCCGTGGTCTCTTCTTGCCTCCCCAGGCAGTACATTCTGCAGCTTCTTCACCTCTGGAAAAAAGCAAACCACAACCTGGACCTACCAAATGCTCTGTCTCACAGTCTCAGGGTCCTGCGCAACCAACAGGCACCACGTCATCTGCTCAAAGGCCTGAAGAAGATTAGCCGCATCATTGGAACCACCTCGGCACAAAAGATGTTTCAGAAGACGTTTGTCAGTATGCTTCAGGATGGATCGTGTTTTAAAGCCCATAAACCATTAAATGAATAAGCAGTACACAGGTACAAATAGAAATAGATACAACCTAAAGCATAAATAAACACTATTTCACTGACAAAAAAGGGAACACTAAAACGATACACAATGAGCAGGGAGGTGCATTTTTTTTGTAGTAGTGAGAGGTCTTTATAATATCAAAGCTATGCATATACTGTCTAAAAATGGGTTTTCCTAACTTTAACATGGAAGGAAAGATGGAAAAATAAATTAGTCTTTCCTTTTCTGATTTTTTTCTAACCTAAACGAGGCACTAATAACTTCACCCTCAGTCCACGGTAACCGTCCGCAAGGAAGAATCTGACAAAAAAAAAAAGAGGTGTTCACACATCTGTGTACTGAATACGGATGTAAAACAAAAGGTTTTTGAAAAAAAGAAAAAGATTTTTTAGAACTTCATGACTGGAGTCTGTGAAAAATTAAAAAAAATGTTATTTAAGATGTAAATATTAATACTATTTTATAGAAAATGGTCCGGCAGATGTTGTTATTGTTGCTTTCTCGCTGTTTGAGAGGAAGGATTTGGTTTCATAATGAAATATTTTTTTTCTCATTTGTTGGTGTGTTTGTTCTGAACTGCTGACAAGCAAAGCTCATCGTTATTATTTTGTAGTTGTTACTTATATGAATGTACAAAGGAGTGCAATTGTTTTCTATTTAAAAAACTAAGTTTTACTTTCTGAACATGTAAAGGCTTATGTTTATTACTTCTTAGAAATACTGGATTCCAAATGCTGCAAGTTAATGAAGTGATATTTGTTTTATATTTTTGTTGTATCGCGTTTTTACTATAAGTGTATGACCTTTGTTGTATATGTGCCTGACTGGTCCTTTTTAAGCTTGTTTAAGTTGTGAACATTGATAACAAATGATCTGACTAAATTCAGTGTGTAAAGATGTATTGTTTCATTATAAATATGCAATGAACAGACAGACGGTTTTAGTCTTGTGATTTCATAGCAGTGTTAAATTTAGGAGAAAACCCCCCCAAAAAAACATTGTTTTCTGGTAAATCAACTATATTGAATGCTTTTAGTTTTAAAATCCTCCAAGGGTGCCTTCCCTGAGATGGAAGGGGACTGAATGGCTGACTGGATCAAACAATCTGTACTTCTGATCTCTTGACTGAGAAGAATTTGGTCTTCCCCAGCTTAGCGATCAAGGCGTACAGTGAGTTTCCTGACAGAGCCACTTTGATGTGAGTCACCTACATTAGATCAGCTTTTCCAAGATGTCAGCGTAGCTTCCATTTACACCAAAGTGCACATGAAGCCTGCCAGGATTAGAAACAGAGGCACTGCAGTTACATTTGGATATAGGCCTTGATGATTTCTCTAAGTATGAAAGTGCAGCTGACGTTTCATGGTGGGTCAAATGTCTGAAGTTAAAGGATCACGGTGCATGTAATGTGTACTATAATCATAACTTGATGCTTATTTCATGTATATCTCACAGGCAGTATCATTTTTCTGTAGCGGTGAGGACTCAGTGAAGAGTGCAAAAACCTTTTATGGCCAGGATACGTTCTGAATTACGCACAGAGGATGTGTCACATTTCAGATCATCTGGTTTTGAAACCCATATTTCACATGAGCGAGTGCCAGTTTTCAGCATGTGACTGAAAGGTTGACCTGATTTTGAGTCGACACACCTACGCAATCTTCTAAACCTTGTGTGCCTCGTGTAAATTCCGCAAAGCCAGCACAATACATAACATCTTAAAAGGACTCACAATAAGTGCTACTCAACTAAAAAAAGAAGTCATATGGTCACATCGGAAGAACTGAAAAAGGATATGAAAATTAGCACATTTAAATATGGTATCATTTGCATTTTTTAGACTACACAGCGTTTTTAAACTGTGGATTCTGGCATGTTTGCAATAATAATTTAAAGAACTAAATTAGGACCATGAATTGTGCAATACAAAGTCAGTTAGAACCTAAGAAATAAAGGACATTTGATAAATGTAGGTCATACTTGTGGGCACAAAGCATTTCCTGCACCGACAAAGCAGTAAATGTGACATTTTATTGCAGGCTGTAAAGTGTGCACATGATAGACTCATTGTGCCTATCAGTTGTCGATGCAAGCTAAGGAAACCACTCTAAAGGATCATTTTGAACCTTTTTCCTCAAACTCCTTATCAGCCCATCCCAAAATAAACAGCGCACTTGAGGATTGAGTGAAAAACTCAAGTTTCATTTGTTTTACAGCATCACACAGGAAACAAGAAACACTGCATTAATGGATCCTTGGTCGTTAGGAGCTTAAGGGAGATGCTGTAAGTTAGTCACACCAAACCAGCTGGTTCCTAAACCGTCAGCACTTTAAATGTTGGAGATTCGGGAGGATCAAATAGGGAGGAGACACCTGCTGCTGATTTTAATATCCTAGATCTTATTTCCAGTTATTCCCAGTGAAAATTCCTGCCCCTATTTAAAATTCAGAATTCAAGCCTTTCTGAGTCAGACTGGATACAGACCTCAGCAGGATCGCCATCAATGCAAGACGATGATCATTATGAGACGAAGGAAAAAAACACCATCTACTCTATCGAGGTATTACTACTACAGAATCTTATAATTAGATGCCTATAAGTATAGTTATACTAAATTACAACTGTAGGATATGAGCTACACTTATCAGCAGGTACTGTTCGTCTCCACAGCTTTCTGTACTAGTGCCGTTCCTGCTCTCTGGTGAGATCTGCTGCATCAGGGTGGAGGACTCTGATCCCATCTATGAGCACCAAGACCCATTAACCACAGAAACACTCACAGGCTCCGAGTGTGCAATTACTGCATCATCACTGTGTACAGAGAGTGCGAGCCATGCAGAAGTGCCCAATACCTGTGGAACTACCTGCTCTGCGTGTGTCACCTGTGGGAGTCTAAAAGGTGTGTGTAGGTGTGTTTCTAGTTTGTGGATTCAAATTTTGTTGGAACTTTGTCAGGGAGACCTCCGTGACATTCCTTTCAGGATTCTTCAGCGTGCACAGGATGCCTGCTGTGAGGACTTTTATTGAGCCTGCTCCTTACTTACTCCTTACTACGGAGCCCCGCAAGGGACATGGGAGAAAAAAATGCGAGATCTCGCAAAACAAACTCGGGATCTCGCAAAACTTTTGCGACATCTCGCAAAAGTTGAATTCCAACAATGGTGGCAGCTACTTAGTTGTAATATTACTCTTTTTGGGTCACAAAATAAACTTTTAAGATATTTTGAGGCGTGAATTTGTGTAAACGTCAAATATCTGCTCGGTTTACAAGACATCACATATTTGCAAAAGTGCTCCGACGTTTTCGGAGATGTCTGACACCCACCATCTCGAAGCTAATGGGAGGTCGAGACCTACTACAGCCAGGAGGAACACCGCTCTCCCGGCACATCGTGCCTCGACCTCCCGGTCGGCTTCGAGCAGGCGGCCTCTGAAGAATGCGTCTAAAACTTTTGCGAAATCTTATTTTTTTTATATATATAAATCAAATGCACAAATTGGTCAAATTAACCTATTAAATACAATGAACAAGTACAGTGAAACACATCCTACCACAGTTGAGTCATGCTCATATTCTGTGGAAACAGGAAGAGAACAGAGAAATGAAGATCCTGCTGTGACTCACTGACCAGTTCGTTTTGCTAATTCATCAGACTGTAAACCCCAATCAGTGACTCACTGACATATTCTGCAAATTAAAAGGGGGACTCACATAGTGACGTATGATTTTGCCTGCTTCAAGAACCAGGCGGTAAAAAAAAAAGATCAAAAATTTGTATTAACCCGCACATCATATGCAAATGACAGCACAGACACATTTCCCTGAAAGTTTAGAAGTTTTTCAAGTTGTGCAAAGGCAGATATTTCTCAAAAACCTGTGACTCATGTGTGATAAGATATATTACTGTAACATTGTAGACTTCTTTATTTCGCTATAAATTATATTCATCAAATTCCCACAAATGAAAGAAGCTTTGCAAGCTTTGGACTTTTGAATACAATATTACACAACCCACTGTGTATTCAATGACATTACAAAGTAATCATGCATTTCACGTGGAATTCCAATAAAACTGATTGATGTTTGTGGCTGTAATGTGACAAAATGTGGAAAAGTTCAAGGGGGGCGAATACTTTTGCAAGCCACTGTATATTTGACCCTACACTTTACAGAAGATTTAAGGTCTTTTAAGAGTAAACAGCAAACTATATGCTCTATTCACGTAATCTCATATCAGTGGCCTCCCAGCAACAAGTTGGTAAAATCTGATAATGAGCTTAAATGTGAATTATTTCTATCAGACAAGGAGGAACCAAAAAACTCTGTCACAACACTTGATTAAGATGACACATGCAAAGTTAGCAACAGGCAGCGAGTGAAACTAAATCACACATTACTCCAAATACTTCCTTCCATTTTCTGACAGTTTCTTTTTTTTAATAATATTGCTTTACTACACAGAAGTAGTTTGACCTTTAAGATGAAGTTTACAGCTGATTAGACAAACCACATCACCCACGCAGGAAGGGTTCCTATAAAAGGCGAGTGCTGTCAAATCCTCTTTGACAGACATCCCATCATGAACATGGTGAGTATTTGACACAACTATAGAGCTTAAAATGGGAATACGTGATAGGTTCACATTTCAAAAAATTTAAAACTCGTTTATATTTATTTTACAGAGTATGCAAATTCAAGAAATGGGGAAATATTTTACAATAGAAAAAGAATAAACAGAGATATGCATTTATGTTTAATTACATTTGATTATGTGACGCAAAATAGTTAAATACTTAAATCACTTTTATCAATGATTTGTAGAGGAAGTTTGCCACAGTGGACTCTTTTGTGCTTACAGTGTACAGATGGTTTATCCATTAGATGCTGCATTGAGGTTAAAGAGGTTTCCTCTTGTTAGTTTCATTCTGGCCCCTGAAAAGTCAGTGTAGAAGCTAAATATCAGGTCAGATCAGACAAGAGGTAACTTAAAAACAAAACGCAGCTAATTTGAGAGGATTAAAAATAAACAAATGCTTCCATATTTTTTATGCATGTTCCTGTTTTATTGTTTTTGACTTGCGGTTTCAAGTTGTGCAATTTAACCTAGTAAATATTTCCACTACTTTAGGTGAAATTTTAGAGCTACAGGATGAGGGAGCTATAACTCACAGGCATAGCAAATCACATGTTCTGAGGTATTTTCAGCACTTATAATCAGGTGTCGTCTCTCTCTACAGCTTATCGTGCCAGCGCTGTTCCTGCTCTCTGGTTCACTCTGTGGTGCCTCAGTGGTGGATCCTGTTCCCACCTTTGACCACCGAGACCCGGTAACCGGAGAAATCCTCAAATGTCCCAAGTGTCCACCGGGCACGTTCATGTCTGCATATTGCACTGCCACCACACCCACACAGTGTCAGCCGTGCAAAAATGGCCACTTCACCGATCTGTGGAACTACCTGCCCAGGTGTCTGTACTGCAACAACCTTTGCACAGGTAACCTGGAGGTGGAAACAGAGTGCTCCCCGACAACCAACAGGATCTGTCGGTGCAAAGAAGGCTTTTACTCGGCTGATGACTTCTGTATCAGGCACACAGAGTGTGGCCCCGGATACGGGGTTCAAACCAAAGGTACAGTATTCATTTTTTAAATATGAACTACTAAACCATCCATCCATCTTCTTCTGTTTATCCAAAACATCAGGATGTCTAACTCACTTTACATTTCCAATGAATGTAGTGACCTGAAGTCCTCTGTTGTCCTCTCTTAGGTACACAGCAGACAAACACCGTTTGTGAAAAGTGTCCAGAGGGATATTTTTCCAGCTCATCTTCTGCGGTGGATTTGTGTGTAAAACATCAGGAGTGCTCCAGCGGGCAGAGCGTACTCCTCACTGGCTCAGCCTATTCTGACACCGTGTGTGGCACCTGTGAGAGTCTTGCAAACGGAGGTATGTTATTAATGTTATCTGCCAAAAACAAAATACTTTTTTAATGCAACCAAATTTACAAAGTTATTTCAAACTTTCTCAGGTGAGACTCTCAGGACATTCCTCTCAGGATTCTTCCATGCACACAGGATGCGTGTAGGAAAAATCAAGAAGTTTGTTTCCAAGTGAGCACACTCTTTGTCTGTTTGACTATTCTCCAGCACTCCTTCACATCTAAATTCAAAAAAGATGCCAATTAAACCATTGTCTCCCTGCAACAGATACATTCTTACCTCGTCAGAAGAGAGGTGCAGTCTCCCCAAACAGAGAGAGCCTCTCATGGATCACATCATAGACTGGCTGGCAAAGGCTCCGGAGGAAAAGCTGAGGAAGATTCCCGACATGCTAACAGCTTCAGATCTTAACTCCATGGCAGAAAAACTAAAGAAGAGACTCCATGAGATTAAGCAGCAGAACCCAAACTGCAGCTTAACAATAGATTAAGTAAACAATGCTCTCTAGTCTGCAGTCTGTTACACATTGAAAACATTTTTATAAGTGTTATAGGAGGATATTTTTTCACCATTCTCCATTTTATTGGCGTACATGCATTGTAATAAAGGTAGACAAATGTTAACACAAATAATATCGTTTTTATACATTGAGGCTTCTGATTAGAAGACATATGACTCCATTACAGAAGAGCTGTGAATTATTCCTATGAAATAAGGGCCACAATGAACAAGCTATTAAATACATATATTCACATTGCTACAGCTGTTTTGCACTTAACTCCACATTGTTAAGAGCTTAAGGATGGAAAAATAAAACAACAACTAGGAATTCCACACAAAAAAACCTGAAATATGAAAACATTTTAAACACGACATTGTGATGTTATTTAAAGTTTTAAATAAAAGGATTTTTATAAGATTGTGTGAATGTCATTCAAACTGAAATATTTTACCTGCCAAGTGTAAAAACCAAACAAAGTATCGCGCACGCTGTAACCTAAAGTCACAACCTCCTGTATCGCCTCCTCCCTTATGACCTTCCTATGAATGAACTAATTATTTCAAACAAGTGAAAATGTAGCTCGTCTTTCTTGTTATCATTATCCTGGAGTAAAACACATACTTTGTAATTGTATTACAAAGTACTACAGTTAGTGTGAGGAACTGTTAGAGATCCAACACGTTCTCACTCCCACAGCGTAACAGTCGTGGATATAAAAATAGGACAATTTCATGAATTAATAATTACATAAGCACATTAGTAAATTCATTGTAATTATAACTGTATTAATTATTTGATCATTTACTTGACAATAAAATGAAGAATTGGCAGCGATTTCAGCCTAATGTCAAGAGAACTTAAAGTATAATAAAGTACTGTTTTAAAGGATCCTTTTAAACTTACAAAAATACAGTATTGTTTGAGTATTTGCCCCCTTCCTGATTTCTAATTTTTGCATTTTTGTCATAGTAATATTAGACAAAGAGAACCTGAATAAATTCAAAATGAAGTATTCCAATGATCATTTCATTCATTACGGGAGAAAAGCTATCCACACCTGCCCCTCTGTGAAAAAGTAATTTCCCTCTAAAACTGCTTGTGCCACCCTTTGCAGCAAGTAGTGCAATCGAGCGTTTGTGATAATTGGCAGATGTGGGAGGTGTGTAGTCATAAATCCTGCAACTGTCCATCAACACAAAGAGGCAGAAAACAAAAGTTCGTTCAGTGCTTGACTGCAGGATTTGTGCTGCAGCCCTGACCTGTAAGAGGGTTTACGTTCCTCCTTAGCGTTATGCGCCATCTAGTGGCAACTTTGAGTAAACACCTGATATAGTAACAAGCGGGAGTGGCAAAAGTACAGACATTGTGTCCTTATGAATCAGAATCAGAATCCTTTATTAATCCCTAAGGAAATGATGCTGTAATTAAGTAGGTGTACTGATACCCTGTTTGTATTTCCGCCACCCAAAGCTTATTTCTTTATCAAGAGAATAGAATAGAATAGAATAGAATAGAATAATCCTTTAATTGTCCCACAAGGGGAAATTTGGTTGTAACAGCAGCCAGAAAGACACATATACAAACAAACAGTACACAGGACACAGAACAGAAACATACAAATTTATTTTTTTTTTACATATTTACATCAAGGACAATGGTTACTATAAACAGAGTACTGTACAGTTATTAAATTAAATAAAAATAACTACAGATAAGAGGCAAACCAGGTTGTAGGTTGATTAAATTATCAAGGTTCAAGGTTCTTTATTTGTCACATGCAGAGTTATACAAGTATAACACACAGTGAAATGTAACCTGACACGCTCCTTGACATGTGCAAAAATGGGGGGAGAGTAAGAACATTATATATATAGTATATACATTAGGTGAATGTGCAGTAGTAGCAGCAAGCAGGTAAATTCTGTACATTAATAAGAATAGACAATCTGACTATTTTACAGAATAGACAATATAAACATATTTAATATTGAAGGAATTTGAAATGTACATTGTGCCTGGGTTTAGAGTGTTTGGAAGAGAGTCCTGTCTCAGTCAGTTATAGATGATGTGAGAGGGCGGGTGTGTGTGTGTTTAGGGCCCGGATGGCTTGGGGATAGAAGCTCCTCTTTAGTCTCTCTGTCCTTGCCCGGATGATGCGGAACCTTCTACCGGATTGCAGAAGTTGGAACAGTTTGTTGCCAGGATGGGATGGGTCCTTCAGTATCTGTGCTGCTCTAGTCCGGCATCTCCTGGTGTAGGTGTCCTGAAGCGGGGGGAAAGCAATCCTGCAGCAGCATTCTGCTGTACGGATCACTCTCTGGAGAGCTTTTTGGTCCTTAACACAGCTGTTCCCAAACCACGATGTGATGTTCTGTGTGAGGATGCTCTCCACAAATTATTGCAGTTACAGCACAGATGTAAACATCTATGTTTGCTGGGAGCAGTTCTGATTGTACAGTCTGACAGCTGCAGGGCGGAAGGACCTGCGGAAATGCTCCTTCATGCATCGAGGATGCAGCAGTCTGTCACTGAAGGAGCTCTGCAGTTCAGCAACATTTACATGCATGGGGTGGGAGACTCTGTCCATCAGAGATGTTATTTTGGCCAGAGTCCTTCTGTCTCCCACCACCTGCACTGGGTCCAGGTGCATCCCAGAACAGAGCTGGCCTTCCTGATGAGTTTATCCAGCCTCTTCCTCTCAGCTGCCGATAAACTGCTGCTCCAACATACCACACTGTAAAAAATGACAGATGCCACCACAGAGTCATAGAAGGTCTTTAAAAGCGCTCCCTGTACTCCAAATGACCTCAGCCGCCTCAGCAGGTAGAGTCTGCTCCGACCCTTCCTGTAAAGAGCATCAGTGTTGTGGCTCCAGTCCAGTTTATTATTCAGGTGAACACCCAGGTACCTATAAGAGTCCACTATCTCAATGTCCACTCCCTGGATGTTCACCGGTGTCAGTGTGGTGGGTCTGCGTCTCCGTAAGTCCATCACCAACTCCTTGGTTGATCAGCAGGTGGTTCTGCTGACACCAGTCTACAAAGTCCAGAGTCCACTGTCTGTACTCTGAGTCGTCCTCACATGTGATGAGCCCGACTATGGCAGAGTCGTCAGAGAACTTCTGTAGGTGGCAGCATGGGGAGTTGATGGAGAAGTCTGCAGTGCAGAGGGTGAAGAGGAACGGTACCAGCACAGTTCCCTGTGGGGCTCCCGTACTGCAGACCAGCATATCAGAGACACAGCCCTGTGACCTCACATACTGTGGATGTTCTGTGAGGTAGTCCAGTATCCACTGGGACATGTGGTGGTCCACTCCCGATAGCTCCAGCTTGTCTCTCAGAAGTCGTGGCTGGATGGTGTTAAAAGCATGGGAGAAATCAAAGAACATGATCCTCACAGTGCTTCCAGGCTTCTCCAGGTGAGTCAGAGGTCGGTGCAGGAGGAAACAATGGCCACTTTGGACAAAATAACTCATCTCAGCTTAGGGGCATCTGGTGTGTCAAATGTTCATTAGAAATTCATACAAGCCTTTCTATAAATGTATCTATTTATGTACCCTTTATTAAACTGTAATCAAAGTAAATAAAGACTAATTTCTACTAAACATAAACTTTCCTCAAAACTTTACATTTTCTCACAATAGACAGTAACTTTACAAGAACAAAAGGAAGCTTCCACATTCAAACTGCACCTAGTTTTCACAGGAACAGTGTTGAGCTGTACGACCAACCCTTCCAGAGAACTGGCTCGCAGCCTGTTACTGCCAGCCCACTGACTTCTTGATAACTAGAAACCTTTTGCATGTTTCCAGGTGTCCTTTCACTTTTATTTTTTATAATTATATTCATTTGCATACATATGTCACTGCTGATGCAAGATGGTAAAGAGCACCACTAGGGCTGAGTGATATGAGGAAAATCTAATATCGCAATTTTTTTGGCTATATCACGATACACAATATATATCACGATATGTTTAAATAACCCCCCAAACTATATAGTACTTCAAATTGCACTGGTATACTCATTCAAATTGACCATTCAATATTTTTTTCTACTTTGAATTCAAAAATCTGAATGAACTGAAATGTTTTGTTTGTTTTTTTCTTATATAAGTTGCACACAGAGGTTTTTCCACAAATGACAACACTGTCACAGTAAGTCTCTTTCTGTGGTCAGTAGTAGACCATTATCAAACAAAAGATCATAGCAACAAAAAAGTCCATCAACAATTATTCATGAGACAAAACAAGCAAACAAACAAAAAAACAAGTGAAAGTAAAAATGTGCTTTTAACCCATCAAGGTCCAAAAAAGCAATGGAAAAATGTTTTGCTTGCATTTGTTATTGACTTGGGTAAGTAATAACCACAACCAATCATTTTTTCCCCAATAGACCCTATAGTTTTTAAAATATTGATCTCTTCCTCTTCCTCCCATATGCTAATTATATACAGGGATGAGTGATGGGCATGGAATGGTGATCTTTGCATTGGACTCTTTGCTCCACCATTTGACCGATGAAAGAGGCATGAAACCACAGGCATTAAGAAAGTTGACACATTTGTTGTCAAGTCATTTTACTGCAATCAGACCTTCATCAGAGCTGTAATCATCTGGTTTGTTGGCAATATACTGGTGGAGAGTGCCAGCCCTGTTGGCTTCATATGAAACCATGACCTCAAACACACTGTGGTTGAAGGTGGATGGTATCATGAGACACCAGTCACAAATCCGCCACACGACCATGTGATTTTTAGCCATATAATTGCCATATAGTACTTGTTAAACATGAAATTATAATTTTGACAACTTAGTAATATTAATTTACCAGCTACTGTAAATTGGTTAAAAGGTAATTAGTTGTGATATTTGTGATTTCCACATGCTACTCTTGATTACATTTTACTTAGAAAGTTACAAAAATTATTTACTGAGGAAATTATTTCAGCATATTCTTGCTGCGCTAACACTTAATGTGATTTATCAACAGCAATTGATCACATACTAAACAGATGTGACTTGTAAGTCCTCTAACACTATATCAGAAAATGATACCTTCCTACTTTAGTTTTATGAAAAACACTCAAAATATGTTGGATGGTTTTTTGTTTCTGACTTCCTGGTTGGGAGAGGGATAAGAAGAACCAACCGTTTGCATCCACAGTGCCTTCTGGTGGATTTTTTTGGCATTACAGATGTAAACCAGTTGGTAGAAAAGACTAAATAAGTTAGGTCCATTTCAGTGAAAGCCTCAGTTCGACATAGGTCCTGAAAATGTACTAGTTGGTTGAGCAGAACGCTAAAGGGTTAAAAATATATATATATAATTGTAAAATTTAAAAAATGTGATGACCTTAAATTACGGAAGCAAAAGTCTAGATAGTGACTATAAAAACAACTGGCCAAGAACAGTCACAGGTGTCACAGTTGGTTTATTCAACGTTTTCTGTGGGGAGACGTTTAAAACATTCCTAATTTTGCAGCGGAATAAATTTGTTTGTTGCAATTTTTGCAAATGAACACATTTTATTCGACATCCTCTTTGTGAAATCCAAATGACAGCGTGTCTCATTCCCTCGCTTGTCTGTCGCCATATTATTCCCTATCTGGTAGTATATAAACACATGCCAGACAATTTTTTAGAAAACTAATGACTTACTTGTAAAATGGTAAAAATGGTAAATGGCCTGTATTTATATAGCGCTTTACTAGTCCCTAAGGACCCCAAAGCGCTTTACATATCCAGTCATCCACCCATTCACACACACATTCACACACTGGTGATGGCAAGCTACATGCTTGTAGGGTGTAGGAGAAAAAAACCCTCATACAGACAGTTTAGTACTTCGATGGCAATTACTCGATGTATACTCGAATGTTACGATAAAGCCTTCTTAACCATCGTATGTGGAAAAACTTGCATTACATCAAGTATACTCAGCATATCGCAGACCCCTAAGCACCACCCAAGTTAAAAAAACCCAACAAGTGTATATTTATTTTTCCTTATGTTAGTGTGGGTTCAATTTTCTATTTTCGAATGAAAGATCTTTACTCAAATAAGAGTACAGGCTCCGAAATGTACTTCGAAAAGCAATAAAGTAAAAACTAGCTCCTTAAACAACCTTCTACTACCTATTTTTTTTCCAAACCTTACTGAACCTTGTGCTACATTAATGCAATAATAAAATAATCACTGTAGGGATACAAACTTGACTTCAGTCTAAATTTGAATTCTAACAAAGGTAACCAGGTAAGTAGAACATGAGCAGAGAAAAAGAAGGAAAATAAAAACTCTTCTGTTGTTTACATTATAGTGGGTTTCTTTGCGTCTAAACAGCAAAATATGAGGGAAGCAGTTAAGGTGTGCACCCGTCCCTGTGCACAAGTCCAACACACTGCTCTTTAGTTTAAACTCATCACAGTAGTGCAAATTAACCTGTTTATCCTGCACTAACCTGCAGAGGACTTCATGCAGCTTTTAAATAGCAGGTAGCCTACCTCAGCCCCTTTCACAATATGGCAAAAAATAATGTCACATGACGACCTTATTGTAAGCTAAGGGTTGGACTCATCATCAACAAGGAGAAGACCAAAATCCTTAAGATCAACTCCAATAATAACAACCCAATCATCCTTAGTGGGAGTCCTCTGGAGGAAGAACACTCTTTTACCTACCTAGGCAGCATCATCGACCAGCAAGGTCGAACCGACGCAGATGTCAAGGCAAGGATTGGCAAACAAGCGTTGCCTTCGTTCAGCTCAAGAGCATCCAGAGAGTTGACCCTGACTACCAAGATCCGACTGTTCAACTCCAACTCGAAGTCAGTACTGCTGTATGTACAATCAAAACCTCAAATAGAAAAATCCAGACATTTTTCAACAGCTGTCTCAGAAGGATTCTCCACATTTGCTGGTCAGACACAATCAGTAACATCAAACTATGGGAAAGAACCTGTCAATTCCCAGAAGAGGAAGAAATCAGGAAGAGAAGATGGTGCTGGGTAGGGCACACTTTACGCAAACTGAGAACCAACATCACCAGGCAGGCTCTCAGGTGGAATCCCCAAGGCGAGCAAAAGAGAGGCCACACAAGAAACACCTGGCGACGAGACATCGAGGCAGAAGCAAAAAAGATCGGCTACAACTGGACCCACCTAGAAAGAATGGCTCAGGACAGAAATCAATGGAGACCTACCTTTGGTGGCCAATACCCTGGGAGGGGGTGACAGTAGTGGTAGTTATTGTAAGCTTTAAATTTCCAGTTTACCAAATACCACTGAGCAGTCATTGCCTTTTAATCTAACCTCTCTTCTGCCTCCCATTCCAACTTTCTCATCTTTCTCCATCTCTGAGTGAAGTTAGCTCTCTTTCCTTTCTCTCTCTGTGAAATACAGCAGCTGGACCTTCAGCTAGCAACACACTGTGTGTGACTTGATAGCCTATAATAGGTCAAACATATCTCAAATATATTAATCATAAATGTTATGAAACCATTGTAAGCCAGAAAAAATGATCTTGTAGAAGACAGTGACGATCACAATAAAACATGAAATCGCTAACACTGAGACATGCACACAGTGACATGACAGAGGCAAGAGAGAGAGCAAGTGTAAGGGACAGAGAGAGAGAGAGAAAGAGAGAGAGAGAGACATGGAGATGAGACAGGAAATTGACATTCATTGTCAGACATGACTACACACAGAAGTACGGAGCCCCGCAAGGGACATGGGAGAAAAAAAATTAAGATGAATTTTTGCGAGATCTCGCAAAACAAACTCGGGATATCGCAAAAGTTTTGCAAAAGTTTACAGCTGTAAAAAGTTAATACGTGACGAGGCAGGAGGAAGCAAAAGAGAACACACTGAACACGAGAGTAGAGACTGTCAAAATAAAACAGGAAACATGCAGACTAAGACACATGGACTTGACACATGGGACCAGGGAAGAAACAGACATGGGAACATGGGAACAGAATCGGGAGACGAAAACAATGACATGACTGGGACACGGAGAGAGGGACAAAGAGGAAACAAGGGACATAGAGGGAGAGAGAGATGATGGGTCGGGGAGTAAGAATTTTCCAACCAAAAATCATCACTCCAATAACCGACAATAGGCGATATATTCACGCATGAGACTTTTTGATGGGCGGAGCAATGTAAACATGCACGAACTGAATTGCGTTTAGAACACAGAAGATGTCCAAACATGGACGAACTCATTGCCAAATTGTACACTGGAGGAGAAGGCATAGATAGAAGTGGACTGTTACCTTAGCGAGGAGGTCGTAGACGGAGAAGACAATCCACTGGTTTGGTGGAAAATGCATGAAAAACGTTCCCCATTGATGCCACATATGGCACGGAAATATCTGTGTATACAAGCCACAAGCACACCTTCAGAACGCGTTTTCAGCACTGCTGGTAATATCGTTATCACTGCTAAAACCTGTTAAAGTAAACATGCTTGTTTTCCTGTCAAAGAGTTTATAAGTTTTGTTTGTAGGGAATATTTTACATTCTTTCTTGTTTGTTTCAGTATTAATACAGATACTTTTTGGATTATTCATTTATTTATTTATTTATTTGAGATGCGCCAAATCGCACAATTTCTTTTTTTTATGTTCACTGGAAGAGACATTTTGATTTTTAACTTATTTGTTGTTTGGTTGAGTGTGTAAGAGAGATAAACACTGGAACGGCCTGTAAACACCATTATAGTGGAAAAAAGAAGCCAGTTTCTCTTTGTTTCCCTCCCCACCATTGTGGTTTTTTTATTTAAATAAAATGTTTTTTGGGGTTTTTTCTGAACATAGGCTACTGCAATTCTTTCTTCCTGTTATGAGTTTCAGTAAATGAATCACTGCTGCATTTGGGCACACTCTGAGGAGGGTGCATTTGCTTACAGCTGAAGGAGGGTGCCATTAAAACAGCACTATTATTTATTTATTTTTGACTGCTTCTGTTAACTTCAGCCAACATTATTAGCAGAATTACTCATGGGCAAATAAATAAAAAAATCTCCCTTGTAAAAACGATTGACAATAACCTCAGCCTATAGACTCAGATAGTCGATATATCGCCCAACCTTACCGGGGTGAACATACATGAACTGACATGACAGACAGGGGAGCCATGGAAGGAAACACAAGGAGGGGAACACGTAAACACAAGAGGGG
Organism: Neolamprologus brichardi; assembly: GCF_056152115.1. Lineage (NCBI taxonomy): Eukaryota > Metazoa > Chordata > Actinopteri > Cichliformes > Cichlidae > Neolamprologus > Neolamprologus brichardi. The sequence continues at coordinate 4,481,453 of NC_142114.1, read as the reverse complement.
AAAAAAGACAAGGACACACAGAAACACACAGAGAGGGACACAGAGGACAAAGACACAAGGGGAACCTAAGAAACAAATGATCACAAGCAACCTCAGAGACATAGTAAGAATGATCTCAGAACTAACTAGTTAAACTTAAATTATAATAATACCAAAACACTCACAAAAATAGAATATAAATAAGCCGAGTCCAAAAACCAAAACCCAGGAGCAAAAGTCCAAGAACATGGTGAAAACGGTTCAGGTGGCTGGCCAAGAGACCAATGGAAGAGATGGAGCCGGTCCGGAGGCTGACCACGGGGATCCATACAAAATAGTGTATTTCCAATTATACCTTCCTAATGAATAGGAATAGGACTTTCCTAATGAAAAGTCATCAGACTAATTGTTGTTATTGTTTAATTATGAAGAATTATCAAACAATAAATACAAAACTTGAAAAGTCAATACCGAAATTTTTAAATATTAAATTAACAATCACTAACTAGTATGACTGAAAATATTATAGCTGAGAAACATTTTATAGATGCAAATTATTATCTAACTGTATTGTGTATGAAATGTTTTTCAGTTTTACATTTAATTTTTAAAGCCTGAAACTGCTGCTTTACAGCAAGTACTTGCATATTTTAATGATACCTAGCCTACATAATCCACTTCAAATGCTCAACTCAACTAACCTTACCTGACTAAATCTAGGAACACATCTTTTTAAAAAAAAAAAAATAATAATAATACTGTCACGTCAATTATTTGTAGCCTATAGCACATTTAAACAATAGATTGCAGGTCTGTAAAAAACAAAAAGAAAACAAAAACACAACAAGACAGAATCGATATATAGGAAAGCTGTATCAACTAATTATTGTGGGTACTTAAAATCACAACAGTGTTGTGTTGGTGTTCATTAAAATGTGTTCAGAATTTGGCAAATGCCTGATGACTCAGCTCATAAATCATGACACACTGCCCTCCCCTACACAAACTCCCTTTATAGGTTCGGTAAAGTGTACTGTATACTGCTCTTAATTTACCTGGTATTGGATCATAGCAAAATTTGCAGTATGGCAGAGCCTTTAGTGAGCACACGTGAAGTGTGACGTATTTAAACAGCGGTGTTTCGCATATAGCTATGACAGGCGGAAGAAGAAGTAGTAGCAATCGACACAGTGGTCCTGATAATCAACTACAAATTTACCCTAAATTGATGAAATGAGGATATTTTAATATGAAAATCAATTCCAGAGGATAAATATCTGTTATTGGAGGAATCCATATGTCAGTATCGATGCACACCACTACTGTTTTTCAACCACTTGTAGTCATGTCATCAACGCTTGAAAAAACAATTGCGCATCTACAGCGTTATGTACGGTTTAATATGAGGTCGCTATTCATGGTGCCTTCAGGTGCACCTCGTAAGTTCATAAATCTGTACAGACAAAGACATGAGGTTGTTGTTTTGGATTAATTTTCCTTTGTTTGGATAAACATATCTTTAATGACTTTGTTACTCTTTTTGATGCCATGTTGTATATAATTCAAAACTTCTGAAAGTTTCATCTCAAAACAAGTCTATTTTTGTAATTCAACAAATCCTATAATATTTTTTTTATTTAACACATTACCAAGACCCTTGTGTTAGCTTTCATGTTTCACTTTTAGAAGCTACCTTATTGTTATGATTTCAGCACTGAATTATATAAAACAAGGCATCAAGAACAACAAAGTTATTAAAGACATGTGTTTATCCCAACAACGGAAACATTGACCCAAAAAAAAGCCTTTTAAACAGCCTTATGTCCTTGGGAGTAGAGGTGGCTGAATTTACGAGGTGCACCTAAAGGCGAAACGAATAGCGACCGCATATGAAACCGTACCTAACGTCTGTACGTGCGCAAATGTTTTCCAAGCGTGGATAGCGTCATCGCGGTAAGGATGTGGGGAATTCCCGTGATTTAAACAACAACACATAAACCTAAGACTAGACATCAAGACTTCAAGACAACGCCGGTTCATCGTCAACATGTTTGTTGGGAACTCAGTATGTCTTATCTCTGGTGTAATATTGGGAGCATACTTTTTTGTTGTTTTTTTTTTTTTTTTTTTTCCCCGCATAATGTCACGTGTCATTTCTCTTCACAGCTTATCGTGCCAGCGCTGTTCCTGCTCTCTGGTTCACTCTGTGGTGCCTCAGTGGTGGATCCTGTTCCCACCTTTGACCACCGAGACCCGGTAACCGAAGAAATCCTCAAATGTCCCAAGTGTCCACCGGGCACGTTCATGTCTGCATATTGCACTGCCACCACACCCACACAGTGTCAGCCGTGCAAAAATGGCCACTTCACCGATCTGTGGAACTACATGCCCAGGTGTCTGTACTGCAACAACCTTTGCACAGGTAACCTGGAGGTGGAAACAGAGTGCTCCCCGACAACCAACAGGATCTGTCGGTGCAAAGAAGGCTTTTACTCGGCTGATGACTTCTGTATCCGGCACACAGAGTGTGGCCCCGGATACGGGGTTCAAACTAAAGGTACAGTATTCATTTATTAAATATGAACTACTAAACCATCTATCCATCTTCTTCTGTTTATCCAAAACATCAGGATGTCTAACTCATTTTACACTTCCAATGAATGTAGTGACCTGAAGTCCTCTGTTGTCCTCTCTTAGGTACACAGCAGACAAACACCGTTTGTGAAAAGTGTCCAGAGGGATATTTTTCCAGCTCATCTTCTGCGGTGGATTTGTGTGTAAAACATCAGGAGTGCTCCAGCGGGCAGAGCGTACTCCTCACTGGCTCAGCCTATTCTGACACCGTGTGTGGCACCTGTGAGAGTCTTGCAAACGGAGGTATGTTATTAATGTTATCTGCCAAAAACAAAATATTTTTTAATGCAACCAAATTTACAAAGTTATTTCAAACTTTCTCAGGTGAGACTCTCAGGACATTCCTCTCAGGATTCTTCCATGCACACAGGATGCATGTAGGAAAAATCAAGAAATTTGTTTCCAAGTGAGCACACTCTTTGTCTGTTTGATTATTCTCCAGCACTCCTTCACCTCTAAATTAAAAAAAGATGCCAATTAAACCATTGTCTCCTTGCAACAGATACATTCTTACCTCGTCGGAAGAGAGGTCCAATCTCCCCAAACAAAGAGAGCCTCTCATGGATCACATCATAGACTGGCTGGCAAAGGCTCCAGAGGAAAAGCTGAGGAAGATTCCCGACATGCTAACAGCTTCAGATCTTAACTCCATGGCAGAAAAACTAAAGAAGAGACTCCATGAGATTAAGCAGCAGAACCCAAATTGCAGCTTCACAATAGATGAAGTAAACAGTGCTCTCTAGTCTGCAGTTTGTTACACATTTATAAAAACTGTATACCTGTTTTACAAAGGTATGTGATAAAGCAGAATGTTCTTTGTATCCTTTGTCATTTTATAACTATATATGTACTCTATAAACTTGAGTTTCCATTGCTAAAGCTACTGTTTGTATATGCTGTACTTAACTTCAGATGGTATAGTTTCTGGGAATCAGAGATTTGGTGGTGGAAAGAGGAAGTTCAGGAAAGTATTTGAAGGAAGAGGTTTGCAAAGATTAAGATTATGAAAGCAGACAGGAGTACTGAGAGACTACGCATGAAGTAGAAGAGGACTGGAGAGATTGGGCTGGAAATGATTTGCAGCAGGTTTTGGTGGTTAAGGATAAATATATGATAAGAAGTGAAGAGTATGTTGCAAATGAGAGAGAACAGATGAAATAAAGACAGTGATTTAGGAAGTGCAAGTAAGGAGGAAGTATGGGCAGCTATGAAGAGTCTAACCGTGACCAGTCAGCCTTCCAAAAACTGTTAACTACATGTAACTTATGATTTAGCAAGGGTGGAAGAAATCAGAAAGAGGACAAATACTTTTTTACAGCACTCTACCTGATTCTCCAAATTGTTTGACACAATCTCAAAAAGCTGAAATATTCAAATTTCAACTATAGTTTACAGTTTACTAAAAAAAATGTGCTGCAAAACTTCTCTTTTCGTACATATATATATGTGTGTGTGTGTGTGTGTGTGTGTGTGTGTGTGTGTGTGTGTGTGTGGTGTGTGTGGAATCCAACATAGTGCAACCACTACAACAACCTGTACTGTCATCGAGCTACCACATGGTGTCGCCCCCTCTCCATTTATATTAGTGTTGGAAAAACCACTTCCTACAAATTAAATCTTTATTTCAAACAATAAAATGTAGCCTGCCACTCTTGACGTATGCTAAAGCTTTTTTTTCCTCAAAAGACTCTAACAACCATCAAACAAAGCTTTAATATATTTTTAATGTACTTCCAAGCGATATATATACATAATCTTTAAAGCTAATGAAGCTGTGCGCTTTAGCTACTTCTGCATCGGGAGTCTTGTGTGTCAGATGTTAAACATAGGGATTGGCACCGCTAGAGGTCCCAGTTTCCCAGGAGCTGGTGCTGTAGTCTCATTAATATCGGTCTGACACCACCAGCGCCTCCTGCCACGCCATGCCGGTGTTCTGGGAATCGCATCGGCTCCCAGGCTGTCGCATCACCGACCGGGGAGGGGCCCCGTTTCCCACCATTGGCTAGCAGCCTACTGTAGCCCATTACCGACAGCTTTACGGTAGAGTGTGTGTGTGAGAGCGTGTAAGCGGTGGTCTTTTTTTAAATCTCGGCCAGGCGCTCAGGCTGCAGGGTTTCAGCATGATTTTAAAAGGACTCTAGCTGATTTTCCCTCCCTAGCATCAGCCTTTAAACCTCACCACTCTCCAAACTGAAAAGGGATGCGCCTAAACACAAGCGGATACATTGTCCGGACACTACGAGAGAAGAGGAGCATGTAACCGGGAGAATCCCAGCAGCAGCAGCGGCGGCGGAGGAACCACCTGACTCTTTCCTCTTTTTCTTTTTTCCTCGTAATTTAAGGCTTCTCGATGCGCTGAGCCAGTTCTTATCGTTGTTTTGGATATTATCTTCAGCAAAATGAGCGAGGAAGTGTCGGAGGTCCCAAAAGAGCTTCTGGGTAAGATACAAAAGCGGATTTGTGGCTGTGTGTCCAGGCTGGAACAATCACCGATACCCTCTCTCTCATCCTCCCAACTCACAGCGTGCATGTGCTCCGCATGGTAACAAGTTTTAGTGATAGTATTGTAACCATAAAATCTATTGTGTTTATAATGCAGCCACACTTGGAATGCAGTGCTAAGGCACAAATATCCAACCACAGTATAAAAATATGTATACAGGGTTATTTCTTTTCTTTTAAATTCATTCATTTTAATATCATAGCAATACTAAACAGATTTCTCCCTAAAGCAGACTGCTGTTATTAAGAGACTGCAAATTCTTTAGCTCCAGTTAAGCTCGGAGATGTTTATACGCGGAGCGCTGCCACAAGGTGCTTGTTCTGTTAATGTTTACATGGGAGAAGAGCCAGATAGTTGAGATGTGTGTGGTCAGCCTGTCAGTCCTCTGCACATAATTTTAACTCACAGTCATCCTGGTCCACTTTAGCATCTCTAGCCTTCTTGGTAGCTGCTCTAATCTAACCCTTGTTTTCATGATCCCCTTTACTCATTTGTGTTGAGTCTGGAAACCTATTGGCTCAGGGTTTCTGTTTAAGAAAGTAGTTCAGGTTTTGACATCCAGGTGTAATGTTGGATGAACTTCATCATTCATCTCAAGCAGGGTTCATTTTCTCATTGCCAGACACAGGAGTAGTGGAGAATGTCAAGGAGGCTTTTAGGAAAATGCTGTCAGGTTAGCTGTGTATCATTTATACTATAGATCCCTAACACAGTTTTTACATGTTATTTTCTGTGTACCCTGGGCTCCAGTTAGGACAGAAGCCAGAAAGAGTGTAATTTTACATTGCAGGAATTTCAGTGGAACTCTTGCATACTTGACCTTTTAACTAATTTGAGCCATTTTGTTTACATTTTCCCTGAACTGTTAAACATATATGTCTTTAACAGAGACTGGGAACCACTTTTAAATACAGTTTTTGCAGGTTTTTACAGTGTTTGGGTTTGTTATAGACGGTATTTTTCCTCCTCTTCCTAATGGGAAATTTCCCTGATGTTTGCTGACTAATTCACCCAACTCTGCACACTAAATATAAGGAATCTGTCTGAGTCTGGGTATAACCAGCCATTGTTTGTTGGTGGTGATGATTCAGTATCATGCAGCATTACTCTTGGCATCCTGCAAGGAGTTTCAGCATGATGCTGCAGATGGAAAAGTGTTGCATGAAGTCAGACTGTTCTCTGCTGAGTAACAGGACATGTCAAGTGCTTGTGCTCATGTTTTCCGTTTAACTTACTTGGTAGTGAGCAGATTAGGTCAGGACCGGGAAAACACTTTGAGTTTCAGCCTTTTGAGGATGGAATATTGAAGTGGACATATTCAGAATAAGTGAGCTCGTGCTCAAAATGTATTTTACTGAAACATGCTCAGACACATTCAAAGTTAGGGCAACAGTTACTCGTCTGATTACACACCTAAAGTAACCAGACAGGCAAGGCTGCGTCAGCAAGGAGAGTTAGGAAACAGAAGGAGAAAGCTTACAGCGCAATGCTGATGCTGGTAGTAAACTTGACCTTCATCTCTATGATCTTTTTGGATAGTGAGTTAAATATTTAAAATGCCCTTTCTTTCCATAGAATTGCTTCATGTTACTATTTTCTCACACACAGAAGTTTAAACATTTAGAAGAGAGGAAAAACAATTTTGCTCACTTTTGAAGCAAACTGGCTCTAAAATGACTTAAATGATTATTTGTCTCTATATTGATATATGATGTCTTCTTAATTCTTTATAGATGAAACAGTACAGTGATGGAAATCTCAGGAGGGATTTTTTTCCCACTCCTCTTCACAGAAACTTTAAGTCCTTTAGGTTTCTTGGCTGCTTCTTGTTAACTCCAAGCTTCAGCGGTCTTCAAAGATTTTCTATAGGACTGAGATCTGGAGACTGGCCAGGCCACTCGAGCATCTTAGTATTTATCTTCTTTAGCCAATCCTTTGTTTCTTTAGTGATATGTTTTGGGTCATTGTCATGCTGGACACCCATCTGTTACCCCACTTCAGTGTTTTGGCTAAGTGAAGGAGGACCTTTTTTAAGATTTTACAGTACACGGCCCTGTCAATTGGCCCCTCAATGCTGTGAAGTCGTTGGGCACCCTTAGCAAGAAAGCTAGGAAAGCTCCATGCTAGACTGTGGGGATGATGTTCTTTGAGCCATACACAAGGAATCTGCCTGTACACATGCCTTCTTGAGCAGGGGGACCTTGTAGGCTCTGAAAAATGTCAATCCATTACTTTGTTGTGTGTTACTAATGGTGTTCTTGGTAATTGCAGCCCCACCTGCAGTCAGATTATTAACAAGCTCCTCCTCCAGCATTTGATCAAATAATTATTTCCCCTACTGTGTCATGAGTGTATTTATTAGTGGCTTTGTGAAGCAACAAATCAGATTTGACACTAAGTTAATAAATTAGCCAACTAATTTATGGAGCTCTCAGTAGTTTGTTTACGCTTTTGCAATGACATAGGTGTCTCATTTCCCCACCACCTCCAATTTAAACTGGTGTGACCTATAGCGCACATGCTCTACCTACCAAATGCAAACACAGTTGCCTTGTGAAATAAGCAATCCTGTCACAGCTACATTAAATTGGCAGAAAAAAAAAAAGACATCCGAGTCCGACACGAGTGATTTGAGACCAAAATCTGCCCAGACCCATTAAAAAAAATACAAGGCCTACCTTTGTGGCCTTTTGAGCGTCGCAGAGATTTTTCTGTGACTCTCAGGTCTCTGCACTGAGGTTGCAAAAGTGCTGCAGCAGGAAATGGTGCACACTTGCAGTGAAGTTTATTTAGGAAGCTCAAGGCTGGCAGATGAACCGTTTTGCACCGTACCTAATTATTACTTTTCCTTTGATCTTATGGTGTGAGGAAGCCCGTAGGTGAGGATATGCGCAGCACAGATGTACATGCAGAATCCCCGTCTGTGTCAAACGCATGTGCGCAGACTGCATTTGTGACTGTGTGTTAGGTGAATTAACGTGGAGAGGGGGCTGACCCAATTCTCCTGTTTGAGCCTGTTCGCTGGTTGTTGACACTTCTGCTGGGTGTGAATAATCAGCCTGTAACGGGAAACACACACTCGGCATTAAGCCTCTGTGGGCCTGTGTTCAAACGGGTATGGATATACTCACATGCATAATTGAAATAATTAAAATTATTATATTATAAATGATCTTTTTTCTTTTCTTTTCTTTTCTTTTTATGTGTTAGAAAGTAGGCGTTAAACGTCTCAGTCGTCAGAAGAGGGATTTATGGTCTGATAATTAAATGAAAACTAGGATAAAGTCAGTATTCTGTTATATTAAAATGGAACTTAAATATTTCATCTTTTTTTTTCCCTAATCAGTAGATATGATGGATTTTTCCCCTGTGGCAGATGTACACTGATCTTTCTCTGCTGCGTAAGCAAAGTTGGAAAGAGACTACAAATTAAAAAGAATATATATTAAAAGCCGCCTTCTCTTCTCTTCTCTTCTCTTCTCTTCTCTTCTCTTCTCTTCTCTTCTCTTCTCTTGTTTTAGGGAATTACAATTTCTTTAACAGCATTTTCCCAAATTTTCTCACTTTAGTCGGTGTCACTCCTTATTTATTTGACTCCTTGTTTGACATCTTCTTTCCTCCTCTGTGTAGAGAGCGTGAGGGATGCGGTGGGAAGAAAAGTGAAGCTGTCACTGCGGAAGAGAGTCAAACTGGAGATCAAAGGAGACAAGATGGAGAACAGAGTATTGGTGAGTCAACTCCTGATGCTGCCAAACCATGCTGTTTCATTAAGGATTGCATTTATCAAAATGTACTGATTTCTCCTAAGAATGTCAAAAATCTTCCTGCTTTTCCCACACTTGTCTTTAGCTGCATAGTTTGTCTTTTCAAGCTTCACTACTTTGATTTTTAGGCTGATTGCACAGCAGCCCTGAACTTTTCTAAACATGAAGGAGCGCTTCATTAAGAGTTCACGTGTAAAAACGGCTTGAGTGTGTGATCTGATCAGAAGGGGCAGTGGAGTGTGTGTGTAAAGCATCCAGCTGGTAACATTTATCAGGTTTTATTAATAATTGCCAGTGCAGTGTCTGGCATTAACCCAATATGTGGGCTGTGTGATCTTCTCGGCGGGGCTTTGTAAAGGTTGCGCAAGAGCTGAATGAATCGGACTCGGGGAGTTGCACTGTGATTGCTTTTCTTTTTTTGGTAAGGATTTATTTACATTTTGGCTGAATTTCTGTTATTAAAAATATGCTGAGCTGAATGTTAGCACTTCATATTGGCAGTGCCCTGCTGGCCCTTTCAGTAGGATTACTTTTATAATGAAGAAACATGTCACGATTGTCTGCCAAAAGGAAACACCTTTTCCCCTATAATTTCTAAGGATGTGTATGTTGCGTGTTGGCGATAAGGATATCCTCACAATGAATCTCCCATGCTAACTCTTAGCTTGTTAGTTTGGATACAGTTTGACGGAGTCGAGCAATCAAGGTTTTAAAAGACGATTTTAAAGTTGCCTTATCTGTGTAGCTCCAAAGGGGCTGCTACTTTGCTGATAGTGTTGATCAGTGGCTCAATCTACAGCAACTAGCTTCCTTTGCTACTGGTCCGATACGTCATTCATTCATTCTTTCATTTATTCACTTATTTATCCATCAAGCGACATCTCTGACTTTACACACCAGCCCTCAGTGTGTGCAGAAATCAAGTGGAAATAGCAGCTCAGACCATTAACTTTTGGCCGCAGATCTTATAAATCCACTAGCAGCTAAATAATTAATACCTGGTAGATCATTAAAAATGCACTTGGCTCTTTCTGTGATGAACAGGGACAAAAAGCTGATATAGTTAAGACAGAACAGTTGCCTTTGTAAATCAGCATCTAAGCAGGGCTCATACAGTTGGATAGTACTTTGTGAAAATGGCAGGAGTCTTTTAGTTACTCAGCTCTCAGTGGAACGTGGAGCTTTTTGTAATTCAGCTTTGTGTCGGGGAAAAAAGCTTTGTGAACAGGTCTGCACAAGATTTCTCACATTTCTTCCATCTATATGCTTGTGGTAATGCTAGCACAGCTAGTACTGTACAAGTCTCCTAGGGACACAAGCAGAAAGAGGTAAGAGACAAAAGTGATGAGCATCTCTTTAACATCTTCTGTACTTGCTAAATGGTCTGGGACACTGTGGGGGGAGAAAGTAGGCCTTCCTCTACTAAATGAGATGAATTAGCACTGCTGGTTTCTGGAGCCATCAGAGTCAGCACGGTTGATGTGGAAGAGGTACAGATGTGTTATTTAAAGACTTCTGTTATTTGCTAGTGTTTTACTTGCTGCATAAAAGGTCATTTCTGGTTTCGTTCCTAATGTTAGCCGTAATTTTAATAAATCAACCTTTAATAACCCACGGTACTGTGCAAAAGCATCAAGCCATGTCTTATTTCTATATAGTTTGAATCCAAGGACGCAGAATTTCTTGGAATGGAAGTGGTCTTAAGCAAGAGTTTTCCAGGCTTCCTGAAGGTCTTTCAAAGTTTTTCTTTGGACATTGGCTGCTTTTTAACTCATTTTCATTCCAGTGCAATACCAAATGATCTTAAGAGTAATGACTTGAGTAATGAGGAAACATCACAAGCCCAAAAGAGCCCTAAACGAAATCTGCAGCAGACGAACAGTATTGGAAGTCATGTCTTGTCAAAGTCATGTGCTTAAGAAATAGGAAACAGGTCCAGCATAAACCTGACATAGAACGTGAGGTAGGCATCTGGCCCTTCAGGTGATCCATTGACTGTTCACTGAAGCCTCATCAGAAATGGTGTCAGTGGAAGGTTGACTGTCAAAAAGCTCGACAGTCGCTTGAAACTTTTAAGGAGAAAAAGCTGAGGTATGCCATATTACACAAAAACCTGATTGAAAATCAGTGGCAACAGGTCTTATGGAGAAGAGATTTATTGCAGAAGTAAAGTAGCCTCTTGTATAAGAATAATAAGATGAATACAGAGGGATGCACCTCCTGGGAACTTGGCTCTTTCACTTTAAGAACCTGGAGAATTGTTCACACACCGGTCTGCCTAAAATGGGTAAAAATGTGCTTTGACAGTCCACTGTTAGCGTCCACAGGAATCATCTAATCTATTAATACAACATGGTCTCTGCAGAGGACCATACACGTGCAGACAGACACACACACCATACACAATTGTAACTATCGCCCTGTCTCCTTGATGTCCACCAATCGCAATTTTCCTGTAACAAAGTATTTTATTCTATTTGTATAGTACTTATTCGGTTGTATATAGTACTCTTTCTATTTTGTATAGTATGTTTTTCAGTTTATCTCATTCTATTCTATTGTTTTTCTCTTTTTTAAACTTTTCATTAATACTCAAATGTAATAAAGTCCATTCTAGTGCTCGACCTGCAGCTAACTTTACTTGGCTATGACAACAATGTGGCTATGTAGGAGCTGGACACAGAGGCTATAGTAGTGCTCATACGCACATACGCACTAAACAAAAGAAAGAAGTGGGAGTCAGTACTGGGAAGTGAGGAATTCCAGTGGAGTGGCTCTAGTATTTCTTCCAGACGCGGAGCGTGACGTCGTATCGGCGCTCTGCTCGACTGAACAGAACAAGTACAGCGCTGTTTGTTGCTCTGCAGAAAAGCAGAGTTTGACAGACTGATTATGGAGGAAGTGGCTCAGAGGGAAAATAAACATGTCATGAAGTGTAACCTGTGAGTGTTATCTAGTGTTTGACATGATGAAAGAACAATCTATTTATAGACTGCCTGGAGATTAAATGTTACTATCAAATATGAGCTTCAAGTGTTTTGGAAAAGTACAAACAGGAAGTAGAAACAGGATGAAGAAAAAGGGGGCGTTCAGCTAGTTTAAATGGACGGTATAGCCAGTATATTATGGAAGTGTTGCATCTGCTGTTCAGCTTTTAAGGACCAAAAAAGGTGTAAAGTTTTCGAGTCTTTACAGCTTGAATTATTATAGAACAGATTAGCCATCAATACAAACTTAAGTCGGTTTAATACTATTGCAGTTTAGTACAGTTGGAAAAATTAACTTTATTAGGATTTGATTATGCAGTAAATGGAAAGTATGATTCTGTTCAAGTAACCTTGATGAGTAATGCGTTCTTACTGACGCTGAGTAGAACTTACATCAGTGTTCTCCTCCTCCCAACTTTGTTAGGTGTTCAAATCATGGCAAGCAGCTCTCCTTTCTTTCTGTGGTTGTTTACTCTAATCTTGGTGGACAGCAGACTCTAGGACGTTTTTACATGATGTGATTTTTACATGACACCTTGCAGTTTTGCTGTTGGCTTCTCTTTTACTTAAAAAGTACTCTATATCTATTTTCACAACAGTTTATCTGTTCTTTGCAAGTATTACTCAAAAATGTATGGATGCATGGAAAAGCTATCTAGAGATGGAGCTTGGCTAAACTTTGAAATTGTGAACTTTAGAAGTTGATCTAGACCTGTATCTGAATTTAGGTAATTTTGGAAGCATGGATTGCCATTGTGGTTTAAGGGGCAATGGATCTTTCACATCATATACATGTCACACATTATCTTCTTCCTTAGAAAGTCCAGACCAAGATGTCCTTCTTGATCCAAGGACGTAATTCATGCATGGTATGGAAGGAATGTTTAGCCTTGGTGGAGATGCAGTCTCACAGTGCTCTTGTTCAGCTGTTTGCTCGTGTACTCATTCAAAGACAAACACTCCCTTTCTTTACTTTTGAAATACTGAACCTTAGCCCTGTAACATTACAAATAAACTCCAAACTATATAGGATTTTTCGTTTTGTTTTGTTTTGTTTATAGACAGATACCTTTCCTGATTTGTTGATTTACAAATCTGATATTCGAATGCATCATGGAATATTTTTTCCTTGAGAAATGCAAAACATAAACAGGTTTCCTTAACATTTGTTTTTTGTGGTCATTTATTTACTTCTCTCGGTTTGCCGGACTCTGCTTGTATCAGCTGGTTGTCATGTTTGTGGCTTTCTAAGCACGTTGCCATGAAGGAAGTTGCAGAGAGTCCCTTGTGAACAAACCATGCAATGTCAACATTTTCACTTATCGGCCATTATAAAATGCTGAAGCCGATAGTTCAGCAAAGAGCTAACACCAGCCTAACCCTAGTTTTATTTCCTTTTTAAGAATAATCATCAATTCTTTTTTTATTTATTTTTTTTAAGAAATAAAGTTTAAAATGAAGCTCTTTATATTTAAAAATACACATTATTGTTTTGATATTTGATATACTGTCTCTGTATTATTTGTAATTTTCAGTGGGTTAAATGATCTGCAGATTGGTAAGTTTTGTTGTTATGTACAGAAACACAGACTTATAACCTTTTTGGTTATATCAAACAGGCACCCTCATGGGGTACATAATAGAATAAGTGGAAACCTTTTAAATGCAATACAATGAATATACTGTATAATGAGCACTGTGCGTGTTTATTGCAGTTAATGCAATCTCTTCTTTGAAATGATACCTACATCAGTAGTGTAGTATTTTCAGAAGCCATCCGGCTGATGTTTTGTTTGATACATTTCTTTTACCTGACTACAGATGCCACATAAACTCCTAAACTTAATTTTCTTTAGAACATGCGGCACTTCTCTCTCCACTGTGGCGTGTACAGATAATCAAGGGAGCAGTATTGTTATTTCCACTATCAATTAGGCTGTCTATTAAATACACACACTCCAAGCCTGAGCGAGGCTGGGAGTGTGCCTGAGGCATCTGTTAAGCGCACGAAAGCTTGATACATACAGCCAGCTCCCTGCTTTGAAGACGGGGATGAAGGGGATACAGATAATAACATCAGTCCATC